>NC_092476.1:8240000-8865000 GCF_047495875.1 Pithys albifrons albifrons | reverse complement strand
GCCTTCTCCTGAGTGAGATGCAGCTGAATAATGGGAAATATTTTACAATTGAAAATTTGCAAAAATTTCAGATTCTTTATAAAAACTACTCTATAGACACCAAGCTTGACAGCAATGAAAAGCAAAACAAAATCTTCAATTCCCATTGTTACATTCTAGAGAAAAATCTAGATGTGTGTATTAACTTGTGCAATTGTTTCAGGTACAGGACACAGGAAAGTTCCAGAAATGTGCTACACCTTCATAAATACAATGGTCCAAAATGCAATGTGGGGTTTCAATCTGTCCTTTTTTAAAAAAATCAAACATACACAAAAAATCAACTGTGAAAAAAACTGTTAAAGCTGCAAAGCCAAGACCTAAGGAACAGCAGCCTGAATTATGTCAGGAGCCTGCAGTTACCTCACTCACAGCCACACTCACCTTCCAATCTCCAGAACCATCAACTATTGAAAGCCAAGGTCAACACCAGTTAAATGAAATGCTTTTTCAGTACATCTGATGAGTGTTAAATCACCTTGGGAAGCCCAGCCACCAGCAGAAGGTGTTTGTGTCAAAAGGGCACAAAGGAACAGCATGCAGGACACATGATTATCTTAATTTCACCTTTGAGTGATTAACTTTGCAACTGGTCTGTGTTCCATTAATGCACATGTGTGTAATTAGAAGCCAAACAAAGAGAAAACCCAAATACTGTTGCATGTTCCCATAGTGATACCTATGGAATTCATCAGTGGGAATCCTCAAACACATGGGACAGCCCCGGGGCAGTTGAGCCAACACAGGACACAGAAGCACCATGTGCTGAGCCCCAGAGGGGATCACACAGTTGGTGCCAGCAGAGAAAGGATCAAATTCCTGACTCTGGTTCCTCTCCCAGTTGTGGAGCACACACAGCAACAGCCACCCTTCCATGTCTGAGCTCTCCTCTCTCCTTTGAGTCCTGGTTCAGCACCCACCCTTCCTGCCAACCATTTCCATCTGGGCTTCCTTGCCCAGCTCAGAGTCACTCTCTGGGGCCACAGCTGGAGCTCAATCCCATTTCAGTTCTAGTTTACAACAATCTTTGACTACAGTCCTCATCTTTGGTACCTCACTGAGTATCTAAAGCAGGAAGCCTTGGGTACAGGTCTGGCCTTCCTGATGATATTGCTGGTCAGGTTTTTGTACCCCACTCGCCTTCCATTAAGAGGCTCCCTCCTCCAAGCTCAGAACTCCTGGAATCACATCATCTCTTTACTGCCAGTTCATACAACACAGGTTTCCTCTACCTTCCATCCTCAGAAATATATCCTGATATTTGAGCTGAATCCCCCAAAGAACATCAGCAAAAACAGCACCCAGTGTGAAAAACTTGCATTAAAATATTTAGATATGAAATGCTATAAATAAATATTTATACACACACTCATAAATATTTGTAAATATACATCATATTGTCTCTCCACAGAAATATACCATTTATTAACCACATTCACTTGTAGAAATTGATACTCTGAATATTTTTTTTGAAGCTTTTATTTCTCAAAGTAACCTTGTAAGCCCAAATTTACTAATTTTTTCTCTGATGTTACTCAGGGAAAAATAACACAATAATTATGTATTGATGCAAATAATGACAGCCTGCTTAAGGAGCAGAGTGGAGAAGGTTTTTAAAGGTAATACAATGAATGAGATGGCAAATACTTTACAATGAAGAGCTTGACTGATCACACTGGACATGGTTCTAGGGAATCACACTTGTAAGTGCACGAAGTTATTTATAAAGGATTTACAAATTTCTTCCTCCTGTTGACCAGTTTAAAGAAAGAAATAACAACAGAAATATTTTCACTTAGATAAGCAGCACTCCTACAAAAACTACAATGAAAGGAGTAATAAAGGAACACTGGGGAAAAAAAAATTAAAAATTAACAATTCAGCTCCCAAAAAGTCAGGAGAACAATCACTCTCCAAGCCAAAACTATAAAAGAGAGAAGATAAAAACTGCTTTGTCAATTTGGAATGTTTTCAGTTTTATTCTAATACGAAAGGGCAGAGCTACAAACCCCCCCTGGATTCCATGTGGATCCCGAGCATGTGCAGCCCAAGCCCCTGCATTTCCCATCCCAGCTCTGTGGGCAGGAGCTCTGGGAAGGTGTGGGAGGAGGGTGGGACCCAACAAGGGCTGCCAGTTGGTGACAGGTGAAGGAATGTGCACAGAAGGGACAATGTGGAGGTGGCAGATGAATAAAATCAACAGTGCAGGAGAAGATAGAGTGTTCCAGGGCAAATTATCTTAAAAAACTCCTCATAGGAAATCCCCAAATCGTCAGTGGAGGTTGAACACCATGTCCCTGGCTGCTGTTTCTGCTCCCCAAGGGTACCTTCTGCTCCAGCCTCTCTGCCCTGTTTGGCTCCTGAGCAGTTCCAGGGGCTGATTTCCCTGACCTGTCTCAGAGGGTGTGAATCACCCCCCGTGGGTGCTGGGCTGGACAAGGCTGGACTCCAGGCCAGACTGTCTGGAACAGCTCAGGCTGGAACCAGCCCTTGGCCTCTGTCATCAGCACCCAAAGAGGGGCAGTGCTCTGTTCATCCTGGCCCTGCAGAGCTCCCAGGGGGGCTCAGAGTGCTCTGCCTTCAGCACTGCACTCACCACCCCAGGGCTGGCTGTGACACAGCCCCTGGGTCACAACACCCCAGGCTGCTGCTTCCCAGTCACTCTGCACTGCAGAGATCAGTTTGGTTTGTTGATCTCCACTGAGCTCCCCATGAGAAACACCAGCATTCAAGTTAAAGGTCTGTGCACACACCACAAACTCAACAACTTGTGCAAACTACCTTTAAAATGGGCATTACTTGAGTTTTGCACCCATGTCAGAGTATCTGCCACTGGAACAGCCTCTCCTTTGACCATAACTCTTCAAGCCCCCTTATCCTTCCCACCCTTGACCAGCTTGGACAGTTTTGTGACACTGTGGCTGCTTCCTCTTGGTAGTCAAGGAAACCATGGCCCCATTTTCACTATGCCTTGCACAGGACAATCATTTTGATGCACAAATAAAAATCCAATCTTGATTTACTCAAAACTGTCAGCATTAAACAATGATCAATAAGGTAAAACAATCAGAGAAATCACAGAATCATAGAATTGATTGGGTTGGAAAGGACCTCCAAGATCATCAAGCCCAACCCTTGGTCCAACTCCATATTTCATTATGTACAAGAGGTCCCTCACATTTAGGAAAACCAATGCTTGGAAACTCACCTTATACTCAGGTAACAGTTCACTCTGTTACCAACAGCAAAATAATCAGCTGCAGTGAGAATGTCGATGCCATGGGGAAAAGTGCCCTACAAACAAAATATTCAAGTGTAAAATACTTTCCAGAGAGGCAACACTATTAAAAACAAATTTCCTGGACCCTCCCAAGCACTGAAAAAATACAATTTAATTTCTAGTAAAATCACTTGTAGTAAAGACATAAAGGATATTGAATGTATAAACAGCAGAATACCTCACTTGGCCTGTGAGTCAGTGATAAACAGCCCAAGTAAAAGGCTGCAGACAGTAACCTATGCAAGGGCTCCTTCACACCTCCCAGTCATACCCAAATATGTACAGGGTGAATACATGACTATGGGTGCACCAGAGAGAGATTCCTCTGAAGGAGGGTTGGAAAAACATAAACATGTTTATGAGAAGGCACAAAGACTTACTGCGAGATTTATGAAGTACAAAATTAAGAGATTTAGGCACCAAGAAATGCATCCCTTGAAAAATACTTATATTTTATGACTCATTAATGAACTAAAAAATTGGGGTGGGTTTGTTTTTAGAACTTTTTCCCAGCAAAGCCTGAAACACTGAATCCTACAGAAGGATCCCACTTCTGCCATCACTGCCCAAACCAGCCTGCTTCTAAAAGATAAATTATCTTTCTAAATATGAGATTGCCACTTAGAAATTAGATTTTTTTTTTTTATTTAAGCAACACAATTCAGCCATTCGGAGCTTGCTTGGTCTAACAGAGCATTCCACAAGGGAATGGCAGAGCCAGCCTAGCACCCACGAGCCATAATGATGGAAAATGGGAAGAGCCAACTGACAGACACGGCCCCCTTCCAGGAGGGACACTGCGAGGGCAGGGAAGGAATGAGGCTCTGTGGAAGGACAGGTTTGGGATGTGCTGCAGCTCTGTTTGTTTACAGCTCACTCATCCCTTCCACATTAGGATACAGCCATGCAAAAACAGTGGGAAGTATCTCTCCATCTGAGCCTGACCCACTGGAGCAGCTTCTCCTGCCAGCAGGAGCTGCCAGGGGCTGTGCAGGGCTGGGAGCACAATGCCAGTGATCTCAACAAAAATAGGCCTGGAATCTGACTGAACCAAGGACAAACAGGGTATTTATGGCTTATCCAAAGGACGACCTGCAAGCCTGGGCAACTTGAAGGTGAAATGTCTGTCCCAAAGCCTCATCAAACAGTGATTAGGGGCAAAAAGGTACAGGAGAAACACCTCATTATGATTTAAGGCCAAACAGCAAGGCATGCCATGGAATATATAAGGATGCACACTACACAAGGGAAATCACAGCCAAATAATTCCAGTTGTAGCTGCCAGCTGGACCTCAGCTGTGAGTGTGGCAGTTCAGTGCCATCTCCCCAGTGCCAGGGTGCCACCGTGCCTGCTGGTGCCACAGCAGCATTGCTGACCCCAGCTCAGGAGCACAGAGCCATGGGCAGTGGGAGAGCTCCACAAGAACAGCCACAGCTTCTGTTCTGGCAGAACACTGAAAACTTCTCCAATATAAACGTTGGCAGTATTAGAAGTAGGTGCATTTCTTACAATTCATGCTTTAAAAAATCCTCCAAATTCCTCAAAGCTTCCATTTACACACAGTGTAAGTTACAGTGGCTTCTCTGTGGCCATAAACAAGCTCTAGATTTGGGACATGTGGAATCACAGGGGTGAAGAAGCAGGAAACAGGGAGTAAGTGAGGGCAGCCTTTTTCTCCACCTGTTTACAATCAGCATTGTTACCTAAGGTGGAGAATGTTTTAGCTCCTTCCAGTTCAGAGAAAAGGTGTCTCAACACATTCCATCTGGGGAGAGAACTCCAGAGGGGGATCTGCTCATTGAGAAACCATTTTCCAAGGCACCAAGGAATGGTCCAGGAAGTAAAACTTCTGCAGGACCCAGCTAGAGACTGACAGTGTCTTTTATGCCAGGAAAACTCACTGTTCTACTGCAAATGTACCAATTTAGAAGCTAAAATTGTGTGTTCTACCAACACATTTGAATTGTGGGTCAGAGCAGAATCCATGAGGAACATTTCTGGCTCCAAACTAATGTGGACTGCACTCCTTTAATTAAGAAATAAAACACTCCACAAAATTTTTGCTGCATGGAAGCACTTCTAAACCTGCAGCAGGTTGGAGCCCTCCCTCACCTGGAGCTCCAGGCAGGTTAAGGTGTTATTTTCTTTCCTCAGCACCTCACGGGGTGGAAC
Organism: Pithys albifrons albifrons; assembly: GCF_047495875.1. Lineage (NCBI taxonomy): Eukaryota > Metazoa > Chordata > Aves > Passeriformes > Thamnophilidae > Pithys > Pithys albifrons. Next base: position 8,859,508 of record NC_092476.1, on the reverse strand, counting down.
CAGGTAGAGCTGCTTGGTGATGCCCAAGCTCTCCAGGGCAGGGACCACAGACCTAGCAAAGAGTCACTCTGGCTCCTGCTTATCACAGACCTACCTGGGGCAGGTCACCAAAACTCCCCACCCGCTTCCAGGGTCTCCCTGCATGGTCTCCCTGCTGTTACCTCCTGCTGTCTACCTGGATATGAACAGATTGCTTGGTACCCACAGCTCTAAAGGAATAATGCTGTACCTCCTAACACAGAGATCTTCAGCAATGGTGTCAGGGAAAGCTGCACAGCATTTTAACAAAGATCTCTTAATGAGCAGCTTATTGATAACAAAGTTGCTTCCATGGCCTGCTGTGTCACTGACTGAACCATTTTCCCCTTTGTTTTCTCTCTATGTTCAGCTTTATTGATTCCTGATGAGAAAACAGGAAATGCAGATCTCTACCCTCCTTGTTTCTCCTCCAAGGCTGCAAATCAAAGCTGTCTAAGCATTTTAACTATTTAAATGTTGCTCAGTTACACAGGAACCTACCACAACACCTTTTTTCAAAGCATTTGAGTACCCCCCAGAAGTACCAGATTTCTCAAATTATCTGTGTGGTACAAGAGGCAAACCCAAAAACTGAGTTGAAGGCTCTTGAGCCTGGTTCACTCTGGTGCCACCAACCACAGCTCAGTTCAGTTTGCACAGATATTTTCCAGACTATTCTGAGTTGGAAGGGACCCACAAGGATCACTGAGTCCAACTCTTAAGTCAATGGCCCACACAGGGGATTGAACCCATGACCTTGGCATTATTACAACCAAATTTTAACCAACTGAGCTGATCTCAGTTGCTCTATTTCTATTGAAAAATAGAAAGTCAACAAAACCAAACCCTGCACTTTTCCTGCTTCATGTGCACTGCACTTTGCAGGGTGTGCCATGGCTGTCACTAATGCTGATACTGCTTTTCAGGACTGAAAATTCCCAAAAAACTCATTTGCTTCCAAAATTGGAATACTAAATTGAAACACACATCTCAAAAAATATTCCTCCAGAACTTGCTGCTCCTAAAGAAAACCATTATTTTGGAGATTGTTTTACTCAGTTTTTCCAAGGCCACAGTGTGTAATTGTGATTTCAGGTACTCCACGTTCACAGGGAGCTCCGAGGCACCAGTGAAGGAAGATGCAGGGAAGTGACCGTACCTGTCTCCCAACATTCTCCTGGAAGGCAGCCTAAGGAGCAGAGAACAAACACACCAAAACGAGTCAGGTTTGCTTTCTGATAAACACCAGATGATGAATTCAAAACACACAACAATATAAATGACCCATGGCTTTTCTGTTTTAAATAAAGTAAACTCTGTCAGTAGAACAAGCCCTCGGGGCTTTCTTGTTTCTGCATCTCCTCCTTCTGGTGCTCCCAAAGCTGAGTGTTCAAGAATGCAGGTTTATTAAAGCAGCCACACCCACACAAGTGCTTTGGAGCAGTGACACAAGGCTTCACCCTGGGACTGAAAGTCAGTGCCTGTAGACAACAGAAATTGAGACAACTCACTCTTGTCTGACTTCAACATCACTTGCTGAGAGTGGGCAAAGTTCGATTTGTCAATGAAAATTTGAGGCAAAAAATACTGAGACTGCAACACTTACCTTCATGGTACATGTCTGAAAGCACACTGAAACACTGAAGTGAAGACAAAATTCATGCATTCTTCTTGTGTTTTGCACTAAATAAACTCAAATTCTTGCAAAACACAATGAAAACAACCATCAAGTTAATCTGTCTGCTTGTACAGTACACAGAATAAAACCTACTAAGCTCTCTACTTGAATGTTCTCCCTCTCTCAAAAAAACACCAATCATTTTGCACTCCTTAAAAGGCTGTACAGCTCTAAGCACTAGTAAAAACTTCTGTAAATTTTCAGTCTTTTCAGAGAGGGGAGATCATTATGTGGACACTTCTCTGGGGACTATCACTCTCTGCACTGCAGTGATGGACAGCACCTGCTCATGGGTATCTAACACAGGGATGGAAGCCTCAGTCTCCACTGAAACACCACAAGCATTTGGACAGGCAGAGCTCCTGTATTTCCTCCACAAACAGAGCAGCCCTGTGTTCACAGAATCATAGAATGGATTGGGTTGGAAAAGACCTCCGAGACCATCAAGTCCAAGCCTTGGTCCAACCCCAGTCCCTTTACCAGATCATGGCACTCAGTGCCACGGCCAAGCTCAGCTGAAAAACCTCCAGGGATGGGGAATCCACCCCCTCTCTGGGCAGCCCATTCCAATCCCTGAGCACTCTCTCTAGAAAGAATTTCTTTCTGATCTCCACCTTCAATTTCCCCTGGCAGAGCTTGAGCCCATCGTGCCCCCTTGTCCTATTGCTGAGTGCCTGGGAGAAGAGACCAACCCCCACCTGGCCAGAACTTCCCTTCAGGGAGTTCCAGACAGTGCTGAGGTCACCTCTGAGCCTCCTCTTTTCCAGGCTAAACACCCCCAGCTCCCTCAGCCTCTCCCCACAGCACTTGTGCTCCAGTCCCTTCTCCAGCCTCGTTGCTCTTCTCTGGCCCTGCTCCAGCCCCTCAATCTCTTTCCTGAACTGTTGATGCACCTGTGGAGACAGCAGGGTCAGGCTGTGCTCCCCAGGGCACCTGGTGCAGGTGGAGCCAGGCAGGAGCAGGAGGAGGTTGTGGCCACAGCCTCTGCAGCTCCTGGGCTCCTGCTGCTCCTGCTGGGGCACCTCCAGCTCAGGACAGGCAGCACAGGTTGGGGAGCCCACCCAGCACTGCCCTTGGGGCTCTGTGGCTTTGGATGGCCTTGGGCAGCACATCCAGAGGTGCCCTGCTCTGCTCTTTGCTGCTGATGTGGCTCACCCACACTGGCAGGGGTATTTTCCCTCCTGTCCTCGCTCCCAAAACACACTCCCAGCTGTCCCAGGATCTGCCAGGACATCATTCCATGGCACTCTGCAGGATTTATCTCTTCCTGCTTCCATATCAGCTTTAGGTCCTGTCAGCTTTTAGGACCCTCAATATGTTATTGAGAGTATAGGCTGTATTTTATGTTGTTTTCTGCTGTTGAGACCCTCGATATATTATTCATGAAATATGTTCTGTTTTATGCTCTGTTTTATGCTATTGAGAGCCTTTTACTCAGCACAGGGATGTCTCAGTGAGTGTGACACTCTCCAGCATATCCAAAGGATTTCACAGTTCAATCACTGCATTAACAATCCCTTTTAAAAATGTGCTGCTCTGACAAGTGTCTAAATGATATAAAATGACACAAAAATCATTGTCTTGCTCCTAAAGCAACATAAATCTGATTGCAAACCACTGGAAGTTTTATTCCACTTACAGTAAATCCAGAGCCCTGGGACTGAAATATATTGGGGCAAAATGACTGGGAAAAATTGCACAGGGGCCTATAGAAAATGTTGCAGCAAACCAGCCATTGTACAGAAAGATTTCCCACAGTTTGCTTATTAATGCAGGAATTTTAAAATTCCACTCCTTTTTTTAACTGAGAAAAACAATCATGAAAATCTCAGTAGTGGTCCAGCAGCACGGGAAAAATACTTAGTTCTCATCTAATGTATTCCAACATCTAATTTTTGAGTTAATTTACACTTGATTAGTTTAACTGCAAAAAAGATACAGCTTTACCCACTGCTTAGAAAGATGGATATTAGTGTTTTCTTATTAAAAATATATTTGTCAGTGATTTCAATTGCACAGCCTTGGAGAAAAATAATCAGTTTGTGATGGATTCTCACATTTGTCATAAATTTGTGATTCAGCAAAGTATGAAGAGAAACAGAGTAATGAGGAAATTCCTGTGCACACAGTTCAGTAGCTTGAAAGTTGTCCAGCTGCAGAATAAGGATTTCAGTAACTTGTTTCACTTGTTCACCAGGACCTCTCTGAGCTTCAGCTTTGGTGTTGGATGTTTAAAAGAATAAAAAAGTTAAAAGGTGCCTCTTGTGCAAATCAATTTTCAGCCAATTATGAGGAAATTTACACTAAAAACTAAGAAAAAGCCCTCAAAGGATGTCAAACCAGAACTCCAGAGTGTTTAAAGTTCTGTTTGGAAAACTCCTCCAAGGATTTGAGGCAGCTTTGGAGACCAGGCATGTTCCAGCTGGGACAATTTGAACACTTCACTGTCCCAGGAGAGCAGCATCTAATCCCAAATTTACCAGCAAAAAAGTGACAGGGCACCTTTTATTCTTGGGTCTGAAGGAGATTGTTGAACAGAAAGTGAGAAGAAAAACCAGCCTCACAATATGGTTCTATTAAAGGAAAACAGAAATATGGAAATAATGAAACGTATTGGTCATCCAAGTGAAAAGGGAACATTCTAGAGCTCATTTCATGTTCACAGAATTCCCTCCTTATTCCTCCAGCACTTTTTATTGTTTCACAAAGGTTTTTTTGTAATACTCTGGAGATTTTCAGTAACTGAAACTGTTACTAGTTCAGTCACACTTTCATACAACTTCAAATTCCTAAAAGATGTCAAATACTTCAACTATTTTGTAAGAATAACTTCTCATTTTTTATACAATCCCCTTCTGGAGATGGAAAAACTGGATATCAAGATATTAATGTAAAGACTCCATGAGATCAGAATGGTGACTTAGCCTGGTAACCTCAACACTTTGCCTTCTCACTGAGAAAATACTACAACTTTATTCCCTAAATATATTTAGTGTAAAAACACATAGTTTAAAAACTACCAGCCAACCCAGAGGAAACAAAACCTCCTCTGTGTGAGGTGGCAGAGCTGAATGGAGTGCAATGCAACATCACTTATTCATCTGATTATTCCTCACACTGATTATTCATGACAGAGTTGCACAAGGCAGCCCAGAATGCTCGTGGAGCTTCAAAAGCACAGTCTTGCTCTATTCTCTTTAACCTCAGGGTTCAAAATGTCTATTGGTGCTCTGCATTATAATATATTCCATATTGTAATAGATGGAAAATCTGGTAAAACATGTTGTTCATTTAAATACATGTTTAACTGCAGGAACGACTGGAAATATTCAGGACTCGCAGGTATTTTTCTTCCAAATTGTGGCAGCAATGCCTGGTAAACACAAAATGTAGCTTTGCCTTTCTAAAATAAGAGAAAAGGTGTTGGTACTTTCATAACTATCCATCAAACAGCAATTCCAAATTTTGAGCAGCTCCAGATTAGAACGTACTTGGGCTAGAGCAGAAGAGGAAGGTGAAGAGAGAACGTGCTGAGCTTTATACTCGTTAGAAACACAGGAACAAAGCCCACACTGAGCTCACAGAATTAGTGAATGTGGCTGGCTCAGCACCACAGTTCATGGTCAAACTACTGATTTAAGTGTAAAAGCATCCTGGAGCTCACACAGACAATCAGCTCAAGCTGCTGAAGATGAACAGGACACTTGAGGTGACAATTGCATCATGAAGATTTCTCCTCTGTGTGACCACTGATTCCAAGGATAATGTAGGGAGAACAAATAAATAATTCACTTTCCACCATCTATGATCCTTAATCATAGACTCATAGAATCAATTGGGTTGGAAAAGACCTCCAAGATCATCAAGTCCAACCCTTGGTCCAAATCCAGTCCCTTTACCAGATCATGGCACTCAGTGCCACGGCCAAGCTCAGTTGAAAAACCTCCAGGGATGGGGAATCCACCCCCTCTCTGGGCAGCCCATTCCAATCCCTGAGCACTCTCTCTGCAAAGGATTTTTTTCTGATCTCCAACTTCAATTTCCCCTGGCAGAGCTTGAGCCCATCGTGCCCCCTTGTCCTATTGCTGAGTGCCTGGGAGAAGAGACCAACTCCCACCTGGCCAGAACTTCCCTTCAGGCAGTTCCAGACAGTGCTGAGGTCACCTCTGAGCCTCCTCTTCTCCAGGCTGAACAACCCCAGCTGCCTCAGCCCCAATGTTTTGTGCAGCCCCGCGGAAAGCAAATTCCTCTAAGGAGTTAATTTGAATAAAGTGCCTTTTATTAGCCAAGAACAGCAGATTCTACAGTTTCCAAAATTTCGGAGCCACAGTTTGGGGGAAGCAGCACTGGTGACACTCATTATTTGTAGTGTGTGAAACTCTATTCCATCAGTGCTCAGCACCCTTGGCTGGCTGTGGTGGCAGAGCCTCCAGCCCCCTGAGCTGTGCTGGGCTTGCACAACCCCTGACTCACTTCCCCAGCAATTACTCTGCAGCTTCATTCAGCAGCTTCTCCTCTCTGGCAGAGGTGTGGCCAGGAAAAACAGGGATGCTCTCCAGGTATCCCTGAGAAACCCTCCTTGGGTTAGAAACACATCAGCTTTCAAAATCACAGTCAGAAAATCAGACAGACCTGGTCATGTCTGAGTTTTTACCACATTCACAGTGACATTTACTGTCGGGTGCTTTGGCAGACACTGTTTGGGGCTGGTTTGAGCTCACACAGTTACAGGGTGGGGTTTTGACATTTGCATAAGATAATTTGGTTTATGTGTTGAAATGGACAACTCAAACTTCTTGTTTTTTTTCTTTTAAAGCAAGTTCAATATGTACAACCCATGGACTTAAATCCCCACAGAATTCTTTCTCTTCATTTCCTATAACTTAGAATTCTATAATTACCCATAAAGTCCCTTCTCTTTACATTCTCAGTTCTCAACAGCACAAATATTTTCTGCAGAAAGTTTCTTCAGAATATAATTTGGTGTCAGCCTCATTAACTACATAACAAATCTGCCTAATGGACTTACAAATCTGCCTAATGGACTTATCACTCTTTTAAAGACTCCCAGTCCTGTGGGAAGACATTTAGACAGTAAGTGAAAATACGTTTGAAGGAGAGACATTATTCTAGAAATTACCATTAAGGAGTAACAGCTGATGCACAACCAGAAAGGTGCAACCTCACAAAATTCACCAGTTTGGTGACCTGCAATAGAGTCACTGTCTGTGTGTTATGTAGGACCCTTCTGGCTGTGATACTGGGACTAGAAAATGCTAAATAGCCCTTTCTTAGATACTTTATCTTCACCACCATGACCACAATACAGCAGATTGTTAACTGTGGCCAAAAATTAAGATGTTCATCTGTGGGTTATTCAATTTAAAATCCAAATTCACACAAGACTTCTAAGGATTTCAAAAAGGACTTTTTTTGCTGATGACTCCTCTGCTGTAGTTCTACACAGTAAAGTCTACAAATTATTAAATTAAATGAAAATAAAACACAGGAGAGTCATGTAAGCTCAGATGGGGTAACTTACAGAAGCAGCTCTTCTGCAATTCACATCACGGTCAAACACTGCAGCAATAACCAGTGCACTGAGGAAACAAAACACTGAGCATTAGTGGCAGATCCAGGAGCAGAAATGTGCAATGCCATCATTTCAACATTCAGCCTTCCAAGCAGAACAGGCAGCACGTCCTCTAAGGAGCTTATTATTTAGAAATACAAGGCTAAACTCCAATGTGAGTTGAAATAACCTCACACTTCCTTGTTTCTCTGGTTTGCTGTGGACTTTCCACAGCACAGATGGACAGTGGCCATCCCAGTGGATCAGGGAATGTGTAAATATGTTTAACTGCACAGAGAGGTTTTCTGGTTTAAACACAGCAGGAGTTTAAAACTTGGACATAATGATCATCTCTCATGTGAGGCTCAGACAGTGCAATTTCAAATGAAAACTTGGAAATACAGTTTCTCAATAGCCAGATATACAGCACATCTTGTGTAAGGCTTAAGCACAAGGCAAAGTGAAGCAACGAAACCTGCAGCTTTCCCCACAAGAACAGTCACATCCTGTAAGGAACCAAAATCAGACAACAATATGCAAATCCCGCTAAAAAGTGGCCTGCAAGATAAACTGCAAAGCTGTTTTTTTAAAGGGTGACCTGTAGGTACAGAAGGATGATTATACAAGATGATTTCTTCATGCATGAAGTCTGGTGACCCTGCACAGGGTAATTCTCCTGCCTCAAAAGAACTGCTGTTCAAAGATGTGCTGCACAAAGAGGGAGAATATATCCCAGGACAGGCAGGCTACAGCTTTAGAAATCCACCTCCAGCACTCAATTAACTTCAGCAACAAATAAACATCACTTCAGGAGAATCATTTAAGCAGAAAATTATTCCTTTCAAACCCTAAAACTCTTCATTACATTATTTATTGACTCCAGGCAAAACCGGAAATAAATACTGGCTGAAAAGTAAATTCAAGATAGCTTTGCTTGAACAGAAGGATATTAATTACCCTGATAATATCAAGCTTCCCTGGGTAGTGGCTATCAGTTCCCTACAGTGATGAATACTGTGTTGTTCAAATTCCCTGAAATGCACAGTCAGCTTGGCCTCTGTAATTTCAGTTTATCTCCATTAAGGCAAACAAGAGACAGAAAGGCAGAATGAAATGAAAACAAACCCCAATAAATTGCTCTGAAGACAGTTGATGCTTTCTCATTGCTACTTGCACGAGCAATTCCCCTCTCTGCACAAAGCCAAGAGGAAGAGGAGGTCATCCAAACAGCAGCAGGAGGAAACATTCCATCAGGAGCAGCACACAGGGCTCAGTGCTGGAAAACTGCTGGGTCAGACCCATCATCTTCACACTGTGCTTGCCAATCCTCTGGCACACACAGAGACTCAGAAATTATTTTAAAAGGACATTCAAGAAGTAGTTATATGATATGACTATCCCATAAATCTTTCAATTAGAGAACATTCAAAAGTATGGAATTGCATGAAAATGCCCCTGGAAAGCAGAAAGAAGCAAATTTCTGCCTGACCTTTCCCATTAGATGGACTATAAGCTAAAATAGGATTTTGTCAGTTATGAAGTATTTCAATGTTGATCTTTCCTGAAAAGGAAAACTAACCCACCCACAAAAAAACCCTCATCACACCAGGCAGTTCAGAATCCCAAGGGCTGCCCTCACTGTGCCAAACAAGAGCTCAGCTTATAATCAAAATGCTCTTCTCCATTTCTTCTTGTCCTTCTGCTACCTGAGGACAGAATGTGCTGTGTAAGTCAGACCAGCAAAGCAACACAGAGCCTGTGTGAGGCCACCTGAGTTACTCAGTGATGCAACTGGTCACTGTGCTCAGGTAAAACAAAACAGAAACCCCCAGGAACTGCCATTGCTCTCACAGCCCCTTTCATAGGGCTTTTTAGTCACTGTTTTATGTTCACCCTTTTAATGAAGTATTTTAACTTCTCAAACTCCACAAGGAGCCCTTTCAGGCTGATTCCCCCTTGAAATAGTGCAGAGGGCAACGTGCTGAGGATGAAACAGGTCTGAGGTGTCTTCACCCACCTGCCTGGTCGTGGGAGTTTATGTGATACTGCACCAGGATTTCCTAACAGAAAGAAACTGTTTATGTCAACCAAGCGGGGCACTTTTTTAAGCTGCTCAAAGGATCATGTCTTGACTTGCCCCAAGTGCACCACACCTGCCTGCTGCCAGGAGGAGCACAGCACGGCAGGGCTCTGCATCCTCCAGGCTCCACGGAACACCCTCCCTGGTTCCTTGAGGTACCCGGGGCCTGAATGAACAGCAGCATTCAAGAGGACAACAAACACAAACAGGCCTCAAAAACGAAGTTGCAACTCTATCAGTCATCTAATAATGATCCCTTAGCCCTTCCTCGCTCTCCCAAGGCTGCCAGGAAAGGCAGAAGGACTCAGTTTGTCAGTGGGCACTTCCCCAGCCCATGTGGGTCTCATTTCCTTCCCTGACAAGGTGGGAAGAGCCAGAGAGCAGAGCCAGGTGAGACACATCAGTCCACAGAACAGCAGACCCACCAGGGTACCCTCTGCAGATGTACCACACAATAAATCAGAATTCCCTTCATCAGGCACTTCCAGCCTCCACCAGTCACAAGTGGCTGATCCTTTTGCCAACCCCTGGGAATCTGCCACCATCAATTCCCCTGTGCCACCCCAGAGCTGCAGGAAGAGAAAAATAAACTCTCAAACCTCTTGCCAGTTTGGCACAGAACCAGAATTTCCTTCCTGAGCTCTAAAAAAGGAAAAGTCTAAGTGGTAACAGGGCAGCAAACTCTCCTTCTGTTGTACATCAAGGAAGGAAAGGCACAACAACCAACACAAGCAAGATGGGTTTGAACAATGCCAGCAGGTTAAGGAAAGGAGCTGAGATCAGAGTCAGACTCGGGTCTGTTGAGTGCAGTTATGCAAACAGCCCCTTCTGCCCCTCTCCAGTCATGCCAGTGCTAAACAGTGAGCTGGGTGATGAAAACATGTGCAGGCCCAATGAATTTTCCATTTGCCAGCTTTATTTTTGAGAGCAGAGCAGTTTCCCTGGTCAGTGTATCCCACGGAGCTGGGACAGCACTGCAGGAGCAACCCAGGGCAAGGGGCAAGAAAAAGAGCCTGTTCCAGCTGCCCTGCTGGGCAACAGGACTGAATTCCTGTCTCAGATTTATTTCTCTTGTTTATCTAGGCAAGAAGAAGCTCTGAGGAGAAGGAGAGATGGAGTGATCACTCTCCTTTCCACACTGCCTGCTCTGGCAGCCCCTCTGACCCAGCTCACCCCGAGCTCTCACACATCCCACTGACCACCCACCCTCCTGCACTGCTCAGTGGGTCATTCCAACGCCAAATTTGGGGGATAAAAAGGTGAAATTACAACAAATCCACATGTAGAAGAGAGCAATAAGAGCAATGCTTAGAACAGCAGTCACAATCCAGCACACAGCTCCCCCCAAGAACACCCCAGCACAAAGCCACTCTCCAGATTTCATCACGGCACAGGACGTAGCTCACAGCAACGCTCCACATTTCCCCAGTTCTGCAGGACAATCCTGCCCTGGAGCAAAGCTCCATCATCTATCCATCCAGAGCCACACCTGCCTGGCTCCCCCCTCCTCCCAGCCCAATCTCCCCAAGGAATGGTGTGGGATTGACAACCTACACCAGGCAAAGGAAGCTCCACTCTGCAGAGCTCCAAATACTGCAGCCAGCCAGCAACCATTTAATCACTGTAATTGTATAACAGAGCAGAAGCATGTTTTCCTTTTTTATTTCTTGTTTAGCTGTTAAACAAAACAGTTCAGCTCCTCAGTGTGCACCTGCCACTTCACAGACAGCAACTTCCACACCCAAGGGGGCAGGAATCCAATTACCCCTATTTCCAAGTCATTAAATGCTGGTGCACTTTCCTCACAGGTAGGCTTAGAAAGGAGCTGCATGTAGGGACTGGGAGAGAAACCAAGCTCAGCCAAGGGATGCTTTTACAAAGATATGCTTGAACAGCAACTTCAGTGGGTGCATCTCCAAAAAAGAGCAACTCTGTCCTGCAGAAGTGAAGGTTCGTCTACATTGCCAAGGATTTTCTTTTTGTGGTCCTGCAGTTTGAACAGACAAGACGAGGGTTTGGAAACCAGTTTAACTGGACTTTAACAAACCTTTAAGCACATTGGAGCAAGTGGATCTTGTTGAAATATGGATAGGGAGAATACACTGTCATGTAAAAATACAAGCAAGTACTACCAGAAATACTCTTGGGCATGTAGTTCTATTAAGTGCCCTCCATCTTTCTGCTTTCTTTTTTATTTATTTTTTCTTCCCTAAAAGAGTGGTGAGGTCAGGAAGGAGAAGGGCTGATCTACAGCAATTCAAGCTTGTAATTTACTTTCACCCCTTAACACAACATTCCTAAGAAAACAGAGAAACAAAACAGCTGTCACTGAATATGGGACAGATATTTCTTTTAGAGCACTGACAGAAATTTTACTAAAAAAATATACAAAGTGATTTTTCACTAGCCCAAAGTGAGTATTTATGTCCCTTGACTGCTGAAAACATAGAAAACAATGTCTTTGCACTAAATGATGATAGAAGAAAAGAAGAACAAAAAAAGAATGTCCCTGAGGTTCCCCTCTGCTTTAACCTGTTGCTGCTGTTGGGGGTGCAGGGCAGGACCCAGTTCATGCAGCTCTGCTGGACTTTGGTGCCAAGGAGGGTCCCAAGTGCCTCCAGCAGCTCAGCACTGAGTGCAGCCTAAACCTTTTGCAATCCAAGCACCAAGCAAGGCCAGCATTTCAGGGCTGCAATCACTCCTTGCACTTTTGGAAGGTGTTTACTGTTTTTTCTCTAAGAATCCAACCCTGTGTATTCTGACCCAGGCAGATGTTTTTGCTGTGTAATTCAGCTCACAATGGATATTATGCACTTTGTGTCAAGATGCTGAGTTCTGCATTTTTGAAGGGTAGCAACAATTTGCTTGTGGCTAGAAGTATGACTCTCCTGTAAGTAAAACAGTGACACACCTAAGGCTAGATTTAAAAAAAAAGCCAGGTGTAATTATGGGCTTGCTGACACAATAGGTGAAACTGTGTGTCATCCTTTATTTGAATATTTTTTTTGCACCATTTCTCTTTGGAGTGGCAATTCTACCTTCAGGAGCTGATTACATCTAGAAAAGGTATGGCCACCAGAACTACACAGATTTTTAAGTAAAGCCTTATACATTATTAATACTTGCTAAAGCACTTCAGAGCTTTGTTAGAAAATGAAGATATTACAAACCACACCACCTTACAGCTGCTCAGGAGCAGTTTTCAGCCTCCCCTGGCTGTCCACTCTTTTTTGTCTCCATCCCACCAATTCCCAACAACTGGAGCTGTCACAGCTGGAACAGCCACAGCAGTCACAGAGTCATAGAATAGAATCATAGAATGGATTGGGTTGGAAAAGACCTCCGAGATCATCAAGTCCAACCCTTGGTCCAACTCCAGTCCCTTTACCAGATCATGACACTCAGTGCCACGGCCAAGCTCAGCTGAAAAGCCTCCAGGGATGGGGAATCCACCCCCTCTCTGGGCAGCCCATTCCAATGCCTGAGCACTCTCTCTGCAAAGAATTTTTTCTGCTCTCCAACTTCAATTTCCCCTGGCAGAGCTTGAGCCCATCGTGCCCCTTTGTCCTGTTGCTGAGTGCCTGGGAGAAGAGACCAACCCCCACCTGGCCAGAACTTCCCTTCAGGGAGTCACTGCCAAGGAAATACCTCAACATGTTGGTGTCATTGTCATCCCACTCACACTCAATTCTTTCCTTTAGGCTTTCCACACTCCCATGCTGGTTTGAAGCTGCCCCAGTACCTGGAGATGAGGCCGATGAAGGGGCTGAGCTCGGCGGGGTCGTAGGCGCGGGCGAAGGCCCAGCACACGTAACACGCCGCGTCGCGCACGTTGGAGCCCACGCTGCACGCCCCGCGCTTCTCGTCGTAGGTCAGAGCCCTCAGCAGCACAGGAACCACTGGCACGGCAAAAAGGGGACAACACAACAGTCAGCACAGCAGTGAACAAAAAAAATGAGGGGTAAGAGCATCAGGTTGTGTGTTCTGCAAGCAAAAAGCACGTGGCTCTTCATACAGACTGATCCTAAAGTTCATTAGAAAGAACAGTTGTTTTTTGTTTCAAACACTGTGTTTCTTTCTCAGTAGCAGTTTAGTTTTTTATTTCCTTCACATACAACTCAAGGAGGATTAAAGGAAGTGGTCTACATAAGATGTAATAGTGATATAATTTATTATTCAGTGAGACAAGTTTAAGGTAATTTTAAAATGCAAAACTTTAAGGTGTCCACTTTTAAAGGAACTGGGCTTCAAATATTGCAGCAGTGAACATCACTAGAATAACATATTTCTAAAGAAACAGTGTTGTAACTACCATAAAAGAATCAGTATCCATCTACTTTCAGACAACATTAATCACACTAGAAGTCCTAATATGACAAATTCCTATTAATTAATAAAGCTTGTCCATCATTAATTCATCAATCCTGAAAGGGACTAATGTGCAATTTAACTTAAAGAATCTTAAAGCCAAGTGACACATTTGATACCATTCCTGCATTAAGGAAGCCCCATCCAGCCTGGCCTTGGACACTCCCAGGGATGGGGCAGCTGCTCTGGGCACCTGTGCCAGGGCCTGCCCACACTCACAGGGAGAATTTCTCCCTGACACCAGACCTAAACCTGCTCTCTTTTCACTTTGGACCCACTCCCCCTTCTCCTGTCACCACATGCAGAAGTCAATAAGGCTTTTCTACAGATAAAAAGCTTCCAAAAATCAAAAGAATAATTCTTTTAGCCCATTCAGTAACATACTGTCAGAGTTCAAGAAATACTCCACGAATGCAGGACCTTCACTTGGCATCTGCACATCCAGGTACCAAATCTGAATAATTCTCTCGAGATGGCACAACTTAATAAATGAATAATACCTGTAGAAACTACAGCCTCTAGAAAAAAAGAAACAACTTCTCTCTCTGCTTTCCTCCTTGTATCAAATTTGTCAAATGCACCTTTCTTCCTTAAAAAATACTTGTCACAAGGTGATCCCATTGACAAGAAATGGGATCACTGAGCTGTATTTCATTAGCAATCTGTGTCTGGATATCCCTGAGTGGATATAATCACAAAGTAATTAAAACTTCAGTGTGCAGTTCATCACTGTGTGCTGCTGCTTTTAGCAGAAAAATACACACCACAGCTGAAGAAATGTTATAAGGCTGTTGAAATTCATTTTAAACTGCTAAAGAAAATAAAGTAGTAATTAGAGGGATGGACACGATACAGCTTTTAGAAGCACAAGCACTACATGGGAGAAAGAGCAGTTCCCATTCAGGATCAATGGTACAGCCAAGACAGATGGATTTTTGGAGACTTCCCAGTTCCTAAAGAAACTGCAATGGAAATCTTTAAAAATGCTGCCTAGCTTGTTTTGAAAATTGCTGCATCAACTGGTGAAAAAAATGGAATTTGCTGGTTCTACAGGACACTCCAACAGGTGCCAAAGGCAATTTTGCAAAGCTGCTGCACATTTCCCTCAGTGCAGGGCCAGCACTCCAGCCCCTTCTGATGGCTGGGGGCACATTCCACTGCTGTGCAGGGAAGGAGAGGGGCAAGGGAGACCCACCAGCAGCTCCTCACATTGTACTGACTGTCCAAAAGGGGAAAAAAAGCATGTTTTTTCAATTCAGGGCATTAATGCCCCAAGTTCCAGGGATGGCACCAAACAGCCACTGCTTTGTCAGGGTCAGGGCTGATGCTCCAGGGCTGCTGCTCAGAGCTCTCACTCCTCTCTGCTGTCCTGCTCCTGCATCTGGGACTGAGCATGGTCCTGGGAAAGCCTCTGCAAAGTCTGGAGGGCAAAGGGAGACAGGGAAAAGGGAGGAAAACAGTGGGGAGGTGGGGGAAGGAAAAGAAACAAGGGCTGAGTAAATACAAATACAACAAGGACCGAGCTAGTTGTCACCTGGTAGAGTTTTGTGCTGCCACTGGTTGAATGTTTACTGGTGAATCGTGGACTGTAAGAAATGTTATATAAAAACTGCTCCTGACAAATGTTTGTGGGTTTGAAACAGCAGGTATTTAAGAGTCATAAAGCCCCCAAATTCCAGGTTTCACTTCAGTCCTTACCCTAGAGTTCCTCACATACCATATCAAATACCTAAAATCAATTTACCCAAACAAATCAAAATTAAAAAAAAAACAAGAACTACAGGGAAAAAAAAATCTTCCAGAAGAAACTTGTGTCAGTTTGGTAGGGCAGAGACAAAACTCTTTGCTTTTGAAAGTATGAACATGCCTTTTTTATTGAAAACTAGGAGGCTGAGAGATACAGCAAGAAGAGACACAGATTCTAACTTGATAAGTTTAACTTCACAAGTTATCAATTCTTTCAGTGATCCACAATTATTTAAAAGTTTGCCATCAAACCCAGAGGACAAAGTGTGCACTCTCCAGGTGATCAGTCAAACCAAATGCACCTGTTTGGGTCTGTGCAGGCTCAGGAAGACACAGGCACCTTTCCCTGTAGCCTGGAGGTATCAATAAGCACCTGCCTCACCCCACCCTGCCTTGCCCAACAGCGTCACTGCAGTTGCAGCACAGCTTTGCTCAAGCCTTGGGAAAATAAAGAAACAGCTTCTGCTTCAAAGCATTGCAAACAACAGGCCTTTCTTTGGTGGTTGTTTCCTCCTCATACAGGCTGTACAGATATTGTGATTTTTAAACCCAGGTTTAGGATGCTTTTCAATGAGAGACTAAAATAGCTGGTAAAGGAGCTCGTGGAAGGTGTTGGACACTGAAAGGTCACATGTATGGAAATGAAAAATGCCTTATACTAGTCCTTTAAAACCATATTTTATGCCAACCTCCACTATAATGTGGCCACCCAGAGACTTGAGGCACTTTAACTCCACATTGTAGTTTTTTTTCACTTACTGCAAGGTTTATCATCTAAAACACACAAATACAGCAGTCAAACAAACACACAAACCTGCTCCTCAGCCCTAGGCCTAAAAGAAAACTGCAAAATGTCAAGTCAACCTTATTTAATTAAAACAGATTTTCACTCAGTCTGGGGTTAAATAAAAATTGTCTAAATTTAGTTTGAAAGTAAAATATGTAGCTTAAAACAGAGCAAGCCAAAGTTATCTCTCAGACAAGTATTATGTTTTCATTGGGACTGTTTATGCAGAGAAGCTGTTTCAATTGATAAAAAATATATTGCAAAAACCTATTTTAGAATTATATAAAGGAAAAAGTACTACAGAAAGTGGATGTCTGCTGTTGCTGAAGGATATCTTGTGCACAGTGTCACTGTGGGAGCAGCTACAAACACTCCAATTAATGAATGAGGAAGCTTAAACAGAGTGACATATTCAATACAAAGAAGAGTAATTTTATTCTTCACATTTTTCCTCAGTGAAACTCATTGCAGAAGTGCCCTTTGTGAGGCTCAGGCTTAACAAACTGCAGACACCACGTGTAGAGTCTGTCACTCCCTGAGTGTGAAACAGTTAGAATTATAGAATCACAGAATCTAAAGATTGGGCTGGAAAAGACCTCCAAGATCATCAAGTCCAACCCTTGGGCCAACTCCAGTCCCTTTACCAGATCATGGCACTCAGTGCCACGGCCAAGCTCAGCTGAAAAACCTCCAGGGATGGGGAATCCACCCCCTCTCTGGGCAGCCCATTCCAATGCCTGAGCACTCTCTGTGGAGAGAACTTTTTTCTCATCTCCAACTTAAATTTCCCCTGGCAGAGCTTGAGCCCATCGTGCCCCCTTGTTCTCAGATGCTGAAAGCAGAACTCTGGCTCCTCCATGTAAAGACTGCCATGTTGGGACCCCTCTCCCCTTCCTGGCTCCCTGACCTCTGTTGCAACTTCTTTAGGGCTCTTCACTAATATTTACTGTACCAACACACTGCAAATGTCAACAAGATCAGGTTAGGCTCAGCATCAGAAATAAGCTCTGCCAAACACCTCTGATTTGATCGTGCTGACTCCAGGCTTTGCTCTCACAGGGCTGTTTCCTGCAGAGGATAAATCCTCCAGAGAGGATCAGACAGTGCATGTGCTGCTCTGCCTGGAGAAAAGCTCTCGGTGTCCCTGCGAGATGCTCCGACATCACACCCTGAAGGGCAAGTGCCTCCAAACCACCCCCGGGTGGCCTCTCCTCTCCCACTCCTGCCCCCAGAGTGACCTCCTTAGGACCCTGAGATTGGCTCAGTTGGTTAAAACTTGGTTGTAATAATGCCAAAGTCATGGGTTCAATCCCCTGTGTGGGCCACTGGCTTAAGAGCTGGACTCGATGATCCTTGTGGGTCCCTTCCCACTCAGAATACTCTGAGATTCTCTGACCAGCAGGAGGGTGCCAGGGAAGAGCTCCAGGGCTCTGCCTGCTCAGGCTGAAGAGCTGCAGTCCCAACCCTGATGCTGAGCCACTCAAACCCCCCTGCACCCTCTGCCCTGTGCCCACCAAGGGCTGTGCTGTCTCCTGCAATCTCAGCTCAGCCTCTCGCTACGTAATGAATGAAGAGAGCCTTTAATTACGGGCTCACGTGGTGTGATTTCCATGGAGCCATCCCACAGGACAGACCTGCTCTGGTGATGAATCACAGCGGGACAGCACAGGAGGCTGCTGCCTGCCCAGGGAGGGAGATGTGGAATGCACAGGCTGGCAGAGAGGGACAGGGGCTGTTGGGGAGGTTGGATGGTCCCCCAGAGACTGTTGGATGCCAGTTGTGCTTCTCCAGTGCACTATTTAAAGAAATGGATGGTGGCTCTGCTTTCCCACCTGCTGAAGAAAGGGCTGCAGGAGCCCAGAGCAGGAAGCACATGGACCTGCATTCCAGTCAGTCCAGCCCATGGAACAGCCAGAAATCCTCAAGTCCCCCCACCTGGCTGTGCTCAGGGCAGCAGCTGCCCCAGGACAGCACAGAAACACAGAGTGGGAAGTGTTTGGGGCACTCCTGTCCCACCTCACACCCAAGGCCAGAAAAGAGACCTGCACACAACTTTGCAGCTGACAGAGCTCTGCCCTGACTGAGCCAGCAGCAAACTGCAGGTTAAGGACATGAAGGAACAGGCTTGAGGAGAAATCCTACTGAGCAAATGAATGAATTACTCTGCAGGAGTATAAAAATTCTGTAAACTCATAACACTGCATGTCAGAAAAGAAAGATCACCCAAGAAAGCCCAGCCTTGAGGCTAAGGTTGTGCAACACTGAGATAAACCCCACGGTGAAAAAGCCAGAAGCAATTCCCTGTCATTTATTCCCTGCTCAGTGTTCACCTCCTCTCCTGGTGGTGCTGGGGGAGGATCTGCCCTGCTGCAGCTCCACACACGGCACTTATTCTTGCTCATACCTGCTGGCTAGTGAAAAAAAAATAAATCTGCACTATTTATAAAGCTTCCTTGCTAATTTGAAAACTATTATGGTGACATAGGCAGTATAACTTTTTAAAAGGCTCTTTTTCAAGACCATGCATCACTTTGAAAGTTCACCTGCGTGTTAGAGAAGGAATTCTTCCACAACCAGCCTTTCAGGTTTGGGTGTTCTCGATTTTCTGAGTCCACCTAAGACAGGTAGAGCTTTTTTTTTTTTCACTTCTTCCTGTATCTATGATGAAAAGCCCCTGGAGCTTTGCCAGAAGCCTCACAATTAATCACCACTCCAGCACAGACCAACAGGCTGGCAGGGCCTGATTTCCCGAGGCATCATCGTCCTCTCCTCCAAACCCTGCCAGCTGCAAACCCACAGCAAACCACTTACTCTGCAGGATGAAAAGCCTTGAAAACAGAGTATGGAAACAAGGCTAAGAAGCTACATAATAGATTTCTGTAGGACTATTTAAACCTTAGTCTACCTTAAACCTCCTCCTAGAACGCACTTTAAAAGCACTTTTACTTTTGTTAGGGATATTTTTTCTTTTAATAAATGAGACAATGAGTTTGGTCAAGGAAAAATGTCCTTTTTTTTCACTGTTGTAGAGTTTTTCAAACTTCATTTAGGTTTTATTTTATAAGGATATCTAATTATATATAACTATCAGGAAGCACCATCTCTACTTTCAGATACAACAGGCAGGAATCCAATTTCTCATCAATAATAGCACCTGATCAAACCTTCTCTGCCAGGAGCACAGACAACTGGGTGCTCCAATAGCCACAAAGAGACAGAACAAATCCACTCCAAACAAATTAATAAGAAAAAATTAGCAATAGAAAATTAACAAGATATTTGCACCAGAAGCTGAGGGAACTTTAAAATCACACACACAGCAGTCATGTGTACAGATATTCCTTCAAAGTTGTAGCATCTGCTGTGGGGATTGGCTGAGTCCATCTGAAACCTTCTGAGAGCTCCAGAGACTTCTCTTACAAACTTTTCACCAAAAATACACTTGATAGTGACATGTTTTTATAATTTAGAAAAAACATCAACTGACAGAGCCAGCATTTAAACCACATGCTTACCATTCAGCAGAAAAAGTAACACAAATATTTACCTAAACCAGGGTCTTTTTGGATACTGGCAGAGTTGTGTCAGACCTCTCTGAAAAGGTAAAAGCATCCTGATTTTGTCATGGAAACCCAAGACATCATAACCTGCTGAGTCCCCTCTGAAATGTGCCCCATGCCCCTCACTGACAGAACTTCACTGCAGATTTCAACACTTCCTATTTGCTTCTTACACGTTCTTGTTGCTCCTTTTATTCTGAAGGTAGTTTATGAACTGAAGAAATAAATAGGTAAATAAATAGGTATTTTTCACTCTATTTCTACACTTTCCATTCATTCTGAGATTGAAAAAAATCAGATTCCAGATTCAGATCAGCTGCACTGCCCCACCAGTACCAGATCCCTGAATTACCATTTTCTGTGGGTCCCACCAGCATCATTTCCCTCTGTGCAAATGCTGCTTTCACTGTTGCCACAGTTTAAAAAAGAGAGAGGGACTGTTGGGCTGTTCCAGCCTGTCCCTGTGAATGGATAGGGGTATTTAAGAAGATCAAAGTAGTGTCTTCCTGGCTGGAACCCTCGCAGAACAAGCACTAATTCACTGCAATATAACCACAAGGTTCTCCCCATCTCCTTTCCCTGACTCTTAAATGTTTCCAACCTTAACTTTACACATATGAGATTTTATAGCATAAATGGCATCCCCTGATGCACAATGAGCACAGAGCCCAGAGAGTTCCCTTGAAGAAACACTACGAGTCCTTTTGGGGGAGCCCAGCAGGGAAAGCCCAGACCCCTGTGGGGGCTCAGGGAGTCCTCCAGTGACACCAGAACATTCTCCATCTCACCACCAACACGTTCAGAACGCACAGGAAGGTTCATGTTCCTCTACATGACACACCTTATTAGGTAGAAAGTTTATACTGTGCTGTCATCAAGAGAAATTTTAATAACGTCCTTTCACAAGCAAACCAGAAATTCAAGTAAACTGGGATTCTCTTGTTTGTTTAGTATTTATCCCCACCCAATTAAATAAAAAAACCCTATAAATAATAGTCTGAAGCCGACAAAACCACAAGAACAGCACAAAACAAAAGCTGTGAAATCATACTGAAACCACAGTGAAATATAAGTGTTTTGTTCTAACATACACTGGATGTTTCATTCTGGGGGGCTGTAATTCCAAAAGTAAAAACTCACACAAATATCTAAAGTCTTCTGATCTGATTATTTGAATTTTGGTTATTTTGCTAAAAAAAAAAAAAATCCTCATTTCTCCTACGTGCAAATTTAGGTACACAATCCCTTCTAAAAACAACTGAAATTTTACAGCTAAATGGTGGTGTGTAACTCTGAATTCCAAATCACAGCAGATAAGCTGCACCTCAAGAACTGCAGCATCTGAATGCTTTTAATGGAATAAAATAAAAAATTCTATTTTATTTGCTGGTTTGTATTCCCCACTATAAAAATCTATTTAAATAATAGATAACATATAGTAATCATAGAAATATTTATGAAATTTGACATGTTTCAGAGAAGAACTGGAAGGTAAAAATATGCTGAGTCCAGGAGTGTTTGGTGAGAGCAGGATCAGGTATCCCTCCAAGAAAAATGGGTTTATGTATCCTGGAGCTGCATGTGGCACAAACTGGGTCCTGCTGCTGGACTTTCAGTCTGATGAGGTTTTTCTGATAAAGAACTGGTTCAGAATCCCTGGTGCAACTCTTGAAACTGAAGCAGGAAAGGCAAAGATATTCTGCATGGAAAACACTTTCAAAATAATACATTTGGAAAGAGAATTGTAGCCAGAACATCAGGCAGAAACTGAAGGTGCATTTTACACCCCTGTGAGAATGACTGGCAGGGAAAAGAGTGATCATTAAAAACCCTCCCTCTAAACTGCTTTGCCTACAGTCCCAATTCCTGCTGTTTCCCACTTCCCCCAAGATGTTTCACTGCCCAAGGGCGAGGATGGGAACCCGAAGGAAGATCATTCCAGTTCCAGGCCAAACACCAACAGCACAGGCCACAATAAATATCTAAAAATGGGATCTGCAGCTGCTATTAACTGCTGAGCTTTTATTCTTTTCCCATACAAGTAATTTGCTCCAGCAATCATGAACAAGGAGCTCCCAAACACCAGCAATCTGCCCAGACCTATCTCCGGACTCAGGGGCTGGATCGGCATCAAAAACAAAGGCACTTTTCAAAGGTGTTATTCAAAAAGCATTAAGATTAATAACTATTCATATGGGATAGAAAAAGATAATTATGAGAATATTGTAGGAGAATCAGGTAATGTTTTGGGGCACAGCAGGAGTTGCAATGATTATATTCACATCCCCTTGCCCCCTTCTGGGAATGCTGTGGAATAACCCAGCCCAAACACGCAGAGAGAGAACCAAATCCTTCAATAACTCGGGCTCAAGTGGTCCAAGAAAGGAAAAGGGATTGGAATTTTTAGCCCAAGCCACAGAGCTGAGGTGACACAGGCAGAACTGAGCACAGCTCCAGGGTGGTCCCTGCAGAAGGGGAGCTGAGCTTCTCCAGCTCCATGTCCAGCAGTATCCACACCCACCGACCACCACTCTGCCCTCCTGGAATAACTAACAAGCTCACAAATTGGTAAAGCATCTCTAGAAAGATCTGGAAAAGCTGCTGGTGACTGACAGACAGGGGACAGCCTCAGAGTGGTGTCAGACTGGCAGAACTGGAGTCCAACCAGCAGCACAATGTGGTGCCCAGTGCCAGCCCCAGTGCCAGGCAGGAACTCTCTGATTCCCATGGAGTTGGGAACTGACTGGAACAACACCTGGCACATGGTCATACACCCAGGGAATGGAATCTTGCAGTGCAACAGGAAACAAGAACTGTATCCAGAACAGGTTAAGTTTATCCCATTTGGATGTAGGGTTTCTATGAGTGGTATCTCCTGTTTAGTGCTAAAGCTGAGAAAAACAGTTCATATAAAAGCACCAAAAAGGAAGTTTGTAACATTTATAGAATGGCAGGTTTATGCTACAGTAATTAAATTCCACTACAGCTAAACA
Source organism: Pithys albifrons albifrons (assembly GCF_047495875.1). NCBI lineage: Eukaryota > Metazoa > Chordata > Aves > Passeriformes > Thamnophilidae > Pithys > Pithys albifrons. The sequence goes on along the minus strand of NC_092476.1, from coordinate 8,836,706 downwards.
GCACTTATTTAATACTGAATATTAAATAGAACTTAGAGAAGTATATTCCACACCCAAAAGGATATAAAACTGAAGCTTCAGCCCTCCAAAGATACAAAAATAATCACATTTTAGGGAAAAGGCAACACGGGAGAAAAATATAAATAACCCCAAATTTACTGTGTCAGTCCTGGTGCTCTTAATTAGTCTGACTCATGCTCAGGTAAATGAAAAAGGTGCTGCCAAGAGGAGAGTGGGGTCACTCGATGGGACACTCAGGGTGTGAGGAGAGTGAGTTAACAGAAGTGCTGCAACAACATCCCTGCAGTCACACTGATTATTTCTACAATTCTGCATAAACAATAACTCTTGAGGTCCTGTCCTGGTGTTGGCCAATGAATCTCCTCCCCCAGGTTTGGATTTTTAACATGTCCAAACCCCGAGCCAGGGAGCAGCGACATGAGCTGTTCTTTGTCCTGCAGTTCTGCTTTGCTCTCAGCTGGTTTCAGCTCACCTGACTGATACCACCAACTTCCAGGAAGCACCTGGATTTAAAACCTCATTTTCCTTTGATCAATGCAACAACTGGACATCACAACTCCCCTCCACACAACGGAATAGGAGAAAATGAAACTAAACTTCCAGTTCTGACTGACAGCTCAGTCGCCCACGCTGAAGGAGTCCAACAGCTTCCCTCAGATGTGACAACCTGCAATTTTCATCCAAAATACAAAATCTGAACTGATCTATCCGAGGAAACCTGCCTCCATCCCATCACCCAGTGGTGCCTTCCTTCAGCTACTGCCAGCACAGAGGGATCCACATTTGCAGGAGGCAGATGAGGATGTGGCACCCAAACCCCTGGCACGAAAGGAAAGGCTGTTCACCAGGGGCAGGGACTGCTGAGAAAGCAGAGCCTTTGGCCCTTGGGGCATTTCTGAATGCAGGCACTGCAACACCTTTCTCCACAGGCACGATGTTCCAACAGGCAAATTTTCTTCAAAATGTTTTCCAGCTAAATGGAAGAATGAAGGGCCATAAACACTCCAGTTATTCCATCTAAAGCCAAAGGATTTACAAACCACTAGAGAGCAATGACAGTAATATTATACCTTTTTACACTGAGAATGCTGCATTATAGGAACAGAATAATAAAAAGTAAGTTTAAAAAATCTAAAAATCCACACAGGAGCCACTCTTCCACCTTAAAATTAATGACAGCTTATAATTTTAATTTTTTTTCCAGAAAGTTACACCAGCACAGAAGGGAAGGACAGTGACCTGTGTACCCACACAGGGAAGTAGATGTCTGTAAATAATTCCACCAAGCCAAAGGCAACACCTTTAAAATTATTTTTAAGACACTGCTTTAGAAACTGATTTTGAAACAACTTTTACCTACTGCCTAAACAGGTTTTGTAGTGACGATTTTCTTAATAATTTTCATCTAAAAGGCCATACTTCTGCCAAGTATAAAATTCACCATACTTCACTATTTCAAAGTTTCAATAATCTGTAACAGTCTTATCTATAGAGCAGGGGGTGTAACAAGAGTGTGTTCTCATGTTCATCAAGCTGAACTGTTCTGAACAGGGATTTTAACATCTCAGTGACACCAGAATTAGTAGCCAAAAGCCCCTTTGTTTATACAAGAACAGGACTGTTTTTAGACAGAGCCACAACTATCCAAAGCTTTTCCTTTTACCACCCTGCATGCCAGAGGATACCCTTTCACTGAACTACTCAGCCATGTCACCAGGTGAGTGGCAAGTGCACTAATAATTTGTCACTCACAAACTCCAAACCCAACTAAAAGCCTGTCCCAGCACAAACCAGTGGGAGATCAGCTGACTCTGCCCTGTCACCGCTGGGTTTCCCAGCTCCTGAGCAAACACCCAGCACGACAATCAATGCTCCTTTCCCTCTGCAGGACCTGCACATTTGGCTGTCGATTATAGACAAGCTTTGGCAGGTTCCTGTGGCAAAGGGAGCTTGGAGGCAGTTCAGTCCCGCCTTCGGAGAGGAGACTCGTGAAGGACAAAAAGATTTAAATAAAAATGAAGAGGGGGAGGAAAAAAACCCAGCAAGAATAATAAAGCTACAAAAGTATTCAATAAAAACTATCAGTGTTTAATAAATGAGTACAATCACTTTTTTAAGCTTTGCTACCCCCTGTGTACAGGCAGCTCTGCTGCCCACGAGCCACTTGTGCACAGGCTGAATATCCTGGGTGCTAACCAAGCCCTTGTGACCCCAGAGATGGCTGGCAGAGGAAGGGCAGCTCGGAGCAGGGTGGCTGTTGGAGGGCACAGGGAGCTGTGCTGGCAGCCGAGGGAACGCCGAGCAGAGCGGTGGACGCAAACAAATGAATCGTAGCTGCAGGCTGGAGGAATATCAGGTGCATCTCTACACCCCGAGGGCTCAACTCCTACACGCTCAGGTCCCTCCCCTGGAACAGCCTCCTGCAGTTTCACTCAGGGCTCAGGCAGAGCACAGGTACTGCTCTCACAGCAGTGACAGCTCCAGCCCCGCCGCCGCCGCCACGCTCGGACAGCCCAGAGCCTGCCTGGTGAGTCCTTTGCTTTCAGCTTTTCTGGAATACAGAGTGCCTGTGCTGCCAGCTGGGCACCAGGTGCCCATGCCCACTGTCCCAGCAGCCTGGGACACTCCAGCAGGTGCACTCACTGCACCACTCTCGGCTTTCGGCACTGAGTTTCGGCAGGAGGAGGGAACAATATTTTAGTCTTAGAGAAAATGTAACTCTATCAAAGTTTTTACAATAATTAACTCTTGCTGATACAAAGAATCTTTGTATTTTTTCTATAGGGAGTTAATGTATTATATTGAAATATAACAAAAAGCTGTATTGCTTAAAATTGCTGTGTTTGCTCTAACTCTGCTTCATAGAGTCGTGTCGGGTTCACCTGAAAAGCTTCTATGAAAATAAGGGGCACCAGCTTTGATTTATTCATTTTTCCAGCTTTTGGAAATTTAGCAGAAAATTGGATTGTTTTCTCTAGTCAATTAAAGTATATTAAGACATTGATTTATTAACTTAATACATACAAAGATTTTTATTTGCTACTCACGCTGCCTGAGCAACTTGTTTAATGTTTCTGTGCTGCTCTCGCACCCACGGACACGCACACAGAGCTCCTGTGGGTCTGCACCTTCCACACACACCCCCTCCCAGCCCACTGCTCTCACCCACATTTCCTCCCAATTAACAAACAGTTGCGTTAAAATTTATCTCCCAGTTTCAAGGACCTGGAAGTTTAGAAGGGAGGGGTGGTTTAATCGCTGGAAAATCTCAGCTAGAATAAAACTCACAAATCTCGTTCTTGCAACACCCTGGGTAGGTGACAATGGCATGTCCTTGGGTTATGCAATAATGCCACATCACAATATTTTAATTATAGCATGTCCTTCAAAATGTTCCACCCCAGTGAGTCCTCCTGGTCAGAGATCCACATCACCAGAAGGAGCCTGCAATAATAATGGGGTGGGCATGACCTGCTGTTACGTACTCTGCTGAAGCAGTGTCCTAAAAAGAAAGGTAATTACTGTCCCTGCTTGTAATAAAAGACATTTGGAAATTTCCTCTTTGATCAGCTGGGCATCTTAAAACAATCCAGACTTCTTAAAACCCTAAAAACCACCGTGCCCAGATGTGTATGTCCATATCTGTGTGTGTGTAGAAACACACTCGTGCACATGTGTGTGTACACACTTACCCCACGGACATTTTTGTTTATATATTTACACACACACAGTGCCCAACTACATTCCTGTTTTCTGAACTTGCCAATAGGTTAAAGGCAAGGAAGGAGCAACAACCTGCTCTTAAAAACAGGAGGAAGAAAACTTGGAGCCATCAGTAAAGGGCAACAGGTTCGGAAGCCACGGGGAGGTTTCTATTGACACAAACAAACAGCTCAGACAATCTCAAGTTTAACCAATATTATCTGAATCACCTGCTTTCAAATAAAAATGTAAATAAATAATACTACTAAATTTCCAAACTAGAAAATTGTAATGATATATCACCACCTGTATTTCTACCATCAGGTCTACAGGAAATAAATTCTCAATCTAAAAAAAAAAAAAGTTACATAAAAATTATCATCATGATATTGAAGATTTTTTTTTCATTTTTAAAGGATATCACTAGTTAAGGCATTGAAGTTTAAGGAAAAAGTAACTATGTATTTTCATTTATCTTTCTAATACTAAATTTTAACTTTGGCAGCTGGAAGCAGCATTATTTATATAGGGACAGTTTTAATTTGTTGGACCTGTTTTAAACCATTAATGTCTTTTCTGGCTGTGTTTGTGGGATCAAATAGTTTTAATGTTTTTTAATTATGAAATATGTCCCTCTGCCAGATCCTCCCGTGTTTTACTTAGAGACTGGAGGAGAAATTACCCTTCTTGTCTGGCTTTCGAAATATTTTATTACTGGCGATTTTAACCATGAGAAAAGAAGGGATTAAATACTAAAAGGGAGGACATTCACCTGGCTGGCACTGACCTAAGTTTAGGAAAGGGTAAACACCCTTTCAAATGAGCTGCTCCCAAGTCAGAGCAGCAGGTTCTGGGAGCCATCAAAACAAATTAAATGGAAAGAAATAAGAAGCTGCTGGAACGCTCTGCACGGCAAAGGAGCTGCGAGGCTCGACATTTCCAACATTAAAACTGCAACAACACATTCTATCTCGTTAAGGAACGATAGTTAATACTCTGTCCAACAGGAATAACTTGAATCAAAGTTAAATACTGAGTACAAAGTCAGAGGGGGGAGGACAGGACACACAGGAATTTTCATTAGGAAGCAAAGGAAAGCTGGCAGAACGAGGAAATCTAATTACCATCCCTTTATTACAAGTGCTGCACCTGAATGCAGATTCGGACCTTATCATAGATGGCTCAGCTAAGGAAGCTGTGCAGTTTTGACAACAACATCTTTTTTTTTTCAAGAATAATTAGTACAAGCACTTCCAAGAAGATATAAAGAATAACAGGTACAAACTGACTCGACCAAGTCCATTACAAACTTTCCATGTTAGTTATACATCATTAGTCAAAAATAAAAGCAACAAGATCACTTAAAGCAGAAAAACAAAGTCCAGTTCCCCACCTGGACCTCTCCTCCCATGCCTCAAAATTTCATTTATTTAATGTAAAAATAATATTATTAATCTTTCAATTGAATTCTGGCTATTGTTATTTAAAATATTTTAAAATACTATGTGACTTTTTAAATTTTTTGAACTGCCATTTTAATTAGACTCCAGTGACAAGGCTTTAACATCCTGCTGCATTTGTGTTGTTGTTGTTGTTATAGTATCAGTATCCAACTCAAACAACAAAAAAAGCTTTGTTACAACCTGAAAAAACAAAGGCTACTTTTCTAGAAATTCCTCTTTCATTAAATCTGAAGCCCATTTTATAATTTGTTAATTTTAGGAAAAACCTCGATTGTTTTTTCCACTTAAAGAGCAGCTTTGCATTTTTCAGGGTGCCTTCACAATTACTATTTTAACAAAATTAATATTTCTATGACATCAGAAACAATATTTAATACAATTTGCTAGAATTACTGTACCTGATGAAACAAGCAGCAATTCTGTAGCTTTGCCTTCAGTTTTCACCATGTGTTGCCTGTCATTTTCTATTAAATAATCTCTGATTTAAGAAATGCAAAACGTCCCTACTTTAACTAAAATCTCACAGCACGTAATTGCCAGCAATTCTTTTCATAAAGTCAGGATTTTAAGACTACTAATTCAAACTTCTATGTAAAAAGCTTGTTTAAAAAAAAAAAAAAGGAGCTATCTCGTCACCCTTACAATTAATATTCCTGCAGTTTCGGGTAACACAATAGATACAGTGCGTGGTTTTGCAACAGTCATCATTTTGATAATGATGCTTGTAGTTCATGATGAAATCATCAGTTTTTAGATCTCTGCCATAACACATCCTATAAAATCATGAGAACTTGACTCCGAGAGTTTCTCACGCCTTCAGGATCAGTGAACATAATGGGACAAGCCGCTACAAGCCCTCCCGACTTATCTGCGCAGCGAATCGCTGGGCTGGATAAAGTATCCACAACCTCCGTTTTTCCACAGAAAGCAGAGAGGACCTTCCCCTATAAATCAATCCCTGTCAGACACCTTTTTGCCTGGGTTAACACACACTTGGGTGTCTGTGTTAACTCCGTGCCATCCCGGAGGAGCAGCACAGCAGGAGGATGGGGATGTGTTTATCAGGCAGAGGATTCCATTAGTCAGACACTGCACTGCTCGTTTCTCTTAATTGAATTAGGAAGAGGAAGAAAATCGGTGTGGTTTTATCCTTCGAGAGATTGGCCACATTTGAGGCATCCACTGAGACTGGGATGTTGGAAATGCCATCCCAGTGGAAAGAGGTGTTGGTCAGTCCCAGAAAGAGCCCAGTCAGCCGCCCAAGTGCGACCTGTCCACCCCACCCTGTGTCACCACAGCAGGAAATTCCCTCCTCGCTCTCCCCGACCGGCCCGACAGGCTCGCCCCACATCCAGCCACTGCCAGGACCTGCCTCTTCCCATCCCTCCCACCTCCACTCCGCCCTCAGCAGCTCCACCTGAGCTCTACTTTCATCTTCTGAATGAATGTTCCTTGGGTTTCCAAAGGGAACTCCCCCAAGCCAGCAGCACAGGCAGGTGACACAAGTGCTACTGCTGGAAATTAGGCCACCGGTGTGACTGTGTCTGGGTGTGGGAGGATGGCAAAGGTCAATGCCCGTCCAGCTCAGGGCTGGCATCCCAAGCACTTTTATTTGGCTTAAAAAAACCCAACACAACTTACACAGTACAAGGAGGATGCAGTTGAGAAGGCACTACTTTGTTTTCTGTTCCAATGTTCCACCACAACTAATTTTAAACTTTGTGTTTCAGCTCCTGCACCACCAGTGGCAAAGGCGCTGTTTTCCAGCACCCTCTTCCCTGAGACACCACAGGAGCTGCTGCTTCTCCTCATCTGGGAAGGAGGACTCCAGAAACCTGAAAAACCGGAACCATCACGAGGCTAAAACTGAGGAAAGCCAACCACAAGAAAGTTTTTATAAAGAACCATTACATTTAATTGTTTAAAGCAGAAGAAAGATGAGTCTCCTCAAAGAACGCAAACCCAAGAAGCCTCATTACATCCCAAGACCACCGGGAAAGCCCTTCAAGTACAAGTGTTTTCAGTGCCCCTTCACTTGCAATGAGAAATCCCACCTCTTCAACCACATGAAGTACGGCCTGTGCAAAAACTCCATCACTTTGGTGTCGGAGCAGGATCGAGTCATCAAGTGCCCCAAGAGCAGCTCCCTGGAGCCCAAACAGCTCAACCAGCTCGACTCTGCCGTCAAACCAACGTCTTCCAAATCTGTCCCGAACGGACTGGCGAGCCTTGACCCAAAGCCTCAGTACCCCTTTGCAAAGGAAGATGCCAAGGAGAACGTTGAGTTACAAAACCAGGCAGCAAACACGGCAATTCAGGGACAGAAACCCGCGCTCCCGAAGGAACTGAGCGCTGCCGGTGCCACAGCAGACGGTGCCATCGGCGTGCAGCCCCTGCCCGAGGGCATGGCCAGGCCCTCCGCATTCGTGCCCGTCGGAGAACATCGGGACAGCAAGGGCCCGGAAATCAGTGAGGCATCCGAAATCCTGGCCCTCTCCAACAAAAGCTCCCCTTTCCACCCCAAGTCTGCGTTCCACGCGCCAGCACACGCGTGGAAGGCGGGCTCTCCCTTCCTCTCAGAGTTCCCACACAAAGTTGCTCCCACCAAAGGCTTTGGTTCCATTTCACCTTACATGCAGCCGATGATTCCCGAGTACTCTCCCCATTTCTATGAGCACAGGCTGGCCATCTACACACCCTACCTGCTGCCAGGTAGCTCGGAGTGTGAAAGCTCTGCCCTCTCTGTCTATGGAGCACAAGATCAAAGACACTTTCTTCCCCACCCTGGGCCACTTCCAAAACCTATAAATCCATCAGCATACGAACACTATCGATTGTTCCAACAGTATCACTCCACTCCACCGATACCATATGGATTTTGTAGGCCGACAGATCCCCCGTTTTACAGATTCTCACACGTAGCTGGTATTAACAGGGATCAAAATTCTCATTTGATGGAAGAAACTACCTTGCTGTACCCAGCTTCCTTGAGCCCTTCTCAACAATACCCCCTAAGCTCACATAAAAAACCAACAGATTATGACAAGGAAATGACATTATTGCATGCCAAAGGTAACCCCAAGGATGACCAAAATGAAAGAGAGAATGCCAAAATGAGCCCTCTCGCAGGAAGTGCCGCAACGGGCTCCCCTGGCAGACCCAGCCCCACCAACTTCACCCAGACAAGCCACACATGTGAGGGCTTATTTGACCTCTCTAACAAGTCATCCTCCACATCCCTGGGCAAGTATGACCAGCCAGAAGAAAACTTCACAGCCTTCAGACCTGTGAGAAAAAGCACTGACCAACCAACTGCACTTCAAGGTGTGCAGACACCACAGGAGAGAGGGGATTCACCTACCAGGTAAAGTAACAAAGTCACTTTGCAAATGTATGTCAGGTTTACCAGGAACACACAGAAATAGATGGGCACACTTCATGCAACGCCCCCTAAATATATTTAAATTTAAAGCAGTGAGAGAAAATGTTCTATGCTAACTGTGCAAAGCAGCTCAGAGCTGCTACAGTGAGCAGAGCACTCATTTTTGTTCAGTGTAGCAGGAATTTCCAATGCAGCACCTCTGTGTGTGCTTGTACACTGCAGGGAATTATTACACTCTGTTACAGTGAAAGGTCTGGTCAAAGGGAGCTAAAGGGGAAACAAGATTGTCAGACTTCTAGCCTAGAAGTCCAGACCTTTTCCTCCTCCTGCCCACTGATTGTCAGACTTCTAGCCTAGAAGTCCAGACCTTTTCCTCCTCCTGCCCACTGATTGTCAGACTTCTAGCCTAGAAGTCCAGACCTTTTCCTCCTCCTGCCCACTGATTGTCAGACTTCTAGCCTAGAAGTCCAGACCTTTTCCTCCTCCTGCCCACTGATTGTCAGACTTCTAGCCTAGAAGTCCAGATGTTTTCCTCCTCCTGCCCACTTCCTTAGGCCCAGTTTAAAAGAGCCACTGATGGTGAATTCTCTTTTCTCCCTCTTTCTTCCAGCATTAATGTCACCGATGAGGACTCACACGCACAGAGCGATGGCCACAACACCAACGCAGAGTCGCTGTCCAGCACAGAAGACGACACAGGCATAGCTCCCCTCAACCTTTCCAAAAAGGCTGACACAAGCACAGGCCCTCCCCACGAGCACATGTACAACACCCCACCCAAACCAGACAGGCAGAGCTTTCTGGAGCTGCAGGACATGCCGCTGAACCTCTCGGTGAAGGACTCCTGCAACAGCACGGCAGGCCTGAAAACCTTCCGCAGCGCGAGCGAGGACGGCGGCGACAGCCCCGGCGGGGCCAGCCCCAGGCCCCCCAGCAGCAGCGCCTGCAGCAAAGCCTCGGCAGGGGGGCAGGAGCTGCGGCTGATGGAGAGCTGCGATGAGCAGAAGCAGACGGCGGCCGTGGCGCTGTGCCAGCTGGCCTCGTACAGCCCCGGCGCCGCACGGCTGGACGGCGACGCGCGCGGCACGCAGGACACCACGGCCACGGCGGCCACGGCAGCCACGAGTGGCTCCTCTGACACTCAGGACACCCAGTGCAACCAGAAAGGGAAAGGGCAGAAAAGGACAAGTCAAAAAGAATCCGCAAAGTCGCAGCAAGGCACTAAGAGAGTGAGGCCCAATGACTGCAGCAGGGTCTTCACTCTGAGGAAGAGAACAAGAGTGTCCTAAATGCTCCCCTTCCCAATGGCTGTCTGGTCACAGGAGGTGGTTACCAGCAACACCATGAAGTTCCTACAAAATGCCTCTCATTGGACTTGGCCCTTGACAAGATACATTCACTCTCTCCACTGTAAATAATGTTCATAATTTTATATTAATATTTTTAAGTAACTGAACTTTGCCTTGTATAAGCTCAGGTTTTGATGAGTGAATTTTTGCATTCGTTACTAAAGCCAAAGTACAATAGATGAATCTTTAAAGGGGTTTTGCAATTGTATGGATGTAAAATAACTTTTACAACTACTTTTCTTAAAAGATGCTTAAGCTCTAGAACCAATATTGCTCAACAGCATGCTGTCATAGTCCTTTTTCAGGCTTAACTTCATCTAGTAGGGGTTTTTTTGTCTTCTTTCTTTGAAAACCTTTTTATGTCACTGTGCAGTAGTTTAAATAAGCTTAAGATTAAATCTGGCTATTTAGAATTTACTGTAAACACTGCTCTGTGTATGAATGCACTTTGCCATTCTGCCTTAAAACAGAACAGACCAAATGTAGTTACCAGAGACAGATGCCAGTTTAACCAAACTGACCCTGTGGAGTGAGCTCTTCTCACTTTGACCAAGAGCAAGATCCAAGTCACACCAAGGAAATCCTGCGTGGGTTTAACAAAGGCAGTTTATGTTCAACTTTAAGTGAATCACTCTGAAAACAGCACTGAAAATATGAAGAACTAAACAGTTTAGGTGCCTGCTTTGCTGAGGTTAGACAGACACTGGGCAGCCTTCAAACTCCAGGCCTAGAGGTTATTTATATAATTTATTTCACCTGAGGCAAACTCTCCTGGTGAAGGTCCTGTTTCAGTATATGTGTATCACTCACTGTCATCTTCTGTGTGCTCCTACACACAGCCCAAACTAATTCTGCTTCCATAACTGTGTATAGAAACTGGCAATTTTTCAAATAAATCTTGTGATCTGTATTTAAAATATATGGAAAGTCATTCATGAACACAAATACATTCACTACACTGTCTATAACATGTACGTTGAAGAAAAATTAGCAAGAATTTGGTAACTAAATTTCCAATTGACAGGCAGAATTTTGCCATGAACACCAATCACCTCTAAAAGGAGCTTCCCTCAGATGCAAATTCATTATGCACATTAATTCATTCACACTTGAGCTTCATGTACAAAGCTCAGAATTCCCTCTGCCTCAAAGCTGCTTGTCCATCTTACCCAGACTGCTACAAAAGTTTAACTAAAACAAGGCTGTTCCCCGTGTAAATTTGCACAGTGGCACCATCAGTGTAAGGAGAACAAACCCAAAACAAGGGTTATTCACATAAAATCAGCTTTGTATTTCCCATTGATCATTATTCAGGTAAATACATCCTCACCTGCCTGAACATCACGAGCAGGCACAAACCTACATAAGGAAGTGGGGCTGCATCCAACACAGTGCAGAATTCCCAGATTTTTTCCCCTTCATGCTGTGTTGCTTTGAGCCAACAGCTCATTGTAACCAGCATTAAAAGGAAATTACAGTGTTCAGCTTCTGAGCTGACAAACACAGTGAGAATACCCTGAACTTTAATTTAATCTTTCATAGGGAAAAGCTTTTCCCAGATAATCAGAAGGCAAGAATAACAATCTGAGTGTGAACGGAGGGAATGAGGCAACAGAAAAAGCTCAACTAATTCAAATGATAACAGCAAGGAGTAAGTCAGTGTAATGTACTGAGTTGTACATCAGCAAGAGATTAATAAGCAGCTGCTTTCCAGTCCTAGTTAAAAGCCTCAAGCTTGGGGACAGACACCACCAAAGCCCTAATTCCCAAACATGAAATTAGGGAGTGTCACTGCTGCTGCTTTCCACACTACATTAAACTACTTGCCTCACTAATCTCTAGAAGCAGAAAGTTTCATAGTGATCCATAACTTTTAGAAAATCTCTCTTCTTGTTTGAATCTCTAGAAGAACAAGGAAAACTTTCTTGGTAGCTTTTCCATAGAATTCAAGGATTTATTCTCCCCCTTTCTATACAGATACTATTCATAAAAAACAAGATCCAGTGGTGAAGGTTACCTGATCTCCCCTCCTCAAATTAAGTAAAAAATCTTTGACATGAGGTTATCCAGATTCCCTTGACAGAGGTGCACAGTTTTGGTTTGGTCAGAGGATTTCCCATTCATTATTCCCCAGCTTTAAGCTGGGAGGTTTTTAACTATTTCACCTTTATCAAATTATTTCACCTTTATCAAAGGGCAAAGGTAATTAGAAAAGAGAAACCAACTGAAGGCTCAGTGCACAAACTTCTCACAAGCTACACTGGACAGGAATTCCTCCCATGGAGACAGGAATAAACTGTATTAAATGCCATATTTTACAGATCTTCAGAATAGGGAAGATTTGGCAACTCAACTTATTAGTATGAAACACCAGTTTTGAAACATGTTTGAAATATAAGTGTTCAACTTCTCTGCTCAACACAGAAGCACCAGAGGGGACCCAAAGCACCATCCAGGACACGACACTGCTGTAAAAGCAGCCAAGAGTGGATGTGTGATGATCCTACACTGGGCTTCTGTCATTCCCACTATGCAAAAAACTGAACAAAATCACAGAAAATTCCTCCTTTTCACATCAGTATCTCTGTGCTTCAGTGTGTTGAAAACTACAGAACACACATAGAAGCAATTCCTCTGTCCTGTTCTTTTTCTTTCCATCTTGTTATTTTAAAAACCCATTAAAAATACAAACAGTTAATGTATAAATTACATGAAACTGGCCTTTGAAATTTAACCAGAAACAAACAGCACAAGCTGCTGGCTTTAAAGTGCAAGTTAGTCATCAATTATTTAATATGTTCTATTTAAATAACGACACTGACACAATATAGAGACATACAGAATTATTTTATACAACTGCACAAAGAAACATGGGAGGGAGGAAGAAAGGAGAAAACCCCAAGAAATAAATGCCATTTTGGAAAGAGATATTTACTAAGTATAAAAAAGGCACACCCAAGCCAATGCTCTGACAGAAGCACTTCAATATCCCCATAGGTGTATGTTTTCCTCCAGAATCCAACACTTCAGTCATCATTCAACACACACACATCAGCAAATTCCAGCCCATTGACACAGAACTGATCTCTAATAATACAAATTGTGATTTTATGAACTCCAAGAGCTCCAACTCACCATCTGAGATGCGGGAAGGGAGCAGCAACCCTCTCCTGCCCAGCTCTGCCAGCGCCAGGCACCCCCCGTGCCACGCCGTGTCCGTCTCCTGGAAACTGGGGCACAGCAAAGGGGGGTTAGAACTGACCTGCCCTCACACATTTTATCTCTCATGTGAGTTCCCAACATGTTAAAGGACCCCTAATCCAAACAGCATGTGCTCACTGTGTTACTGATTCTGCTGGGCTTTCAAACAGAAGAGTGACACTTTGAACATGTTTTCTTTCCCATTGGTGCAACTTAAATATTGTTATAACCATGAGCACACAGGCAAAAGGCACATTTATGACTATGAATGTAACCTCACTGTAGAAGGGAACAATACCTGAAACTCATCCAGAAAAGGAAATCAACTGCCTGGCACACTGTAAAAGATGCAGATTTACAGAACATACCCAAAATAACCAGTGAATTTAGTGCCAAACATACTCCTTAACTTGCAAAAGAGGTTCATAAAATCATAGAATGGATTGGGTTGGAAAAGACCTCCGAGATCATCAAGTCCAACCCTTGGGCCAACTCCAGTCCCTTTACCAGATCATGGCACTCAGTGCCACAGCCAAGCTCAGCTGAAAAACCTCCAGGGATGGGGAATCCACCCCCTCTCTGGGCAGCCCATTCCAATGCCTGAGCACTCTCTCTGCAAAGAAGTTTTTTCTGCTCTCCAACTTCAATTTCCCCTGGCAGAGCTTGAGCCCATCGTGCTCCCTTGTCCTATTGCTGAGTGACCTGTTCAGGTGATGATTCCAAATAAACACATCACAGGAGCTTATGCTTTGAGCAAATAGTGGTGTTTATCTACCCATAAAAACCATAAACCAGAGAAACTTGTAGTAAACACAGCAGAAAATACCCAAAAGGGTACCCAGATTTTGGTGGGCTGGCAGATAATGAGTGGGAAGGGGAAAGGTTGAACACTGCAGGATTAAACATGCACAAAATTCCTCTTGTACTAAACTAGGCATAGGAATCTGAGAATAAGATGTTGAACAGACAGACTAGGTCATATCAAAGCTTCACCTCTCCCAGCACCATCTCTGACAAGGACCAAGAGCAGATGTTCAGCCAAAGCCCAAGCATGAAGGACACTCCCTTCCTGCCTCCCCTGGCTCTGGCAGCACAGACACTGCAGCCAGCTGCCATATTTCATAAGCTCTGAAGGGACTCTCTTCCATTAATTTGTATAATCCCTTTTTGAACTCCCTTTACACTTTTGGCTCCCATAACATCCTGTGGCAATGACTTCCACAGGTTAATTATCATTGAGTGCAAATGCACTTCCTGACACCTCACTGCTCCCACACCACAGGAGAGTGAACTGGAAACAACCACTGGCTTTCCCCTTCCCTCAAACTGATGATGGACATGGGGAGAATCACATCCCTCTGCTTTTTCTTTCCACCTGTAAGCAGCCCCATCAGTGATTCACTTTTGAGTGTTCAGTTTTGCTATCTCTTCCATTCCTGGTACCCAACATCCCATTCACCCTCTTTTCCCTGAGCACATCAACCCTTGGGCAGAGCAGTGGCCTCCAGCTGTTTTACAGGGAGCAGCATTTTGCTCCCAGAGCACCAGTTTGCATTCATTAGCATCCTATTTTATATGTCATTTACTGGCTTGTTACTTAACTTGGGCTTCTATAACATTATCCTGCCACCTTTAGCTCTCACTACATTGAATCAGTTTTAAATCACCAGCTGATTTCCTCACCTCCTGTTTCCCCTTTTTTCCAAGCAGACTGAACAGCACAGGGCTCACACCCCAATGGGACTGTCTGGCAATCTCACCACACTGTGAAAAATGATCCTTATTTCTTCCCTGGCTCTTTTAATCTATCTACATAGAAGGAATCTTTTCTTCCTATCCCCAGAGATATAACAACAGTGATATTCCTCTGATGAGCAACTGCTTTATTCCTGTTTTGGTCACCAGGTACTTCATGCAGAGAACCCAGCAGAGATTCCCTCTGTCCCTGCCTACATTTGCTCCCAGGTGTTTCTGCAGAAAGCAGGTCACTCAATTACAAGTTGAATTACTCATCCCTATGACTTGAAAAACAAGGAAAGAAAACACAGTGAGTACAGGTCTTTGAAGCTCCAGGGATAATTGAGATCAGTGCACCTCTTAAATTAATCACAGTAACACAGTGCAAGGATCATCTAAGTGGAGACTTTCCTTGCAAGTTTTTAAGACTTTATACCTTCTTTCTTTTTAAGGTGTCATCCTTTGAGCTGGTATTTTTAATTTGTACTCACAACAAATGTGTGAAGACTTCTTAAAACTGAGTACATCTGAGTGACAAACTGACCCTGACCAGTATTTCCTGTCAATAAAGAAATCCTTTTTGTTACTGGCTTAGTCTAAACCACCAGTTTAGATCTTCAGGTACTCAAAGCAGACCTGATGAGTAATTTGATATTTAAAAAAAAGCACATGATGCTTGTTTAATAACTTAGTCCTTTACATGCTCTACATGGATGGAGGGCCACGACATCCAACACTTCAGTGCACCAAAGGAACACCCTCACAGCTCTGTGGCCCAGTTGGAGCTTCCAGTGGCCCAAGGCCCCACTGGCACAGCCAACAGCACCAGCCTTGGCAGGAGTGTAAGAACCAGCATAGGGCAACACTCTCCAAACTGTGGCAGATCATGGACAACTTCACAGACAAAAATACATTTTTTGTTCAGGCAAACACTTTCAGTGTCCACAACACACTGTGGCAAGAACTTTTTACACTTTAACTGTGTGATACACCTTGTCTGTGTTCCAAAACTGCCACTTGATGTTTGAGTTTGCTTCTAATAATACAAAATGTAGAGGAGAACCTTTTCCACACCATTCCCAAGCTCATAAACCTCTATTACACCCCATCTACTCCTCACTCTTCCTGCAATTTCCAGCCTCCCCTCACACCAAGACAGTTTCTCACCTCTGGTCATCCCCAAAACCCTTCTGATCATCATTCCAGTTTCACTGCATTTCTGAGGATGGACATTACACTCAAGACATGAGCCCTGAGCACAGCAGGAATCTCTAAAGCAGCAAAGTATTGAGAATTTTCACATTTTCCCCAAGTTCAACTTCGGTCCTTCCACACTACCTCAGAATGGGGTCAAGAGGAAGGATTAGGAATAATTTCTTTACTGAATACCCTCAGCCTATCTGTGTCTTTGAAGACTTTGAAATCTGGGAGAAGGGCAGCAACAACATTTACAGATTTTTAGACCTGTCTTGGAAACTGTTGTCCCCCTGTCCCACAAACTGACATGTTTCAGATGGATGGAAAGTATGAAAAAAGACTTTTACCTGAAACAGTCCAACAGTGACCCAATCACATCATCTGCTAATTCTTTTGGAAGCCTTCCAGTTATTCTACCAATGCTACAGAAGAAAAAAACAAACACACAGTGGTTCATTAGTGCTGCAGTCAGCCAGTAAGTCATAACAAAACCTTAGTTAGCATTTGTATGTTGTTTCCTTCAGTTGCTCAGAGGAACCACCACAGACCTACCCTTTGGCCGCCGACCACCTCACGATGGTGTCCTTGTCCTTCAGTCCAACCAACAATTGCTCTGCAAACAATTGCATTTCAACAAAACAGATTATTCTCACTAAACACCAGAAAGATTTCTCAGAATGCTCAAAATTCATCCTTCTCTTAAATGACAATCTTTGCACCCAGATTTCTTCTACTTGTCACCCACGTACGACTTAAAATCAATGAAACAAAAATTATGTCTAAACTGTTTGATTTGATTTGAAATTTTAAGTGCTGTGAAAGATTCAAAATGGAGGTCACAGAGATTTTGGCAGAGGTTCATCACATGATTCAGTTATAAAAGTCTTCTGATGCAATTCTGCCTATTCATTTACAGAATATTCACCAGCTAGCAGAGGACCTGCTGTACAACTGCACACTAATAAAAAAATGCTCTTCCTTTGATACTACCACAGTCTAAAAATTAAACCATAATTCTTCAGCTTTCATGTAGCATGATTTTTTGTTGTGTATTTCATTATAAGTTTTAATTCATCCTTCCATTTCATGTTACTGGATAAAACTGGTAAAACATATCTCAGTAACTCCCTGCCTCAACCCCACAACAAATGCTCCAGTATTGACTTTCTGCTTGAGATGCTGAAATCCAAACCCCTTGACAAAGTATAATCTATTTTAATCAGATGCACAGACTGAAATTTCAGAGCCTTCCCAAATGCTCCCATTAGCACAGACCCCACGTGACTCTCTTAGCCCTGAGCAGGCTGTTTTCCAACACACGTTTAATTTGCAGCAGTACAACAATTTCTCTCCAGCTCTAACACACCTACAACGCCTTCAATCTCTTCTGGAATGTCATATTCTTCATCATCATCATCTTCAGCAGCAGGAATTTCTCTCTTTTGGTTCTGCACAGGAGCACCCTGAGCTTGCAGGTTGGCAGCCAGAGAGCGACACCCACGCTGGTACCTGCACAACAAACATGTTATTTTTCTCATTTATTTTCCAGCTGAAACAGGTACCTACTGACACAAAGCCTGTCTGTCACATTCCTGCACCTCCCAGGGTACACTCTCCAGTTATTAGAGGCTGCTTTAAAGGAAAGGCAGAAATATCCCTCTCTCCTTCCTCCTGACCCACTTCTCTATTTTCCAAGGTGAGAAGAGCCAGACTATTCAAATGGTTCCTTTTCATTATCCCTCCCTTTCCTGTTTCAGTATAACCTATTTTCCACTGCTGACAATAAAGAGAAGCGAAATTCCCATGCCCTGAAAGACTCTCTGAAACCTTGAAAAAAAAGAATTAATAAAATCAGCTTATTAAAAATTGCTTTTTAAATGTTAAAGCCAGCTTAGTACTTTCTGACCAAGCTGTACTCAGATATTTAGCCCCTGGTGCTGATGTATTCTTACAAAAGATAGACTTTACATGCTAAACTGACTTTTGCCATGGGGCAAGGTACATTCTCCACCTAAAAAGAATTTTCTATGCCTAAGGATGTTCTCAAAAGCTGGTAAAATAAATACAATAAAAATAGTCACCAAGGGAGCCTGCAATTTTAAAATATCAGTGCGAGAAATCTCAAAAAGAGTTTGCCCTCTGGCAGTGTGTAAAACCAGACACCAAAACCTGACTAATATGCAAAACCAGAGCGGGATTGCAAACCACTTTTCCCCTGTGAACCTTCTATGGAATCAGGGGAGAAGCAGGGAATGGAAAAAGTTGTGTTCCCTCTCACAAAATTGTTCTCAATCAGCCTCAGGAACAAAAGGTCTCTGTCTCCCCAGATTCCATGGGCTCTGAGCTATGTGGGGACAGGCTCCTGCCTGTGTGAGCTGCAAAGCCAGGCCTGGCTATTCCCAGCTCTAGTTCATGCACCAAAATTGAAGAAAACTCCAGGAAACTGCACTCAGCAGAGGATGATGACTTTTCCCAAATCATGCAAATGAACAACATGTTCATTCCCAAACAACAGAGCGATTTCTTTTCCTTTTAGAGCAAGTCAGGAAGGCAGAAAGCAAATATATAAATTTAGGTGTTTCTGGGGTTTGTGCTTTTGGGTTTGTTTTTTTTTTTAAGTCTTTCAGCTTCACACTGACCTCCACTTGGCCACCTTTGGTTTCACAAAGGTCAGGCCCAGCCTCTGCACGAGCTTCATGCCCAGTTTGCGCAGCACCATCTGGTTGCTCTCAGACAACCTGCACTTGTCCAGACACTCCAGCACAGTCACAGCTGCAAAGCAAAGGAAACATGCTGGAAAAACTGCTTTTCACAAAAATCCTGCCATGAAAATTTTAAAGCTTTGAATGCCCTTTGGATGATTTTAATTTTTAAAGGTATTACTGAAGAGCAAATGCCTTATTACCTACTTATATAGAATCACAGAATCATAGAATGGATTGGGTTGGAAAAGACCTCTGAGATCAGCAAGTCCAACCCTTGATCCAACCCCACTGTGATCACCAGCCCAGGGCACTGAGTGCCCTGGGCTGGTGATCACAGTGGGGTTGAATCAAGACGTGGTGAATTCTCACTCAGTGCCACATCCACAGAATCATAGAATTGATTGGGTTGGAAAAGACCTCCGAGATCATCAACAACTCCAGTCCCTTTACCAGATCATGGCACTCAGTGCCAAGGCCAATCTCACCTTAAAAACCTCCAGGGATGGGGAATCCACCCCCTCTCTGGGCAGCCCATTCCAATGCCTGAGCACTCTCTCTGCAAAGAATTTTCTTCTGATCTCCAACTTAACTTTGTAGTAGCTGTGACACTGGTCAGACAGTGGCACTATCCCTCACTGCCCAGACAGGAAGGATGGCTTTGGGGATTAATTCTGACTTTGAAAATTATAATCTACCCTCTCAGAGTGTTTATGTCTCTAATTCTCACTGGAAGCAACATGTTCATGTGACTCTCAGGGTCTAAGAACCTTCAGGAATATCATAAAACTAAGACTCAGAAAATATTATTCATTTACTCAGAAAAGTTCCTGCACACTGAGGCAGCTTTCCCTTCCCTCATTTGCTGCTTTCAGGCCAACTTAACTCCTCTGGCACAGAAGTTTTTATGGGGATGGATGTCCACAAACACTGAGACATGAGAAACTCTGTGTATGTGTAAACAATCAGCCACAAAACCTCTCATTTGGGCACATCAAAGGGAACAAAGTTATTTGTCCAGCAAATTAAAAAAACACAGAGAAAGGAGAATCTCAGGCTAATGAGTGAAGGGCTCCAGGTTTCCAAATTTTCACAAGGAACCCTTTGCCTGTTACAAATAAAAAAGACCTTTTGCAGTTTTATCAGGCTGAAAACAGTTCTCGATTGAAGGCTGGTCATTAGTTAATAGAGACTAATGACCCATCATTCCTCCAACAACACTGCACACATGGAATCACACTGGAAAAATACTCTGCAACCTCCTCCCCCAGCCTCCTATCAGGGTTTTCAAAATACAGAGATCAAAGGAAATCCAAATATTTCAAAGTCTGAGAAATTTTAGGACACGATTTATAAATCTCCTCAGCCTTTAAAAAAGCTGGTGATGTATCTTGGCAGACCAAAATACTCATAAAATGATCCATGTAGACAACAAGGTAAAGTCAGTGATGACCACCTGGACACCTTCCAGCACCCTGGATTTTTTGGAGTTCTAAAAGCTTGAGAGGCTGATGATTTAGGAGGAAGAGGCTGCAGAATCATCAATATTCACAGACAGAAAAAAATGAAATCAAGAATATATAAATATAAGCCTCTTCCAAGTTCTGCCAGCTCTCAAATCACTCAAATATCTCCAGAGTCATGTAAATTGCTCCAGGACTACTGTTTGGTTTTAAACTAAGCTCTAAGTCATAAATGACTTCAAACAGGATTTCTCTTTGACATTTGCCTGTTTTTCTCCTATTTCATCCTCAGATCTGTCATAACTAAAAATCTTAGGTATTTTTTGTCTCTCATATTTTCTTATCTTGAACAGGTTCGAGTCTTTGCTTCTCAGCTGTGAGATTCTAACTTTTCTAGGCTAAATTTAGACACTGGTATACCCCTGAGTTTTCTCTTATTACCAGACTCTTATTCTTTCCAAGCCATGGGCCAGAGCATCTGATTGTACCAGCAGGGTTCATTTTGTGGGCTCAGTATGCCCTTTCTTACTGATTAAGACTATTGTGTTGTACAGTTGCATCTTTTGAATTCTGTAATTTCTTGCTGTCCCACATTTCATCCAGCCTGTTCATTCTCCTGCTTCTCAGGCAGCTCCCCAGTGCTGTCTGCTGTTTCTTGGGATGGCATTCCCAGGGTTTGCTGTTTGCTCCTGACCAGCCTCACAGCTCCTGTGTTCTTTCCATGTCAGTTGTCTTCACTATCTTATCTCCACCTTTACCCATCTCTCAGGCATTTTCTAAGGAAGTATCTGCCTCTCACACTGAGGAACTGGGAGAATCCAACTCTTTCCAGCACTAGATCTAAAAAGCTTCTTCTCGGGGCCAAAATAATTGCATGAGTGAAACCACAAGCACTCTGAAGTGAGAATCACAGAATCACAGAATGGATTGGGTTGGAAAAGACCTCCAAGATCATAAAGTCCAACCCTTGGGCCAACTCCAGTCCCTTTACCAGATCATGGCACTCAGTGCCACGGCCAAGCTCAGGTTAAAAACCTCCAGGGTTGGAGAATCCACTCCCTCTCTGGGCAGCCCATCCCAATGCCTGAGCACACTCTCTGGAAAGAATTTACATCAGTGCTTGGTTCCTGTGAATAGCACAAACCCCTGCTCTGGTCCCTGGATAAGCCCCACACACTGATCAGGCCTTTTGAAGTGTTGCAGGATTAGCCACCACCTTTCCCTGCCTCTCTTTGCTGCTGTCAATAAAAATAAAGCCCAAGATCACACTGCAGTCAGTTCTGACCACACTCCAGCAGTCAGCAGAGATGAAGGTAACTCCATTGTGCAGCCACACTGTTCAGAGACCTCAGTGCTCTCTTTTTGGTACCTGCCTATCCCTAATTACATCCAGTATAACCTCATTTCACTAAAGACTTTCCTTTATTCCAGCAGTCTCCTGACATGATTCCAGCTGGGTCCTGTACACAGCCAGTTCTTGGGTTTTCCAAACCCCTGTGCTTGTGTTTAAACTTGAAGAATCTCTGTAAAACTTTCAGCAGTAACATGTACAAACCCAGTTTATGTTCTACTGAATTTAAAAAAAAAATTTCCACATCTTACAGTTTCCATGCTCTGTGTTAAGCTCCTGCAGTACAGCAATGGCCAATGTGATCACCTGCCAAACCCTCTGATGTGCTGCTGCTCCAACAAACATTCCCTGGTGGCACCTGCTCCTCCCTCACAGTCATCTCCACTTTTTCTCCCCTTGTTTTCCCTGCCTTATCACCTCCCTGTTGATGTCACTCCTTACAGCACCAGGTTAATCTTCCTTTCCCTTTTTAATTGCAATGGTTTTAAAAACCGAAATCAGGATGTTACAAACTTACCATATGGCAAACAGTCTTCTCTCTTGCCATGTTTAAACAGCTGTGCCTGCAAGTAAACAGGGAAAACAGACATGAGAACACAGAGATTCTGAAACACAATACACCATGTATTTAGTTTTAAAATATTCTTTATTGTTCTTGCAATAATCTGTGGTGTTTGCTCATTTAAATTGTATAAAAGGAGAAGGCTCTCAGGGTGAAGTTTCACTTCTTGGTAACTGCTCAAGAGGCTGAGCAGGCCAAAACACACTCAAGAGAGAATGAAAAAGAACAAGGAAAACAAATTTTAAAAAAATAGAGAAAAGATGCCCCTGGTTTTGGGTCAGCTCAGGGCTCAGTGCTGGGTCACAGGAGTCACAGCCTGTGAGAGCCTGAACCACCTACATATACACCTCCAGCAGGCCAACTCCAACTCCTGTGCCAAGGGATTTAGAGCTTCCAAAACCATTTTATCTACAATTTAAGCCCCAGTGAGACCAAGGGACCATTAACCCCTGACAGAACACGTTGCACATTAAATGCTTCCTCTGCCCAACGTGCATCAGAACTGCTCTGCTCAGACCCTTGTTTGTCCTCGCTCTGGCACTCACCAGAAGGAAAATCCTCATCAGTAAATATGCCTGGGAGTTAAACAAGAAGAGGCTTCCCCTGAAAGTCTGTAGTTCCTCTCACATACCAAGCACACACACCCCTCTGGTGCTGCAGGCAGGGCTGGGAGCGACACGGGCAGGACAAGCACCTGGGGCTGTGAGCCTAACCTGGGCTGGGCTGGCACTGAACTGCACTCCAGGGTCCCCAATTAGCACTGATGAGCAGCCCCACCACAGGCTACAAATGGGAATTTCACATTATGTATTGAAGGATTTAAGGTTTGAATGCAAGCAATGGTGAGGGATCCCTTAAAAATGACATTTGCAAAGCAGCAACACTACAGGACAACTTCAGGCCCAGAAGAACAGCCAAGAAAAATAAATACCAACACGAATCACAGAATGGATTGGGTTGGAAAAGACCTCTGAGATCATCCAGTCCAACCCTTGGTCCAACTCCAGTCCCTTTACCAGATCATGGCACTCAGTGCCACGGCCAAGCTCAGCTGAAAAACCTCCAGGGATGGGGAATCCACCCCCTCTCTGGGCAGCCCATTCCAATGCCTGAGCACTCTCTCTGCAAAGAATTTTTTTCTGTATCCAACTTCAATTTCCCCTGGCAGAGCTTGAGCTGTGCCCCCTTGTCCTGTTGCTGAGTGCCTGTGTAAGTGTGGCACAGCTTTCAGCAATACACCATGTCAGTGTTAAAATAAACACAGAAATTTCTCACTGACATACAACTAAACTCTGCCTAATGAAAAGAAGTCAGAAAACCTGCACAACCTTTGGTACAACACATCTTGAGCAGCTCTAAAATTCCTCTGCCCCCTCATTGAAACATGCAGGGGCTCATTTCTTCAGCTCTTAGTTCCTGTGTTCTGCTTTAAACCCCATCCCTGGTTTCCCCACGTGCTCTGCTGGGATGCTGAAGACAGGGCAGCATTCCTGTATCCTCACAATTCCTGCTCCCTGCTGTCCAACAGCAAACACTGGTCAGTGTTATATTCAAGTATTTTCAAACAGAGCACAGTGTAATTCCTCAAGCAGTGATAATGCAGAGAAACAGATCCTTGGGAATGCTCCTGGACAAACATCTTTGGATTTCTGCTCCCAACTGCTCAGCAAGGGGCTGAGGAGCCACTGCAGAGGTGGAACAGAATCCTCAACACACCAACACGTTCTCAGCCTTCCACAGTTCTGCAATTCTGGCACCTTCCTACAAACTTCTCCAGGAGTTTTCACATCCTTAAGGCCAACTTTGAGCCCAGTTCTGACTCCTCAGGAAAAACAGAACTCAGAGAACCTCTGAGAGAGATGGGGGAAGGAACCAACCAGTACACAAGCAGGAAATGAGAAAACTCTTCAAATACTGTACAGGCACTTTTTTAATGCTTTAATAAAAAATAGTAAGAAAACAGCCTCACACACCTACGATTGAATTTAGCACAGTGACCTTGGCAGATTCCAAGTCACCACCATTTCTATTATTTTCTGAATAAAACACCCAAACACACATTGTTCCTCCAGAGCAATTTCATTAAAACTTAAATAATAGACTATTTTCAACACAGAACACCTACTCCCAAACAAAACTACAAGGATTTATAATATCCTTTCAGATGTTAAAATCATCACAGCAAGAACTGTAAATCACCTGAGATGTGGATTAAGGGATTCTGTTCTATCAATGCAAGTTTGTAGGGGAAGTAAAAACTACCCAGAGGACACCACAACTGCTGTGTTTGAATTAATAACTAAGCTTTTAAAAAAGGGCCTTAATATATGGATTTTGATCAATAAAATATGTTACCCCTTGGTTTTGGAATAAGCACAGCTGAAAATGCCAAATGTCTGAGAGGGAAGAGGGTTCTGTTTGCACCCACAGATGTTCACTGTGGGTCAGGTAGAACCTTGGAACAGGTCCCTGCAATTTCTGCAAGTGAAACATTGGATAATTCACTGTCACAGAAGTTTAAGAGCCATTTTTAAAACAATGTTTTACAGAACTAAACAGGTATCAGCCACACTATGGATAACTACCCTTCAGGTATTTGACACAGCAACAAATTCAGTGTCTGGTGTTTTTTCTGATTGTAGAAAACATAAGAAAAGAAGCTGTCATTATTTCTTTATGAGTCCAACCATTCAAAAGCATCCCCAAGCCCAAATTCCTCAAACTTTTGAGTGTAGCAGATAAATTTTCCAGAGGAAATAAAAAAGTACTTTAACTAATGGCAGCTTTTGGGAAAAGAGAAAAAAAAAATCTGTATTTTCTTCCAGTACATGCCACAGTCAGGCATGTACAGCATCATTACTGCCAGAAAAACCCTGCAAACCTGGAGCTTACAGGGGTCATACTAAACAGAAACGTTCGTGATGCATAAATGGAAAAGAAATAGGAAAAATATAGGAAAAATGCTGAAATAGTGTTATGGTATCCAACTTAAACTTCCTGCCTTGAAGGAAGAAAAATATCCAAGGCACCCCATTTCCAAAAATCTGATACAAACAAAGCAATTACTAAGGTTGGTTTGCCACCTGCACAGGCCCTGTGGTGTCGGTGCCGGAGCCTGCCTGGCGCAGCATCCCGGTTACGCCAGGGCTCCTCACTCAGTGGGGACACACAGCTCACCCAACCTGCTCCACTGCTGAAAACTATGTGACTCCCTCTCTTATAAATAATTAAGCCACCTACAAATTAGAGAAAATCAGTGGTGTGCAAGCGATGACGACTGTCGGGTCTGGCGCGGCTTTGGGAACGGCACAGGGCAAGGCAAGCACAGCCCAGTTTCTCCATAATCCAGCAGAGACACCACACCTGCCAATTGTCTGCACAACCCACTCTGGGCCCGACCTGCAGCACAGCTATCAGTGGGGAGCATCTCCAGGACTTGTTCCCCAAGCTACACAAATCCCCACGAGGGCTGGCCGGGCTGCTGGGAGCGAGTGGATCTTCCTGCCGAGCAGGAGGTGCAAGGCTGGCTCTGCCCTCTGGTTGTAACCCAGTGGAGGGCTGGGAGGATAATTCCAGCCTCGCTGGGAAGAGCAGGAAATGATGCCTTGCACTGCTCTGGAGCACCCCCTGGTAGCCACTCAGCAGCCATCCCTGCCTCCTGGCTGGGGGTGAGGAGAGAGAACATGCTGGAAGCAGGGAATATTTCAGGCACTTGGAAGCAGGGAATATTTCAGGCACTTGGAAGCAGGGAATATTTCAGGCACTTGGAAGCAGGGAATATTTCAGGCACTTGGAAGCAGGGAATATTTCAGGCACTTGGAAGCAGGGAATATTTCAGGCACTTGGAAGCAGGGAATATTTCAGGCACTTGGAAGCAGGGAATATTTCAGGCACTTGGAAGCAGGGAATATTTCAGGCACTTGGAAGCAGGGAATATTTCAGGCACTTGGAAGCAGGGAATATTTCAGGCACTTGGAAGCAGGGAATATTTCAGGCACTTGGAAGCAGGGAATATTTCAGGCACTTGGAAGCAGGGAATATTTCAGGCACTTGGAAGCAGGGAATATTTCAGGCACTTGGAAGCAGGGAATATTTCAGGCACTTGGAAGCAGGGAATATTTAATCCATTCAGTATTATGGTTAAATGGGTTAGCTGCAGCCCTTGTTCCCAGTGGGTCTCCAGCACCAGCAGCACTCCTGCTGTGGGACACATGTCTGGGTGCTGAGCATCAAAACAGACACATCAGGCACCAGCACAGAGACCCAGGGGATGGCACCTTTCATCTGATCTCAGTTACTCACCAGCTCAATGTCTGAAAAGTTTACACCAACACAGAGTATCTCCTTTCAATCTTAATATTAACCAAACCCACAGATGTTAAATACTTGGATGGATAAAAAATTCAGCAGCTTGAGACAGGGAAAAGACACAGAATGACAACAGAACTTCTTTAAGACAACAGAGTTTCTGAAGATGGAACTAACCACAAAACTTTGGCTGAGAAGGAAAAACCTGAGCAGTGTAAGACAAGGCCACAACAGAACAAACACTCTGTGACACTCAGGAGACAAATGGCATTATCAGGGAGGAGTTGGTGCCCTCGGTACCTGCAGACATAAGAACCTTGGTTTCTCACTGCTTTTCCTCCACCTTTATCACCAAACCACCAAGCAACAACCCCTTTTCCAAAAAAGTAACGCCAATAGACAACCCTAACACAGCCAATTCTTTGAGAATGCCAAAAATACAGAGACTTGGGAAACATTCTATTTGGAAATATTCTATTTTTGTGCCTCTGGGTCTGAAAGAATGGAGTTAGAGAGTTCTTTCTTCCCTGGAGCCAAATTTACATAAGCATGTAGCTATTGCTAAATAACCTTTGCATTAGAGACAGCTCAGGGAAATGCCTTGCTCTTGAGACTCGAGTTTCATCAGATCACTGTGTAGGGCGTTTTATTTTTTTTAATTATTACTCACACTTGTATACTGAATCACTTATAAAACAAATAAGGTTTAATAAGTTTCAATGCCCAAGGCTACCTCAACGTGATGACATCTCTGTCACGCAAGAACTGGGAGTGCTGAGCCCTGCAGCGATAACTAAAAAGCTGTTTGATATAATGGCAGGTTTAAAAGCAAACCTCCAGACCAAGAGAATTTAAAATGCAGATTCTTAAAACAGGGCAGAAGTTTCCTTCAAGTAAACAAATGTTATTAAAAAAAAATAAAAAGAGTGTGGGGGCAATTTTTTAACAATCCAGTATTTCTAATCCTGGAGCTGAGCACAGAAGTGAATTTAATTCCATAGTGTTAGTTTCAATAAAGGAGTTTGAGATGCTGAACCTGCAGTAGTGTCACTCTGGTGGGAGAGTGTGGGGAGATGGTGACAGGTGGCAGGGGCAGGAGGAGGCAGCCCCAGTGGCACCGCAGTGTGTGATGTGGGTGCGTGTTCCGACAGGAGCCGCGGAGCAGCCGGGCCCGTCCTGCGCCCGGCGCTGAGCGAGATGAAACACAGCACACACCTGATGGCCAGGCCCAGCGCCACGAGGAGGAGGCAGATCAAAGGGCAGCCCCGGCCAGCACTCACTGCGTCCTGCCTGGCAGTTTCACTTCATTGAAATGCAGCAGTTTCGGGTCTTTTCTGAGCGCTTTTTCCCTGCCAGCCCCACTCGGGGCAGTTTGCTGAGTGCAGACTGTGAGTGGCACAGTATGAGACCCACCTGAGACCGACCTGACACTCACCAGACACCCACCTGACACCCATCCTGATGCCCAGACACTCACCTGACACCCACCCTGATGCCCAGACACCCACCTGACACCCAACCTGACATCCACCC
The DNA here is from genome assembly GCF_047495875.1 of Pithys albifrons albifrons. Classification (NCBI taxonomy): domain Eukaryota; kingdom Metazoa; phylum Chordata; class Aves; order Passeriformes; family Thamnophilidae; genus Pithys; species Pithys albifrons. The sequence goes on along the minus strand of NC_092476.1, from coordinate 8,808,735 downwards.
TGACACGTGAGACCGACCCCGACACCCACCCGAGACCGACCCCGACACCCACCCGAGACCGACCCCGACACCCACCCGAGACCGACCCCGACACCCACCCGAGACCGACCCCGACACCCACCCGAGACCGACCCCGACACCCACCCGAGACCGACCCCGTGTGAGGCAGCCCCGCTCTGCCCCCACCTGAGGATGTTTTATCCCCACTCTGCAGGGTTACATCACTCCCAAAACCTGTCCCGTTTCCGAAACCTGCACCATTCCCAAAACCTGCCTCCTCACTGCACTGACCAGACACTGAAAAATGGCCTTTTTTCTCCTGCTTGTTCACCAAGAAATGCCCAGGCAGCTGCAGTTTGACTCTTAGAGAAACAAACTGCTGGAGGAATCCAAGGGCAAAAAATTTTGAAGCTTGTTGACACAAGTTCTATCTGTCCCTCAGGAGGATCTGTCCAGCTTAGTGATTACTTGCTATGTTAGAGTATATAGGATTTATTTATAAACACATGCTTGTTTATACAATAAATAGAATATATTACATACTGTTAGAATCTTGCATGTTTAAGAGAAAAGGTTTATTTTAAAAACTTATTTTCAGCTGATATTTTTGGTTTAGCAACATGCTGTTGTTGCAAGTGTTATAGAATCCTTAATACTAAAAGATTAAGAATTAATATAGTTATACATAATATTTAACTCTTGAAATAAGTATTTTCTGCTCTCCTTAAACCTGCCTACACACACACAAACCTGCACACACCCCACTCTGTAAACCTTTATTCCCTCCTAATGACATAACTCATGCTTACATCGCAGTGACAAAACAAAAAAACTGAAGATTGAATGTAAAAAAAAAGGCTTTAAAAATCTACTCAGATCTACCAATTGGAAGAGGAAAAAAAAATATCCCACAAAAGCAAGGCAGCAGGCTCTGCTCCCAGTCTATTGTATCACATTCTGGTTTCGATTCTACTTGTTGAGTATTCACCTGTTTCGCTTAGTGCGCACTAATGAACAGGTGGATGGAGCCAAAGCCAAACTCAAAGGAATTATGACAAAACACTAATGCATTATACATCCTGCAGGTCTCATCATGCCCCAGGAATGGCAAACAGGAGCTCTCCCTTTCCAGATCTGACAATAAAATGATGAAACATCATTCTGCCTTTTGTGCACTGCAATGCACACAAGCAGCGCTTCCTCCTGCTGGAGCAGCAGGGCCTCAGGTATTCTAAATATAGATCAGTTCTCCTGCCTTCTGATTTGGAAGAGCTCAAGAGGGAAATAGAAGACAACAAAAAAACCCCACACCCCACACACTTGCTCCAGAGCTTTGCTTTGATGTTTAGTACCACACTGCACACAAGTCCTCTCAGCAACTCAGTAAAAAGAGCAGCAAATTTATGCAGATTATAAAAACTTTGTACGAACACCAGCAAATCCTTAAATCTGTGCAAAGACTGCACAAGAGCTCATCATCTGCCTCAGCCTGCACTGCCTTGGCTGTGTCAGTAACCAGACCAAGAAGGAACAACAAACTCCTCCATTCCACCCAAACATATTCAGGCATCCAAACCAGCACAGACACCAGAACTGCTGTCCCAGTATTTCAAAATCCACCCAACAGTTTTCAAACTACAACACTTTGTAAAACTACAATCAGGCTGTTATAAAAAGACCTTCCTAGGATGTACAAGAGGGGTGCTGCCACAGAGCAGTGCTTCAGGTCTGGCAGACTTTTCCCCCATGTATGCTATACACATTTTAAAGCCCAAAGTAAGAATTTGTCCCTTTTGAATCCTACACCATTATTACTTCACAAGGAAAGAGCATTAAACAAAGAACTCATTCAGATTAGCAAGGACACAAACACATTTAGTGTGGCCTGCTGAAATCACTGAGATCAGTGTGTTAGATGCAGAAAAACAGATACAGCTTCCATCTGTTGCATTTTGGCTACCAGCTCTGAGAAGTCCAGGAGAGATCACTGCTATAACAGAAGCCCCAACCCTTCCTTCTGTACTGTTTCCAGTTTTTAGTTTATTTCAAAGATTTAGTTCAAATTTTAAAAAAATTGATATTTTGAGAGTTATTTATCAGTATCTGCACTGGCAACTTCATTTTCATTTGGTGATGACACGACAACTTCAAGAAAATATACAAGGTACATTAACCAAACTTTTGGGGAGGAGATTCCACCTGTATATTAATTTCTCCTTTTTTAATAACCAGGAACCATTCTGTGCATTTGCCATTAAAGAACTACCAGAACAGTCTCCTTTAATCATAAAAACAACCCTCTATCTTTTCAAGGAAATACAGTATTTACCAGGGCCTGGAGCATGCCATTCACAATGACAGTCCCTTCCATGGTCTGGGAGGAGGACTTGGATAACATGGAGAGCACCCAGTCCAGGAAATCTGCCATCCTGCTCTGCCTGACATCGGGGCGGACAATGAACCTGTCACAGAAAAGAGAAAACACTGCAGTCACTGACTTCATGACACTCAATAAAAACTCTTTTTCCTGCTATCCAAGCTGGTTGTAGTTCCTGAAAAAAATTCCCCAGTGGTATTTTCCCAAACTGCTGAGGGTGGGAATGCTCCAAAACATCCTATGTTTAGATGTTCTGTCTCTGAGCAAGGCCTGGAATTTCACTTTCATGTACAATTTCTACTTTCACTACATCAAACCCATCTAAAACTTGGATTCTAAAGATTTATCTTAAATCCAAAGCAACAAAATTTCCAAAGGTCCCACAGAAAAACTATCTCCATTAAAGTCTGTGAAAAGCTGAAACAAGTATTGGGATTCTCCACCATTCTCAGCAAGAACAGCCATTCTGCAGATCTGAAAATCAGTGCAGGGGGACCTTTTTCCACTGCCTGCCATCAGCCAGGCCCAGAATGGGTAACCAGGGGGGCTAAATCTGGGGGTTCAGATATCTAAAAAGGTCAAACATCTGTTATTTAACACTAGATGGGATAAGAGATGGGGAAGAAGAGGTTCAGCATGGCTGACTTGTGCAAACCCACACTGAGCCACCCTCTGCACCAGCCAGGCTGCAGGCAGGGCAGCAGCTCCAGCTCTGTCACTCAGGGGGTCCCCCAAAGCAGGGCCTGCTCCAGCAGGGATTCAGACAGTTTGCTGTCCATGCACCCAGAGGAAACAGGACACACAGGGAAGCCCACCCAGCACAGCACAGGGCACTGATGGAGGGTTCCTTCCCACCCCCACAGGTCACTGGGGAACTGCAGCAATCACTGCCTGGCAGAGCACATGGAACAGTGAGCAGAGGGGATGGATTGGCTTCCAGGCCAGGCCCTGTTGTGCTCAGCAGCAAAACAAGGAGGATTTGGGGAGGGTTAAATTGCAGGAGGGTTGTTTTGTGACAACATCAAGGATGAAGCTGCCTTTGGCCCAAGGGCTCAGGTGAGAGAAGTGACCTGTGAAGTGGATGAGCTGGTTCCTAGACCCTTTCTTGGCCCAAGGGAGTTTAAACCTTTCTTTCCCAAAGGAGTGCCCTAACCTCCAGACTAACAGCAGGATAAGGATCAGCCTCATCTCCTCCTGCTGCAAACACTCATTGAGCAGGCAGAAAGGACAAGTCATTAAACAAACTCCACTTCTTCACCCTGTGAAAAGCAACTAACTCTGGAAAACAGGAAGTCTTGGATCTTGATGTTCCTAAACTTCACTTGAAAGTCCTAACTCCTTGGAGCACCAGTAAGAACCCAGACTTCCTCCTCCTCCCCAGGGACTTTCCCTCTCAGAGTGCTCCAGAGCCAGACTCCTGTATCTTATCTCTCCATCTGTCCCAGGACCGTTGTGTTCCTGCCCACCCAACTAACAGTCCAGCTCCAGGAAGATGGCACAGTGACCTCAGCTCATTAAAAAACTGTTTTGGGGATGTGAAAGCAGGGAAAGGCCTTGGAGCCAGCCTTCTAATTCCTGGTGAAGCGTTTTAATCATCAGGCTATTTTGAAAATGGTGTTTTCATAATAAACTAAATAATTATAAGTCCACTAAGCAGTGCCATTACAGCCTTACACACGTGGTACTGGAGCCAGCTGAATGCATCCTATCACCTTGTTTGCTGTGAACATTTACTCCTAATAACAATTAATTCAGCTCTACTAAATGTTGTATTTAATGATTATTTTGATACAATGAATCCCAGAAATTTTGTGGCTCTTAAGCCAGAGAAGAACATGACAGGATTTATGGCTGTGACTCTCTTTCCACACCCACTGTGCCCTTGTCCCCATGCCCTGCTGTCCCTGTGTCCCACTGTCCCAAAGTCCCCACATCCTGCTGTTCCCATGCTTGTGTCCCACTGTGTCTGTGTCCCCATATCCCAGTGTCCCACCATCCCCACATCCCCGTGCCCCATTTCACATCCCACTGTCCCCATGTCCCAGCACCTGTGTCCCGCTGTCCCCATGTCCTCATAACCTCATGTCCTGCTGTCCCTGAGTCCCTTTGTCCCCATGTTCCATTATCCCCATGAGCCCAGTGTCACAACAACTCCATGTCTCATGTCCTGTTGTTCCCACATCCCAGTGTCCCTTGTGTCCCACTGACCCCATGTCCTGCTATCCTCATGTCCCCAGGTCCCCCTGTCCAAGTGTCCCACTGTCCCCTGTCCCCTCTGTCCCCTTGTCCAAGTATCCCACTGTCCTGTGTCTCCCATCCCCATGTCTCCCTGTCCCGTGTCTCCCTCCCCACATACCTCACGTCCCCATGTCTCCTGTGTCCCTCTGTCCCCACGTCTCCCTGATCCTCTGTCCCGCTGTCCCCGCATCCCTCGTGTCCTCATGTCCTCCGTGTCCCTCTGTCCCCATGTCCCCTGTGTCCCCCAGTCCCTCCCTGCCCCGGGCACAGCCTGGCGAGGAGCGCCCCCTGGTGCGCAGCGGCCGCACTGCAGGGCCGGCCCTTCCCGGCTCCAAAGGAATGGATCGAGGAAGGAAATCCCAATCCATCACCCCTGGGCCAAACACATGGCACAGAGAGACACTGAAATACAGATACATGTGTATGTCCCAGTCTATGGTCTCTGTAACTCATTTCCATGTGCATCACAAATCACAGCTCTGCACTGATGCAGGAGAGGGAGATCCACAACCTCATTATTCAAATTTACAACCCACACCAGGGGTTTAATGAATTGTTTTAGTCAGTATTACTGGAGTGACAAAACAAATGTCACAACAACCACACCTTGTCACAGATTGTCCTAAACCTGAACACCAACCATGCAAAACAGTGGGATTTACAAACTTCCATTATCCCATACCTGCTCCTTTTGGTGAGTTATTTGACAACAATAAGGCTACAAAAACAGCAGTATTGCTTCCTGAACAAGAGAATGAAAAAAGCATCAAGAAGGATAATTAAGAAAATTAATTCCACCATTGCTATTCCCCTTTACATAACTTAAGCACTACCAGGGAACCATGCCAGTAACAGAGACCAATTCCCAGCAGCAACACAAAGCACTTCTGAAACCTGCAGCACAAACCAGCCCCTGAAGGCAATTTGCCCACTGTCCTGTTAAGAGACAGCTGAGACAGATTCCTGTTCCTCTAGCAAGCAGAGGAAACAGAATTCCCAACAACAAACACACTTTTGGATCCAATCCAAGCAACAGCAACATCCCACAGACAGCTGGCAACCTCCAGCCCTCCCAACACTGCCATGTCAGGCTAAGGAATGGCAGGAGAAATGGCAGCCAGGCTTTCCCTTCCTGCCAGGAAGCACAAAACAGACTTACTTGGACACCAGCACAGCAGCTGCATCCCGAGCCTTGTCACTGACAACCAGGTAACACTGAAGGGAAAAGAGAGCTGATGTGAAACAATTCACACATGGGGATTTAACATCAACTACACAACAATATTGTACACAATACACTACTGAATACTGATGATTCCAAGTATTATGATGATTAAACACATTATGTCATTATTATGATTACAAATGAGCTTAAGATAGGAAAAAACTGATTTTCCCATTAAACAAACCATGTCTGAGGCAAAGTCTCCCTTCTGGTGCCTTTCAAAGTAGCTTTATCACCTTTACTGAAGCCTTAACAAGCAACAAACCTCTTCAGTGCTGCAAGTGCCAAAGTGTGAGCTTTTGGGGTACCTGGTGGGGGAACATTTTTTTATCTCAAAGGGATGACAAGTCACCACCTGGACTGACACTCACTGAAACTTTGTCTCTGTTGAAAAATCTTCAGCTTCCAAAGTCAATCATTCTGATCAAACACTGACTTCATCTAAAAATCCCCAATTTTGGCTTTCAGCAAAAGCTCACTGGCATTTTCAAACACTGAAGGCTGAACATACTCAAAGGCAGGTGTTCACATCAGATAAAATAAGACAGTTTATTGCATTAGGGAAAACAACTAAGTCTCAGCTGACACTAAAGCAGCAAACAACAGGCTGAAGATTCCCAATGTACAGAGACATTCTTTCCAGATTAGACACAAAAATATGGACATATATCATAATATGTATCAGAATACATTATGGTTTACTACACACCAAACTATTAAGCCCAGTACCACAGGTCTGAAGGAACAAAAGCTGCATTTTGCTCACTTTTGCTGTCTCCAGGATGCGGTCCATGGTTGGCTGCCGGGCCCTGCCCTCCTCTGCCACGAGGTGTCCATCAAACCGGGCCAGGTCAAAGGGAATCAGGCAAATCATGGAGAGCCACAGCAAGAGCATGTAACGAGTCTCCCAGGTCTGCAAAGCCATGGCAAAACAATAATTACTCAACTTTCTGCAATTTATTCCATCAGAGTGCCAAGAGCACAAACTACTCACTGTCCCCAAGGGACTTTCAAAGATGATGAAAACTCCAGACATGAAAGTCCTAAAACTCCAAAGGAGACAGAACTAAAAATGATCCCAAACAACAGAACTGTAAGACAGTGAATGGACCCTCCTTCCTGAATCAAATCTAGGCAGGTTTGTTTCCTTCCCAGAGGAAAACTGCACATTGGCATTTTCCTGTTTCTCCTTCCTTCAGCCTAACTGTGCCCCTAATCACAAATATAACAGAAATATGTTCTTCTTCCTAATTTCTTATTTGCTTTATTCACTGGTTTACTGAAACAGCTTCAGATGAGTTTTGAGAGACAGACAGGGAACTTTTTCCAAGCTTCAAAGCTGTACAGCTCAGCAGCACAGTGTCAGAATTGATGTGTGTTGAAAAAATATTTTCATTTAGAGCAGCAATACAATTATTGTCTTTTGTTACTTATAACAGATGATAATGTACCTTAAAATTCACCTACCTTAATAAGCTTTCTGTAATTCTTATTTTTCCTTACTCAAAAATGCAAGAATATGCACTACAGTATCCTGGAGTTGGCCTCTATGATCCTTATGGGCCCCTTCCAGTTCAAGATATTCTATGACCTCAATCCACTAAATTCACTAAAAAATTCTTTCCTTAAGTATGTTTTAGAATCAGAAATCTTGCCCGGAACATTCACAGCCAAATAAACCTTTCACATCAGGGCACATAATGAAGGTGTTGCACTGTTTTTCAAACTGCAAACAGGTAGAAAGAAAAGATCTGAAATTCTGTGTTATTTTCTACACCCAGGAATATACTGTGAAAAGGCCAGTTTGTACCTTGTACCATAATTGTGCAACTTCTTCCAATCTTCACCTCCCTCCTTTCAAAAGGAAGGGCACAAAAACCCAAACCAACCCCCTCACAGATCTGAAGACAGATATTGAGAGGCTGAGGAAGAATAAAATGTTTTATGAAATTAATCAAAGAAAAAATTAATCTTTGTTTGCTTATCCACACACAAATTGTCCTACCAACTTTGACAAAACCCAAAGGTTTTAAAACCAGCCTCTTTACACAGGACTGAAGTTGGATCAAGGGTTGGACTTGATGACCTTGGAGGTCTTTTCCAACCCAATTAATTCTATGATTCTGTGATTAAGAAATACAGAAAACTTAAACCCCTGTTTCCTGTAGTTTTACTGTTATGACTTCAAGCAATATTAATATGACTATTAATGATATTCATAGCAGGAAGAGGATTTTTCAGTCATTCCTTTTAGAGGTTCAGTATCTTTCACTGCTCTTCTCACTACTTCTGTTTCACTTTGTTCCCTTCTATGAGTGGTTTGCACCTCCACTGCCATTGCTCCTGAATCCTTGGACCAAACCCCACGAGAGAAAGCCCAGACCTCTCCTTCAGGGAGATGATGCTTCCACACTAATCCAGCTGCCCAGTTATACACTTTTCCCAGATTTTTTGCTCCCACTGTTCACCTGGAGCCATGGGAGTTGCACAAGGAGCAGAGCCAGCTCTCACCTCGGGGTCCCTGGGGTCCTGCTCCGCCAGCAGATCCAGCACCGGCTGCAGGTCACGCACCTCGTGGGGGAAGCGCGGCAGGAATCGCTTGTACCCCCTCACCTGGGACAGAAAGGGCCACAATCAGTGACCATCAGCACCACCACACACTGGGGGGAAGGACAGACCCCTGAGGACCTTCTTGATTAGGATCCTCATGTCATAGGGAGGGTAAGGACACTAATTAAGGCCTTGAATGCCTTGAGATGTTCGTGTGTTTACAAACAGTAAGAATTCATGAAATGATAATTCTTTCACTTTAAACCTCAGGAGATTGTCTAGTCCAGCCCTCCTAAAGCAGGGTCACCCTTGGCAGAGTGCCCAGGACCAAGTCCTTGGGGTGTCCAATACTCAGGGATGGAGATCCCACCACCTCTGAGCCACCTATTCCAGTGCTCAGCCCTCACAGCCCAAAAACATTTCCTTGTGCACGGATGAAAATTCCTCAATCCATCTAATTCTTTGTCATACTTTACTCTTCAACATTATGACTCTTGTTTTATCACTCAATCTCTCAATATCTGCAATATATTTTGCATTCTTACCTTGATGTTTACAACTCTGGGTCATTAAATAAGAAAAGCCATCATAAAAATGAGAAAAAAGAGAGCTAAGGTTTCACAGTACAGTTTAAAATATTTCACTGCATTACTCAGATATTTATTTACTTTAATATTTTTGAAAATAACAAAGAAAATACTGGTAACTTACACACCTCAGTTACAGGATATTGAATTTGATGGGTTTTACCTTTGTAATGATGTAAAGGAATTTAAAGGCCAGGTGAACAAGAGGGGGAGGAGATCCTTTGTCCCGTACTATATCCAACAGGAAATTCATCATCCCCTCTAGGGAAAGGAGAGGAAAAACAGTGACATTACAAGCAGTTCACTTACAGTTTCTCATCCTTCTAACAGTAAAGGAGACGGTAAATATATAAAGTAAGTAATATCAGACACAGCAACCTCATAATGCAAATATGGATCTTTGAGTTTAACTGATTTTCAAGCACAAATATTATTTAAGGATGACATTCCTACCTAAGTGGTGGTCCAAAAGGTGAGGCTGCTCCTGGTACTTGTCCATTATACCTGCAAATGGAAAAGGTATCTGTGATAAACTACTCTCATAAAAGGTTCTTACAGGCCTTAACTGTGAGACACCCCTGACTCTGGACAGCTTTAGCTTAAGATTCCTGTATCCTTGGGCTGCCACCACCTGGAAGAGAGGTGGAAAAGTTAGGGAAATATAGTCAGAAAACACTGCTCCCTGGACACATGGGACTGTCACCCCCAGCTGTCATTCCCAACGCTGCAGTTCCACCCCAGAGGATCTGCACTCACACAGGGTACAGGCACAGCAGAATTCTCCCCTCTTCCTTGTGAGCCACCTGACTGGAGCAAACACCCCACACAGCACCACGTTGCAGCTGAGGGTGCTCCTCACAACCCTCAGAGCTACATTTTTATTTTGAAATGCAATACAGGGAATTACTCAGCAAAGAACAAAGAATCCTTGACAAAGTTTAACCTGGACAAACACAAACTGCAGCTATTACCATCTGTGCTCCTCAAAACTGTTCACAGTCACTCTATTTTTCTGCCATTAATATTGTCTCTTCTTTTCAGGTACTGACTCAAGGAAGGAGAAATTGAAATTGAATATTGAAAAAAACTAAGAACAACTTGCCAGGGTTTTTAGACATAAAAGCTTTTCAATTTAAACCCAAAATCAACAAAAATCAGCCAGAAATGAAAACTGGATTCCCAAAGAGCTCATCAAGTGATACAGGGCTGCACTAGAGATGGGCTGGGACACTGTAGCTATTTGGTCACAAAACAGCTTTTTAAATAGAAAACTAAAACCTACTTAACCTCTCCTTTCCCTGCATTTGTTTCTCCCTCAAACAACTCTGCTCTCTGGCCTTTCCTCTGCTTGCCACACCAACACTTACACTGAAGGTGTGACCCAACTCGACCAGTGGATGACACTGCACAACCACTGTCAGGACACCAACCTGTCCAACACTGTCCTCGTGCAATTCCATGGGATGCCACAATGCCAGCCAAAGGGAAACCTGAGCTCCTAATCATCACTAACTTCCCAGTGTAATTAACTCAAATAACGCCTTAAGCTGCATGCAAACAGCAGAATTAGTGAACACAAACTCCACCAACACGTGGTTCAATACTGGGTTAGAATATTTAGTGCCCTCAGGTGTCATTTGATCCTTTTTGGGGAAAATGTCCCAAATCTGGTGAGAGGCTCAATGTGTGAGCTGGAATGCTGAAACTTGGGGAATACCTTTAATCTGCATGCAGAGAACACAGGGATGACCCATTCCAGAGGGAACTGCAGCAGAAGCAGAATTTAACAGCAAATTCTTTCCCCAGATCCCAGCCTGGCCATGTAACAGAAACCCATAAATATAAAAGCTGAAGAGAATGAACCTAAAACAGAAATAAGACTATTCTTTCAAAACAATCCTCCCTCATTTTCTTACAAAATTGTAGCTGCAGATTAAACTGTTTCCCAAACTTCTGTATCTAATTGTTCACCAAAACATGAGCACCACATGTTTTTGTGAACCCTTTGGAATCCCCCATTAAAACCTCTGGAATGGGTGATCCCTGTATTCTCTGCATGCAGATTAAAGGTATTCCCCAAGTTTCAGCATTCCAGCCCACACATTGAGCCTCTCACCAGATTTGGGACATTTTGCTCAAGAAGGATCAAATGACAGCTGAGAGCACTAAATATTCTAACCCAATACTGAGCTACCTGTACAGCACCTGTCAATTTTCAGTACACTGAGCCTGTGACATGCAGGCAGAAAGCTCATAAAGGCAATTTAAACACCCAGAGACAGCACACATGATGTGACAGAGAGAGGCACAGCAGCCTCATCTGCTGGGGTGGATGATGCCTCTCAGACATCAAGATCCCTCCAGCAATGGCTTTTCCCATCCCACTGGAATCCGAGATTTCACCAGTGACACTGAAGGGTCACACCAGTGAGGGTGTTCTGGGGACTTCTGTCATCACGGGGCTCCTCAAGTGAGCAGCCAGTTCACTCACCAGAATAATCCTACTGAGGAACTTCTGCAGGGTCAGATCTCCAGATCTGGGGGTTCTGCCCCATTGTTTGCCTACCTGGGGGGTCTTTCTGCCACAAATGCTGCTGCTGGTCAATATTTTGCCTGGAAGTTTTGGCAATTTCACCACTCTGCAAAAGCAGCTGCAAAAAGCCACTCTGCTAAATTCAGTTTGTGAATTCATTAAGTGCTCAATTAACTGTTGGCAATCACCTGGTCATTGATCCAACACAGCTGTGCCTTGGAACAGGCTGATTACCCAGGACACCCCTACAGGCACCTCATTACAGCCCTTCCAGGGGCACAACAGGTTCCATCAGGTGGCACAAAACTCAGATCCAAGTTGTATCTCCACTCACAAACAAACACATGATCTGTATGGACTCAGCTCCCCTTCACACTTCTAGGAAATGGAAGAGTGAAAATATGAAATTGCCACTTTAAAATGCAAAATGTGTGCGTTTTAACCAGTAGTTAGGTACAAAAATTACTTTATTTGATAGATATATAAAGTTTACCTGAATTACAGCTTGCATTTGAATAGGAAACTGGAGGCTGAACATGGGTCAGAATTCTGATTTCTGAGATCTAAGACCAGGATTTTTATTTACAATCATTAAGTACCAGGTAATAAAGGATGGGGGGAGAAAACAAGCAAAAAACCAAATCTCTTGCTGAATGCAGTCCCAGCATTACCACTGACCCAAAACAAACCAGGTTAGCCCCTTTTTGGCAACAATAAGGTGAATGATACATAAGAGTGCTCAGGCATTGGAATGGGCTGCCCAGAGAGGGGGTGGATTCCCCATCCCTGGAGGTTTTTAAACTGAGATTGGCCGTGGCACTGAGTGCCATGATCTGGTAAAGGGACTGGAGTTGGACCAAGGGTTGGACTTGATGATCTCGGAAGTCTTTTTCAACCCAATCCATTCTAGGATTCTGTGATTCTATGGATGTGGCACTGAGAATCCACCACGTCTTGATCCAACCCCACTGTGATCACCAGCCCAGGGCACGGAGTGCCCTGGGCTGGTGATCACAGTGGGGTTGGATCAAGGGTTGGACTTGATCATCTCGGAGGGCTTTTCCAACCCAATCCATTCTATGATTCTATTACAAAACCTTTCAGTGATATCAGTGGGTGCTGCACCCTGTCCCTGCTCACCCACGAAGCGCTCCAGGGCCATCTCACGGGTCACCAGCTCCCCGAAGGCTCCGCGCAGGCCGGCGATGAGCTCCGAGACCTCCCGGCTCTCCGAGAAGCTCTCCAGGACCCCGCGCTCCGTCCTGTGCTCCGTGCTCTGCTCCGTGTCCTCGGCGTCCTCCGCGCCCGCCATCGCCACGACAGGGACAGCGCTGCGACAGGGACAGGGCTGTGACACCGGGCTGGGACAGGGACAGGGCTGCGACAGGGACACGGTTGTGACACCGGGCTGGGACAGGGACAGGGCTGTGACACCGGGCTGGGACACGGGACAAGGACAGGGATGTGACACCGGGCTGGGACACGGGACAGGGCTGCGACACCGGGCTGGGACAGGGACAGGGGCTGTGACACCGGGCTGGGACACTGGGCTGGGACACCGGGCTGGGACAGGGACAGGGCTGTGACACTGGGCTGTGACACCAGGCTGGGACACGGGACAGGGCTGCGACAGGGACAGGCCTGTGACACCGGGCTGGGACACGGGACAGGGCTGCGACAGGGACAGGCCTGTGACACCGGGCTGGGACACGGGACAGGGCTGTGACAGGGACAGGCCTGTGACACCGGGCTGGGACACGGGACAGGGCTGCGACAGGGACAGGGCTGTGATACCAGGCTGGGACATGGGACAGGGACAGGGATGTGACACCAGGCTGGGACACGGGACAGGGCTGCGACAGGGACAGGCCTGTGACACCGGGCTGGGACACGGGACAGGGCTGCGACAGGGACAGGGCTGCGACAGGGACACGGTTGTGACACCGGGCTGTGACACGGGACAGGGCTGTGACACCGGGCTGGGACAGGGACAGGGGCTGTGACACTGGGCTGTGACACCAGGCTGGGACACGGGACAGGGCTGCGACAGGGACAGGGCTGTGACACCAGGCTGGGACATGGGACAGGGCTGGGACAGGGACAGGGCTGGGACACCGGGCTGGGACAGGCCTGTGACACTGGGCTGGGACAGGGACAGGGCTGGGACAGGGACAGGGGCTGTGACACAGGGCTGGGACACGGACAGGGCTGCAACAGGGACATGGCTGTGACACCGGGCTGTGACACGGGACAGGGCTGCGACAGGGACAGGGCTGTGACACCGGGCTGGGACAGGGACAGGGGCTGTGACACTGGGCTGTGACACCAGGCTGGGACACGGGACAGGGCTGTGACACCGGGCTGGGACAGGGACAGGGGCTGTGACACCGGGCTGGGACAGGGACAGGGGCTGTGACACCGGGCTGGGACACCGGGCTGGGACAGGGACAGGGCTGTGACACCAGGCTGGGACACGGGACAGGGCTGTGACAGGGACAGGGCTGTGACACCGGGCTGTGCCAGGGACAGGGCTGTGACAGGGACAGGGCTGTGACACCGGGCTGGGACAGGCCTGTGACACTGGGCTGGGACAGGGACAGGGCTGGGACAGGGCCAGGGGCTGTGACACAGGGCTGGGACACGGACAGGGCTGCAACAGGGACAGGGCTGTGACACCGGGCTGGGACAGGGACAGGAACGTGACACTGGGCTGGGACAGGGACAGGGCTGTGACACCGGGCTGTGCCAGGGACAGGGGCTGTGACAGGGACAGTGGTTGTGACACCGGGCAAGAGCTGTAACACAGGGCAGGGCTGCGACAGGGACAGGGACAGGGACACGGTGCCACACTGGGCAGGGGAGGGTCGGGCCACGCTGTGACACAAAGAAGGGTCCGTCCGAGGCTGTGACACCGGGCAGGGCCAGAGCTGTGACACGGGGGAGGGCAGGGCCGGTCCCTCACACCCCATCCCACCCCGGCCATGCGGCCGCCACGCCCCTCCCGCGGCCCCACCGGAGCTCCTTCCTCGCCGTCCCGCCCCGCGGGGCTCCGCACCCACCGCCGAGCGATGCCCGGGGCTCAGCACGATTAGTGACCGGGGCTCCGCACCCACCGCCCGGCGCTGCCCGGGGCTCCGGTACCCACCGCCCGCGGGTCCCGCACGATTAATGACCAGCGTTCCCGCACGATCAATGGCCGGCACACCCGCCCCGCGCGGCGGCCCCGCCCGCCTCCTACGGCAGCCGGGAGGGACAAGAAAGCGAGAGAGAGAGAGCGGGCACGGCCCCTCCGGGCGGGGAGCGGGGACACCCAGTCTGGGGTGGGGACACCCAGTCTGGGGTGGGGACACCCAGTCTGGGGTGGGGACGAAGCCAGTCTGGAGGGGACACCGCCTGCCTGGGATGGGGACACAGCCAGAATGGGGTGAGGACACCGCTACCTTAGAGAGGAACACACACCCTGGGGACACCCACCAGTGATGGGGACACCCAGCAGGGACACCCACCCGGGACACCCACCCTGGGGACATCCAGCAGGGATACCCACCCTGGGGATACCCAGCAAGGACAGGGACACCCAGCGATGGGGTCCCGGGGATAGAGGCAAGGAGGGGGACACGGGAATGGGCACCCAGGCAAGGGGGGCCTGGGTATGGGGGCACCCAGGCAAGGGGGGCCTGGGTATGGGAACACCCAGGGAAGGGCACCCGGGGGTGACGACAGGGACAGGGACCCGTGGGGAAGGGAACAGGGATAGAGATTCCTGGGGAAGGGAAGAGGGATAAGACCCCTGGGGAAGGGAACAGGGATAGGGACCCCTGGGGAAGGGAAGAGGGAAGGGGCCATGGGCCACAGGGATCTCCAGGGGCAGGGACTGGGATGGGGACATGGAGAGCCTCCCCAATGGGAGGCAGCTGGAGGATGCTGCTGTTTGTTATCCGTGACCTCCAGTCCTCAACTGATCCACACCAAACACTGGGTAACATCACAGCACATTATCTAAATCATCAGAGCATGCTGGAAACAACAGCTGAACCCTGAAAGCCACAGCTCCAGCTCCACTGACTGCCAGGCCATCCAGGGAGCCACTGCAGCCTGGCAGGTGTGGGACAGGGAGCTGCCCTGTCCTGGTACCCAACAGCTCCATCCACACCAAGCATCCCATCGTCAGGCTCAAAGGCATCAAAGCAAACCACAGGCACAAACCACAGGCACAAACCACAGGCACACCAGGCACCAGTTTCTGCAAGGTAAGTGTTTTATTGGAGAAGCAGTTAAAGTTCACATCCATACACACCAGTGCACATGCACTTTGCTCTTCCTCAAACCTGCATCTTCCAGCCACCACCCACTATTCCAGCTGTGTTCTCACTCTACTAATCCACTTTTCCACTGTTATAGTTCTGTTAAGATTTATAACCAACCCTGACAGATTCCCCCGATTCGAAGGAAATTAAAGTTTTTCACTATTTGTATCCTATTTACAGAGAACAAAGTGCTTTGTTTTAAACAGTACCAATTACAACATCAAACTTTATGAAATCTTTGCAGCACGGCCATTTAAAGTGGAAAAAAGTCTAAACACATTCAAGCATTTTTAATACAGTATTTTAGCATTAGTCATGACAAGAGTCTGAAGCCTGAATACTGAGATCATCCTTACCCAAATCTTCTAAATTCACTTCAGTATTTGTGGGACTGCACTTCCTTCTGTTTTCTTTACCACTTTCTTCAATAAAACCCCCATGGATTCACTAATGAACTTTAGCTTACATTGTAACCACTGTCTGCTGAACAGTTTTCTCCCCAAATTCCCACTGCCCATGTTTTCTGTAAAAATAAAGCAGTGAGGAACAATAAAACCCCTCACAAAGCCATCAGATCTGACAACAGACCAGCTGTGCCCACTGCACCTTCTAAACTCCAAAATACATCAAGCACTGACCAACCCAGCAGGTGCTCCTTGTCTCCAAAATATGGAGCCTCCCTCCCACATTTTACAAAGTTATTGAAATATGTTACTATTGTAGTGCAACACATTGAAATATCACACTAAAACTATGAAATATTATTAAACTTGGGTGGTAACAACCCACTTCTGATCATACATCAATCACCAAGGGACTAGACATCCCATTTCAGGAAATACCACTGGAATATGAGTTCTCACAGCAAGAGAAAAACAAAAGCCTGTGAGTAAATTACATGAAATTAAATAAATATTGGAAATATTATTAATTACATATGTTTGGAAGTGCAGCCAAAGGGTCTTGTCTACTCATTAAATCAAAGTGAGAATGTTTTCATTTTCAGATTCATAGAATCTGACTGGGAAAGGGAAAGGGAAAGGGAAAGGGAAAGGGAAAGGGAAAGGGGAAGGGGAAGGGAAAGGGAAAGGGAAAGGGAAAGGGAAAGGGAAAGGGAAAGGGAAAGGGAAAGGGAAAGGGAAAGGGAAAGGGAAAGGGAAAGGGAAAGGGAAAGGGAAAGGGAAAGGGAAAAGGAAAGGGAAAGGGAAAAGGAAAGGAAGGGGAAGAGAAAGGGAAAGGGAAGGGGAAGGGGAAGGGAAAGGGAAAGGGAAGGGAATACAGTAGAAATATTCATGGGAAAAGGCTTGGAAACAGAGACACAAAACTAAACAGAACAAACAAGGGGAGATGTAAGGAACTGGTTATTACTCCCAGCACCACCATCCCACACCTGCAGCTCTCCACAACAAACTGCTGATGGAGCAGCAGCACTGGGAAGATGCTGCTGTGGATCACTGGGAGATCAGCAGCTCCAAGGTGAGCCAGCAAGGTCAGGCTGACTGTCCTGCTGCTCTTCCAACCCAGGGGAGCCTTCACAAACCACACAGCCCTTTCCTTCAGCAGGGGAGGAATCTGTGCTGGAAACTAGTGCCCAAGTTAAAAATTACACAACTGCTCTTAATTAGTGAGGCTCAAAAGTGCACTAAGGCTTTTCCTGTTCAGGTGTTTCACCACCAATTCCGAGTTTGTGGTACTTTGGGTGAGCAGGGGCTGCTCATTCCTAAGGGACTGTGTGGGAATTTCTCAAGCCTACCTGGTTACTTTAGAAGTTTCCTCATGGTGTTTAGGGTAGACCCCCTGTACCCCGTCCCAAAATGGTTCCAGTGGTTTATGTAATTAAAGAGCTGATACAACTTGTTTCTCTTGTCAAATCCTGGAGCTTTGGGTATTTTGCTGTGATAGGCAGAGAAAAAAGAGCTGCTGAAGCCCCCAAACATCCCAGCAATGGCCAGTTCGAACTCAGAGTGGCCATAGAAGGAGGCAGGGTCGAAGATGATGGGCCCAGAGTCATCCTCAGCCACATTCCCTGCCCACAGGTCCCCGTGCAGGAGAGCAGGAACCACCTCCACGTCACAGAACATCTCGGGAATCTTCGGCTGCAAAAGGGGGAACAGGTAACAATTAAAGAGTTATGAGGAAAATACTAAATAAAATAAAGTGCTGTAGCATGTAAGAGCCTGATCTGGCCAAAGGCTGGCTGTGTTCAGGCCTCATGGAGTGCTTTGGAAGTTGATGGCTAAAAACACAAACCTGAACTCCAGTAAGAAGGATTCTGGATTGTTCCTGACAGAGCCTGACAAAGTATTAAATTCAGTCTGGCATCAACACCCAGTGCTAATTATTGTTTCTACATGTGGACAGTGTTGGCTGTCATGAGAAATATAAACTAAATTTCATTTAAATTTAAATGTTTCACTGGCAAAAAGGGCAGCAGTAAAACATCTGTACCACTGAAGGGGAACTAAAGAATAAATTTGCCATGTGCAGCTTGGAAAGGAGCAGATCCCTGGTGTTCCCTGAGTGCTGCATGGAGAGAATTAAAGAATAAATGTGCCATGTGGAGCTTGGAGAGGAACATACCCCTGGTGTTCCCCGAGTGCTGCACAGAGCATGGCCTGACCCAGCCTGGATGTGAGCCTGGACCAGGTAAAAAACATCTGTCCAGGCAGCAGAATCTCACCCACTTTGTAACACTGAGCTCTTAGATAGGATTTACCAGCTTATCATTATTAGCTGTTTGCTCAGAAATTAATGTCAGTGCTGAATTACAGGTTTATTTTCACTATACAAAATGAGAGAGCAGCAGGAATCCTGTCCAGCTGACAATGTTGTTGGACCCACCACGAAGCTTTTCCACTGACACTGTTCATCCTAAGCAAGGTACATCTCCCAACACACCTTCACAAACCCATTTCCTGACATCCTTAAAACCATGTTTAAGACAAGGTTCATACTTTGAGCTGTGACCAAAGCTCTCTGGCTTCTCTGTCTCCATAATCTCTCTCAATCAGGTCCAGCTGAGCCTGGAGCCGGTGCTGGATGAAGAAGGAGGGCCAGTCACTGTGCCACTCGTTCACCTGCAGAGCAGAGCACAGAGCTGGGTGACACACAGGAACACATGGCAGGGCTGAGAACAGGGACTCAGCTAAAATGTTTGGTGGACACAGTGGCCTGGACAGTGTCAGAGTGATCACAGTGTCAGCAGATGCTTTGTGGGTTGCTCTTCCACACTTAGCAGGGGCTCTCTTCAACATAAACTGAGATTCTGGCCATTTTCATTCATTCTCATTTTCTTAATGTATTTTAGTGAGGGAGTTTCTGGTGAGATCATGTCAGCTGTTCCATATCATGTTTCAAATCCTTCTGGAAATGCAGAAATACAGAATCATAGAATTGATTGGGTTGGAAAAGACCTCTGAGATCATCAAGTCCAACCCTTGGTCCAACTCCAGTCCATTCATTTTTTTACCTTTCTGATTTAGGGAAAATTTGTATTTAGCAGAGTTTGAGACATTGAAAGTTCCTTCAGTTAATTCACAGACTGAAATCCTGACATGTGCAGAGCCAGAAAATGGTGGAATTATCTCAGAGAGCCCTTTCCACTGTCTTATGTGACATGTTACATGATGAGACCCTCCCAAAGCAGAGGGGTTTGCCTTTTGAGATCCACATAGCAGGGGGTTATTAAAAACAAAACCAAGACATGGTATGTGAAGGGATACTGATTTTATTAATTACCACCAAGCTAAAAAACATCCCACCATTCCAAATTCTCCCTCAATGCACTGTGTGCTGTCACATGCTCTGTGTTGGACAGTCCTTGTGTTCCCTGTGCTGACAGGGAAGGCAAAGCTGTGCACAGAAAACTGAAGGCCACTGGAACAAGGAGTTTACAGACTATCCAAGTGCCTGGTGGCTCTCCCAGCCATGGGGTGTACCATACCTGTGCTATATAACCACAGCAAGTGGCTGTGTGGAATCCAAACTTATCCACATACTGCGACTCAGAGTGACTGGCTCCTTTTCCTACAAAACAAACTAAATGTCAGGGGCTTTGAAGTCCTTACGTGGTAAAGTTTGCAAATACACAACTGAATTTCAGAGAACAGGCAGACAAAGTAAGTTTAAGCAGTAAGTTATGCTTATTTCAGGGTCACAGCCCTCTCCAAATTTGAAAAGAACCCCCTTAAACTTGGAGATGCAGACTGGAAGTGGAGGCACAAGGAGCCACAGTCAGTGACTGCTGTGGATGAAGGAGTTGGACGTTCAGGAACAGCCTGGACACAGATCCACAACCTGCTGTTCTGACACCTGGACATGTTGCCATTAAATGTGGCTTGGGTTTGACTCACAGATGATTTGGGACCTGCCAGGAATTTGGCCTTCACTCAAAAATAATGGATTATGATTTGTCCACCACCAAGAGCCCACCCCAGGCCACCCCCGGAGGAAAGGGAAAGACACAGATACAGACTGTGCTTCAGAGTTTAATAGTAACAACTCAAAAAGAATATTTCTTTGTATAGCTGCCCTTTTTTATTCATTTATGCCTTAATCCACTTCCCAAAGAATGATGGAAGGTGTTTCACTGAAGTCAACAGAAACTGGGTCACCACCTTATGCTGCTGAATTACATTTGTCTTCAAGGAGCAGCAATTTTTGGGTGTTTTGCTACTTATTTGAGTTCAAAAATGTCATTCCCAACATCTTTAAAGGGGAACTTAATTATGCATTTACTAAGGGACAATATTCTGCAATCAGTTAATTGTCTAAACCAACAGCAAACAAAAAAGACAATCTCTGGAAGCTCAAGAGCATTTGAAGAGAGTGAGGGAACATGAGGCTGGAAGTTTCACTGACACTGAGAAAGTCCAAATTGTTAATTTGACTTATGAAGCATTGAAAGCTCTAACAATCAAATATCAGTGCTGTTTCCTACTAAATTTCAGAATCCACATAATTTTATACAACAAAGTATAGACAAAATAAAGAATTAAAATTAATTTGGTTTTGCCAAGGGTAAAAAAATTAAAATTATAATTCCAGCTGCTGTGTATATATTGAGGATTAGAAAAGTGTGGCAGAGGGACAGAAGGGACAGAGCTCATAAACCTGCTCCAGTACTGACTTTAATTATCATTGGAACTATAATGCAACACTGAACCACAGCCAAAGTGCTTCCTTTTGGGTCTAGGACATGACATCAATACTGTACCAATTGTGCTCCCCTCCTTCCTCAGCTTCTCTCCAAGTTTCTGGTTATAAAGGTGAAGCTCTGCTATCTGCTCTCCCAGCTTTGAGGAATATCTGTAGGATCAAAAAAAAAAACCCAGAATGAAGCTGGAGGAAGGCAAGTGAACAAATATTACAGGGGCAAAAATCCTCAGTTAAATATGACCAAGGCTATCTTTGGCAAACATGGAACTTTAATCAACTTCATAGCACATAACAGGCAAATTTCTTCACAGCAGCTCTGAAGGCACAGGCTGTAACAGGTAATAAATGGCCATAAGTCAACGTTCTTGCAAGAAAGGTAAAGAGAACACAAGGTGGTACAAGCAGGAGCAGAGAGGGCAGGAGAGTCAGGGGCTCTTCCTTATCAGCCCCACTATCAGCAGAGCACAGGACATGGTACCTGCTCTTTGCTTTATCCTTCCTGCTCAGCTGCACAGCAACAGGGATGGGAAGTCTGGAAAGGAGCTGTAGGAAGGGATTGAGTCAGCATTGCCTAATGCTGAAGAGACAACTAAAAACCAGTTAAATATTGCACAGGTCACTCCATAGGAGCTGCAGGGATGGAAACTAATTGCTTCTCCATGCCCAGAATGGGGAGAAAATAATGGGTTTAAAATTGCAACCAGGAGGATTGGGGTTAAGCATCAGAAAGTTGTTTCTAGGAACAGCAAGATGGATTGGAATTGATTGGAATGGATGGATTGGAATGGATTGGAATGGATGGATTGGAATGGATTGCTTGGGGAGGCTTTTGCTGTTGCAATTACAGTCCCAGTAAAAGCAGACAGGCTGGACAAAGAGCTGCCAGAAGAGCCATAGGTGTGACAGTGTTCCCAGAGAGGCCTGAAGGCAGCAGTGAGCTCCTGAAAGCCTCAGGAACACAATCCCTGAATTCCATGCCCAGGGTGGATGAGAGGCAGAATGGAACTTCATGTCATCTTAACTTCATCATGACTCAAATCATACTGGAAGGTTGGGAGGTTAAAGAAAACCTGATGGGCTGGGAAAAGAAACTGCATGAAAAGTGTGGTGAGAGATGGACCAAACTCATCTGGGAGCACATTCACTGCAGCAGCACCTCAGCACAATGGACACAAAGCTCTGGGCTACCAACAGCCACTTCCAGTGCAGGGAGAGGGTCAGGGAAGAGCAGATTATGAGACTGTGGACACACAGACACATTTTTAATATGTACACACAGACAAACACAGATCTTGGCAGAGAGAAGCTCCATCTCTGAGAGAACTCACCACTCTGCTCTTGAAATTTACTCAGGTATAAAAAAATACTCCCCAAAACACAGTAAAAAGAGAGGTAGGAACATACTTGTTGAGGTGTTTCATCTTCAGGTACTCCATGGCAAACATTGCTCCTCCTCCAGGCAGGTCCATGACTTTGATGGGCTGAGGCACCCTCACAATCCCAGTTTTCTGAATTGCTTCCAAACTTGCCATTTCCCCCTCAAACATTTTTCTAGCCTGTCAAGGAATAACAATATCCTTGGGCTAAACTATGGATGTCTGCAAGGAGCACTTTGGAATAAACAGCCTCTTTTATGGAGGGCCAAGGAGTTAATCCCTCTTGATAAAAGGACAGAGCTGCAGCAAGGCTTCAGTTTATCCAGGGAGAATTAAGTGCCTTAATCCTCACTTCTTTTTTTCCCTAAACTCATTCCAAGGTAGTAGGATATGTCACACTTCACACTGACTTCCAGCTCCTTGTGGAGACACCAAACTGCTTGGACAGGATCATGCCCAAGCCCTTCTCCTCCAAAAGCCCAGGTGGCCACTGCTAAATGAGGTAAAAGACTGAGCCCTTGAACGGGTCCTCCTTTCCCCAAGGTCAGTGGCCACTGATGGAGGTGACAGCACAAACACTCAGTCTGTGCTCTGTGCTTTTGAAGCACAGCTGCTCTTCTTCACAGCAGGTTAGGATGGGTTTGACACTGCAAATTACTGATGCACTGTGGTGTTAGGAAAAGCAGCTGAGTATTCACTTAGTAGTGGAAAAATTAAGAGTTTGGCCTGAAGAATTTTACTTCTAGAAATGCAAAAAGCAACGGGGACTTTGAAACCTCTGTAGCTTTAAGGATAATCCGTGAGTTTCAGCACTGGCCCCTGTTTGCTCCCTCCCACTATTGATTCCCCAACTGCAACATGGAAAGGAACTGGGTGAGTGCAAAGTCGGCTCTGGGCTTTTCCAAACTCCAAGCACCACAATGCCAGCTTTGTGCTTGGCCTCCCTTCCACAGGGATCCCGGGCTGATTCCTGCTGGAGGAGGGGATCACATCACATCACATCACCCTGCTCTGCATTTCACACCCCCACCCTGCAGCACCAGCACTGCGTGTAAAACAAACCTGCCCCAAGAACGCTGCAAACTGCAGTCATTAAACTCAGCCTGGAGCCGCAGAACTCTGAACTGTTACCCATGACAAGCTCCCCACACGCAATCCCAGGCACAGGCAAAGCTGTGCTGGCTCTGACCTGCGGTTTGTGGTTGATTTTGACAAACACCCTCCCGCTGTCGGTGTCGTAGGTTTGTCCCTGGCTGATGCATCCCCCGCCGGAGCTGCCCAGCGCCTTCAGCGCGGTGGTGCCCAGCTCTGCCCGCAGGATCCGCTCCACGCTCATCCCTGCCCGGGGATCGCGGGCACCGCCGCTGCGACACGGGGGCAAAGGTCCTGCAGGCACCGGCACTGTCACTGTCACCGCTGCTGCGACACGGGAGCAAAGGTCCTGCTGGCACTGGCACTGGCACTGGCACTGGCACTGTCACCGCTGCTGCGACACGGGGTTAAAGGTCCTGCTGGCACCGGCACTGGCACCGCTGCTGCGACACGGGATCAAAGATCCTGCTGTCACCGTCACCGTCACCGTCACTGTCACTGTCACCGCTGCTGCGACACGGGATCAAGGGTCCTGCTGCCACTGTCGCTGTCGCTGTCGCTGTCACTGTCACCGCAGGCCACCCACCGCGAAATGAAAGAAGCAGATCAAAAATGAGTGAATGCAAACACTGATTCCCAACGCCGTGTTTGCCGCGGGGTTTGGGCTGCCCAGGGGAGCAGAGACCGCTATGAGCGTTCGCAGAATGTTCTGCGGGAGGTTCGACCTGCGGGGGCGGGACCGGCGGCTCCCGGAGCGGCGGGAGATGCTGGAACTTGTAGTTTGGAGCAGATTCAAGGCTCGGGATGCGCCGTGCAAGGAGCGTGTCGGGGTGGTCCATGCGGGGAGGATGGAGGGAATCCCAGGAATGCGGGGAACTCGGGAATGGAGGGAACCCCGGGAATGCGGGGAACACTGGGATGCAGGGAACTCGGAAATGGAGGGAACCCCGGGAATGCGGGGAACACTGGGATGCAGGGAACTCGGGAATGGAGGGAGCCCCGGGAATGCGGGGAACATTGGGATGCAGGGAACTCGGGAATGGAGGGAGCCTCGGCATGGAGAGAACCCAGGAACTGAGGGACTTTGGGAATGCAGGGAACCCGAGAATGGAGGGAACCCGAGAATGGAGGGAAGCAGGGAATGCGGGGAACACTGGGATACAGGGAGCCCCGGAAATGGAGGGGCCTCGGGAATGAAGGGAGCCCGGGAATGGAGGGACCCTGGGAATGCAGGGAACCCGGGAATGGAGGAAAACTCGAGAATGGAGGGACCCTGGGAATGCAGGGAGCCCCGGGAATGGAGGGACCTGGGAATGGAGGGACCCCCGGGAATGGAGGGAACTTGAGATGCAGGGAGCCCCGGGAATGCAGAGACCCCAGGAATGCAGGGAAGCCGGGAATGGAGGGAGCCCCGGAAATGCAGAGACCCCGGGAATGCAGAGACCCCAGGAATGCAGAGACGCCGGGAATGGAGGGAGTCTGGGATTGCAGGGAAGCCGGGAATGGAGGGAGCCCCGGGAATGGAGAGAGCCCGGGAATGGAGAGAGCCTGGGGATGGAGGGACCCCGGGAATGCACAGGCACCCCAGGTCCCTCTGGACTCGCAGCATCCAGACTGGAATTTTGTACACACAGACATGGATCCAATGCCCAGCCCTGTCAGAGGTGCTGCTCAGGGGCCACACCAGCACAGCAGGGACTGCACCAACTCCTGCAGGTTCCCGCTGGTTCCTGCGGCTCCAGGGCAGTCCCAGGGCTGGAGAAGGGCTGGACTTTGCTCCGTGGAGTTTTCAGAAAGGTGGAATTCCCAGGTGTAACACCCGAGGCAGCCGATCCCGTGTGCTTAAGTTTAAACAAAATGTTCTAATACACAGAATGCACCAATCAGGGTGAGAGGGTTCCCTTCAGAAACGTTTATTTTTCTGCTGTCATCAGTGAGTAGAGGGAAATACTAATTAAAATGTTGTGCAGGATCGGTCATTGTTAAACAGCCAAGATGTTGGCTGTGAAACTGCTCTCACTGAAGGGCACAGAAAGAGATGTTTTTCTGCTTTTTTCCACTGCCATGTGTCCATCCCGTTCCATCACGGTCCATCCCAGTTCATCCCGATCCATCCCAGTTCATCCCGGTCCACTCCGACACATCCCAGTTCATCCCGCTCCATCCCAGTCCATCCCGCTCCATCCCGCTCCATCCCGATCCATCCCGCTCCACCCCGATGCATCCCGGTCCATCCCGGTCCATTCCGCTCCATCCCGCTCCATCCCGCTCCACCCCGATCCATCCTGCTCCATCCCGGTCCATTCCGCTATCCCCGCTCGACTGCTCGGCGCTCGTGCGGCGGGCGGGTGGATGCGGTCTGCGCTCGGCAGCGCCGCCTGGCGGAGCCGGAAGCAGCGGCCGGTCTGTGCGCTGGGCCCGGCCCGGCTCGGCTCGGCTGGACTCGGGTGGGCTCGGCCCGGCCCGGATCGGCACAGTTCGGCTCGGCCCGGCCCGGATCGGCACCGTTCGGCTCTGCCCGGCCCGGATCGGCACAGTTCGGCTCGGCACAGTTCGGCCAGGCTCGGCCCAGTTCAGCTCGACTCGGCCCGGCTCGGCTCGGCTCCACTCGGCGGGTCCGCGGCGCCGCCATGGTGTGAGGGGCGGCGGGCGGGGGCGAAGGGGCCGAGCCGGAGCCATGAACCTGCTCCCGGCCAACCCGCACGGCAACGGGCTGCTGTACGCCGGCTTCAACCAGGACCACGGTGAGCCGCGCCGGGCCGGGCCGGGCCGGGCTGGGGGGCTCGGACCGGGACGGGGCTGGGCCTGGCTGGGGCTGGGGCTGGGGCTGTGCTGGGCTGTGCTGGGCTTGGGGGGTCTCAGAGGCTCAGACCGGGGCCGGGCCGGACCGGGGGGCTCACACTGGGGCTGGGACTGGGCTGGACTGGGGGGCTCGGACCGGGACTGGGGCTGGGCTCGGACTGGGTGCCCCCCGGCAGCGGCGGCTCCCGGGCCCCTCGGGCCGTGGTCGGGCCCATCCCGGGGCCGGGCCGGGTTGGCAGGGGCCGGGCGAGCCGCGGGCAGCGGGAGGGTTTGTGTAGTGGGTCTCCCGCTGTTCTGTCGCTGTGTGAGCGCCCAGCGCCTCGGAGAGCTGTGTGGGGAGGAGAGGGAAGGGACAGGGACAGGGGACAGGGCAGGGACGGGACAGGGGCAGGACAGTGATGGGACAGGGACAGGGACGGGACAGGACAGGGCTGGGACAGGGACAGGACAGTGATGGGACAGGGACAGGACAAGGACAGGAACAGGGCAGGGGATGGGACAGGGCTGGGGCAGGGGATGGGACAGGGACAGGGGTAAGAACAGGGGCAGGGACGGGGTAAGGACAGGGACAGGGGTAAGGACGGGCAGGGCAGGGCTGTGGAGTTGGCCGTGCCCCGGGCCAGACCCGCAGTTCAGGGCTCGGTCAGGACCTGCCTCGCTCCTCAGAGCGGCCCTTCCCCGCTGCGGGCACTCGCCATTCACAGGCAGGGCTGCAGCCGCTCTTTTCTTTCTGTCTGTCTGATTTGCATTGTAAAGCTCGTGGTTGACGCCGCTAACCCCGGGCAGGGAGCACAGACAGCCCCCCGGGCTGTGGGAAGGGGCTGCCCCAGCACGGGGCACGGGCTGGTCTGGCTTTTGCCGGCCACAAATAGCACCAGTTCTTGAGGACGTGTCGTTTCTGTGAGTGAGGAATAGAAGCTCATTATTTTGTAACATCCTTTTGCCTTAGCAAACAATGCTCTTGCCCAAGACAGCCTTGCAGCCTCTGCCACAGACTGCAGCTCTGTACTGGTGCTGCTGAGGTCGTGTGGGAGCAGGAATTGTGTTGATTTTAGTCAAACACCTCTGCCCTCACCTTGGCAGGAGCACTTTGAGCTGGTAATGAGGTGTGAGTGTCTTGGCAGGGCTCTCCCTGCTGTTCCATCCACCTGAAAGGAACAGAATAGTCTGGTTTTTAGCAGCTCTGCTCTTGCCTTTGCAGAGGTGGGAAAAGGGTTCTGAGGATGAGCTCAGTTTCAGATGTGCAGGGTCTGTGACAGAGTGGTGTTGTTTGGTGAGTGACCTGTGATTGAACTGGAGCTGTGTGAGAAGGAAAGGTTCTCCTTTATTGCAAAATGCCTTAAGATCATCATTTTAGTGTAAAACTCGTTTGTTGCAAAGGCTTCCATGAATTTTGCAGCAGTAAATGCAAAATAACCCATTTTTTTAAATAATCACATCCAATTTACTATAAGGAATTTGTATTCACATCCCACCCATCTCACCTGGCCAGGTAACTGAGTGATGGCAAAAAGCTTGAAATAAACCCAGCTTTAGCTTCCTTTGCAGCTGCCTGAGCTGTTCCTGGCAGGGCTGGTGAGCTGGCACTGCAGGGATCACACACTGCCCTTGTGTTGGTTCAGGGCAGGTGATGTTTGGCTGCCCAGAGCAGGGCAGGGAGGAGGGAGATCTCCTGCTTCCTTCTTGCCAGGAATAGAACGTGACTCACTGAAGTGCTGGGGCTCCCTCTGTATTGTCACAATAACCTGATTGCTCAGGAATTTAAGCCTGGCCAGTCCCACGGGGATGGGAGAACAGGAGGAATTACGTGGGGTCTCCCTGACTGACCAGTGATAAAGTTGTTCTGCCTCCCTGTTCTGTTTGAGCGACCCCACCTCTGCCACTCTTGGGTGGTCAGTTAAAAAGGGAAGAACAACATAACACAAGGAAATGGCAGGGGTTGTCAGCTGTTTAAAGGCAGAACACTCAGACTTTGGGTTCTTAATTTCCAGCCAGTGTGCTGCTGTTTCAGGCCCTTTTTGATGCTTTCAGAGGACACCAAAGTGCTTCAGAGGAATGAGCAGATGAAACACCAAAACCAGTGGCCACACCAGACCAACACCTTTCCCTTTTGTTGCCGTGGCAGCCAAAAGCTGGTCTGAAAACTGAGGTGTGGGCTTGTTTTGGTCTTGAGACACTTGGCTCATGCATTTGCTCCCCTCCAGGGGGCTGGAATGCTCCTCTCTAAGCCCCCCAGTGTTGGTCATGCCCTGTGCTCTCCCCTGTGGCTTTGGACAACATTTGCTGTGCCAAGGAAAACCACCATGGCAGGAGCTGTGCTAGCTGCACTCCACTGCTGAATCCTGTGGCCTCTCTGGGCCTTCAGCTGGTGGCATCTTCTAGGCTGGTCATTAATTTAACTCTTCTTTTTTCTGTGGGTTTTGAGGAACAAAACTGGCTGTGGCCTGGCTGGCACTGGTGGCAAATAGCACGTTACTGCAGGAACAAAACACAACTGCAGGTTAGGGCAAGAACTCGATAATAATTACTTTTTTTTAAAAAAAAGTGTCTGAGTAATCTTCTGTGAGTGGCTCTTAGACAGCATGTCTGTCCCTTCTTGAGGTGAGAGGTGAATTCCCATGGAGGGAAGTGAGCCTAAGGAAGTGATCCCTCCTCTGTCAGCCCCTCGGGCCAACAAGCTGTAGCTGCCGAACTTGTGATCCCACTGAGATCAGTCAGATGGGAATCACCCAAGCTGCTCCTGTAACCTGGGATTGAAGGAGGAGCAGGAATGTTCCTGTGTGGTTTTTTCTCCTGTGCTTGGGAGCTCCATGGGAAGGGCTGGACCGTGTGGGAATCTCACTGTTACATCCCCACCTTCTGCTGTGCTGTCTCCAGTTACAAATGGAGCTGTTCCAAGGCAGTGGAGCATCTCACGTCTCAGTCATGGGCTGGCCCTGCAGAAAGCTGTGGTGGTGCCACAGGAAGTGTGTGTTGGATTCCAAGGAATGCTCCCTTTGGGTTGTTGGGACCTGCTGGGACCAGCACAACTCACACCTTATGGTGCTCTCTGACTACAGAACAGTTTCAGCATCACCCCCCTTATCCTGGAAATGCAGTATGGGGCTGGAAAACTCCTGCTGGAAAAGAATTCCACGGATCAGCTGCCAGGAACAGCTCTTGTACAGCTGTGCTTTATTGGGAGGGAAGGGTTTCCACTGCAGCTGATCCCAGGAAGGTCCTGCCCAGGGCAGTAGCTTGTCCGTGCTGGGAGCTCAGTGTGAGCACAGGGAGTACAGAGCAAACCTGGCAGGGCAGGAGGGGCAGGGCAGGGCTCAGGAAAAGCCCATTTCAATACTTGTTAATGTTGCTGTAATTATTACATTCTCATTAGCCACTCTGTGTGTGTGTTTATGTATGTAAAGAAGAACTTTAACCACTTAATGTATCACATCGTGGACAGGGTGAAGCTGTACCTGGGAGTGTTTGAGACTGAGGGGTGGGGTTTGTGTGTTTTGTTTTCTTCCCCCACACACTCTGTGATGGTGGGGTAAAGAGTTTGGGGAGGGGGTGTATTTAGACAGAGCTCCTCAGTTTTTATTTGGGGGGTTCAAATCATTGCAGTGCATGAGAACAGAACCAGAGTAACTGGAGCATCTGTTCCAGTGCCTTGGAATCTTTAACTGGGTTTGTCATACAGTCACACAAACTGTAGCAACCAGCCTGCTGTCAGGTGTCAGGCTGCTCCTTGTGCCTTGTCCTTGCTCTGCCTGCACACTGGCATTGCTTTGTGCCAGTCCCTGCACTCACCCTGAGCAGGGGAAGGAGCAGGGCAGGGCACTGGTAGTGTGATGGATTCCACTGCAGGGGCACAGAAAAGTGACTACAGTCCTTTTCCAGAGTGTTTTCATCTGGCCTCTCCTCATGTCCTGGGTTAGATTCAGCTACTGGCACATAATCACTGGCAGGGTCAGCAGGCAGCTCTGCTCAGCACAGTCTGAGAAGCTGTTTGGGGAGCTCTGTGCTCTGAAAGCATCCACAGCAGAGCTGTGATGCCAGGGGGAGTTCAGATCTGGTAAGACAGGAGGGGAGTTGCTTCATAATGACTGTGGGACCATAAACATTAAAGTGCTGGTTTCCTTCCCTCTGTAGCACATGGCATAGGATACAGGTGGGTTGGGAATGGGTTTCCTTTCCTTTCATTGTCTTCTTACCTGTCTAAAACAATACTGAGGCCTTTGCACCAGGGCAGTGCAGAGAACCCTCCTGTGAAGGGCTTTCTCCTGCCAGGCTATCAGAGCCTGGGAGTGCTCAGTGGTGTCCAGTGCAGGTGTCAGCACTGCTCTCCCAACCCCTGGCTCTTGCCTCCTTCCCCAGTGTATCTGGCAGTTGCTGTATGTGTGTGTGTATCTGTGTGCTCTTTACCACAGGATGCTTTGCATGTGGAATGGAAAATGGATTCCGAGTTTATAATGCAGATCCACTCAAAGAAAAAGAGAAACAAGGTAAAGCACTTACCTACTCCACTGTGCTGCTCTGTGTTGGGAGCTCACCCTCCTTGCTTTTTTCTGGCTGGTTCTTGCTCAGCTTTCACTGCCCCATCCCTGGAAGGTTTTGAATAAAGCCCCAGGAGAGGCAGCTCCTGCTGGTCCCACAGGGACTGTCCCTCTGACACTGCCCATCAGTGCTGGTAATTTGCACAGTTGGCTGATGAGGGGTTTGTCTCACCTTGTGACAGAGCTGTGTTGGCTCTTGCTGCTGTTTGTAGCCCTGAGCAGCAGAGGAGCTGCCTGGTGATCCATGAGCAGCAGTCACTCCCTGCAGCACTTTTGCACCATCAGGAGAAGTTCCTTTCTCATGTGGTGACCTGTGGCAGTAAAAACTCAGAGTACTGTCTGCAACAGCACTGAGAGCTCAGACCTCTAGTACTCTAAATTTTGCCTTCCCTGTATGCCTAAAAAATATGGGAGGATCTTAATGCAGTAAAGCTACTCATGTGTTAACAGAAGTCAGCAGATGAGCTGTGTTAACAGTGGGGCCTTTATCAGAAAGCAAACAAAACCCAGCTAAAATAGAGGAAACTGCAACCCAGCAATGTGATTCTAGCCCTAAATATAGGAAGTGAGCTGCTAAACAGGTTTCCCAGCATGTCCAGCCTGTGGTGGTAAAGGGATTTAATAAGGGGGAAAATGTACTTAAACAAGCAATTCCTATAAAACCAGGCATGCTTTTGCTTTCTGCTGCTGTAGAGGGTTTGAGTCACTGTGCCATGGCCAAAGCTGACAAACTATTTTCTGCTATTAACAGTAAATTTCTCCATAAGCAACATGCCTTGGGACTGTCACCAGGGACAGTGTGCTCAAAGGATCAGGATTCAGCCTGTGGAGTTCCTGTCAAAACTCTCCCTGCCAGTAGCTCTGGATGGAGATAATTCCAGAACTCCTGTGGTGAAAAGTTTCTTATGAGTCAGATTGCCTTTTCCCTGTGGATTCTGAGAGCTCACACTGAACTGGCTGTGTAGGTACACAGAGAGCTCCTGTTCATCATTTGTGTAGCTTTAGGCCTGCCTGAGATGCTCCCAGCTGGAGCTGCCTGTTAGATTGTTCTCTGCAAGCCTTAATTGTTGCACCCCCAGCATGTCTGTCCTACATCCAGGAGTTCCGTGATGTTCCCATGCAGGCAGTGCCCCTCAGAAGTGCACAGACAATGACTCAGTGCTCCAACACAGATTCAGAACACACTGCATGCTTTTAAATCAGGTTATCACTTGTAAATATTTTAGGCCTTTTTGTCATGATGGTAATACCTTTTCATAGCAAAATGTGCTGTCCTGCTTTAGATGCTTTATGGAGTCAGGAGGAGGATCTGGTGCAGAAGGGGGTAGTGTCCCAAAACTTCAGGAAGGAAACACAGCACTCAGAAGTGCTGTTGAAGAAACCACAAAGGCTTGTATGAAATCCAGGGCTTCACTGCTCCAGGATGAGGAACTTGCAAGGAATCTGCCTGGTTTTTGAGGGCAGCCAGGGTAGGAAGGTGCTGTTCTTCTCAGGTGCCTTGGTAATACAAGCTTTTCTTGTAACAGTGGTAAAAAATAAATTTGGACAGGTTCTGACACTTTTAAATAAACTATTTGTCTTCCAGAGTTTGTAGAGGGTGGTGTTGGCCATGTGGAGATGTTGTTTCGTTGCAACTATTTAGCACTGGTGGGTGGAGGAAAGAAGCCCAAGTACCCACCCAACAAAGGTGAGCTCCAGGGTGGCCCTGCCAGCACCTGTCTGGGCCCTGTGACACTGCCCAGAGAGCTCCAGCACAGAGCCCTGAGCTGGGCTGGGCTGGGCTGGGGGGGAAGGGGGTGCAGCAGCAGGTGTGGGTCACTGTGCTGCAGGGAGCAGCTCCTCTGCTGCTGCAGCAGGACCAGCCTGGGACCTGCAGGGACAGGTCTCAGAGACCACTGACCTTCTCCTGGTGAGAAAAAAACCCCTGCTTTTCTTTAGAAAAATGTGAGGTTTTTGTGGTTGGAGTTTAGCAGCTCCTGCCTGCACGAGGGGGTTGATCTGCAGTGGCTCCTGGTTTGCAGGGTGTCCATCTGCAGCTGCTTGGCCATGGGGTGCCCCTCCTGGTCAGCCTGCTGGGGAGCTCGGAGTTGTTGTAAGGGAGACACTGTGCACTTTGGATGAGCCCTGATGGTCTAACACCATCTCTGCACTGTTCCAGTCATGATCTGGGATGACCTGAAGAAGAAGACTGTCATTGAGATCGAGTTCTCTACAGAAGTCAAAGCAGTGAAGCTGCGAAGAGACAGGTGGGTAACGCAGAGGGGTCCCACAGCCAAGTGTGGCTTTGTGCTCCTGCTCATTTCCAGCTGCTTGTGGAAGGACAAAGCTCCTGCTGGAACACCAGGAGTTACAGGTGAAACAGGCTTCTGGGGGCAAGTGTTGGGTGTACACAGCTCACGTACACTGGGATGGGGAACCTTGGTGAAAAGCCTGGGAGACTTCCCCTAACGCAGGGAAATGTTCTGCCGTGGCTCCTGCTGGCTGCTGTTCTGGGTGTGGAGGAGTGTGAAGGGAATTCCAGCAGATCCTGGAGCAGGAGCAGCTGGGAACAGCTGGAGCAGCCTGTCTGTGCGTGGGCGGAGGGGCTGGATAGAAGAGCTTTACAGGCTTATCCTTGGGTGGTTTTTGCAGGGCTGGGAGTGCTGTGGGGGAGGGCAGGAAAAACAGGGCTCTTGAAAGCCTGTGCAGGTCTGGATGAATATGTGTGTCCCTGTTTTACCCACCCCAAGTCACAGGAATTTCCTTTTCAGAATTGTGGTTGTCTTGGACTCGATGATTAAAGTTTTCACGTTCACACACAATCCCCACCAGCTGCACGTCTTTGAAACCTGCTACAACCCTAAAGGTTAGTGGTACCCGTGGGCTGGGGGATGGAAACAACTTAGTTCTGTTCTTCACGTGCCATTTATCTTCAGCTGCCTCAGTCAGTTCTTTCAAAGTCACTCCACACACTGCACTGCAGTTGTGCCCTTTGGAGATGCTTTTGTGTTTATAAAATAGTTATTAGAATTTATAAAAACTTGGCCCAGAGAAACTGTTTCCTGCACTCTTGTTATAGATGTGATTTCTGTAACAACCTGGAAACTTGATGTATTTTGTGCTGAAAGCTTTGCTATAAACACAAACAGTACAGTGCATCATTCCAAACACTGACAGTGCCACACCATGGGACAGGGGCTGCTGCTGTGCTTGATGAAGGGGGAGGATGAGCTTGGATGTCAGGAGGGTGTTTTCTCCCCAGGAGGTTCTACAGGATTGGAGTCCCCATCTCTGGGGGCTTTCAAGCCTGTCCGGAGCACACATGGAATGACTGACAGACTGACAGGCACAGGCAGGGGATGCAGGAGGAGGAGGTTGTTTCTTGTGCTGAGGTTGCAGGAATTCATGTGGCATCAGCTTTGCTGTTGTGGGCTGATCCCTGAAAACACCCAGATTCTGTATAACCACAACTGGATTACTTTGAAATCAAGTGATGAGAGCAAGTTAAAATGATGCTCCTGCTGCTTCTCTGTGCCCTGCACTCGTGGGTGGATCATGTTTTGGGATCCTGCGCTAGCCATTAAAACGAGATTCTGAGTTGCTTAGAAAGACCTTTGAAAATGTTACTGGGTTACTGGGAAATGATCTAGTTCTTCTTTTTGTTTTGTCTTTCAGGTCTCTGTGTCCTTTGTCCAAATAGTAATAATTCTCTCCTTGCATTTCCTGGGACACACACGGGGCACGTGCAGATCGTGGATCTGGCGAACACGGAGAAGCCTCCTGTGGACATCCCGGCTCACGAGGGAGTCTTGAGCTGTATTGCTTTAAACCTGCAGGGAACAAGAATTGCAACAGCATCAGAAAAAGTAAGGATGATGTCCCCTGCCCCTGAGCTACTGTGTGTTCAGTGTAGTGAGTCTTTCTGAAACAGGGAGTCTCATCTTGTGTAGGAAAGACACAGAAATACCTGCCAGGAAAATTTGTGCCTGAAAAGTGCATTCTCTTTATCTTCACTGCTCCTCTGGGATCCCCACACAGCCAACAGCCAAGGGCTGTGCCTGAGGTGGTGGCTCTGTTTTAGCTGACTGTAGCAGTGACTTCAGTGACATTTGAACACAACCTGGCCCAAACAGCTCACAGCGTTCCTGTGTTCTTCAATAGATACTGGTAATGTTTTAAAAAAGCAGGGGGAGAATCATTTACAGTCTTTCACCTCGATTATTTTCTGCTTAAACTCACTCCAAACCCACTGGCTAAAGACATACTTGCAAACAGCTCTGTCCTGCCACAGCTTAGCCTCTGTCACAGGGCAGGAGGAGGAGGCTGCCCCTCCTCACACACATCAAACTGTGATGCACAACACACTGACAGGACCCTGTTCAGGGTGCAGCACAAACACCTTTGGGCTGGGCTGAGGCAGAGAGAGGCAGGGGCACAGACCTGCCCTGCCTGGGAACCCCTGTGAGGCTGCCAGGGCCCTGCATCTCCCAAAGGAATGGCAGGCAGGTGGACCCTCTCCCTGGGGCCAGAGAAGCACTCACTCCTTCCACTCCAATGAAACAAGTTTCTCAAGGACAAGCCAAATTAATCCAATGAGTCTCTGGTTTGAATAGTTTCTACTGCCCAGCCTGTCACTCAAACAGCTTAAAAGAAAATGCAGCCCCAGTCTCTCCTCAGTTTAATGACTATATGTCTTCTAAACAGAGTTCTTAGAGCTGCCAACTCGGATGCCAAACAGAGTCATTATCTGCTGCATTTCTATCAAGACATTCCTTGTTTTGCATAGAGAAAAACTTCAAACAGCTTTTATTTTCCAACCAAACTAGGAAGTCTGAGCACAGTCAGCAAACATCCCAAGCCTCTTAAATCAAAACTAAGCTGAGTTTAATCTTTCTGTGCTGGGTTCTGTTACCTCTTGTTTGTGACTGGGGAGCTGCCCCTGCTAACCAGGTGTGTAACAAGACTGCAGGTGATGGTGGACAGCACAATGTACACCCACTGTTTATCACATCAAAGCATCACTGACTTGTTATGACTTTGTTTGAGAGACACTGACTGGTTCTGCAGCTCTGCTGAAGGAGTTTCCCAGGGCAGTGTCCTGTCTGTCACCTGCCTGGGAGGTCTCTCACACTTGGATCAATACAGATCATGAGTGTGTGGTGGGAGACTGATTCTTCTAAAGTGCATCAACTGAACTGATTCTGAGACAAGTCAGCCACAGCCTGATTGTACTTGGTGGGAAAGGACTGCACAGTGGCAATGAGGTACTGAGGGGAACAGGGCAGAGGTGACACGAGCCTGGGCACACTCCAGAGTCTGCCAGCCAGGGCTGTGCTGGTGCTTTACAACAGACTGAAAGAAACTTACTGAGTTGAGTAGCTGAGTGGCAAGGTTGTACACAAAGCACCATAACACTGTGGTGCTGGTGTGGGAGAATCAGTGTTCTCCAAAACCAAGAGAGATTCTCCAATCTACCAAAAAGAAAACCCCCAAGGTGTGTGCAGGGGTGTGCTGGTCAGACAGACAGAATTTTAGGATGCATTCACAGATGCAAAGAGTCTCCTGCCTTTCCTGATACAGTGCTTGATTCCTTTCCAAGGGGACCCTCATAAGGATATTTGATACTTCATCAGGGCATTTAATCCAGGAGCTCCGACGAGGATCACAGGCAGCCAATATATACTGGTACGTTGGGCTCTGCCTCTGAGGGTGTGGCTGTGCTGAGCCCCTGGCACAGCTCAGCTCAGCTCAGCTCAGTCCTCCAGGCACTCCAGGGGTGCTCTGGGCTGGCTGCTGCTGAGGGGAAGGGCTGGGAGGTGTGTGGAGCGGGCACAGGGGCTGGGACAGATCTGTGTGTGGTGCCAGGCCGTGTCTCTGCCCAGCACAGGCAGGAGCTGGGGATCTGGACTTCAGTCTGACCCTGAGGAGGGCCCTGGTGCCCTTGAACAGATCTCTGTGTGGTGCCAGGCCATGTCTCTGCCCAGCACAGGCAGGAGCTGGGGATCTGAACTTCAGTCTGACCCTAGGGAGGGCCCAGGTGCCCTAAAACACTGCACAGGGATTGGAGAGCTCAGGGCAGGGGAGCTTTGTCACCACATCCCAGCACAGAGGTGTGACTCCCAGGAGAAGGAAACTCCCACTGCTCTACCAAGCCCTGCTCTGGGGTAGGAGTGTTGCATGTTTTGCCCACTTCTTCGAGCAGAGCTGCTGTGTTTTCTTCCAGCAGAAGTGTCAGAGTGGTCCCAGTCAGGGTGTGCTGCTCCTGCTGTTCCAGGCCCTGTTTGGAGTGCAGGGTGTTCATCCCAAAGCAGCCCTGGATTGGGGGAGCTGTTGGCACCCCAGAGCAGGCTGGCAGCTGCTGTGGGCAGCACTGTGTGTGCCAGGGGCTGTGGGTCTGTGCCAGGAGAGATCCTGCAGCTGTCTGTGTTCTCTGCAGTATTAACTTCAATCAGGATGCTTCCCTCATCTGTGTCTCCAGCGACCACGGCACAGTGCACATCTTTGCTGCAGAAGACCCTAAAAGAAATAAGCAGTCAAGGTAGGGATTGAGCTGTTCTGAAGCCCCTGGGGGCACTTGAGCTTTCAGTGCTGTTTATAGCACTGGTTTTGTCAGTCAATAGCAAATCTCTGCACCGTTGGGGGTGGCAAGATTGATCTGCTGGGCTGGAGTGAAGCTGCAGATTTAGGGCTCTGCAGTTAAACTGCCAAGTTCCTGCTGTGCCTGGTGGAGCTGCAGCATTCCAGCAGTGTCAGGGTGGCTTTCAGTGGATCTCAGCATGAATCTGCCTTGTGGACACATCCCTCTACCAAAAAAATCAATCCTCTGGCAGTTTTTCCAGTCACTTATAAGGGTAGTTGTAGGGTCCCCCTTCCTGAGAAGGGGAATTGCCCAGGTTACCTGATACTTAGTAAATGATAAAAAAGAGCCAATCAAAAATAGTGTGAACCCTTTACCTTGTGCAGTCACTCCAGCAGTTCTGAATCCATTCTACTCAACACCTTACTAGGCTGTTGTTATGCCTTTTATTTTTTTCTCTTTTTCAGTTTGGCCTCTGCCACCTTTCTCCCCAAATACTTCAGTTCCAAATGGAGTTTCTCCAAATTCCAGGTTCCCTCAGGCTCTCCGTGCATTTGTGCCTTTGGAACAGAGCCAAATGCTGTCATAGGTGAGTGATGGAGGTGTCCCTGGGTTCTGGCTGGAGAACCAGCTGTTGAGCTCTGCTGGCTTGGAGCTGGAGGGGACCCTCTGCTGAGAAACAGCTGTGTGTCCCTGTCAGCCCAGGAGCTCTGGCTGCTCCCACTGCCAGGGAGGGAGGCAGGAGGCTGGCACGGCCTGGCATGGCACGGCCTGGGGTCCTCCAGAGCACCTCTGGGTGCCCTGTGAGCCTGCAGGGAGGGCTGTGCTGTGGCTGAAGCACACAAAGGCAGCTCTAGCCCGGCCCAGCTGACCCTGCCTGTTCCTGTTGCAGCGATATGTGCCGATGGCAGCTACTACAAGTTCTTATTCAACCAAAAAGGGGAGTGCTCGAGGGACGTGTACGCGCAGTTCCTGGAGATGACGGACGAGAAGCTCTGAGGGGCGCAGGGAGCGCAGAGCCCCCGCCTGCCCCGGCCCCTCTGCCCTGAGGGAGTGTCCGAGTGCCCAGCACTGCTCCACGGGCTCCGCAGAGCTCCCGGACCAGCCTGGCCCGGCACCATCACAAGCAGCTCTGAAGTAGTGGACTACATATGTTTGTTCTCATTTCTGCAAGTATTCATCATTAAAATCTCTTTGGGTTACTGTCACCAACTCAAGTTTTCAAGATGTGGCTTTCAACGAGCTTGTGCCTACTGGGTTTCTCTTACCTAAACTGTGAATGACTTCAGCTCATCAGCGTGCCTGCCCCCAGGAGCTCTGCAGGGCTGCCCACACCCATGGCTGGCCTTGGAGGGGCTGTGACACCACAAGGTTTCAGGCACTGCTTTGCTCCCACTGCATGGCTGGGAGGGGGAATACTCTGGGCCGTGCTCCCTCA
Organism: Pithys albifrons albifrons; assembly: GCF_047495875.1. Lineage (NCBI taxonomy): Eukaryota > Metazoa > Chordata > Aves > Passeriformes > Thamnophilidae > Pithys > Pithys albifrons. The sequence continues at coordinate 8,769,962 of NC_092476.1, read as the reverse complement.
CCAGCCTGGCCCGGAGCAGGAGTGCACAGCTGAGGGGAGCACAGGAGGTGACAGGAGACACCTGCAGCTGAGCCCTGCTTGTCCCCTGCCCGTGCACAGGCTGGGTGGTGGCAGCTGCAGGCCCTGCCCCTGGTGCTCAGGATCAGCATTAACTCCCAGGTGCCAAACTACAGAGCAGTGGAGGCCCCTTCAGGCAGGGGCTGACCTGACCCCCCTCGATGTGCACAGCACACACCCTGAGCCCCTGCAGCTATAGAGGTGATTCCTTCTGTCCCCAGGCAGCTGTTCCTGGTGTAAATCCGCCTCAGTACTGGTGTGCCAGCTGTGAGTGCTGCCAAACTGCTGCCAGGCTCTGCACCTGGCACAGGCCCTCTATCTGTCCAGCACAGGAGCTGAAGGAGTTGACAGGAAGGCCATGTCTGCAACTGCTCTGAACCTGCAAACTTCTCTTTTTCTCTCTGAGCTGCCACATGCTAAAGCTGCTGGCCCAGGGACAGGTAGGTTAGACTGAACCCACTAACCTGTACCATCTTCCCAGAAATTGTTCCTCTTTCCTGCTGACCTAAGCACAGGCTCCTCACCCAGAACCCGAGGTATCCCCAAGCTTGGCCTCTGTGGCACTAAACCCTGGGGCAGGGAGGTCCTGCTCTTCTGAACTCTTCATTTCACAGATGCTTCAGCCCTGACACACCAGTTCACTCCCAGATTGTTTAGCTGCAAACACTAAACCTGACAAGCCCCTTTAGTGTCACGTAACCTACTAAGGACTAACGTACCATGTTGATGTCAAGGTTGCATGTTGCTTTTATGTGTATTTAACCACAGGAATTGTTTTGCACACTTATTTGTAATATGCTATTTCTTTTAAATAAAAGTGACTAACTTTGCTGTATTCACTGATGGTCACAGCCAAAGCTTCCATTGCTCCAGGCTTGGGGAATAAACACCTGAGTGAGGCAGGAGTGGTGGCTGGTGAAGGACAGGAGCACACAAACCACTGCCCTGGTGTTTATCCCAAAATAAATCCAAGCCGGTTGTTCTCAGCACTTACCACTCACCACACCTGCTGGGCTGAGGCTGCTCACCTTGTAACAGCTCTGTCAGCAGAAGGACTAACTGGAACTGTCATCTTCCCAGAGAAGGATGCGTGGGAAGGGCTGGGATCGTTCTCCAAGTGTTATGGAAACGCCTCTCGCTGCTGCGGATGAACCTGCTCACAGTCCCGTCAGTGGGACTCACTTTGAAGAGAAGGGAACTCCTGCACTCCCATCCCAGTTATCCTGGAGCTATTTCGTGGGAGATTTAAACTCTACTGAACTTGTAAAACCTCCTCTATAAACATCTGCTGTGTGGCAGCAGGAAGGAAAACACCTGTGGGGGCAACCAGCAGAATCCTCTCATACCACCACATGGATTTGACCTGAAATTCCTACTTCTGGTACTACCTGCAAATCTGTCTCATTCAGCATACAGGCTCTTTTACAGGGATCCAAGTCCAGCAAAGGAATGAGTCTTCCCACCTGGCTTTGGCTCCAGGTTGCTCTGCCAGAACTTCCTCACATCGCTCGCTGCTGCGCCACGTTCCGGAGGTGAATTTCACCAGCCTTTGCACAGCTCTACAATCAAATGGAACAGCCTGGAGTCAGTCATTTCCTGGAATATTAACTGCTTTCAAGGTTTCAGCCCACTGATGATTGATTGACTGATTGATGGCACACACTGCAGAGGTGCAGGCTGGGATCACCCCCAGCCACGAGGGAACAGCAGGAGTTGCACAGTAAGTCTAAACCACAACTGTTCCTGAAACATCGTGTATTCCCACCTGCATCTGCTGTTTCAGTACATGGATTATCCATTTCTTCTCCTTCTCTCCCCGTTTTGCTGTCTCCTTCCACGTACCTGTGTCACAGATCAAAATGCTGACAAGAAAAGTAATGAGCCAGTGCAATAAATTCTATGGTAATTCCAGGTATTTGCCAGCAGAATATGCAGGTTTCTGTCAGAACCTTTGGGTACTCACGCTGAAGTAGAAAATGATGAATCAGTACAGGTGGCAAGTGTGAGCCACGAGCAGTTCCTACAGACAGGGCTGGAAGGGCTGTGTGGGACACAAGGGCCTTGGAATGACACTGCCTGCATATTTTGCTTCTTCCCCAAAGCCTGAACAACTGACACTGCTCTGATCCACAGGAGAGCAAGGGAATGTCACACCACAGACCTTTCTGGCACAGGCACAGGTTCTGCTCTTTCTGCTCCCAATGCCCCAGCCCCTCCCAGCAGTTCCACAGCCCTCCTTTCAGGTTCTCCCCAACTCCTGACAACACTGACATGAAAACCTGACCCAGCATTCCAGCAGAGCTTTCCTGGCTGTTGGTCAGAAGCATCTCCCCAGCTCTGATGAGAAACAAAGGGAATGTTGCTAATGTGGGAAAAGGGGATCAGAAACCAACCCCCTGGCAGAGTGACATCTCCTTACCCTCAGTGACAACAACGATGTGTGGAGGTGTCAGCACAGACGTTCCTGTGCCCAGTCCATGTGCAGCCAAGGGTGAGGCTCTGGCAGGGCCCAGGGCCAGCCCCCTCTGTGCCCCCAGCTCTGGGACAGTGCTGGGAACACACACCTTGGCTCGGGTCTGACACTGCTGTGGCACTGCCAGCAGAAACTGCCTTAGTCACCCCAAAATACACATCAGTACTTCAAACACACTTGTTGAGTAATTTCAACTTTGTTAATTTGCTGAATAAAATTTAATTTTATTTAAAAAATCTTATACACTATTATTCACCTAGCCCTAGTTGTGAACAGATTCTCACTTCTGAAAATAAACCACATTCTAGTCAATTCATTCAACACCAAATTAAATTACTAGTACTGGATTTTTTTTCTTAAAAAAAGTATGTTAAAACTTTACTTTTTTTTATTTTTAAAACCTCTAAAGAAAACGTTGCAATTGTACAGAAATGCTTCTTTTCAGGTTATGCTTTTTTTAAATGCCTGTTATAAATCCAGCTTGTGTAGAGTTTCTTTTTTTCATAGTTTTTTAATATGTATTATCTGCAGAGACATTGTAACAGTTCCATTGTGTGGATGAACACAAAACTTGTACAGATTTCTCATATTTGGTCTTTAGGTAAATAGTTTCCAAAAGCTGCCTAAAATAACCACTCCAAACTGTTCAGTCCATTGTGAAAATACAATTTTTCCTTTCGCAGCAGGAAAGGAAATATAAATAATGCATCTTTATTACAGAACAGGACAAAAGCAGATCCCAGGAAGCCAAGGCTCCAGTGGCTCCCACTCACCTGGCTGCAGGAGGAACTAAGACGTCGTGTGAGCTGAAGACTGAACAGCAGCCTCGTTTCAACTGGATTTTGAAATGTAAAGTGGAATCTATTACCACATTAAAGTGAGAAATTACCGATACATTTTAAAATGTTCAACTGCAGAACACACACTTAAAAAAAAATAATAATAATTATTACCATAATCTGGTAGCCACTGTTAGAAAACCACAACAGCTACTGGTCATGGAGAGCCCAGAGGTCAGTCAGTGTCTGACATCGAAGTGTTACGGAGAACGGGGCAGATTAATTTCTACTCGAGGGTGCTTAAGCTTAAAAATATCGAATATACCTCTGACAAGATAATTTTACTCTTTTTAAAAGGACTCGTGATAAAGAATTTCCTCTTTCTAAATGAAGAACAGTCTGTTATCTTAAACATACACAATATTAAGCGAGACTCTTGTTTTACTTTAGACTGGAAAAATATGCCAGGGACAGTCAAAGTCAACACAAAGTAACAAACAGCAAAAGGTAGCAGAGAGAGAAACAGGTAAGTGCAGCTCTGGTCAAATCCATAGCAGTTCTTTACGTCAGTTAACGGCTCATTTACATCAGAGTTTCTAATCAGTTACATGCAAGCCCAAAGAAGCGTTTGATCACTACACATGGTAATAAAATTTGATTAAATTTATCAGGCAACTGCTAAAATATGAAAATTTGCAGATGTAATAAAGTAGCTTTATCTGAACTTGAACAGGACAGACAAAAGTAAATCATTCCGTTGGTTAAAAAAACCCTACATTCAGTTTTTTACCAAACAAAATTTCACATGAAAAGTATTTGTGTGATTCCAAAGTTTCCGGAGTAGAAATGGAGTGATTTGAAATGTCAAAGACCCCATTGTTTTGCAAAGAAATGAAAATACACCTCAAAAATTTCTAATTCCACATGTGAACAACAAAATACTGCATTATCTACCAACAACTGCATGGGTGGGTGGTTCGGAAAGGCGTAGCTGCCACGGTGTCGGAATGGCTCCTGCCTCTGTTCCCTTTAGGATACACACCGGTACACCAGTCAGTCACACTAAGCGCTATCGATCATGCTGCCGTTACTGCCAGCCGGGGCCGGGGATCCCGGAGAGCTGCGGCCCCGGCACAGCCGGCGGGGCGGGGCAGAGGGGAGCAGCCTCTGCAACAACAGGGTCTGCAGGCTCACTTGAGTTACACCAAGGTTTAAGGCCACCTGTGTTGGGTTTTGTTTCAGTGCTGAAAGTTGAAGTCTGATCACAGGGCCCCTTTCCCCACTGCGTGAGAACATGTTCCAACGTTTTAGGTGTTAGATTTAAGTGTCTCCTTTTGGCACCACGGAGTTTGTTTTGTTTTGTTTTTCTTTTGTTTTGTTTTTTTTAAAAAAGAACTCCCCTAAGTTTCTAGTTCTGGCTGCCTTTGTCACTCACTGCCACGGGTGGGGTGTCCACGTTCACAGCTATGACTATGCTCTCTCCATCCTCTGTTTTGATGCGTTTGAGGTCCTGCTGTTCCGCCTGGTCTCCGTTCTGCCGCTTGGTGGGCAGCGAGGCCGATGCGGACGCGTGGGTCGCCAGCATGTGCAGGGGACTGGCAGCAGCTGCAACAGAGAGAACAAGCCTTCAGCACCCTGAGCCTTGTCAGAGCACAGCACACAGGAAGCAAACCTGCACTGTCACCCAAGGGTCAGTTCCTTTACTGGCTCCACTGGCGAGCCCAGGTGACATCTGGGGAGGGGGGGGTTGTTCAATCTCTGCACAAACAGGAAGGACATTTTCCCCAATCACTCGACATTCACACAGATTTGGACACAGGTGGGAACAGGGAAGTGGCTCCACTTAGTCACAGGGAAGGATTCAATGACTGGCAGCAAATCGACACAACTTGTGACAGAGCTGAGAATGGAATTCACAGACCCTTTGCCACGTTCTGGCCCCACCTCTGATCACTGCAGGTGTGTGATGTGGCCTGGAAGGAGAGCAGCACCAAGCCAGACCCAGCTGGGGCTGGAAGTTACTGCAGGAAAGCTCTGGAATGCAGAGAGCCAGGAGGTGCTCATGGCACAAGCAGCAACCCCCTGTGATGGGTGCAAGACACTCACCCACAGCAAAAGGGCAGGGCTGGAACAAGCACCAGTGGTCAGAAACCACACACTTGATTAGATTCAGACCCACAACAGCATTAGAGGGACCGAAATACACAGTTCCAATATCCCACACTGGATTTGAGTCTCACTCCATGGATGAGAGCACAGGTCAGAACCAATGGGGGAGTTTGGGCCTTTCAACCCTGAGACACCCAGACGCTCCTCCCTCTGCCCCTTCCTCAGTATCCACCCTGACTTCAATAAATCAGGTACTCTGAGTCTTTCCAAAGAACACAAAATACTAATTACAGATTTACTCATCTCTGCATTTTATGAACATTCATCTAAACACTATCAGCCCACCTGTGTTTCCCCTTCCCTCAGCACTTTGCTGACATTATCACAGCATTCCCTGCTAGTGGAGCTGGAACACCAAGTCCACCAGAAATTATTGTGTGCTAAACTTGTAATGCTTCCCTAGAAGCATTCCTAGAGAATACCTGGAATTCCACCTCTGCACGAACCCACCTGTAAATCAATTTGTTCTTGTACCTCAGCAGTCATTCAGCACTCAGCAGAAAAGCTACTGAATAGGGCCCATGGAGATGTAACTTCTGAACAAAATGCCTTGTTGCAAATTTATTGCTGCTTAAATAAAAAGCAATTCACCCCTCACCTTCAAACACACATTAGGACTGTCACTGCATTGTTCTGTTTGACTCCTCTAGTGGAAGGTGTCCCTGCCCATGGCAGGGGGTGGAATGAGATGATTTAAGGTCACTCCCAACCCAAACCATTCTGTGGTTCTTCCCTTTGGGGTCTGGTGAGTAGCAAGAGACCCACTGGCAGCAGCCACAGCTGGTAAGTGAGAGTAGGAAACACACAACAGAACGATGATGTTTGAAATCTACACTGAGAGCTGAGATACAGAACACCCAGTCACACAATGTCGCTGTACAATCAGAAACCCGAGTTTCTTCTGGACCTCAGAGCTTTCAGTGACTCACAGGACCCAGGCAGAGCTGCCAAGCTGTGCTGAGAGCAGGACCTGACACCACCTGCTCACTACACATGGAAAATGGGACAGGAATTGCTCCGGATTTCTTTGCTTTCAGCTGTCACCAACCTTTTCTCCACAGACAAACACCCAAATGTGTGTGTGAACACACGTGTCCCTGTTAACACAGACACCTGCAGACACACACAAACAAACCTGTGTCTCTGTGGGCACAGTTCCTCCTTCAGATGATCTGCCTGAGTTACTGGAACACAAAGACCAGGACCTGGAATACTCCTCACTTGCTGTTCACAGTGTGAGCACCTCAGGAGGTATTTAAAGCCCAGGGATCTCCCAGCCTGGCACACACAGTGGGAAGCACCACAACTCCACTCCCACGTGCAGATACGTTCCCCACACACCCCCAGCCACCAGCTGCCCTGGCAAGGAACACACTGAAATCAACTGAAAAGAGACAAAAGGACTTATCTCTTACATTTAAAAATAACTTTTCAGTGTATTTCACATGGCTCTCAGCTCAGTTCACACATCCCTTCTGACACAGAAAGTGCACCTCAAGTCTGACTGTGATTGCTTTTGCTTCTCCTAAGCTGGAAGTGAAGTGGCAGCAGCCAGAACACTGACCTATAAATGTCAGTGAAGGCAGAGGAGTAAAGAAGAAACTAAGCAGGTAATTCACTCCACTAGAAAGACTTTAGAGCAGAAATGCAGGTAAAACTTGATATAAAGAGCCCTAAAATATTTCTGTAAACATATTTTAAGACAAAAAACCTCCTTCAGTCCAGATAATATTCAAAGCAGAACTGTAAGAACCGGCTGTGTGCACCTGCACAGCAAAGCAAACCTGCCCCTGAGCAAGTGGGAATGTATGGAATGTATGGAATGATGACAAAGCACAGCCTGCCCAGTTCCAGAGGGGAATGATGCACTTCAGACAAGAATCATCTCAAAATCTTACAAAATTTTGGTCATTTTTAAGCACAAGTTCAATAAAATCAGAGTAAAAAGTAACACTTCAAACAACCAACTCACAAGCAAGTTCTGCTTTTCCTGCTGGTGGGTTCCCAACAAACCACCTGGGATCAGATACCATTTGAATGGCTTTGTTTTACAGAAACTTCTTTTAAAATCTGTTTCTGTCTGGGTAGATCAGTAATGACAGCACTGAAGTCACTGAGGCTACACAGGAAAAGGGATCAGGATCTTGGTGCCCCAGGCCTGGAGATGAGAGAGACTATTTACAGGAGCAGGTAGGACAGGACAAGGGGGAATGGCTCTCACTGACAGGGAGTAGGCTTAGGTTAGATGTTAGGAAGAAATTCCTCCCTGTGAGGGTGCCCAGAGAGGCTGTGGCTGCCCCATCTCTGGGAGTGTCCAAGGCCAGGCTGGACAGGGCTTGGAGCAACCTGGGCTGGTGGAAGGTGTCCTATCTGCATTTAATGAGGAGGGAGGACAGGTTGTCACCACTCAGACCATCCCTACAACCACAAAGAGAATAAAAAGATGTTCAGGTGATGCTCAGTGAGAAAAAACTCATTCTTACCAACAGGGAAGGACCAATCAATCCCTTGGAGAGCTGTGAACTGAAGTGGAACTCACTTTTCAGCCTGACTAGGGCTGAGAACTGGGGATGCAGCCCCAGTGCCGAGGTGCCCGTGCCCACAGCCCTGCCCTGCCGTACGTACCAGCCGTGCCCTGCCCCGGCAGCGCCGCCGTGATGGGCACGATGTGTGTCCCGTTCTGCGTGACAGTTTTTATGGGCAGCTGGTGCTGCCCCAGGGGCGCCTGTTGCACGATGGTGACTGTCTGTAGGGGCGTGGGCTGAGAGGTCTGGATGATCCGACTGGCAGCTCCTATTGCAGCATGGCTAATGGCAGGGAGAGGCTCCACTTTCACTGCAAGACAGGAGACAACACACGGTTAAACACAAGCAAGTGGTGAAGAACCACTGGGTTTCACTCCACGAGCCCTCAGTGAGAAAGGGTATCTATTGTTTCATTATTTGCTTCAAGATATCTGAAGAGTGATGATGCAAAATCTTCAGTTTTAGCCAAACATTTCACCTGGAAGGACTGATGCCCCATCCCTGAAGTGTTCAAGGCCAGGCTGGCTGGGGCTTGGAGCACCCTGGGCTGCATCCCTGTGCATGGCAGGGGGCTGGAACAAGACCATGTTTAAGGCCCCTTCCAACCCAAACCATTCTGTGGTTCTACGATTTTAAATTTCAAATGCTGATCCCTCTGTATATAGAGGCCCCCAAACAAGCCCTCAGGTCCTCACCTTTGACTTCCTTGTGGTCTCCATTCTCTTGAGGTTCTACCTTGGGCTGGGTGACCATCGCCGCTTGCGTGACGACGGCCTGTCCCGCGACAGTGTAAGTGTTTGCTGGTGCTAACCCAGTCACGTTGGTGACTGACACAGCTGGGATCTGGTGCACAACATGGACTGTCTGAACTACAGGCTGCTGGGAGGTCGAGGTGGTCACGGGAGTTGCAACAGTGTAGGTGACGGGTTTAATAGCTTGTTGTAGCTGCCGCTGTACAGTAATTAAAACTGGTTGGCTAGAGAGAGGTGATCCTACCAAGAGAGAGATCAAAATCAGGCTGCCAATTTTCATTACATCTTCTAAGCTAGTTGTTGTTTTAAACTTAACACTAAAGCCTCAGATGATTAACAGCCTCCTTCACTCATGGTCCAAAAGGTAATGCTGGACAATGAAGATCATGACAGGTGGGTACTCCCAGCCACAGGCGTGGGGCAAGGGCTGTATTAGCTCAGGAAAACCCAGACTCCATCTGGGCATCCCCAGCTCTCCCCCAGTGCAGCTACACCGTCACAGAACAGCCCCTTTCCACAGATGCAAACATGTGTGTGGTTCAGGTGTGGTGTGGAGCATGTCTGCATCAGTAATACCCTCCACAGCCCAGGCTGGGACATCCTGGTGTCCCTGATCAGGACATGTCTGTCCTCGGCACTGGATGGGCACTGGCACCTCTGTAGTGCCACAACATCACCAAAAAAGTGGATGGCAAACATATATAAACCAGGTAATTAAACAAACACGTCATCCTTATCCCATCACGTTTTATACTCTTTCTGTTTTAAATAGGAAATTTCTTATCTCCCTTTATCCTCTCCATTCTTTCATCCCCCCCCTTGAAAGGATGAGATGACTACAGTGCTGTGAGTGGCATTTCCTTATTTCTGTAATACATCCCACCTTACATTTTGGGGTTTTTTCCTAAACCAGAGAGAATACACTTTGAAAGCAAATGCCAGCTGTTACAAGCCAGCCCAGTCCTACACAGGGCAGAGGCACCAGCTCAGCAGTGTGATCAGGGGAGCAGGAGCAGCCCCAGGAACAGCCTGACTGCAACAGCCTCCCCCATGCCTCTTTCTGAGGCTCTCATGGGCTGGCTTCTGTGAAGAGGTTAAATATACACCCTTTTCTGGTGTCCATGTGAAGTGTTGTCAGTGTTGCTGCCTGAGCCCTCTGCCCAGCCCAGCCCAGCCCAGCCCAGCCCCTCACCTGGGGCACTCTGTGCAAACCGTGCTTCCTGGATGACGGCGAGTTTTGGCTGGATAGTGCTGGGCTCAGGTTCCATGGGGACGGGCGAGCCCTCCCTGGACAGGCTCTCGGGGGTCTGGACGCCACTGGAGTGTGCAGACAACACTCCAGAGTGATTAGGAGAAGCTGGGGCACTTCTGTAGTTAGAAATGAAAGCAGCAGCTGATGTGTGTTAACCTCCCTCCGATAACACGCGGCCCACGGCAGGGGAGGGCACCTCGCAGCTACAACCCAGATCCCAGGATCTTTTAGAAAGCTTCTGCTAAACAGGGACAGGATTTAAAAGCAAACTCCAGGTACAGTTAACGGAGAAGAAGTGGCTGGGTGCCTTCTCAGGGAGACTAAAGAGTCTGTGAAACATGAACGTTTCTCCTGGTGGAGAAGAACGATGAGCAAATCTCAGGCTACAGGGCAAGGTAACAGATCTGCACCAGCACAAAGGCCATAACTTTACAGAGGGACTAATTTAAACCCAGGTATCTTCCCACCATGAATTCTGCTCAAACATTATCAAACTGAACACACAATTGTCATCTCTAAGTAGATGGTATCTCAGAATTTTCTTTGCCAACCGTTTTAAAATGCAGTAGATGGCAGTTAGAAATTAAAGTTGTAATTCTGCAAAACCCACCAAAGGTGCAGCAAGGCTTGCTTAGGTTAACAATGTGATAGTTAGTTATGCAAACCGAGTTGTTTAATGCTAAAAACAAGCAGTAAACAGCTTTGGGGCAGCCTCCTAACCAGTCACACAGAATGCAAACACTGTGTCTGGATGAAATTAAATTACTAAACTCGTGACTGTATCCAAGTCTGTATCAGCCTGAAGATTAAACAACAGCCATAGTCTTTTTGTTCATCTGTTTTTCCTTACCTAGAAGAGAGTGGTCCCAGAGGGGTTCTAAAGCAAGGTACTCCCCTAGGCCGCCTTTTCCTAAAAGCCTGCTCTATTAATTTGCTTTCAGAGGCAGGGTCTATCCTCCAGAATGAGCCTTTGCCTGGTTCTTCCTGGGAACGTGGTACTTTGATGAAATAACGATTCAGAGAGAGATTGTGACGTATTGAATTCTATGGAACATAAAAAAATATGTAGAATTCATATAACTTTTCCAAGTCAGAATGTGGCCTAGAGTGCAGCAGTTTGTACTACAGCAAACTGGGGGTTCAGCTCTTTAATTCCTTAATTCAACACAACTCAGAGCACTGCCAAGGCAGAGCCAGAAACCTGAAAAGACTCTTGCATTTGTCAAATCTTTCCCAACAATTAAAAACCCAGTATGCTAATTGGAAATAACAGGAATCCCACTTAAATCTCTCACGAGATTGCAACCAACTGTTAGGACACCACAAATACTTGTGCAGAATGCAAGTGTTAAAATGAAAAATAAAGAAAAATTGTCAGTGTTCATACACAACCCTTCCCCAGGTGTCACAGAGTGTCAGCTCCTTTGGGGAGGGCCACAGAACACTTTTGATCCTGTATCGTAACCCTGTTACTGTTCCACAGTTCAGAAAGAAAAGGTTAAATTACACAAGTTCCAAAGGCAGCTGGATTGTTGGGAGTTCACCCACAGTCCAGTCTGTCTCAATAAAGCAGCCAAGGGCTTAGTGTGTCTAGAAAACCACCAAGTGGCAGCAGGTCCTGCACCAGGTTTTCCATGAGATCTTCATTCCCATGCTCTCTCTGCACATTCCTGTATCCTCCCTTTGCAGCAACACCCCCCCCTCTTGCATCAAAGTGATGTACAGAACTGCTGACACCCTCGAGTGGCTCTATCTGTGCTCGGCTTTGCACACAGAATTCTTAAATTATTTTTAATTTTTAAGATACACAAACCCCCAAATCTCTCTCAATATTATCACTGAACAAGAAGAAGCTGATGCTAAGTGTTCATACTGAAATACTTGTGGGGGAACAGGGGCAAATGGAGAAAAAGCTTTATGTTAACAAAGCCCTCAAATATCTGTGAAATCAAATATAAGTCTTGCTCAAATATCTGAGTTCATGGCCCTGATGGCAAGTTTGGGAAACCTAAAGCAATGATAACCATGTATGGTTTCTTAAATGCAAACTGATGAAACCAGAGATGGTTTTCCCTGCCAAAAATTGAAACATAACTAGAAAGATGCCAAGAACATGTTTAGAAATTGTATTTATTTCTCCATATGTTACAATATAAGAGTAGATCTAAAAGTACCTGCTAAAATAAGTTCACAGAGGGTCTTTGAGTGCTCCACAAAATGAGACTTTTGTCTGATAAAGGATATAAACACCTCAATGCTATTTATTAAGGTACAGGATTGGGACACTGTATATGTGTGTACTCTATATGGGCACATATAGCCTCAAATATGATTTCAAACATCTATCCTAAGTCTTCCCAGCTGTAATCCAGCTCCTGATGGACAGAAGCTGGCAGAGCAGTGACTGCACAGCATCTGATTTTCAGCTTTTCCAATTGTTTCTATGAATAGGTGCTAATTAATGACCCCAGAACACGCTCTGCCTGCTGTGTCCATCCCACTGGCTTTATGGAGTGTTACACCCCCAAACACACCCCCTGTGCTGTGGCAGAATCTGCCCCTGAGCATGACAGGGTGTGTTGGGTTCCTGGTGCTCAGGTGAAGCAGCATCTCACACACAGACACTGGAGATGCTGCAGAACAGGAAGCCAAACACACCCCTAGGTTTTCTAAACAGTCCTGTTGCTAAAACAGATCTGTCAGCCTGTCTGCAGCCAGGATACTGTGCTGTTATGTGGGAAAGGGAAACAAAACAGCCTTCCCAGCCACCACAACAGCCAAGTGCTGGACTGGCCAAACCCTCAGCAAACAGCCAGAGCAGCTCCATTCCTGCTAACCTGGGGAAAGGGATCCAACGGGCATGTCTGCCTTGTGACAAATGAGTATGTGATTAATATTTTAAAATCTCTTCCTCTGCTGTATTCTTCAGTCTCCCACTGGTACAGCCAGTGCTAACACTGCCTAACTCTTCCCTCCCCCAGGCTCTGCACATCTCACCTCCCTGAAATAACTCCAGACGTGCCCCTGCTGCAGAGTGAGCAGCAACCAGTGGCACTGATGGCCAGGAGCGTGGCCAGGGCCCTGCAGGGGCAAAGGGCCTGCAAAGCTCTGCTCCTGGGCCTCTGAGACACCCAAAACAGCACCAGAGGCACTGACCCTTCATGTGGATCTGGGAAGACTCTGCCAGACTGATTTGTACTCAGTTAGTCATCCTGGCAAATGCTGGGCTTGGTCTTTTAAAAATGGAAAGAGAGCAGAAATTAATTCTGCAGAGCTGGAGGGTTTGGGGTAACTCGGTAAAGAAATCGGCAAGTTCACAAATAAAACAGGTGAGATAACAACAGATAACACACTTGTTCCTTCACTTGTTGCACGGTCAAGATCCCTGTTCTCCAATAAAACTGGACTTGTAACATTTAATATCTTCATTTTATCTCAAGATAGCAATACGGATGTTTACACAACTGTAGCTACAGAACACACCACCATTCCTCGATAGCAGATGGTATTCAAATCCAGTGCCAAATGTGCTTTCATTCCCCCAAAGTCTGTGTGTATTCCTGCTACAGGTTGAGAGAACACCACTCCATGAGTAAAGCCATGTTTCAAACTCAGCCTAATGGGAACTGCTCACTTTGCTGGAGGACTCACAGGAGAAAGACAACACAGTCATTTGACAGATTCTGTTTCTGAGGGGCTCTGAGGCTTGCCCACCATTTACAGCTGCCAGGATTGCTCACAACTACAAAAAATATTCCAGAAATCACACTCACCTGCCAGCCCTTGTCTGCTGTCCTGTAGTAGGGATAGTTTTTAGTTATGTGCGTATAAATTCCATTTAGTGTAAGCTGCTTATCCGGGGCCATTGTAATTGCTTGGACTATTAACTGTGCATAGGAGTAGGGTGGCTTGGAGTCGTCCTGCATGGGAGGAACAAAGTCTGCATCAATAGGTTTTAAACATAAACACACTCCTTTTTACACAAAAGTCACAGAACATAATTAACTTGACTTAAGGCACCTTTGGATGACCAAAATCTGAGGTCAGAAAGAAACTAAGATAACTCTGTTCTCAGCAACTGTAAGATATCACAAATTTTGGAGATACAAACAGCTGCAAAGAATTTTCAGTAGCCTATGAACAGATGTGAGACTGCACAGACCCTCCCCCAGAACAGACAGGGGTAAATCAATCAATTAATCAGCCTCACTTCTGATCACAAAACCCCACACACTGTTTTTAAAGATTTTAATGTTAAATTAGGACTCAGTGGACACACTTAGCAATGAAAATAGCCCAACTCTCACATTCCCTGCAGGTGTCAATTCCGGCACTGACTCCAAGCCTTGTTTACCTTTGGGCTGTCTCCCCCCGAGGCTTCCTTGTCATTTTCTGACTGGGAATTGTCAGCCATCAGGTGCAGGTCTGATGGGATCCCACGGCTCATTTTGTACCCTGACGAGCCTGCGCCGCGGGGGCTCGAGGGGCAGGAGTTTGCAGCACTGTAGAGCATAGAAAGAAGATCCTACTATTTTGTTATACAGTTTATCACCACACTGTGTCTCATCAAAAAGCTGTTCCTGCAGCAAAGCCACTACCAGAGCTCTGGGGCTGTCAGGGCACTCCAGCACAAACCCCAGCCGTGCTAACCCAGCCATGGGAATTAGAATCCTGCCAGGTGCAGCTCAGGCTTTCCTCCTCAAAGAACAAGGATCAACTGATTTACTGGGCTGTACTCTATTTCTGTAAGATTTGCCAAGACAAAAGTCCGCTTTAGCTACATCAGCAAGCACCAATTTTCAGACACTGGAAACAAGGCACACATCCTGCATGGAATTTCTGCCATATGCTTGTGTTCAGTCTGCTCAGAAAAAATACATCACCTCTCCTGTGCACTGTTTTTGCACATTTGAGAAAATATAGCAAGCAGTGAGGAAAAAAATAGGTTTGGTTCTCATTTAAATCTCCCCCAATGCTGTCTGAAGTGTTTACAGGTATGTGCATGTGCTCACACACTCTATAATGGGAGGCATCAGCACTGACTCAGCCATTTAATGCAGCATTAGGCCAGCAGAGCAGACACACTGCTGGAAAGCAAGAGGTGGTGCCAAACACACACAAGAGTATCTCTCAATACTTCACATTCTGCCACCCTCCCCAGAGAAAGAGAGATAAAACTGTGTGTAATTGCACTGTGACATCCATCCATGGCCCCTGTTTTGCCCAGGAAGCTGCAGCTGCACAAAGCTGGTTTTCTTCTTCTGTGATTTCCATTTAGCCAAGAGCAAAGACACAGTCAGTGGGTGATGTCTGGCCCCTTCCCCAAGATAATTCTGGCAGCTCTCTCCAAGGACACACTCCCTGCAATTCATGCTGCAGCTCATTTCAGTGCAGCCCTCAGCAACTCCAAACACTAAAAATCCCAACAGCAGCATCTGCAGGGCCTCCAGACCCACCTCATCTCCAAAGACAACCTCCAACCTAACTTGGATCTGTGGTTCAAAATGTCAGCAATTAAACAAATCCAGACAATATTGTTCAGATTTACACACCAAAGCTTTAATAGTTTTGCATCTGTCCAGGTTTGTCTGGCTGCCTGACTGCCCAAGACTTTTGCTACCTCCCTTTTCATGCAAGCAGTGCAGACTGGGTAACATGTATTTATATAAAAATATTCCTCAAGCTTCCCATCACAAGAAATACACCAACAATTTGCCACTAGTGATGTACCCACTACAAGAGGGAGACTGGGTTTGTACAGAAGAATCCTTGGTTGGAGCCAAAATGTGTAGCCAATTTATTTTTTTCAATATAGGTCACTGCTGCTCTGTGTTTTCAGTATCAGCTGACAACATCCCTCTGCTCTGCTCACTTCAGCATATATTGACAAAGCGACACATATGGTACAATCAAAGCAAGTTTACAAGTCTTCTACAAAACAGGGTGATTTGCAGAGAAACTGTCAAGCTTCGCTCTCAAAATAGACTCAGAACTGTCGTATTTTTGTCTGTAATAAACTACTCAACAGGTGCATGAAAGCCCTGAAGAGAATTTCAAAAATCAGAGTGAGGCACAGACTGTGGAGATAGATGGGATATTATCTGAAAATCTGTGACCTGCTCTGTCATTTCTTGGGCAAGATGTGTCCTCCCTGCATTTTTATAAGGAAGCAAACCTGTTACACAGTCACAGCTAGATCTCTTTTCTCTCTGCTTCCATCATTTATACAGATGCCATTAAACACTCCAATATTGAGACCAAGATCTTGGCAAGCATGAGAGAACTCAATTATCCTTACATCCAGATTTCATTAGCAAGCTGTGCATTTTTAAGAAGAGAGCACAGACAGCCCTTTGCTGCAGGGAACACACAGGGAGTGAGAGGGGACAAAATGCCTTCAAAAGCACCCACGTGACTCTGGAACAACTTTCAGGGCCATCAAAGTTCTGCTCCTGAACTTTCCAGGAATTTCAAAAGTGCCATCTGAACTGAGTTTACCAGTTTGTGAGGATTTGTTGCTTGTCACTGAGTCTGGTCCCAAGGAACAGGTCAGTCAATGGATACAATTACCAAACTAAGCAGCAGGGCAAGGAAAATCCTGGATGACCCTCCCACTGTCCACACCCTGCACCTCACCCTGGATTTCATGTAAAATGCCTGTTACTCCCAGCAGTGACTAACCAACAACAAAGATTCTGGAGTAAGAGATCATTTTCTGCTCTACTGATAACCCAAAACACCATTTTTTTTATGATGAACTTGGGGCCACAGTGACAAATGAGAATGTTTAAAAATGGTGTGATTTAAACTCATCTCATCTGAAGTGCTGCCAGAAAGATGCAAGAGCAAAAAGCAATTTAAACCAGCTGGAATGCAAGAAAAAGATCTGCTGTCTGGCTGTTCTGAGCTGCAGAGCAGACTGTTACACAGTTAGCATGTCCAATTAGAGCATTAGAGACTGTCCATGCAACTCTGCTATTAGTCAGCAGAGAGGTGGATTCTGCAGGGCAGGTGACACTGAGCTGCAACCCAAGTGTGCCCTCAGAGCCAACAGTGAGTGAGAGGCCGAGCTGAGCCCGAGCCTGCCCAGCCCTGCGTCCCACCTGCAGGTAAATACCTGATGGTTCCCGTGGGAGAAGGGAGAGGGCTGATCAGGTGAGCCATGTTGTCTGGAATGTTTATTGTTAAGGGAGAGATCTGGGGCTGCACAGGCTTCACTGGGGACTCCGGGGCCTCCTGTTTTTCTCTCTTTTCATTGGACAGAGCTGTGAATGTTATCTTGATGTTTGTGCTGGGAAACCTGAAAGTACAGCTGGAAAAAAGAGAAAACAAATATATGAGCTGCTTGTTTACACAATGTAAGGCTTTCTGCATAACCTGCACATACCACCTAAGCTCATTTAGAATTTAAAAGGTATGGTATCTTCTGTAATTACCCACAACCATCTTCAATTTACAGATCACAGACAGATCAATGTGACCAGAAAAAGGTCCCCAACTCGGCAGCTCTGACATCTGGAAAGGAACACGGGCAAAGGCAGCTCTTTGTGACAAGGGCAGTTCATGTGCTGTCTCCAGATTTCCTGAGGTTCACCCTGATCCTGCACCAGCCCCAAAAGCAGTGCTGTTCTAAAGACAAAAGCCCATTATTGTATGATCCCAAAGAATGGCTTCAGCAAATGAACAAGTAGGTCCATGGCAGCAAAACTGATCAGGAGCATAAATGCTGCCCAACTTGAGGTCTACCTATTTTCACAAGGCTGGTCTAAGAGCTTTCTTTTCTCTTAAAATATCTATTAAATTAAACATATATCAGTTCTAATTCTGTTCATTTACAGACTATATTGCTGCTGTATTACTACATTCAATACCTTTTTTCAGAACTCAATTTAAGACCCCATTTCCATAAGCTGCCCATTTTCATATATTGCCAGAGATTACATGCCCAGATCTAATGACTAACATTAAATTAACAATGTGTAATTGTTCAGAAATTTGAAAAATAAACCACAGTGAATGCACCTTTAAGCACTCTCCTTTCTACATCCCCTTCCACAGCATTTAGAGTTGAACCCAATTAAACAGGACAAGCTGTTTGTAACTTCTCAGTAAATAAACAGATTGAGCAAACAAGCAGCTTAATTTTCTTTCAACAAAAGCATCTATAAAAATACAGTTCAAATAACTTTGCTATCTCCTCATTCTTAAGCTGTCAGACTACACTAAACCCACAGTGACATTTACACACCTCCCACATGATGAAAAGGACTTTTCAATGACACCATACCCAGAAACAAACCTCACGAAATGCAGGGTTTGGGTTTGGTTTGGGGTTTTTTAAGTGCTTCTAGGTAGGTCTAGTTTTACACAGAAAGGAAACAAGAGCAGGCTGGAAAGAAATGAGCTACAAATGCAAAATACAGACTGTAAATAAAGTGGCCATTTCTCTGGAAAAATATATTAAACATAAAAGTGATGTAAGAATTGGAAGGAACACTCAGCTGAGGAGCAGCCTTGAAAACATGAACTCTCATGTGCTTTGGCTTTTATTTCTTAAAACAGATCCAAGGATGTTTATAGAACAAAGGCAGCATTTGATTTGCAGTGTGTCCCCTGCCACATGCACTGCAGAGCTTCTCCTTGCCTACAATCCACACCCAAGGAGCAGGGGGAGAGGGAGAGCTGCCAGTGACCTTCCCTCGCTGTGTCTCACGTCTCAGCACGGCCGTGGCCGCCTTTAACAGCGACCTATTTCTGAAATGTGCTCCGAGCACTAAATTGGGAACAGAATCTGTGCCAGGAGCAGCGCTCGCCTTTCAGCAAGAACTTACAGGGACTGATTTCTGGGCTGGGCTGTGGGGTTTTTTATGATCTCCAGTAACAACTCGTGTCTTTGCTTTCTCCAGCAGGATGTACTCTGTGTTTGTAGTGTTTTAAGTGACAATGGAAGGAGGTCTCGGCTGCTTTGCTAATAAAACAGTTTTCAAAGCATTCCAGTTAATCAGCAATAACGACAACACTCCTCAAGTGTATTCAAAGACATCAGCCAAAGATTGAGCAAAAATCCCTGTGAGAACATGAACAACATCTGTTTGACACAGAGACAGATGTAAATTGTAGTCACCTGTCCTATGCAGTTCATGGTTGAAAAATGTACCTTAACTATTTTCAGGCCAAACTTATTTCAACTCGAGAAACCCGTGGGAACAACCAGACATCACCTGAGGTGCTCATTCCCTGCTCCCAGTTCTCACTGCCTGGGAAAAATCCGTGTATGTCTGAGCAGCCTGAGCCCTGCAGTGCCAGGCCAGGCTGAGGGTGGGGAGGAGAATCATAGAATGGATTGGGTTGGAAAAGACCTCCAAGATCATCAAGTCCAACCCTTGGGCCAACTCCAGTCCCTTTACCAGATCATGGCACTCAGTGCCACGGCCAAGCTCAGTTGAAAAACCTCCAGGGATGGGGAATCCACCCCCTCTCTGGGCAGCCCATTCCAATCCCTGAGCACTCTCTCTGCAAAGAAGTTTTTTCTGATCTCCAATTTCCCCTGGCAGAGCTTGAGCCCATCGTGCCCCCTTGTCCTATTGCTGAGTGCCTGGGAGAAGAGACCAACCCCCACCTGGCCAGAACTTCCCTTCAGGCAGTTCCAGACAGTGCTGAGGTCACCTCTGAGCCTCCTCTTCTCCAGGCTAAACACCCCCAGCTCCCTCAGCCTCTCCCCACAGCACTTGTGCTCCAGTCTCTTCTCCAGCCTCGTTGCTTTTCTCTTCTCAGTTGGGTTGGAAGAGACCTCTGAGATCAAGACATGGTGGATTCTCTGTCCCAGTCCCTTCTCCAGCCTCGTTCCTCTTCTCTGGCCCCGCTCCAGCCCCTCAATCTCCTTCCTGAACTGAGGGGCCCAGAACTGAACACAACACTCACAGTGTGGCCTCCCCAACGCAGAGTACAAGGGAAGGAGGTGAATCTTCCCGACTTAACACAAGAACCAGAGACATGGAGAGGCAGCAAACAGGCACTCAGCAATTCCATGTAGGCACACATATGGAAACATTCCCTTCCCACACTCCTGTGTCCCTGGATGCATCACCTCTCCTGGGCACCTCTGGCAAACCAGGCAAGGGCAGCTCCCTCAGGGGACACTGAAGCAGGCACAGGTTTCAAAGCTCAGCCCAGAGCTGAGACTCTCAAATGTTCATGGAGGGTGGAAAAAAACCCACCCACAACGTGCAGCCCCAAACCAGGAGCTTTGACCACGCAGGGGGTTCTCCTCAGGTCATAACTGTGCCAACAAACAGGCAGGAACTACAGGGAAACAAATCCAAGGGTATCACCAGTGCAGTTCACACTGCCCATCTGAGCCCCACAGGACAGGGTTAGCAAGGAAGACAGAACTGCTTACAAATCCCTGGCTGGTTAGAGCATGATAACACCTGAGTATTTTCAAAAGACCACATCTGTCAATTGATTCATATTTGTAAACATTTTTTTAATAGAAGCTTATTTTTATAGCTGGAATTCAGCCAAAAAGCTGAATAAAGGGTATACACTAACCAACAGAATTCCTGAATAAATTACATTTATTCAAATGTGTTAACATTTACTTCCAAAACCAAAGCACAGAACGTGTTCTAATATGATCAGAATCAAGCTGGGTTTGGTATATTCTTTAGTTATACAACGAACTAAACAAAAACCACAGCACACCCACAGGGAGAGACCTCATCAAACATTTAGAGCTCAACAAGCAGAAGTGGATTTTACTCACTGTGTAAGGCGTTCACAGCAGTCTCACAATGTGCTACCACAGGATGGCGGCTGGAGGGGAAACAGCCACACAGCCCACTGACAAAACTGCCTTTTTGCTTTCCTTTTTGGTTATTTTCGTAAGCTGTCACTCTGTACCTCATGTAACTACCATCCTGCCTTTAGAGGATGATGCCATTTGGAGCAGGAAATTAATCAGAGCCTCCAACAGACTCCTAAAACCAAACGTTTGCAAACCATCCATGTTTGAGCAGTTCTATGAGGAAAAGTCTCAGGTTACCTGTGTGACAAACACACACAACACCAATGAGCTGAGGCACCAGCACTGTATTTTATGTACTTCAAACAACCATTCACAGTATCTGCAATTAAGTAATTCTGTGCATTTACTGATGAGGAGTCTTTGCCTTGTGCTCCCTACAGAGCACCACGACAGAGGCCAGAGTGTGGCCCAGGGAACCTCAGTGCAGGGGTCACAACTGAAATGCAACTCATCGCCTTAATGATTCTTTTGGAAATTAATAGAAGTTCACTCTGGGTTGGCCACTGGAAAACTGACAAGAAGCACAAAACTGTTCCCCAGAAACCTCCTCCTGTCCCTGCAGTTCCCAGCCAAGCACAGCGATGCTGATCCAGGCAGGACCTCCACAGGGCTTGGCAACTCTGCAGGTGTCAGAGAAGCATCTCAGGGGACAACGTGCAAAGTTTGCTTCTGTCACACCTGCATTTCTAATATTTTGTCCTGTTACCTCAGCAGTTCTGTCTGCACTGCAGGCAAAGCCTAAGGATACACTTGTAATTCTGCCTATGTGAAAATGTGACTGGAAATGAGCAGCTTTGTCTTGTCTTCCCCTACAACAGCAGGAATTCCATGTCCTCCCTGTCCCCAGACCTTGCTGGGACACACAGTGCCTCAGTACCCTTTGAGTCACTTCAGTTGAACTGCCACGCAAGAACCGGGACCACAACTGGACAGAATCTGCCATCCCACTGCTTTTATTAGACTTTAAATTCCAACAGATGATGGGGGTTCAGCACTGAGAGCCCTCCAGCCATGGCAGTCACAGCTGCACAGTTCAATTCCTTCACTGACTGGGATACTGAACCCCAGGTAACTTAAGGATCCCCTGAGATTTAAGCAGATCTAAAAGAATAACAAGGTGCAAGGTTTTTGAACTCCTGTGGATTTACTAAGAGCCAGGACAGCTTCAACTTTTCACATTAAAAGGCTGAGACCCTCAGAAGAGTCCAGTCAGCATCTGGGAGGTTGCTCTTGTCCATTCTGGCCTTCAAACCCTCTCAGGGCAAGCAGGGGCGGTGGTGGAACCCCCAGAGAGAGCAGAGGTCACCACCAGCACCTGCACCACCAACAGCTCCTCCAGGACAGTTTTCCCTGACAGTACAGCAGGAATTTGTACTTCCTCCTCCTGTTTTCATCAGTGAACTAACCAAAAAACATGGAAAACACTGCACTCCTAGCATGGCCTCCCTTCCATGGAAGAGAGATTTGAAGCTAATCCCTTTTCTAATTCCTCTTACCTACTTACTTATGACCAACTTCTCAACTGGGCTTTGCCCTCGTTCCACTCAAAATGCCTCTCACAGCCAATTTATTTGTTCATACTCAGGCAGAGGATGTGCACACTGACACTGCAGCACCAGAACTACAGTGTACACTCCAGGCACACTTTGGATGTATTTGTGTTTTACAAGTCAAGGAAAAATTGTTTTTCTTCATCCTTCAGAAAAGCCAAGTTAGGAAGGCAGCTCTGAAGGTGTCCAGCCCAACCTCCTGCTCAGAGCACAAACAGGGTGCCCAGGGCCTTGTCCCACTGGATTGTGAAGCCTTCCAAGGAGAGACCTGGGCAACTCATTCCTGTAGTTACACTCTCAGCTGGTGAAGGGGTTTGCTCACTTGTGTAATTTCAGGTATGATTTCTTGGTTGCAATTTGCTACAGCTCCCTGTGCCCAGACTGTGAGCCTGTTGGCACAGCCTGTTGGCACAGCCTGTTGGCACAGCCTGGCTCCACTTTCCTACAGCCCCCCGTTGGGCAGGGAAAGGCTGCAACTGGATTCACCCCTGGGCTTCTCCAGGGAAAAACAAACCCCAGGTCCCTGACCTGTGTGGCAGTCCCTGAGCACCCCAGAAGTGCCACCAGTGTAACCCCCTCCCACAAGGCCAGGCCACACCAGTTTGAAACATCCCTTTCAGTCTGAAAACACAAGGACCCCAATTTCATCTTTTCTCCACTTGCTGCTTCATTGATTATTGATTCCACCACAATGGATTATTAGGAAATTAATTATGCATTAAACAATATGTAGCAATGGGTTTTAACCAAACACAGTTTAAAAGATGAGTCTTAACAAACACAACTAGAAATGCAATGGAGGTAAAAAAAGCTCAAAAAGTTAAGTACAATTTCATGTAATTTCAGCCTTTGTAAAGCTGTTTGGTGCCTTCATGCCCTGGAAAAAGTGCATCTCTGAAGGGGGAGCTGAGCTTGGTTCCTCTCATCAAACTGACACACAGAACACTCAGAACCCTCTAAGAAGAGAAGGGACTCTGTGTTTTAGAGGTGCCTGAGAGAAGTAACTTCAGTTAACTTGGAAAAGCAACAATTCCCACCCCAAGGAGAAAGTGGCTGCTTCACTCAGCATGTTGGGGTTTTTTTTCCAAAAATTACACAATTACACTTTCTAACTTCCTCATCTTCTGAATTTTATACCAGAAGGTTTCTGATTGCTCAACACCAAGAGCAGGCATAAATTATTCACATCTGGAATTTATTTTTAAGACTTTGGGCTGTGTTTAATTGAACTGGAAGTCAATACCACAGTCCATTTCCTGAATAGAGTCATCACCTTTAGAGCTGAAAAAATCAACAAAACCAAAACTTCTTAAGAAGACAAATGGAACAGTTTTAATTTCAAGATGATCTAAAAGTACCCGCCAGTTACAAATCTGGGTTTCCAAGCTAATGATGAAAGTAGATCTATAAATCCATCCAAATGCTCATGTACTGAACAGCCACCCGAAAACTCCCACCACTAAATGGTTACTAATAAAGGATGAGATACCAGAAAAAAATCACATACCTTTTTGTAGTAATCATTGTCTCGACTCTTTAAACAGAAATAACTGTTCAGATAATCCTTTCACAAAGTCTTTTCTAGGATTACATTAAGGAAAGTGCTGCTGTAACACTTAGAATAATAACAAAAATGCTAAAAGCACAGGAAATCTTACCATGGATACACTGCAAAAGGGGTTGTTCAGTATATTACTGTATGTAATGGAATATAACAGTATATATTAATATAACCCAGTATATTACAATACTAATAAGATTACAATTATTTTCTTATTGTCCTAAACAGGGAGAACTTTCTCCATGGGCAATGTTCTTATGCAAGTGTTTGTTCACCTGCATGACACACAACCTTGTGCTCCTGTCAGAGATTCCAACTTTAACGTGGCATTTGTAAAACCTTCTCTGGGAGTACCTGTTTTTCTCTATTGCTGGTGATCAAACAAACTCCCTCATAACATTTATATTAATGGCACACAAAGCCCCAGCCCTGCAGCAGGTTTTTAGCAGGCAGGGTGTGATGTCCTGGTGCCACCCCAGCCAGGACATGTGGCATCACCCCCCACAGGTCCCTGTGCCCACTGTGGCAGGACTGACTCCTCCTCCCTGCTCCAAACCCAGGCCCTGATGTGGCTTATTTACCACAAATTTACATCCAATTATGTCTGGCCATTACTAGTCAGGACACTTCTAGAGTTTACCCCCAAAGGAACTGCCCTTTACAGAGCAGCCCTTTCCCCTGGGAGCGAATCCGAGCTCGTGTTCCCCTGAATCCCCCCATCCTGTGGGATCGATCCCTGTGGCCCCGGATCAATAGAGCACAGCATGTCCCCACAGACAGCAGGGGGGCTCCATGGCCACAGTCACCTCCAGTGCCAGAGCAGCAAAACACTCCCACAGCTTCAAACCAGCAAAGTGACTTTTCATTCTGAGCACTGGGCTTGCTTTTCACAAGGATTTGGGTGTTTTCTCAGGATGGAAAACAGCCTAAGGAGAAAGATCACTGATCTATCTACACTCTCAGATGTCTCAAGATTCAAAAGCAAAGATCTCTGCAGCGCCAGGAGGGATGAAATATTGCTGTGGCCTCATGTTAATTCAAGCAGGCCAATAAACACTTGTACCAAATTGTAAGCAAAGGCTGGAAATACAATCTGGCTGTAAATTAATGGCCCCCCATGGGAATCCTCGTTACAGACTCCCCTGCTCGTGTTCTAGCAAGGGCATAAGTAACCTGTGAGGCTGTTGGCTGGTGCTCCTTACAGGAAAGGTGCTGACCTGCCTTCAGAAGGGTCTGGAACAAGCCTGCCTGCATCACAAAATGATCCTATGACAGCAGAATATTGATGACGACAACGGGAACATTCCTGAGCCACCAGTAGCAAACACAAACTGAGTAATAAACACATGACCTTGTCTGAAATGGTGCTCAGCTCGTCCACGTCATGAGAAACTGGGTATTTTTAACCCTGACTTCACAACACTTTCTCTCACAGCGTTCAAGAGTTCAGACTGAAATGACATGTTGAAGTTGTTCCACTACAGCAGATTCTGCTGCAAATGGAAAGGGTTCTGTGAAGGAGCTGAGCTGCTCTCAGCCCTCCCTGCATTATTAACTACACAAACAGGCATTGCAAAAGTGCCACCACAAATGCTCGAAGCTCAAAGGCAGGCACCTCGTTTTCTTCAGGCACCGACCACACACACAGACACTGGTATCGATCAGCAGCAAAAACATTCGGGTTATCTTCCAGTCATGGCAACGTGCTGGGGTTAATTAAAAGTACCTATCTCAAAATCACCAATTCCCACCGCACTCTCCTCTGTTCTGAAAGGGCAAAATATTTAAACCTGCAAGAAGGGGAAAAAACCAACCAGAAACCCCAACAAAAGGTGCAGAACTGGAAAGCAGGAGCCCAGCAGAGGCTGCAGGGCTGGAAAGGCTTGGCCTGCAGGCAGAGTGTAGGCAGCAGTTACTGTAGAAACCGAGCTCTTCCCTGCTTTTCTCTCAGCAAAAGAAAGACACAAAAGAGCTGGAAAACAGCGATCGATGGGAAGCAGCTTATAAAGCTGCTTGTCACATCTGCTGCAGGAAAACCAGACACTAATTCATTAAAACTGCTCATGTAATGCCTCTGGAATTTGAGGCTCCCCAGCCTGTGAATACAAAAGAAACTCCGCCTATGGAAACGCTGCATTTTCGGGTGTTTAGCATCTCAGTACACAAAAGCCGTATGCAGAGCCAGGTTGTGTGGTATCAATCTCTACATTTCCTTCTAAACTATAAAAACAACTTAAAATTTGTCCAAGAGACTGTGTGGCTCAGTCTGTGCCAAACTGCAAACAGCAATTTCGAGCCCCAACAGAGCCGACATACATCGCTCTGTAACACAACAGTTCCCTGCTTAAAGGGCAGAAAGAAACAACACACTGGCAAGAGGAAAATAAAAATCAATTATCATTTCTTCTTCCTTCCAGATAACTGCATTTAACAGTGGTTTCCTGTTATCAAACACTCAAGCTCCAACTTTCACCAAAGAAAAGGCCATTCCAAAACTTTCCATGAAGCGCAGGATTTCCAAGCACAAACCAAACCCGTCCCACCCTTCCCCACACCAGGCTGGTTGCCTGGAGGTGCCCTCGGCCACAGGGCACTCCTGGGGGGGCAAAGGTTCACGTGGAACTACTGAAGTTCTGATAATATCAGTCGGGGTTAAATAAGAAGCTCTCAGCAAAGCAGAGCAAACTGCTGGGAGCCAGGCAGACAGCTCTTGGCATCTCACACTCCTCACAATTAAGGCAGGAGGAGGAGTGCAGTGAACAAGTGCTGTCATGATGTGTTTTGACGCAAGCAAAACCATAAAAAAGGCACTTGTGACTCATACATTACTTTAGTAACAAAAGCCTTCATTTATTACCTCATCAGAGACCTGCGTTCCATTGCAAAATTGTGCCCAAACTTCCCAGTGGTTACCAGGAGAGCAGCTTCCCACAGAGGCAGGGCTGCACACACAGGGATTATTCCTGAATCAAGGAAGCAAAGTTTATTTTAGATGGGCTTTTCAAGGCAGAGCTCTGCTTCCAAGAGCAGCACAGCCCTTTATTTGACACACAAGTCCATGACTAACTCAGGCCATTGAAGAGTGACAAAAACTGCTTCCTACCACTCCAACTCTGAGCAGACAGCAGTGTTTAATTTCCTCCCTAAATCTGCCTGACTGGCCAAAGAACGGGCTTTTTTCAGCCTCCTCTCATACAGCTATGGGCATTAATTAAATTTCACAGTCACCTAAAGATGTCTGGTGTTCAAGAGCCATTCCATACTTGCTTCACTGTGGTGACACTGCTGGGCTGGTATCTCAGAACAAATCAAGATTTTACAAGATATCCTGAGATTTTTTAAAATCAACTGTACTCTGCAAGAATGATTGTTCAAACTGCTTTTCACTTCTTCCATCTGCAAATTCCTAACACTTTTCCAGTGAATGTGCACACCCTCCAGAAACACTCCACAGTGGTCCATAAATTCAGGTTCCTTCATCACTTGTGTGGGCAATCAAGAACCAATCAAGATGCCAAAGAGTCTGAAAAGCCACAAAGAAACTATTTAATCTACAACAAGCTCGTTGTTATTGGAAAATATCCCTCAAGAAGCACTCCTCCTCCTCCTCCTCCTCCTGAGCTGCTCTGAGACCCTGCCAAGCTCTCCAGCCAAGGGCTGTGCACGGGGCAGCAGGAAAGTGCAGAAGGATAAAAGCGAATCAAAACAACAGCCGTGACTGAGCCGGTCAGAGAGTCACGCAAGTGGAAATCCGCCCAGGAATACAAACACACTCAATAAAAGTCTGTGTGAGAATCCAGGCCAATCATTGGCACTGCACTGATAAAGGAGCAGCAGCACAGGCTTCATCATCAGGGAATTGATGTCTCCAAGGAGAAATTTGGTTCCTCATCTGTCTCCACAGGGAGTGGAAGTGGACAGACACCTCATGGTGCTCATCCCACAGAAGGGCCTGATGTGCCTTGGAGAGATCAGGACCAGGAGGGGCTATTTAGCATTTCTAGAAAGGGAGTTTAGATGTAGACACACACACACAGAGTATCTCTCTCACTCACCTCCTGCAGGTACACAAGCATCAGGAATGAGCAGCTCTGATCTCTATAAAACCCTGTGAGACCCAGCTATCAGCTCAGAAGCAGCAAGGAGCTCAGCTGCTGCAGGGGGGTGGGGAGCAGGTTACTCCCCAGGAATTCACACAGTAGTTTCTCACAGGACTCTGCAGGTGCTTGAAAACAGCCAGGATGAGAGAATATAAACACTGGATTTGTGAGATATGGATTATAACCAATTAAAGTTTGTAGCTTGATGGTGTGAGGTTCAACTCAGCCAATGGTGCGTGGCTTCAACCCTGTATAAACTGTGTGGTGTGTGTAATAAGGGGGCATTCACTCCACCACACTGATCTGTGTGTGGTGTCCAGTTCCTCTGCTGTATATTTATTTATTTATTTAACCTCCCCTTCAATATTAAGCAAAATGAAACCCACTCCAAACAACATCTAGGAAGGTGATGAATGACATAGATTCCTGAAGCACAGGTACCAGGCAGGCTCTCAGCAATAAAACCCTGACCTTGGGATGGTTCCATGGGATATGAGGCTCTTCCCTGCCCCCTGCACCCGCCACAGAAACTGCACTTTCCTGCCCTCAGGAGCCACTGGTACCTCCAGCCAAATCAGCAGAAAATATTCTGGCTGAAATGTCAGTCTCCTGACGTTTTAGTAAGTTTAAGTCATCTCAGTCTAATCTTGCTTCCAAAAGGTGCAGTAAAACCATCACAACACCTGAATTTAAAAGCTCTATTGTACCTGCTACACAAGAAAACGCTCCCAATATGAACTGTCCAAACCTTTCCCTTTTAAAGGCTGAAATCTGAACCAATACCAAGAAATAAGCTTCCAGAACTGATGTGTGTGTTCCCATACGTGCTGCTTTCAAGGGCTCAGCTACAACTAACCCCCTGTTCTCCCTTCTGCAGCACTCCCATTAGAACACACTGACACTGACACACACGTCAGCTCCTGAGACCCAGCGGGGTTTGCTCTCCCAGCCAACACCAAGTGCAGGGACAGCAGCATTCCCACAGGACAGTGCATGTCAGACAGCCTGGAGCACCAGGGAAACCTGCACCA
This sequence comes from Pithys albifrons albifrons, assembly GCF_047495875.1. NCBI lineage: Eukaryota > Metazoa > Chordata > Aves > Passeriformes > Thamnophilidae > Pithys > Pithys albifrons. Next base: position 8,740,906 of record NC_092476.1, on the reverse strand, counting down.
GTAGTCCTCAAAAACAGGAAGCAGGGAGAGAGTTGGGGAGTTCACCCTGCAGACCAAGTAATCCCCTTAAACACCCAAGGGATCATTTTAAAAGACGAGGCAGAGCTCTTGAAAAAAGTGCTGGAAAAGAGCAGTGAAATTTCATCATCATCCCCTGCTCCCGCCCATGAAGTATTATCCCCATTTTCAAAAACAGATTAAACAGATTTGTTACTTGGCCAAGCTATTTTGGCAAGAGTGCAACAGAGCTGGGAACAGAACATATTTTCCCCCAACACCCAATCGTTGTTTAAACCACTGGATCCTCCCCCAAGACTTTTTTCTATAACCACTTGAAGAGGCACAACATCAGGTGAGAGACATCTTCAGGAAAAAGGAGATTATTTTATTAAACAAGACTCAAGTATTTTAATCAGTTTGTTGCACAAGAGGAGCTGTTTAAGGAGCACAGAAGTGGTGGCTGGGAAGGGACATGGCAAAGAGTAACACACACACACACACACACACATATCTTAAGCAATGCATCACACACTCCCAAACAGAGCTAAAGGAATTTTCATTTCATCACTGCTTTACTAGCACATGAAAACTGCACGTTAAATGCACACATTCTATTTAAAATCTACATTACATACTGAAGAGTTTGCAGATGCCAAGCTGCACAAACCTGTGTATCCCTGTTTGTTTTCTCCATTATCGGACAGAGGAAAATTAAAACAGTGGTTTTGGGTAATTAAAAAAACTAAGCAGAGAAAGCTAAAATTTATATCATCAATATTAAAAAGGTCTCATCTTCATTAGTAAAGGAAAGCAAAAGAAGAGCTCTTCCCTCCAGAGGACAAACAGCTGCCAGGTTCCTACAAGTGTTCCTCACTCCTGGCACTTGTCCTGGGCAAATGTCCCCACAAGGCACCCCAGAGATGCTCAGCACCAAGGGCACATCCTGAGGACACTGAAGGACTCACTTTAGGTTTGTTTATCTATGTTATAGCCACTATTTTAATTAATCATATTCCTACCCTGCCCCTTCCAATGGAATGAAAATCCAAAAGCTTTCACTGGCCAAAAAAGCCAGTTATTAATTATTTTTTCTGCTTGGCAATAACCAAACTGCTTTGTGAGGGAAATCTGTGGCAGGTACCATGTTCACTTTGCTTTTTGTTCCCTGTCCAGTGTAAAGCAGGGGCACTGCTGACCCCACTCAGCCTGGTTTTACCCTCAGAGCATTCCTGCACCAGGCACTGCCACCCACACCACCAGCTCAGTCCCACAGGACAACCCACCTGCTGGGGAGGGTGTGACAAAAGCACCTCCTTGGGTTGTGTGAATCAAACCCAAGCTGAGGTTTCCCGATAATAAACCATGTCTTGAGAGTAGTTTCTTTTGGTTTAGCTTCAAATTCCAGACCTTTCTTTTATAATTTTTCTGTGATTTAGCTTTTCCAGAGCATTAGATTTTCTAAAAACAGAACATTTAATCAGAAAAAATGGTCCCAGTGCATAATAGACTGTTCCACTCTGCTTTGAACTCTGGTCCTTCTCTGAGACGTGCCAGAGCCAAAGCAACGTTGTAGGTACAAACTGACACATTGTTAGAGACTTCCCAAATAAAAAATACTATTGAGTCTTCTCTTCCTTCTGAGCAGCCAAACTGATGTGGTTAAGTCTATAAAATGATTGAAATGCTGAATAAAAAGCAAGTTGCCATCAGCTCCAAAGAGGTTCTTGGACAGAGGAAAACTCTGCTGAATTGCTCCAAGTACTGAATTTCCCTGGATGAGCAGGAATCTCCAAAGCTTTCCGGGATCTGGATAATGCAAGCGACATTTGCTCAGGTCAAGCTTACCCAGTTCATCAACTGAGCATCTCCCCTCAGTTGGGACTGTCAGAACTGCCATCCCACAAACCCCCAAATTATCAATTATAACTCCCCACAGACCTGTCTGCTGGACCTTCCCTCTATCAGAAGGCCATTTTTCTGTGATGCACCAACACTGATTGCTACAAAATCAGACATTTCTGTAGTGAGATTGGAATGTAGTGAACAATTCCATCAGTCGTGGGATTTCTTCAGAATTCCACTGCAGAATCCACTTGTCTGGCAGAGCTGGAGGGATGCAGGTGAGCCCCTTGCATGTGCTGCTGCATAGAGAGAACTGCAAACACCAATTTGCACAGCAATAAATTAACATGTTTCCATTTACCCTTAAAACCCAGCCAATATTTGAAAGATTCAGATTTTCAGAAAGATGTGCTGTGGTGGAATGAAATGTTAATCCCCAGTTACAGGAAGTGTTTTCTAATTTCCTGTGTGTGTACAGCACCACACCACACTCCTGTCAATAATGACAAAAAAACTTTTGTCCTGAGAATAAATATATTTTTAAATCCCTTTGGAAGCACCACAAAAAATGCAGCATTTACCATAATACCCCAGGTGTCCCCTAAGTTAAAGTTACCATAAATACAGATGTAGCAACAAATCCTACATCTCTCTCTTTTTCAACTCATACATCCAATTACTTTATGATCAGAGAAACATCTATCTGGAAAAAAGTAAAAGACTAATATTTTAAATTCTATTTTAAAAAATGAGAGCAAAAACAGACATGATAGTGATGAAAATATGAAGATCTAAAGACATTTTAACAATTCTGGAGGGCACAACCGTGGCCTTAACCTGCACTCCAATAACATGAACACTTTCCCAGTATACAAAAATATACAGCTTTAAGCCAGAAAAGCAAAAAAATGAGACACCAGACACCTCAAATGATTAAAAACTGTCTCTATAAACCTATGGTTCTTTTACATCCTTCACCAAAATAAGAAATAATCACGATTTTCCCCCCACGTGTTACAGATTGTTCATTAAATGTTGACTTTGGTGCACAAGTTTGTCATGTTTTCTGGAGAGTCAAAAAGGTGCAGAAGATATTTTTAAACTACCACTCCTTTAATCATCACAGGGAATCGCAGCAGAAAGACCTTACGAGCACTAATTAGTTCAGTTATAAAATTGTGTCTCACACTCAGGTTTTGCTTTCTCTCCTGAGAAAACACCACTCAGTTTATATGGAAGTGCCAGAACAATCAGTGACTATTCCCTAAGAACTGTACAAGGAAGGGGACAGGGCACCTTCACCTGATGCACAGAGCTTGAAATACAACAGGAAACCTTAAATACTTCATCACTGCTCAAAAACCAAACCACAGAAGTTTAAGAGAATACAGAAACTGGTTATCAAGTACCTGTGTTTGAAGACACATCAGTGGTGAAGTGCAAACCGAGCACCATCAAAGGCACAGTTTGGACCCACTAAAAACAGAACCAGCACAGTTTGTTCCTTTTCCAGTCCAACTTCATTGTCCACAGTGGCCTCCTTTGCTTTTTCTTCTTATTCCAAGGGCTGTGGGTCACATTTGTGACTGCAAACCCACACCTGGCAGAGGCAGCAACCAGAACACTGTGGCTGCTCCTGCCTGGTGAGTGGGTGGCCAAGGACTCCTCTGGCTGTTAAACCCTCAGTGATCACTGGCTGACCCAGCACCAAGTGACCCAGCACCAAGTGACCCAGCAGAACAGCACAAGAGTATTCTCTGGGGTAGTGTGAGAACCAGCTAACAAGGGATCCAGTGGTGCCAAAGCCAGCACAGGGAGGCAGCTGGACCCTGGAGACAGGAGGAGGAATCACATGGAATGACTCAGACCTTCCATGAGCAGAACACTTTCCCACTGGCCCATTTTAGTGTCTCTGTCACTGATCCTGACCAAGGGCACTCCCAGTGACCCTGCAGGTGACACTGAGCTGGGTGGCAGAGGTGACCTGCTGGAGGGTACAAGGCTCTGCAGGGAGCTCTGGACAGGCTGGATGGAGGGGCCAAGGGCAGCAGTGGGAGGTGCAACACAGCCAAGTGCCCTTGGGTCCCCACAGCCCTGCAGTGCTCCAGGCTGGGGCAGGGCCCTGGAAAAATCTGCTGCTGGGAAAGGACCCAGGGGTGCTGGTGCCCAGCTGGGCAGGGAGGGCAGTGACACCTGGTTTGTACCAGAAATAGCGTGGCAGCAGGAGCAGGCAGCGCCCATCCATCCCCTGTGCTGGCACTGCTGAGCAACCTCAGGGCCTGGGGGCAGTTTTGGGCTCATGACACAAAAGACATTGAGAGGCTGGGGCATGTCCAGGGCAGGGAATGAGCTGGGAAGGGGCTGGAGCAGCAGGAGTAGCTGAGGGAGCTGGGGGGGTTCAGCTGGAGAAAAGGAGGCTCAGGGGGGACCTTCTGGCTCTGCAATCCCTGCCAGGAGTGGGGAGCCAGGGGGGTCTCTGCTCCAGGGATAGGGACAGGAGGAGTCAGACTCCAGTTGTGTTGGGGTGGTTTATAGGATGGATATTGGGATAAAAGTCTTCCCTGGAAGAGCTGTCCAGCCCTGGCACAGCTGCCCAGGGCAGTGGTGGAGTGCCCATCCCTGGAGGGATTTAAAGCTGCGTAGATGTGGCACTTGGGGACACAGGGTAGTGGTGGCCTTGGCAGTGCTGGGTCCTTTCCAGCTAAAAACATTCTATAGTTCTATGAAATGCTGATAAAACTGCTTTATCAATCTTGTTAATATCTTCCCATCTGGTAATGGAAAAAGCTGCACTTGTGACTTGACAGCGAAGTAATCCCAAACCTGCCTCTCCCCTTCTCTTCCCAGGGATTGTTTTTCAGGCCCACCAGTAAATTAATCTGACCTGAGCACACAGTGTGAGCACCAGAGCTCACACACAGGGCAGCACAGACAGCCCATTCAGTTTTAACTCCCAATTAAGTTTGTTTTAACTAACCTTGGAACCAAAGGGTTTATCTGCTGGGTCTGAATGTTGCTCTACATGTTTTTAAAACGTTCATGTTTTAATGAATCTGCACTACTGCATAAATCTAATGTGCAGATGAAAAGAAAAGCTTCTAAACACAGGAACCATGAGAAGGGTGCTTTAATTACTGCAAATGCTTGAAAAAATAAGTTTACCAATATATTTAAGATGAGAAGCAAAGGCCTTCTGTAGCAGCATATCCTTTAATTCAATGCACTTTCAGGAGGAAAGTGCATTTAGAAGAATACTCTATATAAAGCAGCATGCAATGCTAAGCCTGTTACCTACAGCGCACACAAATAACCACGAGATGATTCATTCTCAAAAGCTCACCAAGTCCAATTAATTTTGTGTCAAGCCTGATCCCATCCGAGAGGTGACACTCCCTCAAATGTTATGAAATGTACAGCAGAGAGACAATACATTTGTATGTACACTACAGCTTTATCTCCTGTTGCTCCCCAGAGCTCCCCAGCACATCAGTCTGGTCAGTGCTCACTCAGAGCTCTGGTACCAGAACCCAGAGCACAGAGTTGCTGCAAGTGAAGAGTCACAGGGAGGGTGGGAGCTTGAGCTGTCATCAAAAATGAGTTTAAAAAGCAGAAGAGGCCTATGGAGTGTCTGCTGCAGAGCATTTATCTAAGTGAAGATGACAAGGGATGAGGGAAAAAACCTGCCATTTCATAGATGTGAAACCTAAAGGTAAAAAAATCAAACAAAGAGGAGGTATCACAGTTAACTAATGAATATAGACCAAGTCTCAGAAGATTCAGGATAAGGTCATTTTATCTCTCAATTTCAAGTTGAAAATAATCCCCCTGGTCTCCACAATTTCAGTGACATTACCAGGGGAAATTTAAGCTGGAGATCAGAAAAAAGTTCTTTGCAGAGAGAGTGCTCAGGCACTGGAATGGGCTGCCCAGAGAGGGGGTGGATTCCCCATCCCTGGAGGTTTTTAACCTGAGCTTGGCCGTGGCACTGAGTGCCATGATCTGGTAAAGGGACTGGAGTTGGACCAAGGGTTGGACTTGATGATCTCAGAGGTCTTTTCCAACCCAATCCATTCTAGGATTCTACCACAGGAGGTACCAGGGATGACATCCTGAGAAAACAAGCACAAAACAGGGCTGGGGGTAAACACAGCAGGGAATTTCTGAATCAATACAAAGAATCAATAGAAAGAGTAGAAAAGAAGAGGGGGGGGGGACCCCAAAAGGCTCAGTGCTTGACACTGACCGAGGGGAAAAAAACCTCTCAAAACTAAACAGCTTGTAACAGAAAGAAAATAATTCCTGGCTAGGCTGGAGTGGGGGCATGTGCTGGTCATGTGTGCAGCGTATGTTACTGGCCCCACTCACCAGCATGTTCCATGTTGTCATGGCTCAGACATTTAACACTGAAATGTGCTGCCTTCAGGGACTGCATGATCTGGGCAGCCCTGACGAAACACACACCACTCACTCCACAGGAACACAGGCTAATTTTGGCTCCCAGGTTATTTCTCCATGCTCCAAACAATGCTTTGCTTGGCACTAACTCATTCCAAGGGTTCACATTAAATGTAACCAGTGGTAGCGTGAAGCAACTTTTAAAAGCAGCAGACTCAGTTGATCTCAGATTACATGAAATGACTCCTGTGGTGTCTGTGGCTCCTCCAGGCCAGGCTATGGATGAGCCTGAGTGTTGTGTTCAGTTCTGGGCCCCTCAGTTCAGGGAAGAGATTGAGGGGCTGGAGCAGGGCCAGAGAAGAGCAACGAGGCTGAAGAAGGGACTGGGACAGAGAATCCTCCATGTCTTGATCCAACCCCACTGTGATCACCACTCCGTGCCATGGGCTGGTGATCACAGTGGGGTTGGATCAAGGGTTGGACTTGATGATCTCAGAGGTCTCTTCCAACCCAGCTGAGAAGAGAAGAGCAACAAGGTTGGAGAAGGGACTGGAGCACAAGTGCTGTGGGGAGAGGCTGAGAGAGCTGGGGGTGTTTAGCCTGGAGAAGAGGAGGCTCAGAGGTGACCTCAGCACTGTCTGGAACTCCCTGAAGGGAAGTTCTGGCCAGGTGGGGGTTGGTCTCTTCTCCCAGGCACTCAGCAATAGGACAAGGGGGCACGATGGGCTCAAGCTCTGCCAGGGGAAATTGAAGTTGGAGAGCAGAAAAAACTTCTTTGCAGAGAGAGTGCTCAGGCATTGGAATGGGCTGCCCAGAGAGGGGGTGGATTCCCCATCCCTGGAGGTTTTTAACCTGAGATTGGCTGTGGCACTGAGTGCCATGCTGTGGTAAACGGACTGCAGTTGGACCAAGGGTTGGACTTGATGATCTCAGAGGTCTTTTCCAGCCCAATCCATTCTGTGATTCCATGATCTGCAGTGCACACCCAGCCCCCAGAGCAGCCACGCTCTCCAACAGCCACACAGAGCACGGGGCTGCCCTGGCACAGGTGACAATGAAATGCATGGTGTAGTTTTAGGACACCAAAACACAGGGGAAAACAACCTGATTCAGATGGAGTTCAAATGTGCAACTTCAAATACCCGCTTTCTGCATTAGCCAGCTCTGCCTCCCCTCTCCACTGTCTCTGCCATTTCTGTCACAGTCGTACCAACAACGCTGTCTGTTGTGCTGACACACGGATCCTTTGAGGAAGGATCATGATCTCTGCTCTCTGCTCCTCTCTGACCTGAATCAGTCCCTTCTGCACCCAAATCAGTGCCTACCATCAGATCTATTCACTTCCTTTGCAATACCCGTCCTGTAGTACTTTCATTTTAAATCCCCTGGAGTGACTGACTGCTCTTTCCTTTGTATTTTTGTATTAAATCACTACCTGCACAAGTCAAATCCTGTCCCCATTTAGAACATCTTTAAGAGGGTTATTCTAATGACTTAAAGATGGTGTGAACCATCACAAGTAACTAAGGACCTTTTGGATTTAGAAATAAAAGTCCCCTTCACTCAGTGCAGAACCTGCCCAGCCCAGCCCCCTGTTCTCTCTGTATCACACACACTCAGCATGATCTCTGTCAGTAACTACTGACCACATACAGCCCTACAAAAACACCGGGCACTTGTGTATATGTTCCCTTCTCCAAACCTCCTGGGCAAAGCTGGAACCAGCAGCTCCCACAAACCCGACAGAGTCACCAGAAGGACAGAACCGTGCTGGTGTAACACACCCAGGGATGTCCCAGCTCAGGGCAGTGTCACTGCAACAAACAGGCCCCCAACCCCCTGGCACTCACCTATATTTGTCTGACAGTAATTAACCCTAAACTACTTACACCTTCAGATAAGGAATTTAATTGGAGCAGCAAGAAAACCACCAAGCCCTGCAATACAAAATGTTGTTGCAGAAAGTTTCAGACACAAGAATTTACCTTTGGGATGAGGCACATCAACACCTTTCAGTAAAAGAATGGAAGCAGAGGAGTATAATGAGAATTACCAGAAACACACCCTGCCTTCTCAAGCGTGCCAGACAAGGAGGCTTGGACAACACATTCCCACACTGCCATCTCCCAGGTTCACTTTCACAACAGCAGCATTTTATCTTCACTTCAAAATCTGTGGAAAAGCCTGATTTTTACAACTAACATTTCTTATTATACCACTTTCCTCAGTTTCCTCTCGCTATTATTTCTCCAAATAGTCAAAATCAAACTCTCCCACACGATGGTTATTTTGCAATCTATACAACAAGCTTTCAGGCTCTTCAGATGAAGCTCAATTATTTTATGTCACACTTTTCAGCAACATTCCAGCTAACACCAAGAACACACATCCACAAACACAAATAATCTCTCCTTCAGCTACTATGAAGCCAAAATATCTTTAAAACACTAACCCCAAACCTGAAACTTTCATAGAATTTTATTTTATCCTTCTGACTGAGGGCTGAATTATTTATATTCAGATGCTTTGATTCTCTTGCATGGCTTGCATGCTTCTTTTCTTTAAAGGCTTCAAACCACCCAGTTTGCTGATAGCCCCAGGTAAGAGTGAATAACCTCACGTAAGAATCTTGAGTACTTACTAGTCCACAGCAGACCAGACTTATTTATAGCTAAGTAGCAAGCTGGGGTTAGTGATCTCTTCCAGGCTCAACAATCTTCCAACCTCAGAATAACCACCCCATAAAACAAGCAGGGCTGTTTCACCACCGACAGCAAAGTCAACATGTGTGTCCGAGGCTGTGCTGGCAGAGCAGCTCTGGCTGCCCTGCAGGGCACGGCAAAGCCATTCACAACAGGCCACAATCCAGGAAGGACATTTACAGCCTCCATTACAAATTGCTTTGAATTTAACTTGCGTGTTTAAAACAGACAAAGGTGACAGGATCCAAGTTCTTCTCCCAGCTGTGAATGAGGTTTTCCATTTTATCTTCATACAAGTTTAACAATTAGTGCCAAATTTTTCTGTCTTGACCAGGTAATATTCTCTATATCCTAAGAGCACAGAATCATAGAATGGATTGGGTTGGAAAAGACCTCCGAGATCATCAAGTCCAAACCTTGGGCCAACTCCAGTCCCTTTACCAGATCATGGCACTCAGTGCCACGGCCAAGCTCAGTTGAAAAACCTCCAGGGATGGGGAATCCAGCCCCTCTCTGGGCAGCCCATTCCAATCCCTGAGCACTCTCTCTGCAAAGAAGTTTTTTCTCCTCTCCAACTTCAATTTCCCCTGGCAGAGCTTGAGCCCATCGTGCCCCCTTGTCCTATTGCTGAGTGCCTGGGAGAAGAGACCAACCCCCACCTGGCCAGAACTTCCCTTCAGGCAGTTCCAGACAGTGCTGAGGTCACCTCTGAGCCTCCTCTTCTCCAGGCTGAACACCCCCAGCTCCCTCAGCCTCTCCCCACAGCACTTGTGCTCCAGTCCCTTCTCCAGCCTCCTTGCTCTTCTCTGGCCCCGCTCCAGCAGTTAAAGAAAAATTATGAGAAAAAAGGCAACTCAGCCCACAGGAAAACCTTCAAAAAACAAAACAGCTAGGAAAATTGATCTTTTTTAAATAAGTTTAAGAGAATTCTGGCAGAATTTCTGTTACAGTGAAGAAAGTTTTGCTACAGAAAGCCTGGCCATTCACAGAATTGGGTATTCAAGCAGAGACAAGTCAAAATGGAACGCTTCTGGAAAAGCCTGCTTTGCTGTCACCTCCATCTCACCCCACTGCTTCACCACTCCCAAGACCCTGTCAGGTCAGCTCCCAAGAACTCCTCAAGTCTCTCCATGATCCTCAGGGCCCAGCAATCCCTCAGGAGGCAGGAGAACAAAGAGGGGACGCAGTGAGGGGAGAATGAAGCAATGGAGGAGGCAGGGAGGGGCCCAGCTCTGCACCTCTCACTGCAGAAGGGTGTTCTGTCTGTCAGGGGCTCACAAGGCAGCTGAGCACTGTTAAAGGGGTCTGGAATTTGCTGATCACACAAACCAACTGCATTTCTCAGCTTTATGGGCAGACCAGTATCAGGAAAAGGTTTTAAAAGCAAAGGCTTGAATTTCAATTGAGGAGGATAAACAAACAACTGAACTCCTCCTGTGGTTTGTACCTATTGCACCTCCTTCCGGAGCTGCCACACGTGCCTGTTGTCTGAGCCCTTCAACTGACACACACTGTGCTGCTCCCAGGGCCAGCAGGTTTGTGGCAATTATCAATATCTAGAAAGCTGAATGAATAATACTTGACCCAACCACAAACTGTAGAGCCCACCCTACACCCAGAGTTCAGCTCTGCATTCATTTCAGAACGCACGTTCCCAGCACGGGGAACCCCCTCAAACTGCTGCCCCTGCCCACTCAGGGGGGCAGCTGCACAAGGGGTGCCAGGAAAAGCCTGTCCTTGATCCTGGGGGTGCCACTGGAAGTAGGGCTGGATGAGGATGGATTTCATCATCCTATGAGAATCTTATTACCCAATCAAGTAATTTTAATGAAGTTGCCTCAGAATATATTGCACACTCTTCAAAGCAGGGTTTTCACAGCCTTTGAACAGCTGAACAGCTCCGTGCTGGGCCTGCAGCACCTCATGCTACTGAAAGCAAACACAGGCAGAAGATGGAAGGGCAGAGAGGACCAGAGCCACCAACCCCTCGGACAGACACTCTGGGGCAACTCTTACCCCAGAGCTCCAGCTGGGTTCCCCAAAACCAGCGTTCAGCCACACACCACATCCCGATGGACCATGACCAGATGAGGCAGATCAGGCAGAACCTCCCATAAACCCGACCCGAGCCCGGCTCAGCCACACCCAGGACACTCACACGTGCTTCCTTTAGCACCTCTTTGCTCAGCGCTGCTCTTTACTGCTTCCACCTGTGGAAGGGATAAACAGGGTTTTGACTGATGATCACTTATGTAACTCCTACTAATTTCTCTCAGCATCCAAGTCCCCTCAACACTGCGCTGGAAATGAAGGGTGGTATTTGTTATCTCCTGCTCCTCCTCCAGGTGATGGGTTTCCTGAGAAGCTGCACCTCATTCCCCTGCAGGAAGGTCTGGAGTGAGCACAGTCCAACCAGAGCAGGAAGCTAAAGCAGCTACTCCCAGGGCCTACCCAAAGAGTCCTGGAAGGCTGGAGCAGCTCAGCTGCTTTACTGACTGTGAACACATCCATCTGCCTTCAGTGGCTCTCTGGATTTACTGCCCTGCATGAAGAAGGGACACCAACAGCCCTTCCCAAAGACAACTCTGAGATGTTTCTGCAACCTGAAGAGGAGGCTCAGAGGTGACCTCAGCACTGTCAGAACTCCCTGAAGGGAAGTTCTGGCCAGGTGGGGGTTGGTCTCTTCTCCCAGGCACTCAGCAATAGGACAAGGGGGCACGATGGGCTCAAGCTCTGCCAGGGGAAATTGAAGCTGGAGATCAGGAAAAATTTATTTCCAGTGAGTGCTCAGGCATTGGAATGGGCTGCCCAGAGAGGGGGTGGATTCCCATCCCTGGAGGTTTTTCAACTGAGCTTGGCCGTGGCACTGAGTGCCATGATCTGGTAAAGGGACTGGAGTTGCCCAAGGGTTGGACTTGATGATCTCGGAGGTCTTTTCCAACCCAATCCATTCTAGGATTCTATCAAGCTGAGGCCTCTAAAGACAACACAGGAAACACAATGACATCTGATCTACCTGCCAACCTCAGCAGATTGACACATTTCCTGAAACACACTGGATATGTGCAGTCCCTGCAACGAAGGACATGTAACAATCAGAAAGGCTTTTGCAGTGACCTTCAAAATGCTGCTTTTCTTTCAGGCAATGGATAGAACGCTGCACGAGCTGTAGCCAGTCTGCTCTCCCAGATAAAAGGCTTTTTTGGGACACACACACTACAAACAAAAACAACACATAAATCTTTTAAAAGGGCCATCTACCACTACTATACCCTTAATGTTCCATTTCCCCAGAGCCTGTAACTCCACTACTCCACAATACACTTAAAGCACCAACTGCACCGGTGGCCTGGGGTTTAGCAAAGCCTGGCTTTAGGGAGAAGGGAAGATTCAGCACATGGAATGCAGAGTATACATTAGCTCTGTCCTCTGCTACAAGATGATACCTGTACCCGTTTTACTCCTGGTTTTCTCTAAGTATTTCCATTTACGGAGAGATTGAAAGAAGAGCCAGAAAGCAAACACTGGCCAAAGCTATAACACAACTGAGTCATCTCAGCACCCAGTCTATTTAGATTCACCTTTTGCAAACATTTTTAACTCCAAACAGATACTCAGCACACCCCTTACCCAAAAGCATGCTGTCACAAGAACTCTGAGGATTAAAACATTTTTACACCACATTGCAGTGCTTTTTCAACACACTAAAATTAGTTTTGGTCCTACACTGTTTTGGCTCTTTCTTTTCCTTTCCATTTTTATTTCACACAGTGCAACAGCTCCTGTAACTGCAATTCCTCAATGTGCAATTCCACAGGGCCCAGCCAGCTGCCCAAAGCCCGAGCAGGCCCCACACACACTCCTTGCCAGGCCTTTATGGGAGCCACTTCAGTGCAACAGCAAAGACCCAAAAATAGCAGAAAAAGCAGCCAGCAGTGGCTTAGGGAGCATCTGATGAGCTGCAAGGCCAGCCCAGCCTGCAGTCAGTCAGGAGCTCTGCAGAGAACAGGCCCTGCCCTGCCCCATTTCAGCAGCAGAAGCACTGGGGGAGCTCAGATGCTCCCCAAAGCACAGCCCCTGTTCCTAAAATAGGAGACCCCACATTTTTCTGAATTGCCTTTCCCCAATTAAATATCCAAGCCAGAGCCTCCTCACACTGTGAAACTGCAACAACTGCATTGCTTCTCTGCCTCAGTTTAAACTTGAGATGATCTTCAACTTTTTGCAATCCTTTTCCAAGGCTCTCAGCAGGCATTTCTCCTCACACAGCTACAAACCCCAGGAATATCCTGGCCATAGAAAGCAAACCACCTTGGCCCTGTGTCCTCCCTCATCCTTCCCATGCAGTAAATGAATTCTCTTTCTCCATTTCTCTGATCTGTACAGAGCATGATGCTAAAATCAGGCAGAGAATATCCTGAGCTCACAAGGACCACTGATCCAACTCCTGGCCCTGCACAGGACAACCCCAAGAATCTCCCACGTGCCTGAGAGTGTTCATAACCTTTACTGTTATTGTTACAGACCTTTTTACTTGTTTCAATAATCAGCTTGCTCTGGCTCAAATTTGAATTTATCCCACGCAGAATTTCCCTTGAGTACACTCACCCTTCTCTTCTCCAAGCTTTACTCTCTAATCTCATTTCTCTGTCTCTCTCCCTGCTTTGCAGGCCTGCACCTGCCTGGCAAGGCCAGAAGATCACAGTGTCACCCCAGGAGGGAAATTCTCCTCTGCAGAGCAGCTTTCCCCATTTATCCTTCCCAGCCACCACCCTTGTGTGTTTACACTGCACTGACTGTAACCAACAAGCTTTGTCTCCTACTCAGGTGTATGAACTGCATGTCCAGGCCTTGTCTGCAAAGGGATGATCTGCCTCTGACACCCAGGCAAGTCCATAGGACAATGCAAAGTGATAAATCAATTTTTTCATGTATGCTCAGTCGTAAAAAACAACTGAGAACATCAAAACAAACAAACAAGCCAGGTTTGTGTCTTCATAAATAATAAGACTTGCACATTAAATGTAGTAAAACAACGTACTGTGCTAAGACACCAACATTTGGGGTATGTCTTTTGGAGAAAACTGATTCCTCAATGGAGGTTAAACTACTTTTCTCTAACTGTGACAAGAAGAAAAGGAAAAAAGGGTCAGCAAAGTATCTGCTCCTATACTGCAACACATCAGTGAAAATCAGAATTTAAAAGCAACTTCTATCAATACATTAATTGGTCCATATGATTTCAGAATAAAATCCACATTTATCTTCCTTCGTGATGTAGAAAACATTAGTTTAAGCTCAGTATGAAGTGTAAACACTTTTCTATTACATGCTAAAACCTTTTATCATAAGACCCAAGCAGCTTATGCTTCATGAGCTGTACCTCTTGCAGAACAAGAATTTTCACAGAACCCCTGTATGTTATACAGAATTATCTTCTGAACTGTGCACTGCACTCCAGCACAAAACCTACAGCAATAATGAGCACGGGCACCCAAATCACCTGCAAGTGAGAACACGGCTGGCAAGTGTAAATACACAAATGCCCAACGAGATGTGATGCTTCAGAGGAGCTGTAATTAAAACTCAAGCTAAAACACGTAATAAAAGGTCTCTTGCTACATCCCCACGACAGATTATTAAACAAGACTCACAGAGAAGTAAAGAAGCCTCAGCTGTAGCTGTTCTGCCCCTCAGCCATGCCAGGCCACCCGACCACACTGCACTGCACCTCACACCACACCGACCACAGCAAGGCTGGTTTTATCACTAGAAGGTGGTGAAACAGGGACTCCATATCCAACCCTGCTCATCCAAACCCTGACAGTTTGGTTCACAGTCTCTGGGGTTTCACACCTGTGGGAGAGCCATTAATGAGCCTTCAGGCACTCAGCAATAGGACAAGGGGGCACGATGGGCTCAAGCTCTGCCAGGAAAACTGAAGTTGGAGATGAGAAAAAACTTCTTTGCAGAGAGAGTGCTCAGGCATTGGAATGGGCTGCCCAGAGAGGGGGTGGATTCCCCATCCCTGGAGGTTTTTAACCTGAGATTGGCCATGGCACTGAGTGCCATGGTCTGGTAAAGGGACTGGAGTTGGACCAAGGGTTGGACTGGATGATCTCGGAGGTCTTTTCCAACCCAATCCATTCTATGATTCTGTGATTCAGTACCCCAGTTCAGCCCCACAGAAGGACCTGCACCAGCCCAGCCAGCCTGTGCTCCCTTTGGATGAAACAAACACACTGAACCCCCCAAGTCAGTCCCTCACTACTCAGGACTCCCTCCAGCTCTCAGTTCTTTTTAGCATCATCCACTTAAACCCTTGCCCTTTTGGAAGATCCTTTAGCACAGATTGGATTCCAGAAGGATGTGGAGTTCCAGCACCTCTCACCACTCCAACTCTACACTGTCACCACCTGAGTGCTTTGAGGCATCACCTCAGAACAGGCAGCTCACCATCTCCCATGTCATGGCTTTCACATACACTCTCCTACTGCTTTTCAGAGAGTTTCCCACCCTGCCAGATTTGCCTTGTGCGCTTCTTGAAATGCCACTATTTTGGGGTTTTTAAATGGATTCACTGACTCCATTTTTTGTCCTTATTATTTGTGAGGACAATGTTTACCAATACTGATACAACCTGTAAATATTTATCAGCAATTGCATTTGCTCCAGATCACCAACAACAGAATCAAGTAGCAACATTAAACAGTGATCAAGTATTTCCTTATCGTGATTCAGCAATGGCTGCACATTATCTAACCAGGCTGTGAATTCCAGAAATTCTGCTATTGGGAATACAGATGGTAGTTTTTTCAATATGGGCTTGTAGTTACATGAAGCACTTTATATAGTTCTAGTCATCCCCATCTCTGGATAATCCAAATGGACAAGGTGCTGAGCAGTCCAATCTTACAGGGAAGTCATTTCTGCCTTTGGCAGGGCTTTGGCTGGATCTCCCTTCTGTAAATCTTAAAACCTTAAATTAGCACTGAACTAAAATTAATTCCAGTCAACTTTACACTGCTTTTATTCTGCTGCATAACACCCTGATAATGACAGGTCTCTGGCTGTTTTACTTTACACCTCCAGTTCTCCAAATGCTCAATTCCATACACATCCTTCCCCACAGGAGCTGCCTGGCTGAAGCCACCAGGAATGTTTGGGACTCACAGAACTGCTTGTCAGGTGCTCGTGGTTTTCACTTCCTTTGGTGCACATGGACAAGCACAAAGGTGATGTGTCCACATGAACAGTCACTAAGACAAAAATCCTTTCCAGAGAGAGTGCTCAGGCATTGGAATGGGCTGCCCAGAGAGGGAGTGGATTCCCCATCCCTGGAGGTTTTTAAAGTGAGCTTGGCCGTGGCACTGAGTGCCATGATCTGGTAAAGGGACTGGAGTTGGACTTGATGATCTCAGAGGTCTTTTCCAACCCAATTCATTCTATGATTCTGTGATTCTATGGATGTGGCACTGAGTGAGAATCCACCACATCTTGATCCAACCCCACTGTGATCACCAGCCCAGGGCACTCAGTGCCCTGGGCTGGTGATCACAGTGGGGTTGGATCAAGGGTTGGACTTGCTGATCTCAGAGGTCTTTTCCAACCCAATCCATTCTATGATTCTATGACACTCTGAAACTGGGAATACTGGGGATTTTCCTCCCACCAACACCCCAGCACACATGGAGTGGTGCTTTATCCAGCTCCTGCCTGGCAGCAGCTGGGAGGGCACAGCAGCACAGCAGGGGCTGTGGCACAGTTGCTCCAATGGGAGGAAACAAAGACTCCAACCATGCCCAGACCTCCCCTCGCCCTGTAAAAAATGGTGTGTCACAGAATGACCAAGTTCTGCTCCAGCTCTGCCAGTGAATCACTGAACCCTCAGCTCCCTGCAGTGGTGAAGCAGCAGTGAGAGAGCCCTGACTGAGGACTGGAGGGTTATCCCTTCACCACCCAACGTGGAAGAGCTGCAGAATGAATGTGGTTCCTCCCCTCGACTGCTCTATCTAGGTCAGAAAACTCCTCAAAGGCAGGAAGTCGCAGGAAACAAATGTCACTACACATCAACTTTTTATCATGAAAACAAGCAAGGCAGCAGATAAACCCACCACCTTCCCAGTATTTCAGCACAGACAGCAGCTTATCAGGGAACTGCTGGGAAAACTCCTCAGAGCTGCAAAAGCCACGGCCTCACAACACCACAGACGAACTCCTAATTTTCTTTGAAATCTTATTGTTTCCTGCGTTTTAAATAATTTTATATAAGTCAGAGAGACTTGAGAGTAAATGCACTGCTGCATTTACCGAAAACTACAGCAAATCAGATGCATAATCGTATTTTGAATAGCTCAGGCACGACTGTAAAAAAGCTTTAGCTTTGTGCTTGAGAATTACACATGGTCAAAATAAAAACAAATACCCAAGGAGAAAAACCCTCAACAGCAGGAGAATTTCTGCACAGCAAAGTTACTCTCTAAACCACATCCACCTTCATGAAGGAGCAATGTTTACACAAGAGCCTTCTTACCTAATTATAAGCAAATTAATCAAACATATTCATTTTGAAAAGTGAGGGTGAAAGATTAACTTATTTTCTTTATTAGCTCATTTAACTTACTACTTTTGCTATCAGCCAAGTGTATCTTCCTACTCAAACAGGGCACATTTCACAACAGGAGAGCAGCATTGTATTTTGATTTAATCAATGCAAAGAATGATATAATTTACATATCTCCTACCTGATTATTGTAACTGAAGGTAAGAATCTCCAAACTTTCAACTGTAAATTCTTGAAAGAAACAGTTTTAATACTGGCTGTACACCCTGAAACCAAACCAACACTCATCTTGCTTCTGTCACAGAGCTGGAACTTTATAGATGATAAAGAAACCATAAATTTTTAAGATGATTTCCCAGTTTATAGTATTTTGCATAACTAGAGAATGTACTCACTTATATAGATGTGAAAATATTTGTAAGATCAGTAGAACTGTAGGATTGGGTTTCATACACATACAAATCACACCAACAGAAAAAGAAAATCAAGTGTGAATTAACCCAAATATAAACTGCTAAAGCTTTACCTCAATCAGTTGATTGGTGTCTGACAACTTGCAACATTGGTGTATTAACAACAACAAAAAATCACTCCTAAGGTGTGTGGAACTGAGAGGAAAATATGAAAAAAAAAGAGATGGCAAATGCCTGTAACACAAATGATTTCTATAGAAACTTCCCGCTCATCTCTATTCTCATTTCAATCATTTGTGCTCTACCTTGGTCCTCCCACGCTGCTCTGCACTCAGATCTGCTGAGGGGAGAACTCTGCTGGCTCTGAGCTTGGCATTTGCAAGTCCTGCTCTGGAGTGGCCAAACCCACCTCTGACACAGCCCAGCTGACCTGTGAGTCACCACGGCACAGACCGGCGGCTGCCAGAGGCAGAAATGAAAGTTGCTGGAGCCTGACTCTGTGCAGGCACTGCCAAGCCCAACATTTCTTAGCTTTATGCCCTGAGGTGGTTGGTAGGTTTAACACAGGCCGTGTGGAGCTCCCAAAGGCACCTCTGACACAAACTCCCCACAAGGTCTCCCAAAGGCTGAACCAGCTGTCCTGCTCACAGCCACTGTCTCTGTGTCTGTCAGAAGGGGTGTCAGGGAAGGGAAAAGGCAGGTGCCCTTCCAGCCTGAGGGATTCCAAGATGTTTGAAGTATAGATTGCAACACACTGCAAGAATATAATAACACAAACTCCTTGGAAAACGTGTTTTGTTTGATTCCTCAAAGTATCTAACACTGACATTTGTAACAAAAGCTTTGAAACACACATCATAACCCAAAGCCACACAGAGCAAGTTCTTCCCCAGCCAGCAAGGAGCACTCCCTGAGGAGACATTTATGGTCTGTTCCCCTCCACTGGGAAGCCAAAGGCAGTTGTTTCCAGGGAGAAATTTCCATGGAGCACCTGCAGTCACAGCTCCAACCACAGAGCCACTGCAGCCTGGTATGTAAACAGTCACTGCAATCGGATGACAGACAGAAGGGCACTGACACATGAGAGGTTCTCTGCAATCTGCTGCACTATTTTGTGCTCAGGTGACACTGAACACAACAAAAAACTCTTACAGGATACCCTGTTCAGAACTGACCAGTTTTCATCAGCAGAAAAACTGAGATTGGCCATGGCACTGAGTGCCATGATGTGGTAAAGGGACTGGAGTTGGACCAAGGGTTGGACTTGATAATCTCAGGTCTTTTCCAACCCAATCCATTCTATGATTCTATGATCTACTGCCCAAAAGGCACCAATAGGCCCAGTTTGTAGCTCCAGACTCCAACACCAAAGTAAAAATGTTGGTTGGATCCTCTGTGTATGAGGAGGAAAAGCAGAACACAAACAAAATTTTAGTTTTCAGCCATATAGGCTTGATTTAGGATTAGTCAGCAAATGTTAAGCTGAAGTAAAATGTACTCAAGGTGGTGAGAGCGCCCACATCTAGTAATGTAAAGAAGCCTGCAGGATGAATGACAGAATGGCAGAGTTATTTACTGCATCTTACTACAACAGAGCTGCAGTTGCATCAAATGAAATTACCAGGCGTCAAGTTCAAAAACCTCAGCAAAAAGAGATTTTTTTTTCCCCAATACAGGCTCCAGTTATGCTGCAGAACTCACTGCCCAAGGATGCTCTGGTTTACAGGGACAGATATATAAACAAAAAACCCAAACAAACCTAAACTCAACTACTAAAAAAAAGAGAGAGAAAAAATGCCAATAGTTAATGATTTGATACAAACTCTGACTCTGGATCCAAAAGAAAAACTAAGGGAAACCAAACCATTTGCCTTGATCCGTTTCTGTGCTCCTCCCTGGGCACTGCTCTGAGCACTCCTGGAGGCAGGACATGGGCTGGATGTGTCTCTGCTCTGACTCAGAAATGCTGTCCTTATCTTCATGGTGTCTTGTTTACGAACCACAAACCTACTTCCACCAAAGCAAAACCAAAAGCAATGACTGAAATACAAAAATCTATGGGTTTGTCAAAATGAGAGGCCTGAGATGTCAGGATTGCTGTGGATTCGATGCCAACACACAAAGCACGTCCAAGAAACCCCAAAACACCACCAAAACAAAAGCACTCCTTCAGAGCCAAGCTGTACCCACAAGTCCGTGTGTTTCTGCAGCTGTATCAGTTACATCTGCCTGGAATGCTGCCTGTCCAAGGGCTGGACACAACAGCTCTGCCAACAGCCCTGCTCGGCCCTGCACAAAAGGTGATTTTCCAGCCAAGTACCCCACAACTCAAATATGGATGTTATGATCTACCTGGCAATACAGCCAATCAATGCCCTCACTGAAGGCAGGAGAAATTCCACAAGCAGTAAATGAAACCAATTAAGAACCATGAACTTTACAAACAGGAGAGGGGCAGTGTGCACATCAGAACAACTGCACTGCTGTGGGCCAGGTGCCTCCTTCCATCCCGTGGGTGCCCTGACAGTGACAGGAGAGCTCCTGGCTGGACACACAAATGGCTCTTTCCTCCCCACCCCCACTGATCCATCTCACAAGACGACAGCTGGTTTGTACATACACAAGTAGGTATGGGAGTCTGTCAGGAGCTGGAAAAACAAAAACACACTTCCCACTGCTATTACCTCCTGCTTGATAACTTCAACATTTGAATTGTGAGTGAGGCTTCCAGGGAAGTGTTAAAAATAGCAACCAGAACACTTATTTTAATGCACAGTAATTCCATGTTTCGTGACATTCCTATCTGTAGAAAGAAAGATGCCTTTATTACAGGTAAGTGCACACTCCAACATTAATAATTTAATTTCCCCAGATGGTAAAAAATGTGTGTTTTGCAGGAGACCACAAAGTTGTATTTCTGTTTTTCCATTCCAGAACCAGGAAATTCAATAACATTATTAATGCAGTCATATTTAAACACTGTGCTGAAACAACAACAAAAAGACCAAGGACACTGGAACTACATACAATTATTAGTGATAAGTAAATAAGGCATTTCAAGTCTGTAGCAGTATTTTACTTGGTGATGTTGTAAGTCAGCTGTTAACTAGACCAAAGAGAGAAGGACCTTCCTTTCTTGGTTTCCAGGATCACTGAAAAACAAACAGAAGGAACAGGCCACCCCGAATTCTTTCAACTTCACCTGCCATTAAAATTTCCGATGATTGTGCAGTCACAGGCACAGCACATTTATTACTGGCAACAGAGCAGGATTAAACCACAACAAAAATAGATCTGATTACTTCAGCTGGAGGCTGGCAATCATCAATCTTGAACTCACACCAAAACTACTTTCTTTCCAATCACGTTTCAACTGTTAATTAATGTTTACATTATACTGAAGCAAGTAAGTTTGATTCTTAAAATCCAGGAGACCATCTTCAGTGTGACCAGTTACATTTACAAGGAAACGCAGCTCCAAACAGAATTAGTCATCAGCAATTCACAGTAAGGACTTGCCAGGAGCAGACAGTGCTCTGAATTCAGGCAATTCTAACACCAGGCACTCAGCAATAGGACAAGGGGGCACGATGGGCTCAAGCTCTGCCAGGGGAAATTGAAGTTGGAGATCAGAAAAAATTCTTTGCAGAGAGAGTGCTCAGGCATTGGAATGGGCTGCCCAGAGAGGGGGTGGATTCCCCATCCCTGGAGGTTTTTCAGCTGAGCTTGGCCATGGCACTGAGTGCCATGATCTGGTAAAGGGACCAGAGTTGGACCAAGGGTTGGACTTGATGATCTCAGAGGGCCTTTCCAACCCAATTGATTCTGTGATTCTCTGAATTTGCCTCAAGACTCCTGTTTAAAACAAAAAAAAGCTTTGCAAATAATGAAACTATCATTTCCCCATTCAACTCCAGTCAGATTTCTGTTTTATAAACAGGTTGGTTTGTTTACAAAAGCAACAAAGCAGCATTTGCTGTTCATCACCAATCTAATCATGACCCTGCAGACTCTTCCTGCCCTTCAAGGTGAAGCTCAACCCCCTGCAGGGGTCTCGACCCCCTCACTCCCCACTCCCAGGCAGGGCCAGCACATTTATTTGCTGCACGGAATGGACCATCACACCCCCATTTTGTCACCAGGACACCTCCACTTCCACCAGCCCCTGGCCCTGGGAAGCACCGTGTGTGCCCAGCCCCAGGAACGGGGTCACCTCCCAGCAAACGCCAGTGCCTGAACCACCCACGGGCACTGGGGAGGAAATTTTATCTACACACAACTCCTCAGCAGTGTTCAATTAAAAAGTGGCACACAAAGGATCCTGCCCAATTTTCTTTCCACTTGAAAACTGACCCTGATGGAAAGGACTAGAATAAATCACAAGGCAGTGGACAGAATGAAGCAGCAGCACTTCTTTTTCCTGAGGTCTTAAGCATTTAACAGAATGCTGCAGACTAAATGAATCCATCTCATTCTACACTGTTTGCAGTCAACACCATGCACAATTCTGCTTGCTATTAGTATATTATACCAAACTGTTTATAAAGATGAAAGTATTTGATCTACAGTTCATAAATGTGTTGGATTAACATTAACCACAGGCCAGGTAATTATTAATATTAAAAAACAGAAAGCAAAAGTAGAAGTGACGGTTAAAGGTCAAACAAGTCCTCCAACTATACTGAGGATTATACAACTCTCCAGACACTGGCACTGTTAAAGCCCAGAACGAGCATTTCCTAGAAAGCAGCAAGGTAAGACAATTTGATTTTCACAGAGGAACCAGGTGGGGACACCAACATTAGGCCAACAAAGCGGAAAATACACACCATCAATGACCTAAACACAGTTAGAATCTCGCAAGGCATTAAGGCTGTGTCACTGACGGCACGTGCTTTAGAAAGGCACAGCACCCGTAACCTTTTAGGTATTTCTTTAGTGAAGGCAGCTAAAATACACTAAACCAACACACTTTCACTTTTCCTACATGTGCCTGCTCAAAGCACAGATCGGTTATTTACAGTCCTGGCCAGGCCTCACGTATCCCCCGGAAAATAACCCTGCACCGGCAGTGAATGTTCGGTACCGCTTGAACACCCTGAACACATTTGTTGTCACGCAAGGAAAACATCGCAAAGCGCCGAGGCCGGCAGGGGCATTTCACGCGGATGGCTCGGTGTGCCCACGGGAATAAACGCTGGGATCGGGGGACGCCGCGGCAGCTCCCACAGAAACCAGGACATTCCCTGCCCCTGCCCGAGCCCGGCGGGGCCGCGGCTCCCGCAGCGCCGGGTGCGGCCTGTGTCCCTCCCGGCCGTGGGGCAGGCAGTGGGGCAGGCCGTGGGGAGGCCGCGCCGGGCCGGGCCGTGCCGTGCCGGGCGGGGCTCGCTGTCACCGCCATGTGCCCCGGGCCCGTACTCACACTCGCGGCAGCTGCAGCGGCGGCGCCCCGCGCCGCTGGAACACGCCGTCCACGAACACGCCGTTCTTGCCGAGGCAGCGCAGGTAGAAGTCGCCCCCCGGGCCGCCCGCCGGGTCGCCCTGCGGCGGGGGCGGCGGCCCGTCCGCGCCGGCCGGCGGCGGCGGCGGGGGCGCGGCGGTGAAGATCTCGAGGTGGCGGCGGGAGATGAAGCTGGAGTGGCCCATGCTCACGTCCACCGAGCCCTGCGACGAGTTGCGGCCGATGGTCACCGAGCGCTTCTTCATGAGGTACTCGAACTCCCGGCCCTCCAGCCGCGCCACGGCCGCGGCCGCCGCCGCCGCCGCCGCCATCTTAGCGAGGGACGCGCGAGCCGCGGCCCCGCCCGCACCGGCCCCGCGCCGGCCCCGCGCGCTGCACGAGCGCGGCCCCGCGCCGCCACCGCCGCGCGCGCGCCCGACCGGCACCGCCGCCGGCCAATGGGCGCCCCGCACGCGCATGGGGCTACGGCGCCGCGGCCAATGGCGGGCCGGGACCGCCCCGCGCGCACAGGGGGCGGGGCCGGGGCGCGCGCAAAACGCGGAGCGGAGCCCAAACACCGCGGAGCGGAGCGGGCAGCGCCGGCACGGACGGGACGGGACGGGACGGGACGGGACGGGACGGGACGGGACACCGGCCCTGCAACGGCCCCGCACCCTCAGGGGTGGTGACCAGGCACCTGCCCCGCCGCCAGCAGCGCACGCAGCAGCGAGAACTGAGTAAACACAGACAGGGCTTCAGGAAGGGCAAGAACCACCTGCAGAAAGAGGGCTGGGTGACTGCTCACATCCAGCCTTAAAATGCAGTAATAATAATAGTAAAATATTAATAAAACAATAATAGTAATAATAATAATATCATCAATCCTTCATACACATCTGATGGAGATAATATCTGTCCTTTATACATATCTGACAGAAATAATAATAATAAAAATAATACTTCATAGACACCTGGCAGAGGTACTAATATTAATCATAATCATCATCACCATCACCACTTTGGTCCTTCACACACACACCTTGACAGAGGTGATAATGATGATAATAATTTGATCCTTCATAGACAACTGCCAGTGGTGATAATAATAATTCGGTCCTTCACACACACATGACAGATAATAATAATAATAATAATAATAATAATAATAATAATAATAATAATAATAATAAAAAAAAATACTTGTGACCCTTCACACATGTGCCAGGGGTTGCTCTCACCCCAGAGGTCAGTCCCCCCAGGGCTCTGTGTGCACACTCCTGGCTGGGCTCAGTCCCAGTTCTCCCAGCAGAACTGGGACACAAACCCAGAGCAAGCAGCCCCCAGGAGCTGTGCCCGTCTGTCCCCACTGCCAGGGCAGGGGCTGGCACAGGGGACACCTGGCCATGCCCACAGCCCACAGCCAGGGGCCTGGCTTGGGAACACCCCAGGCTTCAAACACACGGTGTTAACTGCACCCAGCTTGTCAAGCCTCTGCAATGGAAGTGTTTTACCCAATCCTCACTCACTGTCACAGGGACCAGGCACTGTCAGAATGGGGAAGGATTAAACACTTTTGGCTTTGAGCTGTAAGGAGGGGGCTAAAATGTATTTGTGCCCATCACCAACACAGCTACTGCACAGACAGCCCACATTGCCTCTCATTTGCAGCTTGTTGAGAAGGGGATCGTGGTGTTGTTTATTTGGACTTTCCTCAAGTACTGAAGCTCACTGTTGTTTATCAATAAAAAATTATCACCCAGAGGAGCTGTGGCTGCCCCATCCCTGGAAGTGTCCAAGGACAGGTTGGACAGGGCTTGGAGCAACCTGGGATAGAGGAAGGTGTCCCTGCCCATGGCAGGGGATGGAATGAGATGATCTTTAAGTCCCTCCCAACCCAAACCATTCCATGAACTCAGAAGACATAAAACAATCTTACGCTTTGGATGAAACCAATCAACTTGTAGCAAACATCCAGCAGAAACTTTGAAATTGAAACTTTCGGTTTTGCACATTTGAGTCAACAGCTCTTCAACTGTAGAACTATTTCACGTGTGCTGAGGAACAGAACACGCTGCCTGGCTGGCTGCAAAGTGGCTGCAAACCTTAGTTTTCCCCTTGGGACTGGACCAGGCACAGCTACAACACAATCCCATCCTGCTTCAGTCCGTTTATACAATCCCATAAGCACATCAGATGCAGTAAAATATAGCAACAGTTCAGAGCTTTGGTTTCTTTTGCAGAAAACTTTGGTTCAATCTTGCCCACACTTTGGTATTTAGAATCAGACTTTCTTCTCTACCAACATATGTTTGGCACAGAAAATGTGGAGCATCAGGGAGCCAGTTATGACTCCCTGATTCTCAGCTTGTTTTTATCCTTGGGCTCTGCTGGCTGCAGAAATGTTGTGCCTGCTTTGCTAACAATTGCTTTGGGATGCTGAGGGCTCTGCTGGCTGAGATTACCCATGGATTGCCACCTCCTAACACACCCCCACGCCCTCAGAGGGAGAAAACCAGCAGACTGGGAGAGCAGCCAGGTGAAATCCCACTGGGCCAGCAGCACTTTTCAGCACCCCTAAGGCTGTTCACACAAGTTAAAGGCATTGATGCTACTCCAGTGTTTTCTGTTACATGAATCACAGCTTTGTTAATTTGTATTAATTCATTAATAACCTCCAGTACTCAATTCACCAAGCTGATATAATTCCTGTCCTGTTCAGAACAGAACAGCACAGAACACAGCCATTCACAGAATCCCAGACTATTCTGAGTTGGAAGGACCCACAAGGATCATTGAGTCCAACTCTTAAATCAATGGCCCATAGAGGGGATTGAATCCACGACCTTGGCATCACTGACATGGAGTTTTGCAACCTGCACTGAGATTCCTTTCCGAGGGTCCCACCCACCACTAAACTGCTCTGACAAAAAGGAATTAACACCAGCAGAAGGTCTGTTTGCTTTCCTGTGACCAGAGCAAACACCAGATCCCATTGTCAGAGGCTGCCCTCGTTCCAAGAGGACAGCTGAGATCTTTCTGCCCAGGTTTTTCTGAACGGGGGCAGAGTTAGTCACCTCCTGTGTGACCACACAATGCCAGAGGTGCAGGTCACCCCAACCTGCCCATGTGTAAGGCAGGAACCAGAGCAGGTCCATGTGGTGAACAACTCACACACAGCTTTGCAGGGCTGCTCTGGGTGTCTCAGTGCCCCAGGAACACACTCCTTGAACACAACAGAAGTGCTGATGTTGGAGCTGCAAGGTGGGTACATCCTATTCCATGCTGGTTTCCCCAAAAACTCAGCAAAAAGACTGAGATTGGCTCAGTTGGTTAAAACTTGGTTGGAATAATGCCAAGGTCATGGGTTTAATCCCCTGTGTGGGCTCTTGACTTAAGAGTTGACTCGATGATCCTTGTGGGTCCTTCCAACTCAGAATGGTCTGTGATTCTCTGAAAAGGCCTTTTCCTCTGCCTGCCTTGCATCCACTTTAACTACTCAGGATAGAACCAAGTTACTGAGCAAAATTTAATCCTCTCACCCGATTTCTGCCACTGACAACAACAAGGTCTCAAAGCACTCCTTGCTCTTTGTCCAAGCAGCCCAAAGTTCCCCAGCCCACGTGGATTACACAGCACAGAAACCACAGACCATCACTCCTCACCTACACCCCTTAACCTTAAACCAACCTGGCCTGAGTTTAACATGGGAAGTACCATGTAATGTCTAACCCATTAACACAGTTTTATTTGACCCAACTCCCCTTAAATGACTATGCATTTTAGACATTTTCATTTTTTATTACAGCTCTTGCTGTAGCCACACAAGGGTGTTCATTGACAGGCTGCTTGTGCTTGGGGAAATTAAAAAGACATAGAAATAAGTTTCTTGGGTTTTCTCATTGCAGGTGTGCCCTGTACTGAGGGCAACAAAGTCGAGCAGCAGCTTCTCAAGGTGCTCATTTACACAGATCCAAAGCAGGGAATACTATTAGAGGAACATGATGAATAATCAAGCAGATTAAGTGACCATAATTGCTTACTTTGACACCAGGAGCATTAAACAGCTTTTACAAGCCATTAGGAGCTATCCATAATGTTTTTATTACAGCAAGTGTCACAAGCTTCCAGCGAGATTTGATTTTTGTTAAACAAAACCCGACAAAGTTAATTGGCAAAACCACTTCTCAGGAACATTCACGTGTGATGGAACAAAATAAGCCCTTCAAAGACCAGACCCTGCACAGCCCAATGAAGAAAGATTTCCCTGATTCATATCCCTGCACCTGACAAGCACATTTTTTCCACCCCTGAGGTGAGAAGCCCCTTGTAAGCAGTAAAAACAGCCTCAAACCCGCTGCCACTGCAGCCACATTTTTAACTAATCCCGAAAACCGTCCTGGAACTCCTCACATGCTTAAATTTAACGATGTGTGTAAGGCTCGGCAGGACTCCTGCTGTGATTCAGTCATTTTCCCCCAAATGTGTTTTGGTCAAGGGGAAAGTGTTAAAAAAGCATAGTGGAATTACAGCAAAATATTGAAAACAGCAAAAGGTTGGGATGGTGGGGAGCTCCCCAGGAACACAGCCAGGTCCTGAAGTGACTTTCAAAGGAGAAAATAAAGAGCTGTACTCAAATGTTATTTTGGTCTTTTCCTTTATGGGTGCCTTTCAGATCTATTTAAGTAATAAATCTGGAAAGTATCACATCTTAAAAAGCCTAAGACATCCAAAAGAACATGTTTTTGTAGGAGGAGTGGGGAGGAAGGTGAACACAGGTACCTGACCTGCCACTTGTTGCTGTGCTGTGACCTGGGAGGGGAGGGAAATGAGAACTGTCCAGCCCAAACACCCGGTGGGGCTCACTGGGCCAGCCAGCTCGTTTGTAGAAATGCTTAATTATCTGGGCATTCTACCCACAACCTGTCTGGTCCCTACCACGACCCAAAGAACGAGTCAGCATCTCTTACAAGCAGAGAGTTCTGTCTCAGAAATCAGTCACTGACAAAGAGGAATTGCTTTCTTCCAGGTGGGGAACCCATCCAAAAACTAAGAAAAATAATCAGGCTAATTAATTCTTATCTGCAAAGAGCAATTACTCAAATGACCTTAAGTGGTTTGGGGAGGCCAGCAGTCAACCTACCCTGTGCTGGAACAGAATCACTCCATGAGTGACCAAAGGATAAAGGCACAGCCCCGACACCTGGTGTGTTGTGAGCAACAGCAGACAACAAAAAATAAAATGCATGCCTTGACCAGAGAGCATCCCATCCCCTCCCAGATCATCACTCAGAGGGGAACCCTCTATCCCACACCACAAAGGGATTTTTAGGAGCCATGGCAGCATCTCTCTGTTAACTGGAAATACAAACCCCCCTGGCTTTGCAATCCAGCCCTGCATGATGCAGATCTTGGCCAAAGAAACAGTTAATTAAATCTTCAAGCTTCTGTTTGCTTTATTATGGGAGTCACAGACTATTCTGAGTTGGAAGGGACCCACAGGGATCATCGAGTCCAACTCAAGTCAATGGCCCACACAGGGGATTGAACCCATGACCTTGGCATTATTACAGCCAAGTTTGAACCAACTGAGCTCATCTCAGGGCCATTTCATATTTACAATTGTGACACTACAAAGAAAATTGGACCTGATGATTCAAAAGCATTTAGTTTGTTATCCACTTCTAACCAAGAGTTCTACCAGCCCTGAAACATCATGAGGACCAAACCTCATCAGCTGAAACACTCACTGTATTTATTGAATGTTGATCATTAATTACTGCCATGGGTTATGACCCACAATTCTACTCTAAGATTTTTCCTCATTTGCCTTTTTTTTTGCCACAGTGTGTTCATCCTCTCTCTTTGCTGGATCAAGAAATGTACAGCAACTTGGGTTAAGGGAACTCTTAGTACCTTGAAAACACACCTGAGACCAGACACCTTTTTCCTTTTTGCTGTCAGAATTGGTCAGTCCTGTGACATCACCATGAAAAGCATCTTTATGGCTCCTTCACTCTTTGGGAGCTCAGACTGGGCAGAATATTTTCTATGCATACCCAGCTGTATGTGTTTGAATAAAATAATTTCCCACAAAACCTAAGAAGGGCTGGCACTTCTCTTTTAGAAGAACAGTCCCACTAGAACACATCGAGCCTGTTCACCGTGAAAGAAGAACTTTTACTCCTCAATCTTGAGTTGATTTCTTTCAGTCTCCTTTTAGCACCCCTACATCACATACCTTTATGATATGGTACCATGAACAAACTAAACTGTGCAAAAAACAAACAGAAAAGCAGCAGACTGAGCTGCCAAGGTCCAGCTTATCTGGCAGGGATGTTTCAGGCATCGGAAGGAGGTGAGTGCAGCAGCACCACGACACATGGCAGAGCAGGGGCTGCAAAAACAGGGAGAGAAGTTGGAGTTTGGTTGGCAGGAAAAAGCAGGTGAGAGGGAGTGGGGAGTGTAAGACAGGGCAGGCCAATGAGAAAATGATTTAGGTTACTCAAAACCAGACAGAAATCATGGAAATGTGAATAAACTACATGAAACAGATAAGCAAATGCAAATTGCAACCAGTACTAATAAGAATCAATAAGAAAAACAGGCTTTAAAATAATTCTTTTCATTACAGAGTTCTAATTGAGACTTGTCATTTCAGAAGGAAAGAAATGAAGCTTTTATCAAAATCAATTTGGTTTTGGTCTTTCTTTTGGTTTGTTTTAAAATCAGTGCCAGTTGCTGAGCCAACAAGAAGCAAAAAGGAAAGGAACAGTGAAAGACAGAGACATATTTTAATTTGTGTCTGCCTCTGAAACATTTCTCACTCTGTCCAACAGAATCAAGCAAACTTCAGATGAGTTACTGAGATGGTGAGGTATGAAAAACTATTACACAAAGGTTAAGAAATGGCAATTGTTTCCAGTAGAGACAAGACAAATGTTACCACAAAAATGCAACAAGGGAGAACAACCTCCTGTCTGTAAGATTCCTATAGGACAACTGGCTGAATTCAAAGCACATAAAGAAAGATCCTGTAAGGAATGTGATGATAGCAGCACCATTTTTCACATCCACATAAAGTATTTAGCATTAGTACTTTTTATGGCATAACTAAAGCATGAAGAACTTAAAATAGGAATTTTTCCATCCCTGTTGAAGGACCAACCTCTGCTCTCTGTTCATACACAACCTACCAAGAATCAGCCCACAATTGTCCCTGTAACACTGACTTAAGATGGAGCTGCTGGAGAATCTGCTTTTCTCCCAGACTGGGTGATGAGACTAAAATTAAGACTACACAAATGACCTAAACAACAAAAAAAAGGCACTTTAAACTGATCTAGGAAAAAGCCTCCAAAAACAAATGCTGTGCTGGACAGATTCTGTTTGAGTCCTGTGCAAATCATGAGGTTCAAGCAACCTCCAAAAGGCAGGGGGGAGAACTACAACCATTTCTGACAGGACTTTTAAGATTCAGACTTGAGCTAACATGTCTCCTAATACAGAGAGGACAGCACAGACTGGTCAGAGACTGCCTTAAAAAAATGTTGTTCAAATATCAATACCAAAGTCCTTTTGACATGGGGAGGAAAGGAAAAAAAATCAATAAAACCCAATTTATACTTGCTGCAAATAGAAAAGAAGATTGAGGCAGAAAGATGTTACTTCTACCCATCCACTTGGGTGATGTGTGATAAGCACTGCAAAGGTCAGTCCCTTGGGGAGAAACAGAACCACATGAGGAGAATAGTTCCCTCCTGCAAATGGGAAATTGAAGTTGGAGATCAGAAAACAATTCTTTCCAGAGAGAGTAATCAGCACTGGAATGGGCTGCCCAGAGAGGGGGTGGATTCCCCATCCCTGGAGATTTTTAAAGTGAGCTTGGCCGTGGCACTGAGTGCCATGATCTGGTAAAGGGACTGGAGTTGGACCAAGGGTTGGACTTGATGATCTTGGAGGTCTTTTCCAACCCAATCCATTCTGTGATTCTGTGTTTGAACACCAAGACAGGCATTGCAGTGCCATGATCAGGAGCACAGAAATGAGCTGAGTGTCAGCAAAGGCCACCACAGGGCTGTGTGAGGGAACAGCCACAGAGTCTGTGCCCAGAAGCCACTGATGCTCAGAGACTGTAATTACTGACAGATGTCCAAAGACACAGGAATAAATCTCTCCGCTGAGGACTCGGGTTCTTCAAAGCTCATCTTCTCTACCTCAATTTATTTTGCTAATTGAATTAGCCTGTGGTTAATTTAAGATTATATTCCATTTTCATTTCAATCCAGAAAAGGAAGGATGCAACAGAGTGTATTCCAACCAGCAAACAAACAGCCTGCCTGGTGCTGAGGAGCTGGAGGTGCTCCTGCTGTTCCCAAGGGCCAGGATTCCCAGGGGTGCTGTGGGGGAACTGCCTGCTGGGATTGGGACAGAACTGAACAGGACAGGAATGTGAAGCAATTCATGTGTCATTTTTAAAGCTGCCACAGTCAGCTGCACACAGTTCTTCATTACTTGTTATTAAACCCCTGAGTGAGGAGCACGAAGGGGACAAGGAATCACAGAGTATCCTCAGCTGGAAGGGACTCCCAAGGATTATCAAATCCAACTCCCAGCCCTGCACAGACACCCCAACAATCCCACCCTGTCCCTGAGTGTTGTCCAAACCCTCCTGCAGCTCTGGCAGCCTTGGGGCTGTGCCCACTGCCCTGGGGAGCCTGCTCAGTGTCCACCACCCTCTGGGGGAGGAGCCTTTCCCTGAGATCCAACCTGACCCTGCCCTGAACATTTTGCTCACTAAAAAACCAAAACAATAAACAAAAATTTTTTTCTCAGCAAAACTCATGGAAAGCTAACAGAAGGGTTTCTATACATGTAATATACATATATACACACACAATAATAATTAATACTATAAAAATGTATTTAAAGCTTTTCTGAGGATGGACTACAGCATTAGAGAAAAACCTGTAACTTGCATCAGCTGCACAGCAGAGCACATCCCACAGCATCAGCTGCAGGACTATTTTGACTTCTCATGAGCTGTTTATGCCACCTGAAACTTGCTGAGCACAAAAGCTTTGCAGTTTACCACTGAAAATACAACATGCTAAAACAGCAACCATAAAAACCTAAATATTATGAAAAGGAATCCAGTCATTTTCTAACAGGATACTCAGACATAAATAAAACTAAACTGTAAGTAGAAGTAGAGATGAAACAGTAGCCTGCAGCTGATGTCCACATAGTTCCCTTTGTCCTGAGGGCACAAATTAAAATTGGAATCAGTCCACTCTCACACATCACCACCAACTTTTCTAATTCAAAGTATTTTTGCCAAACACTTTTCCCCATAAGGATATTAATTTTAGACCCTGTGGGTAAGCAGAGCTGCTGCACAAGCCCTGCCCTGCAGTCTGCTGTGCCTGCCCTGGGGCTGGGCAGTGCTGGGCATGACTGGAGGAGCTCAGCCAAACAAATGAGCAACTCAACAGCTTAATTAGTGTGTTGGCAGGCTCCGAGGATTTTAATGGATTTCGAACTTTCTACTAATCAGTTTCAAGGGGCTATTTGTGTTTTCCCCCATCACATCCCTAATGGCACTTCTCATTCAAATTGCCTTTATTTTACTTAATAAAGCCAGGGGGTTTTTCCTCTCCAGAAAACACTTAGTAAGAAGTTATTTGCAGGAATCAAATTGATTATTGATGCAAGGACAATCCTGCAGACTGCCCTGTGACATGGAACTCAGTGCATTCCCTCTGTGTGTGCTGGTGCAGAGCTCTCCAGTTATGACTTTTGGGGGGGGGCACAGATGGTCTTTCTGGGGGCACTTTCTGATCTTCTGCTCACCTGACTTTTGGGCAAGAGTTGTTTGTGTGTGTGTTTTAGTTTCTGTAGCTTTTAAAAGAAACATTGATCAATATAAAGGCACCTGTCTTAATTTCTAAGGGGAAACTTTGGCCCATTCTCAGGCTGGACAAGCTTTGAAGGTAGCATTAGGAATTTAGATGTATTAGTAGGACAATATTTCAAGTATTGCCTCAGAGCCTTTCAAAGTCTAACAGCCCAGGCAGGGTTTTAGTGCACAGGAGAACACGGAGTGTCACTCACCTTTAAATGCATCAACCCTGCAGCTCAGGACTCACCTCTGCCATTTTACACAACAAAGATCTGATAGCAAAAAGTAATCAGAATTTGAAACAACTGAATTTAAAACACCTAAGTAAGTATTCTCACAGACCTATTTTTTTCACCTCAATACCAGTTTGTGGGTTTGGGGTTGTTTTGTTTGGGGAAGGGATGAGAGAGTGGGCAAATGAAGAAAAAAGTGCTTAACAACAGCATTCTGAAAGCTCATAATTTTAAGTTAAACCCTTAATATCCTCTTTCTAGTGCTAAACAGGCTTTAAATTTGTCACTGAAAGTAAGTATTATTTGCCTAAGATCCCAGAATAACTTCACATTATAATTTAAGTAACTGGATCAGCTTTTTTCTCAATGCTTTTATGAATGACTACAAGGTGAAAAGCTGTTTCACATCACAGACAAATATTTGGCCAACAGCTCAACCACAAGCTGGCAGTGGCAGTGTCATTTCCTGGGCTTGCCCCTGGTTCCCAGCACCTCCCTGTGCCAGCAGATGCCCGTGTGGCTGAGCACAAACCACATGAAGGCACTGACAGGAACAGAGAACAAGGACACCGCCCTTAGGAGGGTGAGTTTCTGCAGCCAGGTGAGTTCCTGGAGGTCACCCCATGGCCTCCAAGTGTTGTGCTGTCAGAGGTGAGGCTGGAATACATTCCCAGGAAATGAACTTCCCTTTCCTGAAGGGCAGTTCTAGCCAGGTGGAGGGTTGGTCTCTTCTCCCAGGCACTCAGCAATAGGACAAGGGGGCACGATGGGCTCAAGCTCTGCCAGGGGAAATTGAAGTTGATCAGAAAAAAATTCTCTCCAGAGAGAGTGCTCAGGCATTGGAATGGGTTGCCCAGAGAGGGGGTGGATTCCCCATCCCTGGAGGTTTTTCAACTGAACTTGGCCGTGGCACTGAGTGCCATGATCTGGTAAAGGGACTGGAGTTGGACCAAGGATTGGACTTGATGATCTCAGAGGTCTTTTTCAACCCAATCCATTCTATGATTCTGTGATTCTGTGAAAGGGGAGTGCAGCTTTGGGGGCTGGAACACCAGCCCTGGCCTTCATCCCAGCCCCAGATCCCCTGGCTCTGCAACCTGAACAGCCAGAGAGTCCCAGCCAGTCCTGGAGTGAAGGGCTGACAGAACACTGTGCACATTCACAGAGTGTTTTCAGACTTTGACTGGGGATCCTCCTCTGGCTGTGGCTTTTGAAAGGTACCCTACAAAAGAAGCTTATTCCTGTATTTCTTTATAATCCATCAGTCTTGAAATAAAGTTATGCAAATCTTTATCTTACCAGCCTTTTAAAAACGCTGATTTAGGACTACTTTAGGTACAGGTAGAGAACAGCTACATGACTCACCAGTTGGTTGTTTGTACACATTCATTAAACACACCAGCAGCTGTCTTAATTTATAGCAAGTTTCACAAAGTAAAACCTGTTGAGGTATTTGTGCTCAAATCTTGCCCAAGGTCAAAGCTGTGAGCCCACAATAACACACGGAATCAGGATGTTGAAACATTTTAACTTCAGAGATTCATCCTCTGCAACCTGTTCTCTCAGCTGCCCTTCTGGAAAAGGAAAGACAACTCATTTGAACATGTTAAATACGTTGTAAAATAAATACTATCCACAAGTGGCTTTATCTAATGTGGGATTTAAAACAGCACAAGAAGTATCAGAGCTGCTCTGTAGAGATTCAGTTTAAGCCATCCCAGATCAGCAGCTGAATCACAAGCTAAACACCACTGTGCTACACCCCAAGCCAGGCTGAGCTTATCCTACAATGAATTTTTTAAACTCCAGTAAAACCCTACTAAAGCAGGATTTTATTTTTTGCCACTGAAGATAACACTTCTTGTCTTAGTGCTACTGTTTCCATTTGGAAAATAGGTCACGTCAGGAACTGCTCTGAAATGACTGTTTAAACAAAGCTTACAAACACAGACAAAATTCTTCTGCTGGAATGTCTTCTAAGTCTGCACCAAGGTTGGTGGTCCACGAAGGAGCACACAGGAGAGCAAAGAAATTTGTGAAGAGAACCAGGAAGGGCAAGAATGAGATTTCACAGACATTTCAAGGATGTGGAGATAAAGAGCAGGAATACACCTTAACACCAGAAATGCAGAAGAGTCTCTCTTGAAAATAATTACTTCTTTAGTTAGCTATAGCATATAAATTTTTTTTCTAGGAAGGTATATGCATTTTTCACTTAATCTCATTGAAGCAAATAAACCAGTGTGAACTAAATTAAATACCACTTGTATGTCCATACAAGATACCCTGACTTTTCAATGTCTCTACATACTCACTTACACAACTATTTTTGCCCTGCAAATACAAGGTAATTACAAACACCACACACATAATTGCAATCATATAAGAAAGATTAGCACAGTGTCTGTGGGCATCTCAGTTCAGAACAAATCCTCTTTCAAAGGCAAAGAAAGGCCTTTGGGATACATCTTAAAGCATCTCCACATGCACACACTGTCACCTGGCACAGACAGAGTACTCAGATCAGGAACTGTAGCTGGATAATTTAGGTGTCCACATCAATACACTTGAAGCATTCCCATACTGTCAGGTCATGTATTTTAAAAACCAGGAAATCAGGATGCTGACTACTATAGTAAGAAAAAAGAAAACTGTAAAACAATGCAAGATGAATCCAGCACCATGGTCCTGTGTTTTATGAAACAACATTCCAAAATTCTATAAAAGAGTTATTTTCAGAACTCAGCAGCCTGATCCAAACCTGCAGTCAGCCCTGCTTGGAGCAGGGTGGATGAGGTGTCCCTCAGAGATCCCTCCCAATCCACATTAGTTGAAGATTTCATAAAATAAACTGGGGAGTGAGAGTGTTTGTACACACTTGTCCTCTTTCTTTCCAGACTCCCTGGGCAGCCTGTGCATCCCACCACACAGAGCACTGCATGGAGAGCAGGACTACAAAGAGCACTGACTGGGGCAGACAGATTCTGGCATCCTAAACACACACCAGTTTTACATTTATGCACAAGAACTACAGGAGAATGCATTGACCTAAGTGATGTGGGGAAGATGTAACACTTCTCATCAGCTCTGCCTGACCTCAGAAGGGTCTGATTTACCTGCTGAATCCTCAGCATGGTGGAAACACAATGCCCACTGCTGAGGAACCTCTCTGGAATTATAAATTATATTAATTGCTTCTGCTGAGCCATGGGAAAAGAGAGGAAGCAGGTTTGTCTTGACAGAGGTAACCACCCAAACCACACTAAACGCTCAGCTCCACCATTCCTCTCTAACCCACATTTCATTCACACGTCTCAAACTGAAACTCCACTACTCCTACCTCTGGAATTCCTGCTTTGATGCGTTTTCCCTCCTGCCCTCCCCAGATCAGCATTTTCAGCAGTGACTCACGAGAACACAAGTGACATGACACGTGGCTGAGGCTGAAACTCACTCTGGTGCCTGCACCTGGAAGCCCAAAGGACACGTCACTGAACGGGACAGGACAGGACAATCTCCTGCAAAAGCAGCAATGAGCATCACCCTGGGGAGGGTATTTCATGCTATTAAACCAGATGAGTGATCATGTCTCATAAAAAGTTACATTTCAAATTAATTCCTATTTTACCACAAGACAAAACCCAAGATGATATACAAAGCCTGCAGAATTCAGAGTAAAACCAGGTTCCTGCATCTCTGCTGCACCTGGACATGTTATTTAAGAATATCACATTATCCCTGACTGTATGATCAAGCCTTACAGACAGGCAATCAAAATAAGAACAGAGCCAAAGAATTAAACAGTCATTTGGAATGGTAAGAAAACAGGGCATTGAAACACCATTTTTTTCCCAAGCAATCTCTTCCAGCCTCTCACCTCAGTTCTACTCCCCTCCCCAGCAGTGTCTGAGATGATCTACAAAACTTATTTCACTACTTTAAATTATTTTTTCTCATGTTTTGTAAGTATTTTTACTACAAAAGTAAATCACAATGTAGGCCAGACTACCTTTCCCCAACCAGACACATTAAGTTTTCATGTCATGCTGTTACTGGAATTAAGAGCATAGTTGTAATTATTGTGATTTTAGAAAATAATTTACTGCAAAGGCAAAATCATGGCAAAGTTAGGACTATGAAAACTGGTGCATTGTAACTTCAGTTCTTTAGCTCATTTAAGTCCTACACAGAATCTGCCCTTACTTAGACTGAAGTTTCCCAGTTTCTGCACTTAAACACATTTCAAAAGGTTTGACAGATGCAACTGGCACAGCAAATCCCCTTTACAAACACAAAACAAAACTAAAATTTGCCTTTCACTGTAAACCTGCATTTTTTCTTATTTTCATGTTATATTTTTCTGCCCTAAATACTGACTATTGCCAAGAACACAACTTACTATGTTGCTTAATTCTTCTACGTGTACATTTTTAATGTATTGTTGGAACAAGAGTGTAAATAATTCCTTTAGATTTAGTTCTGACATTTGAATACAGTAACTTCCACAATTCCCACAGCCCCACAGGTGCAGAAAACCTCACTCTGACAAAAGCAGAGCCATTTTCCTTGTCATATTCTTGGCAGAATTAGGAATCTTCTTTCAGAATAATTTCCATTCACTGCTCTGCAAACTTGACTGGAAAATACTAATGATAATATTCTGCTCTACAGAAGTCAGATATTCTGGAGCATATGTTGATAGAGCAACCCAAATATATCATCCATCACATTATAACATTACAAAAGGAAGTTTTCAAGTCTACTATCTCTTGATTTTAGTTCAGCATGAGGTGCTAATGGGAGGTTTGGGGGAAACATTATTAAGGCTGAATTGGACCATATTCATGTACTGTGAACCAGAATAATCATTTCATCAGTAATTTGTGTAGCCAGTGCTCCTCAACACATCACACATTTCCTGTATTAATCAACTTCCATCATAGTAAGTCATTAAATAACATCCACATTTGCAGTGTGCATTTATAAAGGCACAAGAAGGAGGCTGAGCAGGCCAAGGATGTGGTGCCCACGTGCCCCAGAAGGGCAGAGTCCTCACTGCAGCTCAGATTCCTCTGATCTTGAAGCCTTCAGATGCATTTTCCTCCAAAGTCTGAGTTCTCTTCCCTTCTTACCATGATGTCACTGACAACTGAAAAACCTGAGAGCACTGAAAGGCACTTCACTGAGAACAAGTGTCAATAATCACACTTTTTTCTGTTAGTCAAACTCAGTAATTTACATGAATGAATGTCTGGTAGTCAAAATAAAATTGGAAAGGTCCAGAGCAAAGAGAGAACACACATACAAAGGAAGCTGCATTTTTGAGAAAACTTCAAAAAATTACCTTCTCAACTTCTGTTTTTTTTAGAAGAGCTGTTTGTGTAACATTTAGAATCATAGAATGGATTGGGCTGGAAAAGACCTCCGAGATCATCAAGTCCAACCCTTGGTCCAACTCCAGTCCCTTTACCAGATCATGGCACTCAGTGCCACGGCCAAGCTCAGCTGAAAAACCTCCAGGGATGGGGAATCCACCCCCTCTCTGGGCAGCCCATTCCAATGCCTGAACACTCTCTGGAAAGAATTTTTTCCTGATATCCAGCTTCAATTTCCCCTGGCAGAGCTTGAGCCCATCGTGCCCCCTTGTCCTATTGCTAAAGATCTATTGGCAAAAGATCTGTTGTTCATGAGGAAACATTGGATTTGGATACTTCAAAAGCACTAAGATAATATTTCAGAGCAACAGTTTCTTACAGCCCATGAAGCAGCTCATTTAAAACCCCTGAATGTGGAGTGTAATGACCTAATTAGGAGAATTTCTCCCCAGAGAGAGGCTGTTCTAGTGTAGGTTGGTGGGAAAACCCAGCTGGTTTGAATACTGTAAGATCAAGACCTGAATGGTTATGCAAATGTGTGGCTGAAGAGAAAAGATTATCATCAGAAGAGTGGAAGTTTCTGTTCTTCTGACAAACACACACTACTAACCTCAGCTTCTCAGTTAAAAACCTTTCCAGGATTACTCATACCTGGTAACTACAAAACAAATTCAAAACTGGCAACGCTGTTCTGTTGAACTTCAGTTACTGAAAGTACTCCACACTTACTTCATCTCTGTTAGAGGAGAAAATAATGAAGAGGTGTCATTTATCAGCTCCCATATCAGCTTTTGTAGTATCAAAGGCCAATGCAAGAGATCAAATTGTTCAGTAACAAAATATATTTAGATAAATTACATAGTAGCTGATCTCAATTACTCTTTTTTCCAAAGGCACACACAACACACTTTGTAGGCCAGTATTTTTACCCATCATTTTTAAGGGTATAATTAATGAACTGCACAAACACCTTTCAATACATGAACATGTTAAATTTGCCCCCTAAGGAAAAGCATCCCAAGACACACACTCAGATGGAAGCACCAGAACATTGTTTATATCTTAAACCTTTTGAGTTTCAAATAAAATGTGAGGATCTTGGTCATTACCATAACCTGCAGAAAGTTCACAAATTCTGGCTAAGTTTGAGCAATACCAGGAGCATTTTGGCTTGTCCTCTCTTGCTGCCCCTCAGAGAACTATGCACAGATTCTCACAGGGAAATAATCCACTCCACACACTTTATTAACATTAACATAACGCAATAAAACTTTAGGTAATTAAGTTTAATGTGCTGTTCAACACATAACATGGAATTTCATACAACTTACAGCAATCCTTTACAGTTCACAACACCCTCACAGCCAAAACAGAACAGACCAAAAACTGCCCCAGTGTTGTTATCCAAGAGCTCGAGTTTCTTCTTGCTGCTCACCCTGGAAAGTAACACAATGATAAGTTACAATATGACAGTCAAATATCTGAATATGAAATGGGCTTGCCTTGTTTCACTAAGTCTGCCCAGGCAAGTGCAGTCCCCTAATATAATCCTCTAACTTGGAAATAATAAAAGACATAATAATCCCACTGGTGCTTTTATATGTACAATACACATAAGCAGAACAACATCTGACATTTTTATGATGCATAAACAGAGGTTTCACTAAACTGAAATACAGATCAACATTTAGCATGGCAATAAGGTGAATTATTTAATTCTTAGGCTAACCACTCAATTTTCTGTAAGGCAAAGCAGTGTTCCACATTCACTTTCGAGTTACATTGGCAAAATAACCACACACTGTGGTTTGTCAGGGGAGGGGGTGGTTGGTTTGGGGTTTTTTCATCCTCTTTTTTTTCTTTAATTAAAAACAAACTATGAACACTAAAGACCAAAATGCAGAATCTTTTAGTTCAGTTAAAACTTGTTATTAGTCCAAGCAAAGCACTGAAAATCAATTTGTTGGGAGAGCAGAGGAAGCTGTCCTACTAAGCAGGGTATTCTTATCAGGCTTCCCCCTCCCCTTTTTCTTTTAAATGAAATTTAACTTTTGCTTCCCTGCTTGCTGTGAAACTCCTCAGCCATTCATGCCTTTGTCATGGCATGGTAAGTCTTCAGCATTAACAGCTCACTGGACTTCCCCTCAAGATTTGCTTTCCAAGGGAATTACACTCCACAACTGCCTTGTCTGGACAGTAACTGCACAGCTTTTCAGAGAACACATGACTCAAGATAAAGAGAAGCTCTGCAATACAGAGCCTGTCAAGATCCCACAACTGTGAGAAAAGCTGGGCAGAAAAAATCACACAAGGAGCTGCCACTGCCACTTTAGAAGAGCCAGAACTGAAGCTGAAGTGTCCCTTCAAAGCTGGGGCTTCCCAGCTCCACATTCACTACTGACTGACACCCACTCACCCTATGAGTTTCAATCTTCCTCATCAAACTGCTGTGACAGTTCTCAGTAACTATTTTGTATTTATATTGTTTAATTTTTTACTGAATCAAGGCAAAAAAAGATATAGTCTGTAATGAAATGCCAGGAAGTCAGTTCAGAGAATCACAGAAGGGTTTGGGTTGGACACCATCACTTTGCCTCACTGCTCTACTGTGAATGAAACCCAAATTTAACAGTGATGTGCTGTTCAGACACTGAAACTTAAATCATTTTCCTCATAGTGAGGTTATATAACTACTCCTGGTAGGCACATTCCCTGGAATTATACAGTGTGCCATAGGATGTTTGTCCCATACAAGTCTTCTTACCTTTGAATCTCCTAATCCTCAGACAGCTGTTGTTCTTTAGCTTTATAGAATTACCACTGCACATGTGCCTCATCATGTGTCCAGCATCTCATGGAATGTGAGGTAGCACCTTCACATGGATATTGTGAGACTGTTCCAAAGCCTCATTACCTTACCTTTTAGGGTAACTAAAAGTTTTTCTCTTATCAAACAACTTCTCACAATATTTCTCACATCTCAGAAGGCTAAAATAAGCAATCAATTAAACACAAACCTTCTGTCTCACCTGTATCAAATCAGTCCCAGGAATTCAATTATTGCTGCACTCCCAACTAAAAAGTTACACTGCCAGTGAAAAATGCTGTTTTGAAGAGTGTGCTTGAATTTGTCAGCTCCATCAGCACCAGGGTTTATTTTCTCCTGACTGGCTTCCAAGAACTCCTCTGTGCCACAGCACTGGTTTCAGAACCCCAGCTTGCTCACCTACTAAAATTAAAAGTAAGAAGAATTAGCCAAGTCACAAGCAGAACCAGAGTGGAGGATGAGAATCAAACATGGTACTTGCCATACTTCACCATCTCAGCGAGGGGTTTGGGCACACCATGCAATGCCAGTGCCATGTCCTGCAGTCTCTGTGACCCCTGCACACACCAAAAACAGTTTTATGAAGGTCAGAAAACTGAGACATGGATGGAATTACAGCTACTCAGTAAGACTGCTGTGGATAGCCAAAGCCTAAATAAAGGGTAATGGACAGGCATACCTATTGGAGGCTCCTCTGATCTCAACTGGGAATGCCTCAGTTACTGGAGACACTGCAGTGACAGAAACCAGTGGTCGATGGTGGGGTGGCCTCGCTGAGCACAGCACTATTTTTAGACAGTTTAACACATCACTCAGTCAACAATGAAACATTTCTCATTTGAGAAGGGTTAAAGCACACACAGTTGCACTTGCCTGGGCAGTGTTCTACTGTAAATACCTCATTGCTGAGGAGGATACGTGTAAAGTATTGGCTATCTCCTTGTTCACTCATGAACCTTGTACAGAACTGAGGAAAGCACTCACTGAACAAGTGGTTTTGCTCTGTATACTCTTAAGAGCTTTACAACTTTTCCAGAATCTCTGCTATTCTTGCCTCAGGAAGGACTGGACCATCTATTATGCACTAAGACATTTCCAGATAATGAATCAGAGCAGGAATGACATGAGTTTCAAATAAACAAAATTAAGTGTGATAATAAAATCAATTCAAAATGCTTTCAAATGCAAAACACAGAAGAAACCAGAGCATCACTAACGTGTCATGTGGCTCTGCCCACACGCAGTCCTGTGGTGCCTCCTGCTCCTCTTTCACAGGCTCAGCTCCCACAGCTCCCAGCCCAGCACAAGCAGGTGCTTTGGGCAGCTGGTCATCGTTGTCATACCTGCAGACACACCCCAAATTGTCAGCTGAAACACTTCTGCAAAATAGTTCTGTCTCTGTTTCTGTCTCTGTTTCATCTACAGATCTGTGCTCAGCGATACAAAAAACAAAACAGAAGCTCTTTTACAAAGGATATTCAAAATCTTCAATTTTAGCAAGATTAGCTGTATAACTTCCTTTTAAACAGATAACTTTCAACCCATTATTTTTAAACATCAGCTGCAGACTTTAAAGTACCGCAGTAGGTTGTGGCAGCCAAAAAGGGGACACAGGTTGAAGTTGTCACACATGAGATGG
The DNA here is from genome assembly GCF_047495875.1 of Pithys albifrons albifrons. NCBI lineage: Eukaryota > Metazoa > Chordata > Aves > Passeriformes > Thamnophilidae > Pithys > Pithys albifrons. The sequence goes on along the minus strand of NC_092476.1, from coordinate 8,697,579 downwards.
TTTATTCAACCAATCCACAAAGAAAGAAAAAGGAAAAAAAATAGGAAAAGGCAAAAAGCAAACTCTATCTACTAAAGTTACACAATTGTAAAATCCCACCCTGGGCCACCTCCCATTGGTTGAATAGCAGTGTCCATAAACTTCATTACAGCTTCTAATTGGATGTCACTCTTTGCCCAGATGTTCTCTCTCCTGTGAGAAATTTATCTCTTCAACATTCCTTTCTCATGGACAGCTTCTCCCAAAACTTCCTTGTCTCATTTTGGTTTTGCCAGACTGCTGGTTTTCCTCACAGGACTAATTAAGTTTCAGTGTTCTCATTTCTGTACCAAAAGGTACCAACTAGGCCTCAGACAACTGCCTGCAGCTCCAAAGGGCTTTCTTAACTCAAAAACTCTTAATAATCCTCACAAAGTAGCACCAAGAAAAATATTTCATCCACCCTTCCCACGTAAAGAAAGGACAGTACTAACGTTCCATCTGCTGCTATTAAAGATGTGCTGCCTGACAGAGCTGTATCCTCCTTCACAGGGATCCTTCTGACACCCCCAGGGAGGGGACAGAGTGGGGCTTTTGACAGTGGGTCACAGCTGTCATACCTAAAAAGAAAATACACAACTGGAATTAACACTCAGAACTATTTACTTGGTACTAGTAAGCAGAGGAGTATTGTGACAATCTACTCACAAGTCCAATAAAAACCCTGCAACTTCAGCATCGTTTCTGAAATCCAACTTCTCCTTAAGCACCAGCCACCGGTCAATGTGGCTTCCCACATAAATCCTCGTTTGCCCCCTTCTTCTGTCAAGGCTTTGCTTCCTCTTTTTCTTTTCCAGGAAAGACAACACTGGGGGCCTCCCACACCTCTTTGCTGGCAGGGACATGGTGAGCCTGGAAATAAAGGAGGGGGTTTAGTGAGGAGCAACTCAGAGAAACAGGAGGTACCTGAGTGTCCTGAGGCACCACAGCAGGGACTGAGCAGTGATGGCCAAACACCTTTGGCTCCTCCAGAGTCAAACTGGAGGGGGGGAAAGCCCCTCACAGTGATGGTCTTAGTGGGGAACCCCTCACACAGCCAGCCCCGGGGCGGGGAAAGGCCCCCCGCACAGCCAGCCCCGGGGGCGGGGACAGGTCCCCCGCACAGCCAGCCCCGGGGCGGGGACAGGTCCCCCGCACAGCCAGCCCCGGGGGCGGGGACAGGTCCCCCGCACAGCCAGCCCCGGGGCGGGGACAGGTCCCCCGCACAGCCAGCCCCGGGGGCGGGGACAGGTCCCCCGCACAGCCAGCCCCGGGGGCGGGGACAGGTCCCCCGCACAGCCAGCCCCGGGGCGGGGACAGGTCCCCCGCACAGCCAGCCCCGGGGGCGGGGACAGGTCCCCCGCACAGCCAGCCCCGGGGGCGGGGACAGGTCCCCCGCACAGCCAGCCCCGGGGGCGGGGACAGGTCCCCCGCACAGCCAGCCCCGGGGGCGGGGACAGGTCCCCCGCACAGCCAGCCCCGGGGGCGGGGACAGGTCCCCCGCACAGCCAGCCCGGGGGCGGGGACAGGTCCCCCGCACAGCCAGCCCGAGGGCGGGGACAGGTCCCCCGCACAGCCAGCCCCGGGGCGGGGACAGGTCCCCCGCACAGCCAGCCCCGGGGCGGGGAAAAAGCCCTTCTCACAATTGCCCCTGAAAGAGGGAAAAGCCCCTCACACACTTGCTACTGAGGGGGGAAAAAGCCTCTCATACACTTGCTACTGAGAGGGGGGAAAAGCCCCTCACAGAGTCACCCTGAGGAGGGGAAGAAAAGCCCCTCACACAGCCAGCCCTGAGGAGGGGAAAAGCCCCTCACACAGTCACCCCTGAGGAGGGGAAGAAAAGCCCCTCACACAGCCAGCCCTGAGGAGGGGAAGAAAAGCCCCTCACACAGTCACCCCTGAGGAGGGGAAGAAAAGCCCCTCACACAGTCACCCCTGAGGAGGGGAAAAGCACCTCACACAGCCAACCCTGAGGGGGATGACGAGCCCCTCACGCCGCCCGAGGGCGCCAATCCCGCCTCACACTTCCCCGAGGGGTGACAAGTCCACCGCAATCGCTCCACGAGCCTCCAGTCCCTCCCAGACCTTCCCCCTCCCGCCGGCGCCTCACACGGTGCCCCGGAGCCCGCGGGGGCGTCTCCGGGGGTCTGTCCAGGGGTCTGTCTGTCCCTGTCCTGCCGCGGGGCCGCCCGAGGTAAACATGGGACACGTGACCGGCGGGGGGACACGTGACCGGCGGGGGGGACACGTGACCGGCGGCGCGCGCTGATGGCGCGAACACCACGTGAGGGCTTGGCGGGCCCGACCCCCCTTTTTAAAGGAAAGTGGTAATAAAAAAGGGGTTTTTTAATGTTAAAACAGCGTAAAAATTACAATCGCGTTTGCTGAGGGAGCGGCCAGCGGTGCGCAGGGAAAAGCTGCTGTCTGCAAATCACTGAGGCCCAGAGGAAGAGGTAACGCAATATGCATTTTAAAAATATTAATTTAATAACAAACTGAAGTAAATGCGTTACACACAATCGAAATAAATTGAAGTTTCCCCAAGCAACGATTCCCAGTTGGAGTTTCCAAAATTCTGTGTTGTCTCATCTTCTTTAAGGCCAGGTCAGAAAAAAAATTGGAGCAAAAAGTGTTTGAAATGTGACTTACCTGTTAAAATACTAAATCAGTGACACAAAGAGAAAGAAAATGCAGTGTAGGTTTGGGGTCCCTGCTGAAACAGTCCTGCTGAAACAGTGCATTTTAAATAAATAAAAATGCAGACCAAGAACTGGCAATATTTATGGATAATTTTACCCAAATGAGAGGGAAGACCATATGTATGAGTTCATTTTTTATAATTTCTATTGTTGATTTTGAGCACAAGAAGTCAAGTTGGCTCAAGAAGATGGAAACATTTATTTCAATCTGCCTAATAACCAAAAAAATTTTTTTGTTTGTTTGTTGTCCAACATTTGCATAACTTGAAAATAAACAACTGAATTAAAAAGCCATCACATCCTGAAATCTGTTTCAGTCTTTTTGTCATTCACAGCTGCAGCCTGGGAGCAGATTTTCAGGGCACATTTTACTGTGTGAGTTAACAGAAGTAAGTTTTCAAAGGTTCTTGTGGCAGCAACAGGACAAGGGAGCACGATGGGCTCAAGCTCTGCCAGAGGAAATTGAAATTGGAGATCAGAAAGAAATTCTTTGCAGAGAGAGTGCTCAGGGATTGGAATGGGCTGCCCAGAGAGGGGGTGGATTCCCCATCCCTGGAGGTTTTTCAACTGAGATTGACCGTGGCACTGAGTGCCATGATCTGGTAAAGGGACTGGAGTTGGCCCAAGGGTTGGACTTGATGATCTCAGAGGTCTTTTCCAACCCAATCCATTCTATGATTCTATAATTACAGATTCTCTCAAAATAGCACAAATTCTCAGTGATAGATGTCTGTAAAGATAATCTCTTGCATTTTACCCTTTGCATTTAAACATGAGATAATTCCACCTCATTCACCATTTCTGTAAACACTTAGTGATGCTGTTTCCAAATAAATAGGACTATTAAGAGGCTTTTCATCCTTCCTTCTTCTGATTGCCTTCACAAATGTAATTATTATCTGTATAAATAGATTAACATTCCAAATAACAGGACTGTGTGAACCACCAAAAGCTGTTGTGGCTTGAAGTTCCTGTTTGCCTGGAAATCATCAAGCTCCTGGAGAAACAGTGGGATACAGACAGCATTAATTCCTGGCAGGTAATTTGGAAACAAAAGCAATTAATGCAGCAACTCACCTTTTTTGCCAGCTAAGTTAAGCAAAGTTATGCCTGCTAGTAAATTAAAACCAGTATTTATAACAAAGGTGCATGTCTGTGCTGTCAAAAATTAATTAATTAATACATAATAAATAAATCCTTTAAGCTGATGTATGTTTGCCATATTTGTGGGGTTTTTTTTCTATTCCTCTCATTAAGACCTGCCAGCCAGTGTTAATTGCTGCCACAGATACAGGAAGGGAATGCTTTTAATCCCACAAATATTGACATTAATGTTGGTTTTACCACTTGCCTCTCCCTGTGAGAAAGGTGGATATTTTGCCCTCAGGTATTCCTGGTGCAAGGAATTGTGTGTCAGACCAGCAGCTGCTGCTGAGGGATGGAATTCCAGAGCCAACAGCCCGGGCTCAGCAAATCTGCAGGTTTGTTTTGCACAGAAATGGAGCTGAGGGCACCAGGTGCCTCCTGCCAACCCCAACTGCAGCCCCAGAGCCAGGAATTCCACAGGTTTGTGTGGTTTGTGTCTATTTATAGAGGTTTAAATAGCATTTTCACTGCTGCACTACTCACTCTCTCCTCCTCCTGGCTGTCCTACACCTTCCTGCTGATCAGCATTTTCTGTGCTTCTTTAGTTTCCAGAGCAAATATCAGCAAATATCTTTGAGCTCCCAAGTTTAGCTCCCACATCTAAGCATGGCAATGATGTGCCTTACAAACTCCAGAGCCTTCTGCCTCCTGAAGTGCAATTTTCAACATAAAATACCCTGTGCTGCTGCAAGACCCATCAGTAAAAGGTTTCATGCAGAAAATATGAAGTCAAAGTTGAAAGGGGCAGTCAAACAATCAAACCAATAAGCAAACACACTTTTACTAGAGAAAAACGGTGTCTCTGTCAATATATTTGTTTGGTGTTTCCTATTTTTACTTTCTCCCCCTCACCATCTGCCTCTGTTCTGCTTTTTCTTTCAAAAAGCATCCACCTCATTTAGATTCACTCATCACAGGATTCAGGGTGAACAGAAACAAAATTCCCAACACCAAAGCCACCAAAGCACTGGCTGTTCACAAAAGGCCTTCTAAAAATAACTCTGTTTTCTTACAATAGCTGTAGGTCTGTTAAGAGAATCAATCCACATCGATTCAGTGCTTGGCTACACACACAGACAGAGGAACTCAAGGTTTTTGGTCCCTGGTAACTCTGGGTTGTGCCTGTGCCTTCAGTGCTGCTGGTTTTGCCAGATCTTCCCCTGGTTTTGCCAGGTTTTCCCCTGTTCTTTTGGTAGCCAGCACTAAAACCCACAGGGTGAGACCCCACAGTGTGGAGAAAGAAGGTGGATTCCAGAACATGCAGGAATTTCAGCTGTCTCTGTTCAAGCAGAGGTTACATTGTCGACTACACTGAGCTTCTGGAGAAGGGTTCACGATGTTTGGCTTTGCCTAAGACAACCTGAGTGAAAATAAAACCATTTGGGGAGACAATATTCAGAAGGAAATAGTGAGAAATGGAGGATGCCCTGCACTGCCACGTGTGCCATGCAGTGCTCAGGAGAGCTCTGCAGTGCCAGAGCTGCATGGGCCATGTCTGCAGGAAGGAAGGGGTAAGAAGGAGAAGATAAAACACAAAAAGGTACAACCGGTGGCAGCACAATAATCTGAGTCCTAAGGCAAGTCCCTAGAGGGCCATAAACTGGCAGTTTCCCATTTGTGAGTCATAGAATCATAGAACCAGCTGAGGTGGAAAAGACCTCTGAGGTCATCAAGTCCAACCCCTGATCCAATCCCACCATGGTCACCAGACCATGGCACCAAATGCCACATCCAGTCTCATAAACCCCCAGGCACGGAGAATCCACCGCCTCCTGGGCAGCCCATTCCAGTGCCTGACCACCCTCTCTGTAAAGTCAATTCCCTGCAGCAGCCCTGGGGGGTTTGGTAAGTGAACCACAGTGAGCTTGGTATTGCAGGCAGTGCACGGGTGAAGGAAAACTGAACACAGCCTGGGCACAGCCCTGGGGTTCTGGGTCTCAGCCTGGGGACAACATGCCCCATGCAGCGCAGGGAGAAGCTAAGCCAGGTGTGACTCTCCCTGGTCCTCAGGGCCAGCAGGGACCTTGGCACAGGAGCAGCATGGAAGGAGGAGGAGCCGTTGGGCATGGTGAGTCCACCACTTCCCTGGGCAGTCATCCCAATATTTAATCAAGCTTTCCATGCAGACATTCTTCCTGATGTCCAACCTACACCTACCCTAATGCAGCTAGGGCTGTCCCCTCTCATCCTATTGCTGGTTGTCTGGGAGAAGAGACTGACCACCCTCCGGCTCCCCGAGTTGTGCGGGGCGATGTGGTGCCCTCTGAGGATTTGTCCGGAGAGGAGCAACAAGGCTGGAGAAGGGACTGGAGCACAAGTGCTGTGGGGAGAGGCTGAGGGAGCTGGGGGTGTTTAGCCTGGAGAAGAGGAGGCTCAGAGGTGACCTCATCACTGTCTGGAACTGCCTGAAGGGAAGTTCTGGCCAGCTGGGGGTTGGTCTCTTCTCCCAGGCACTCAGCAATAGGACAAGGGGGCACGATGGGCCCAAGCTCTGCCAGGGGAAATTGAAGTTGGAGAGCAGAAACAAATTCTTTGCAGAGAGAGTGCTCAGGCATTGGAATGGGCTGCCCAGAGAGGGGGTGGATTCCCCATCCCTGGAGGTTTTTCAACTGAGCTTGGCCGTGGCACTGAGTGCCCTGATCTGGTAAAGGGACTGGAGTTGGACCGAGGGTTGGACTTGATGATCTCGGAGGTCTTTTCCAACCCAATCCATTCTAGGATTTCCCGGAGCTGGAATGGCCGGGTGGGGTGGTGAAAAAAATATGGAACGCTTCACGAATTTGCGTGTCATCCTTGCGCAGGGGCCATGCTAATCTTCTCTGTATCGTTCCAATTTTAGTATATGTGCTGCCGAAGCGAGCACGAATTGTAGTGGCTGCAGTCTGCTATTTGTATCCTCGGTATTCGCGCCTCGCAGGGTCAGGGTGACCCTTGCACGAGAGGAACACGCTGGTGCTGCTGTGACAGTGACTTTCGCTGAATCCCCGGCTGTGAGTGGGGTCGGGCGCGGGGGGAGGCTTGGAAAAGAGGGGAAATAGAGCCCAAATCCAGCGGTCTGTTTTATGCAAATCATCCCTCTGTATGCAAATGAGCGCAAAGCACTCTGGGGAGGGGCTGCTCACGGGGCTGTCCCCTCTCAGCGCCCTGCGGCTGGCGGTGGGGCGGCCTCGGAGCTGCGCGGCTGGTGATGTCACCGGTTCCTGTCGTGATATATCGGTGGTGTGTACTTAAATTAGTTCGTGATGATGACCGGTGGCGATACGCTGGTAGCTGAAGGGAGTTGTCGCTGTTTCACTGAATCCTTGGGGTTGGATGGATCCTCTAGGGATCGTCCAGTCCGACCACCTGGGCAGGCAGGGCCACCCGGAGCAGGTGACAGGGATGTCCCCAGATGGGCCCTCTGACCAGTCAGAGCCACCCGGAGCAGGTGACAGGGATGTCCCCAGTCTGGCCCCTCTGGCCGGGCAGGGCCACCCGGAGCAGGTGACAGGGATGTCCCCAGTCCGTCCCTCTGGGCAGGCAGGGCCACCCGGAGCAGGTGACAGGGATGTCCCCAGACAGGGAGACTCCCTGGCTTCCCTTCCAGGGCTCTGCCACCTGCAGTGTAAAGAAGCTCTTCCTCACGGTGAGGTAGAACTCCTTGTAGTTTAGTTATGGGAATTGCTCCGGTGTGTCGGCAGCACAGGGGACTGTCGCGGGATCCCGTGAGGGCAGGGACAGGGAGTGGCTGTCGCGACACAGCTCAGAGCCCCGGCCGGCAGGGATAGTAGCAGGAGCAGCAGAGTGGCAGGGAGGAACAGCCTGTCGCGACACAGCTCTCAGCCCGGGCTGGTAGATGCTGTAACAGGAGCAGCGTAGTGGCAGGGAGGAACAGCCTGTCGCGACACAGCTCTCAGCCCGGGCTGGTAGAGGCTGTAGCAGGAGCAGCGTAGTGGCAGGGAGGAACAGCCTGTCGCGACACAGCTGTCAGCCCGGGCTGGTAGAGGCTGTAACAGGAGCAGCGTAGTGGCAGAACAGCCTGTCGGGACACAGCTGTCAGCCCGGGCCGGCACAAACTGTAGCAGGAGCAGCAGAGTGGCAGAACAGCCTGTCGGGACACAGCTGTCAGCCCGGGCCGGCACACGCCCGAACAGGAGCAGCAGAGTGGCGCAGCGGAAGCGTGCTGGGCCCATAACCCAGAGGTCGATGGATCGAAACCATCCTCTGCTAGCTGTAATTTTTTTCTCCCGCCGCCTCCGCCGTCGTTGGTGGTTATTTATGATGGGTGTGGAGAGCGGTGGGGTTGCGAGTAGTTATTTTTCTTAAACCATCTTGGCAACATGCAGCGTAAAGGTGCAGGTAGAGAACAGATAGGGCTCTGAGTCTACAGCCATTTTTCTACTGCAATTTGATGGTTTCATGGAATCACAGCGTGGTTTGGGTTGGAAAGGACCCTCAAAGGCCCCCCGGTACCACCCCATGCCATGGGTAGGTTGTGCCCCGTCCAACCTGGCCTTGAATGTCTGCAGGGACTGGGCATCCACCACCTCTCTGGGCAACCGTGCCAGTTCTCACCATCTTCAGACTAAAATATTTCTTCCTTATCTTTCTTATAAGCCCCTTCATAGACTGTAAGGCTACCACAAGGTCTCCCCGAACCCTTTTTTTTTCCCCATGCTGAACAACCTCAGCTCTCTCAGCCTTTCCTTATGGGAGAAAAGCTCCAGGCCCTGGAATATCTCCATGGCTTTGCCTGGACCCGCTCCACCAGGTGTTTAACTGGACATAAAAATCTCGGTTTATACAGCTGTAGTTTTTTCCCTGTCGTGCCTGTTTAGGTGAAACGTTCTGTTACCCACACACGGGTCAGTTGGTGCCAAGAGAGGGAACAATATGGCAAATAAAACGATAGTTGTGACAGTGGTCCCTTCTCAATCACAGCGAGCAGATTGTCAGCACGAAATATGAGAGCACAAACGTGAAGTGAAAGGCAGCGCACGTGGTATGGACAGTCTGCACTCAGGCTTTGACTCGCACGATCTGAGGAAAGGCTCATGAAGATGTAAAAGTTTTGTTTTCCCGCATTTCGCTGAGTAGGCGCGGCTCGGGAGCTCCCCATGTGCGGTTCCATGGTGTAATGGTTAGCACTCTGGACTCTGAATCCAGCGATCCGAGTTCAAATCTCGGTGGAACCTGACACTTTTTGCCCCTAGGGAACATTTCTTTACTGAAAAATCATGGAAAACTTCTTTCAAGGTGTGTCTCATGGAGTGTTGAAATGCCGCGAACCGCTGACGTTCGGTGCTACCTGGAAAGCATAAATAAAAGAGGAGAAGGAAATAATCATTTAGTTTTCATTTTTTTACTGTAGCTATTATTTATTGCAGTGGAGTTGGTATATTCTGACATGAATTATCTGAAGAACCTCAGCCATGTCCCAGTGTGCTGGAGCACCAGCGGTTCCTTTCATTCCTACACCATGAACAGGCTGTGTGGGAACAGAGTTCTGAATCCTGCACTGGCAGAGCTGGAGGCACCGCCGAGCTCTGGGGCAGCACAAGGACTCGGTGTGTCCCTAAAGGAGATGTTCTCCCACTGCTCGTCTCTGCCTCCTGCCATCCTTGTGCTGGGGTTGACCTTATTGTGGCCTCCCAGTACCTGAGGGGGCTCCGAGGGAGCTGTGGAGGAGCTTTGGGCAAAGGGGTGGAACGACAGGACAAGGGGGATGTTTTAAACTATAAGAGGGTTGGTTCAGACCAGGTATAAGGAAGACACTTTTTATCACGAGGGCTGTGAGACTCTGGCACAGGTTGGGCAGCCAAGTTGTGGCTGTCCCATCCCTGGGAGTGTCCAAGGCCAGGCTGGACAGGGCTTGGAGCAACCTGGGCTGGTGGGAGGTGTCCCTGCCCATGGCAGGGGTGGAACGAACTGATCCTCAAGGTCCCTCCCAACCCAAACCAATTTTGTGGTTCTGTGAAAACAATCCTGCGGAAGCGCAGAATAAATACATGTAGAGTGTATTAAATTCCTGCCAGTCATTGCAGTCCGAGGGCAGAGGGAACAGTGGGATTTTTCCACTGGGATTTGATCACTATGGATTTATTGTCCAGGCTCGTACAATACCCTTTGGCACCACCTGGTTCTATGGTGTAATGGTCAGCACTCTGGACTTTGAATCCAGCGATCCGAGTTCAAATCTCGGTAGAACCTGCTGGGAATTCCTGATTTTTCCCTGTTCCACCGGCAGCAGAGCGTGGGTGGGGTCACCTTGACCTTCGGAGCTCTCAATGTCCCCCAAAGGTCTCTTTGATATTGAGCCTCTGTCACACCATTCTATTCCCGCATTTGTTCAGTGTGCATTTGACAATAAAAGTAAGACTTTACATAATACAATCCTTGCAGCATTTTAATTAGACCTTTCACTACATTTTACTGGTGTTTTACACAGTCTTTTTTTTGGAGGCATAAAAGGCATTTACACTGAAAAACTTGATTTTCAGTGGGTAAATGTGCAGAATTTGGACATTACTTTTCAGATGCCTCCTACTGCTCGCTTGGAAAACAGGGGCAGAAATGCGGTGGGTTTGGAGCAGGTGTGACCTGACAGACTGAACTCTGCAGAGTATTCCCTGTGCTTTGCTGACACAAAGGCTCAGGATTTATTATTAATTTCCAGAGGAGCTCAGGACACCTGAACCCCCTGCCTCCTCCCCTCCAAGCCTGCCCTCCATGGTCACTCCTTTGCACAGCAACAGGAACATCCCTGCTCTGTGCCAGCAGCTCCTGCTCCTTTTCCTCTGGCCAGGTGACCCCTCCCTGCTGTCCCCTGGAAAAAAACACAGAGCACCCTCTGGCTGAGTTATTATTTAGTGAAGTTCAGGTCGAGCTGCTCAAGGGAACATAAGGAAATGTTTGCTCAATTGGTTACATTTTCACACAACCCATTGATGACAAACCTCTCCCTTGCCTGTGTCAGGGCTAATTTTCCTCCTTTTCCCAGCTGTTTGTTGGATCAGGCAGCACACAAATAAGGATTTTATTGTTCTTTGTGCACCAGTGTTTTAATTAACTCTACCCAGGGACTCCAGTGCAAGGAGTCAGCCCTCACAGCCTGGTTTCATCCAGCAACATCCTCCTGCCAGGCACAGGAGCTTTAAAGCCATAGAGGCTTGTCTGCCTTGCAGTCATCCAATATATTAATTTACAATTCTACAGAGCAGCTCACCCTTTCCTACAGCAATCTGGCAATTTTCTCCTTCTGTTTATGAGAGCTGGAGGTGTAGCTGTGACCCAGAGCTCTCACCAGCAGCCACAGCCATGCCCAGCATTCCTGCTCCGTGCCCAGCCCAGCTGGCACCGAGTGCACTGAGCCTGTCCCATGGAATGACACAGAATCTGTGAGAACTGGGCATCAAGGTTTATTCAGGACAACTCATGGTCATGCTCCATTTGAAAACAAAGCACCAAAATTTGGCTAAGTGAGCAGTGTCCCAATACAATCCAGCTGGGACTGCTGCATGTGGCTGCATCCCTTACTCTCAGGGGTGGCACAGCCCCTGGCACCGGGCACACTCAGGGGCTGTGGCCCAGGGAACCTCCTGCACAGGGCAAAGGGACTTCACAACACGCTGGAGCATTCTCAGAGTAAAGTACTGCAAGCCCAGGGATCCAGCACTTGACATGCTCAAGTCAAGAACACCCATATTAATTCAGCATTTCCAGCTCCTTTCCCAGAATCCCTCCAGTTTAGAATCGAGAGACAAGATTGTCTCAGCACAACATTCAAGGTGAAGGACTGTGGCTGTGGCCACACCAGGGGCTTTTCCTGTTGCTGAAAAGGCAGCAGCAATGGAAATTATTAGTTGCCAAAGTCCAACCAGGGAAGTAAATCCTGCTGTATTTTCACAAGTGTGGTTGGAAACGTGTATTGTCAACAATAACACTTTCCAAGGGCAGATTTAAAAGCCAGAATTGAACCTTTGGCAAGTATTTCACTATATATGAAGCTGCAATGAGGTTTTCCGATGTATGTTCAGATTTCAGTGAAAGCAGGTAGAGGGGGAAGGACTTAAGGGAAAAAAATTCCTTGTAAACTGGCACTTAAAAGAAAAGGGCTTTAAAAACCTAAAATGTTTTACTCCAAAAAGTCTTAAAAAACAAGTCTGACCTAAAAAAAGTCTCAGTTATTTAGGTCACTAATGATAATACAGACATTCCCTGGAGCCACTACAAGCTCAGTTGGATTCATTCCTTGTCTTAAAAAGGAATTATGCAGCAGACAAATAATCAACAGCTCTGTACACTGTGACTACCTCGACAGGTTAAGACACTGGAGCAGGTGGAAGAAATGGTGGATTCAACTGGAATAGTTTATTTTATACACTGAACCACAGATTTCCTTTGTAGTGGGAGCAGAGCAGAGATTTCCTTGGCCCCCTCCCAGCCCATTCCTGGGGTCCCCCCTGGCACAGGGAGTGAGGCCCTTCTGTCACACAGGCAAACACAGTGGCCAAAGTGCCACCTGCCCTGAGGAGGATTTGTCACCTTGTACAAACAGTTCAGGAGTCTCCTTTCAGAAGAGCAAGGCAGCCCTTGTGCCATTCAGTGAGGGTTTCACCAGGAAAGCAAACTTGTTTGTACCTCTTCACCCAGGATATGTTATAAAAACCCAGCACGCTGTACAAAGAGCAGAAGCCATATAATTTAAACATGCATCCAGCTACAAACCATATATACAGAAACAGGCCTATACAAACAGAACAGGACACCTCAGGACATGGTAATTCCACTGGAGTTTCTGGAGGAAATCACGGCAGATAAAGAAAATCAGACTGAAGGAGGTGGATGTTGCTCCCAGAGAAATCTGTTCTGAAGTGTCATGAAACACCCCCATGTTTCTCTATCAGACATTTGTTACAGTTCCAGCCACACACAGGTCTCCCCACAACCTCTGGCCTCCCTCCCTGTACAGAGGTAGATTTCTGTTGGTGTTCTGCTATTGCACCACGTAGGTACCATGTTTTTATGGCAAGGAACAACTTGGGCTAATTTATGGGAATAATCTCATGGTGTGCATTCAGGTAGTGCAGTAATCAAATTCACTTGCACTGGAGAGAAAACATCCCTTCAAGTGCTGTGGTTTCTCTTGTTTAGGGGGAGGCTGCAATTAACAGCTTCACATTAAGAGCTTCACATTCTTGTCCTCAGGGTGACACTGGACTGTGTCTCTCCTTTTCAGCCAATGCCAGGACTGGCATTGCCTTCCCTGATGCTTCACCCCACCCACTGGGTGCAGGTTAAATGTGGATTTCAAACACACACAGGTTTGTGCAGGATTAGCTCTTACTCACACAAGTGGTTGTAATATTGAAGAAATATACAGGAAGATTCATTCAAACTGCATGAAATGATTAAAAAAGGCTGGGCAGGGAAAGCTGCAACTTTGCTAGTTTCAAACAGCCATTAACTGTGAACAGCTTTGATGGTACCAGGAAAATCTGAGGAAGTCTGGCAGGGGTTTAATTTTCTCTTGTCCATCACATTCTTGGATAAGCCCTGAGAGCTCAGGGCATTGCAGACAAACTTGCTTGCCAACAGCACTTCAGAATGTCTGTTAAATGAAACAGCATACTTAAAAAAATAAGTGCACCAAAATCCATGGTGCTGATGTATCATAACTTTGATGAGCTCACGAGCATTGCTCAGGATTTTTTCTCAGAGGCACCCCAGAAGTTATTTTTTGCAGAAATCTGTCAGCATGGGAGACAAATGAAAGAGCAATCTGGGCACGTTTCACTCTCAGAGAGAAGCCACAGCAGCACCACCCTCCTGGCTGCAAGCTTTGAAGGAAACTTAAAGGAAAGGAAGTTCTCTTTTTGTCCCAGCCCACCTGCTTGGAACTATTTTAAGTGAACCATTTAGCATTCCCTTCCCAGGTTCGGTTTCTATGAAGTATCCTGTGACATTGTATCAAGAAGGAACAGTGGCTAGTTTGGAACTGAGTATTTTTTGCTGAATCATGGGTACAAGGCATCTAGAAATTCATTACATCTCTTCATATACTCACTTGTCCTTTTAAAGGGCTTTTTCTTTAGCAAGGCAAGTAAATCCCAAGTTACTTCACACCAACTGCAACAATACTGAAATTCCTGTGGGCTGTTTTCCTGTGATGGCAGGGATTGCACACCTGGGAGTAAAACCATCTCATGCTCCTGGAGGAGTGAAGTGAAGGGAATCCTTTGCTTCAGGGAGCAGCTTCGTCAGGAATTACACTCCCAAAGGGCTCATGTACCTTGTGAGATCACATTTTTGAATGAAGAAATCCATGATGGAAACGACACACAGCAGAAGTTAAATGACAGGAACCAGGGCTTTTGGAGACTTCTGTGGCTTTGCAAAGCAATGGCTGTTCCCAAAGCAGAGCCCAGCTGGGCAGTGCCTCACCCACCCCTCGCTGCTGTCAGGGCCTGTGCTTGCACAGAGGGCCCAGCACTGACCCTGAGCTCAGCACAGCTCTGCCCCTTCCTCTGCTACCATTTGATGTCCAGACTGCTCGTAGTGTGATTCACTGCACTGTATGAGGTGTGCAAAGTCTCCTGGGCCTTCTCAGAGTCCATGCCCTGCAGCCAGTCCTGGTACACCCTCTGCACGTGCAGGTTGGTCTCTGGCAGCCGCACGGGGATGGCAGCGTAAACCTCCTCCATCTGGGCCAGCAGGGCTCTGTCTGGCTTGCCATCCTCACTCTGTGCCTGCCCTTTGCCATTCAGGCACCCTGAGGGAGAAAACACAGGGGTGAGGGAGATTGGATATGAAGGGAAGTTCTGGCCAGGTGGGGGTTGGTCTCTTCTCCCAGGCACTCAGCAATAGGACAAGGGGGCACGATGGGCTCAAGCTCTGCCAGGGGAAATTGAAGTTGGACAGCAGAAAAAACTTCTTTGCAGAGAGAGTGCTCAGGGATTGGAATGGGCTGCCCAGAGAGGGGGTGGATTCCCCATCCCTGGAGGTTTTTCAGCTGAGCTTGGCCGTGGCACTGAGTGCCATGATCTGGTAAAGGGACTGGAGTTGGACCAAGGGTTGGACTTGATGATCTCGGAGGACTTTTCCAACTCAATCCATTCTATGATTCTGTGATTTTGGTTAACTCAGAATTCGTTTCTCACACCTGCCTTTTTACATGAACTCCCCCTCGTGCTGTTACAATATGTATTTACCTAAAGTGACTCCAGTATCAACATCATCTTAATGGAAATGAGGTCTCCACATCAACAACCTTTCTCTGTCTTCTCCGTGGTTTTATGATCCTAATTATCTTGTCTTTTCCTGCCCTTGACAACCACCTCTTCAGGGGATTTCCTCTGAGGTTTGGCACTTATTTATAGGTCAGAGGAGAGAAGGAACATTGGGGCTAATTTTAGAAAACCCAATCAATTTCTGAGCCAACCCAAAACCTGTAACTGGTGTTCTGGATCCTTCATTAAATAATGAGATTTTTAGATTATTAATAAGAGAATTAGGAGGGCATGAAACGAAGTGGCTGCCTGTGAGGCAGCTCTCCTTTGAGAGTCCAGATACATGCACAGAACCACTGGGGACCCACAATTATTCTTACCTCCTGGGCAGGCAAGGACTTCTACAAAATGGTATAAAAACTTTCCTTTTTTCAGCTTCAGGACCATGTTTTGGATGTTTCTGAAGCCATAAGCTGCTGCAAAGCGCAGCACTGTCTCCCCATCCTTTTCAAGGGTCACCTCTTGAAAGTCCTTGTTCCTGTCAGGAGACACAGAGAACATTTTAACCCCCTGCACTCCCAGAGGAACAACCCAACTGTGCCAGTTTGCACTCACACCCTCTGGGGAGAACACAACAAGTGTCACAGTGAGATCAAGGTGAACTCTTCCAGTTCTAAACTGTGCTAAGCAGAAGCTGGGGTGGAATTTTTAGAACAGAATTACACTTTTTAAGTGTGCATAAGTTATTAACCAAATTCAAGCCAGCAGGAGCTACTTTGCAGTGACAGACTTACAGGTTTATAATGTATAACTGCCAATCAGGCAAAGAGCAGTAACTGCACTCACTGCAGCACCCACTAAACCAGGGGAGGTTTAGATTGGATTTCAGCAACCCTTTCCTTACCAAAGGGGGGCTCAAACCCTGGAACAGGCTCCCCAGAGAGATGGTTCCCTTCTGGCCAGCCCAGATTCCTCAGGCAGTTGGACTGGATGATCCCTGTAGCATATTCTGTTCTAACTAACCCATTCCACATAACAAGGACACACAACTGTGACTCACTTCAACGCTTTGTAGGTGATTTCCTTGACATCCATGCCAAACAGCTCCTTTGCAGCATGTTTAAAGATGTGCTCCAGGTAACCATCGGATCTCTTCCCCTCATGCCTTACAACATCCCCCTCCTTTATGCCATCAAACCTTAAAAACAACAGGAAAGAGGATGAACTCTGAAATCTCACTCCTTCACTTCAACAAAGCAGAATTTTGGCCCCTTCTCTGTCTCCTCCTCCCAAAAAGTGTTTTGCTGCACTAAGTAAGAACACATTAACATTTTTATTACAGCACAAACAATGTAAACTGCTCAGGACAGCAGCAAGATTGTGAAAAAAAATAAAAGTATGCAGGGCTTTCCATGTTCAGAAACCTCAAGCACCCAGTAATTTGTAAGAATGCTCATTCAGCATAGCCTAAAGTTTTGGTTAACAGCCATTCACTGCTTAGGAAACATTTTTTGGAAAATATTATTTAAATAAAATTATTTCAATAAGTAATTTTTTGCCTGTGGGAATATAAAAGTACTTTAGAAGTTACAAGTCTTTGGTTTGTTTTCCTTTTTTAACAACCACAGGCAATTTTGTTTCATGGTGTGTCTCCCAAATGTTATTTGCTGTAGCTACAAAACTGAGCTGAGAACTGAAACACAAATTACTTCATTCACACAACTTGTTAATGCCAAGCACTTCACCACAAATTGCTGCTGTGCTGGGACTTGTCTTAAGAAGCATCCAAGTTATTTCAATTTCTCTGCAACACCTACTTTTAAGACCCAAGAAGAGCAAAGATTTATGTCACCAGGTCTCACAGCTTGAGTCACTATTGTCAAATCAGTCCTTCTAAAAGTTAACTTTTTTTTTCACAGAATCACAAACTATTCTGAGTTGGAAGGACCCACAAGGATCATCGAGTCCAACTCTTATGTCACTGGCCCACACAGGGGATTGAACCCATGACCTTGGCCTTATTACAACCAAGTTTTAACCAACTGAGCTAATTTTCCAACATAAATTGAGTTATTCATGTAATTCTCATTCTGTGTGACAGTTCCTGGTAGAAGCAGTGACAGGAGCTGCACCACAAACACAGCTCTGAACTTGTTCCCACTGCAGCACTCAAATTTCTCCCCTCTAGACAAGGTCCAAGCAGGATATAAACTGGAACTTAAAAGGGTTTTTCAAAGCTTACAGAGCCTTCTATTTCCTGCAAGAAAGCCTGTTTACTGCTGCACTGCCACCCCTTTGGAAAGGCACCAAGGAACATCTGTCACACTTGAACAAAGATCAGGGAGAGCAGCCTCTGTAACTGAGCCTGAGAATTAAACACCAGGCATGGGGCACGTGGGGTGTAAACAAACCCTCCTCAAGGCTTTGTGTGCTCCTCATCCAAAGCACAGTTCAGTTGCAGCTACTCTTGAAAAGCTGTCCTCAGTATAAAAAAAACCCAATTAATTACCATTTCCTGAAAGGCTGCTGGTTCTAGCAATGGGGGAAGTGGGATTTACTGTCAGGATGCTGCTGTGAGTGAGAGGGGGGCACAGAGCAGATGGCCAAGCCCAGCCCTGTGTCCCTGTTGTGAGAGGCAGGTCAGGCTGTTGGGGTTTACACAGGGCACAGGAGAGCTCTGAGCAGTCCCACCCCAGACAGCCACACTTCATAGCAAGGCATAAGCCCAGCACAGGCAAATCTAATATGACTGCATGGAAATATAAATAGGGAGCTACACAAATCTTCCAAAGTCACATATTTTAAAGGAGTTACTGTATATTATATAATCTGAGGTAATGACCTCTTTGCATTTAGACACTATATACAGTTTTATATTATCAGTTTCATATTACTTTTATATATAGCAGTGAACATCTAAGAGAATACTCTTGTGGTTTGGCTGCTCTATAAAGGATGAATCTTCAGGCTTTGATGCAGAGTTTTTGCTTTAAAAAGAAAACATTCTTCTGAGCAGTTTTACATTTGTGCTGAGTGTGCTGCAAGGTGGTGTCATTTATGATCAAAATAAGGAAGCAATCCACAACAAAACTACT
This sequence comes from Pithys albifrons albifrons, assembly GCF_047495875.1. NCBI lineage: Eukaryota > Metazoa > Chordata > Aves > Passeriformes > Thamnophilidae > Pithys > Pithys albifrons. The sequence continues at coordinate 8,679,414 of NC_092476.1, read as the reverse complement.
TACAAACTATCTACAGCTACTTCAGTCACATCTTTCATTGACACATTTTTCTGTTCCATTATTTGGACGATTTCACCTGTAGGGAAACACAGGACATTGACTGTCAACATGAAGCACAACACACACCCTGTGCCTGTTTCAGGGTCAGTGCCCAACACCTGCCTGTGCTCAGCCACATTCTACAGCTCTGCCTCCAGTCTGTTCCCTCCTATAACCTGACAAGTCTGACACCTCCAGCCCCAAAGAAAAGAGCCTTCAAGCTTGCCCAAACGTTGCTAAATCCTTAGCCTATCACAGAATCACAGAATGGATTGGGTTGGAAAAGACCTCTGAGATCATCAAGTCCAACCCTTGGTCCAACTCCAGTCCCTTTACCAGATCATGGCACTCAGTGCCACGGCCAAGCTCAGGTTAAAAACCTCCAGGAATGGGGAATCCACCCCCTCTCTGGGCAGCCCATTCCAATGCCTGAGCACTCTCTGGAAATAATTTTTTCTTCTGATATCCAGCTTCAATTTCCCCTGGCAGAGCTTGAGCCCATCGTGCCCCCTTGTCCTATTGCTGAGTGCCTGGGAGAAGAGACCAACCCCCACCTGGCCAGAACTTCCCTTCAGGCAGTTCCAGACAGTGCTGAGGTCACCTCTGAGCCTCCTCTTCTCCAGGCTAAACACCCCCAGCTCCCTCAGCCTCTCCCCACAGCACTTGTGCTCCAGTCCCTTCTCCAGCCTCGTTGCTCTTCTCTGGACCTGCTTTGTGTTTGGGCAAACTTGGAAGATGTTTCTCCACTGCAGGATGTGCAGTTTGGGCATTAAAGACAAAGACGTGAATTTGGAGCGTTACAAATAATCCCAGTGGACATTAAATAATGACCCCAGACAAGCCACACAATCATTTTAAATACTGATTTGCATAACTTTAACCTTCCTCAAGAGGCTGACAAAAAGAAATACCTGGTATTTCAGATGAATAGCAGCTTAGAAGGGAAGTATTTCCTACACAGTTTCTGTACTACCAATAGCACAAATACACACGTGCTTATTTTTAAGCAGAAAAGAGCCAACCTTATGACTAAAGCAGACTTAGAAAAAGGAAAGTCCAGCATAAAGGCTGTTCTAAGACTGTTGATTCCCTTATATATTTATAGATGGTAAGTTTAAGGAGGATGTAACCTGATGTCAGGACACAATCCACTTCTGAGGAGCTGTACAAGGCGGTGTAGAAATCCTCCCGCAAGGCTTCCAGCTTTTTGTCATAACAGGGCGCCACAACTACGTGGAAAATTTTATCAGGAGACAAGTTCTGTGGGACACAGAAGGGAGCACAAGTGAACTCTGTGAAGAGCAAAAGCTTGAAGGATGACAAGAACAAAAGCAGCATCACGAACCCCACACAGGCAATCCCAGGAATCAGCCCCTCCCCATGACATTTAAAGCTGCCACACACAGATAATGATTTGGCAGAAGCCACAAAGCATCAGCAACAAGCTGCCAAAGCCTGTCCTCTGGCTGCAACTCTCACTTATTCCTTCAGACCACATCTTCTGCAGCTTCTGATTGCCTGAAAAAGTGCATACAACTCAGGAGTCCTGGTTTCCAGTTATCACTCAGTCACATCCAGCCATTCCTCTATCCCTGTGCTGACAGCAACACTTTCTGCAGAGTGTGGCTGCAGTTCCATTTAATTATGGTATGCAAAGAACAGCAACTTCCTTAATACACAAAATTGAGAAGATAAAAAGGTTTGTTTCTAGGATACAGTGCTTTTATTGATCCCAGATAGCAGGGCAATCTCCACATGACTCTCCTCCACTCATTTTGGCTGTGCTATAGAACTACACAGGCAGCATTTAAAAGAAACCCTTTACCTGCCACGGGTTTCATTTTTTCCTGAAATATCTAAAGCCACTCTGCCCTGAGAGTGCAAGGATTGCTGCCCTGCACTGCATGAACTTCCCATCATGGGCACTTGTGTAGCATCAGAGCACTATTTATTTCTCAAGGATAAATAATCACTAATATCTGTATTTCAGTATTAAGACCCACTAGACCATCTTTTCCACTTAGAAGAGTAAAATGGTAAAAATAAATCAGGATTATTTACCTGCTGCCTGGCAAAGTAGCCCTTCACTAGGGAGCCCATGATCTGCTGGGGAGACTTTGCAGTGCAGATGTGGGAGGTCACCAGGTTGGTCAGCACCCTTTCAGCATATCTGATCCACCCTGGAGACACAGAACCACAGTGAGAGAGACAAGTGGCAGCAGGACCTGATCAGCTCCTACAAACTGTCACACCTTCACAGCAAGTGGGACATTTCTGTGTAGACTGGAAGGCCCACCTTGTGAACTGCAGGAAACCACAAGACTCTACTAATAAGGCTTTAATCAGTATTTCACTGTGTCATTAATTCTAGACTAGAAGCCACTGTGAACTTCATGGCCTGTCACACCCTTCCTGCTGTAGAGATTTAACAAAGCAGAAAGAACAGGACCCCAAGCTAACAGACCCTCCAGACCTCAGCCCTTGGATCCCCACACACCACAGCACATGTTTGGGGGCTGAGCTGTGACCTGCTGTTTCCTGTGGTTTGTACCCATGCACCCAGCTTGCCTCCCCTGGCACAGAGGAGTCACATGAGAGCATTAGCACAAGAGGCACATGGATTAACCCTGGGAAAAAATGGCTTCTTTTACAATTGTTGGAGTAGCCACACCTTCAGAACACCCACACACTCAGCCACACACAGAGTAATGAACTGAAATCTCTGTATACAACAGCCTGTCCTTAGTTACTCCAGAATCCTCCTCCTCTCACCACACTCCTTCAGCACGTCAGCTCAGCAGCCTATGGATATTCACAGCATTCCCAAGGTCCACAGCCCTGGTATTATTCCCCACCTTTCAAAACAGAACTGGCAAATGAGCAACCCAAGAGATTTCGGGTGTGCAATTCTTGGGCACTGTAGCTCTTGCTGAAAACCACAGCCCAGGATCTGTCACAGCAAAGGTTTGGAGGTTTTTTTCATCTACATGACACCTAAACTGTGCTGGAGATTTAGGCCCAGCCTTCTAGGGATGTGTGTTGCTTTTGGTGCTAAGAAATAGTGAGAAATATCACATTAAAGTCTTTTATCTTCAAGCAAATTAGTGTTTACATGAAAGAGAAAAACTGCTGTCAGTACATGTTGTTCAGGAAGGGTAAAACCTGTAGGTTAATTTTAAGCTTGAAATCACCACTTATGTAAAAAATCCTGGTAATGTTTAATTCAGAAGAGCAGCACAAAACTGAGATCCAAGTGGTGTTCAGCTGGTTTGCCTCTCTGTGGCAGAGTTGTTTTCCCAATGTGATAAACTTTTACTGATGAAAATGAGAATGTGTAAGTGCCAGAAAAACCCAAAGATCCTCCAGCTGTTTAAACATTCTCAATTCTTGTTAAAGTACAGACTTCAAGCTTAACAGACACTGATCTCCATGGAAAATCTCAAAGATATACATCATCTTAAACAACCATCCATCTCTGCTGTGGGAGGAGCTGGAGACCACAGAACTACATGTCAGGACTGTGCTGAACTGCCAGACTCTGCAGAGAAGGTTTGCCTGATGTCCCCCTTCAGCTCTACCTGCAACAAAGGACTTCATTTCTTGGTGTTTGATAAATGGCTCTATCCTCATATTCTGCAGGGTAGGAACCTCCTACTGCTCTAATGGCTTTAGTCTCCAGTGCTGTCCAGGTAGAACAACTGGTTCAAACAACTGTAAAAACCATTCTGCCTTGCACTTCCCATTAATCACCCAGCACTCCTGCTAAGTGCTCAGAATTGGAGTGTTTTAGCTATTGTAGTCATGGACTGTAAGGACATTTCACTAAATTCCAACAGATTTCTGACAGGTATTGCCCAGGGTAATTTCTGAAGTTGTTTCTGTCCTTGCAGGAGATGGAACAAGTGTCTCACAGCTGCAGCTCCCAATCAGTCACTGGTTCATTGACAGCAGCCTTGGAGAGTGAGCAGCACAGGGCATTTATCTGCCCTGCACACACACTGCAGCTCCTGCCTGCTCATCACAGGGCTCAATTCCAGAGCCCCAACCCCCTGTTCTTTATCAGGGTACACCTGCACCCACCCACACCCACACCCTCCTCACATTCATCTGGCTTCTCAGCCACTTGCTGCCTTGTGTTGGCACCAAAGAGCAAGAAACCCTACAAATCACTGTAATTTCTTGCAGAGGCACTTCAGAACACATTATTTTTAGTGGTTATTGTGAGGTCACAAAGCTGAGTGCCATAAATATCTATACATCTGTTGGAAGGGCGGAAAAACTAAGAAAACTTTTGCTGCTATAAAACTGGGAAAGGAAATGAGTTGCCTGGGCCAAAAGCATGTTATGTTGTTCCTACTGATGCTGCAAGGCCTGGCCCCTGACTCTTCTGGGGGTACCCAGAGCTGGCAGGGCATTAACAACTGGCTCGGCATGTTCAGGAAGACAAGAGATGACTCTGAACTGCTACAGGTACTGTCAGTAGTTACTGTTGTATTTTAGACAGGAAACAAAACAAAACCCAGCTCGTTTCTCCTCTGGGAGCAGCAGGAGGTGCACAATGAAGGCAGGGCAATAAAGCACCTTTTATGAGGCTCTGGGCTCCCCGGGCTCTGCTGGTGGCAGATGTTCCAGCCCAGGCTGTGCAGAGGGTGATAGAGCTGGGCAGGGGCACACCCTGAGATAAACACGAGCAGTTGGACTTGAGCTCATACTGACCTTCTGTCTACAGAGCTAAATAAAAACCATCTCATGATAAACACAGCAAACAACATTTCGGGGACAAATTTGTGTAATCTGGGGGTAGAGAGAGGAAGGAGAATAAGGAACAGAAATTGCACTCAGAAAATTAAGGTCAGAAAATACAGTGAACAACTTTAAGGATGACTAGTCATGATTTCCGTTTTCTCTAAGTGCTGACAAAGAAACACACCACGTTTTCAAAATGGGTTTTCAGTGATAATCTGGCTCAGTTTCCCAGAAATGGAAAGCACCCATGCTCCTGCCAACATCTGTACAGAGCTGACACCATAACCAGCACTGAAACCAGCAACTATCTTGTGTGGATCACACAAGGACAAGCAGAGTGTTTCATTTACTATTTAAAAATATTTCCAACGAGAGCAGCAGATAATCTCAGCTCTGTTTCTAGATGAAGAAAATTAAAATTCTCAGAAGTTCTAAAAGAAATCCTCGGGTTTTGGATGTCACATAAACCATGCACAAGACAACAGAGCTAATTAATGGGGGGGAGTTTCAACTTCCCAGGTTTTACATGAAGAAAAGCAATACACAGTGGGCCTGCTCCTGGAGATGAGAGGTCACAGTAAGGCAACAGTAACATGAAGAGACCTTTTCTCCTAATATATGTAGTACCCAAAACAGAACCAGATACTTTCACAGCAGAACATAAAGACCAAACAGAAGTACAGGTCTAATTCAAACAGCAGCATTTAAACTTTAAATCAATGACAGCAGCAGATCCTGGGGATCACCAACTGCAATTCTAGTTCACTCTCTCATCACTGTAACATTTCTTTAATGAATTAAATCCACCTGAGTTTTTTCAGAGATAGCAAGAAAGATTTTGGTATTTTTATGAGCCTTTTGAAAAGCAACACCAGAACTTCAGGGTGGAGCTGAGGGGTGTCAGGCAAAGGAGTTACTTCTCCCTCCTTTTTGATACTTCTTTTTTAGGAAGGTGACTTTTACTGAAGCTGAACTGGTGGAGTGCTAACAGATGGAACAGGTAAGCAGTGACTGAACGTTCTGCTGAGTGAGAACCTGCAGGTTCTGTTCATACAGAACACCTTCTCAGGTGCAAAATTCTCCCAGGGAGACAATCAGCAAGTCAGGGCTGTGACATTTCCATGTGTCAGACACAACCATCTCACAGTCATTACAGGGAATGTCACCTGATACTTTGCCCCAGGCTTAAATGGCATGTTCAAAGATAAGAATGATTTTGTTTTTATTCTACCAAAGTTGCTTAAAGATTCTTTTCAGTAAGGAAACACCCTGTTAAACTTTGTGTTCTGAACACACAAGCAGCAGTCTCCAGTTCCTCCATTCCAGTCCTGATTCTCAATTCCAGGCACTGAGGATGACCAGTGATACTGAGAACAAGCACTGTGTGCTTGGTATATCCCTCAAAGGCAAAACAAGAACACTCTAAGTCATGCAGAGCTCCCCAGTGAAACCACCCTCTCCTCAGCTCCTTGATGGCTCCAGTGGGGCCCAGGCTGAAGGGCAAGGATGGAGAAATCAGCTCTCACCAGGGCAAGCAGAGGCAAACATTGGTAAGGCATGTTCCTCCTGGTTCCTCCGCTGGTACCGCTGCACAAACTCCCTCTGGCTCTCCAGGATACTGAAATCTGCAGCTATGGTGGTGTCAAACACATAGTGCACCCCTGGGGAGGCAAGCAGAGAGGGACAGGCAATGTTTCCCACCTCACAAGCAGCTCTCAAAGTTGTGGAAAATCTTGGAGGATCAATGGGTATATTCTTCCCCTCCTCCAAATTTTTCCAAAATAAATGAAACCCATACACTGAAAAACTACTTTCTGTGTCATGAATTTAAAAGGATCATCAACTTGCTAAACAGTTCCCTGCTTCCTTCTGATAAGTTTTGCCATTCAGCATCTATTACTTTGGGTTTAATTGAATGGGGATTCACTCCTGGGTGACTCACGGTGACTCTTGTAAAGAGGAGTCTCCTTTTCAAGACATGCTGAAGTCACATATCATTATCCACAAAAAAAATACATCCAGTTCTATCTTCCATTGCTGAAGTTCTCTCAGAGGTACAGGAGCATAACACCAACAGAGCAGAGACCTCTGCCTGCTTATTTAGCACGTCCCCACAGCACGTCCCCACAGCAAGTGGGGCATTGATAAAGAACATTTTCTAAGAAAATTGGGGCCCACCACAACTTAGCAGTGGTTTTAGATGAAGAAAATATACTGGGTACAAAGATGCATCATAAAAACTAAGGAAAATTTATACATTCATATATATGGAAACACTTTATAGATTTATTACTGTACTTTTTCTTTCTCACTCAATTAAATGAAAAAATTCCAAACATATATAGCATAAACAGCAAAGGAAATGCAGCTTTAATATAAAACAGGCAGATAAACCAGTTCTTGCATGTAATTTCAAATTACAGGGAAAAGCAGAACTGAGAATCTTCTGGAGATTTAATGTGTCAAAAGGACTGGAAGGACTTTAGGGTAAAAATTCCCTCCTCTCTCAGGTTACAAAATACAGGGAAGTCTTACTGAAGCTCATGACCAAATCCTGCCAGATTTCTCGGTAGTGAAGGGTTTGGAGCCAGCTCTGCAATGCCCTTGCACTCTGTGCCCTTTGCTGGGAGCAGGGAATGCCTGCAGTCCATGCCTGGCACTGCCCTGTCACACTGGGCACACCACACTGAGGGGTACACCCTCCCAGCTGGGCGGTGCAGGGCACCTTAGACTGCAGGCCAAAATATCATGGAATAGAATCCCAGAAAGGTTTGGGCTGGAAGGGACCTTACAGATCATTGATTCCACTCCCCACCACGGGCAGGGACACCTCCCACCAGCCCACGGTGCTCCAGCCTGGCCTTGGACACTCCCAGGGATGGGGCAGTCACAGCTCCTCTGGGCAACCTGTGCCAGGGTCTGCCCACCCTCATTTCTTCCTAATATTGAATATAGATCACAGAATCAGAGAATCAATTGGGTTGGAAAAGACCTCTGAGATCATCAAGTCCAACCGTTGATCCAACCCCACTGTGATCACCAGATCATGGCACTCAGTGCCACATCCAGTCTCATCTTAAAAACCTCCAGGGATGGAGAATCCACCCCCTCTCTGGGCAGCCCATTCCAATGCCTGAGCACTCTCTCTGCAAAGAATTTTTTCTCTGATCTCCAACTTTAATTTCCCCTGGCAGAGCTTGAGCCCATCGTGCCCCCTTGTCCTATTGCTGAGTGCCTGGGAGAAGAGACCAACCCCCACCTGGCCACAACTTCCCTTCAGGCAGTTCCAGACAGTGCTGAGGTCACCTCTGAGCCTCCTCTTCTCCAGGCTGAACACCCCCAGCTCCCTCAGCCTCTCCCCACAGCACTTGTGCTCCAGTCCCTTCTCCAGCCTCGTTGCTCTTCTCTGGCCCCGCTCCAGCCCCTCAATCTCTTTCCTCAACTGAGGGCCCCAGAACTGAACACAACACTCAAGGTGTGGCCTTCCCAAGGCAGAGTCCAGAGGAAGGGTCACTGCCCTGGGCCTGCTGGCCATGCTGTTCTTGATACTCTCTTTCACTCTATGCCCTTAACAAAAGCCTCTCTCCAGCTCTCCTGTAGCCCCTCCAGCTACTAGAAGGCTGGTAAGAAAGCAAAAAGACCCTAAAACAATCCCAACTTCCTGCTCCACCATCATGACAAACCCAGACTTACCAAGACTTTTGAGGAAACCACAGAGTCTCTTGGCTGCTTCATTCACAGAGAGATTGAATTTAGCAGCAAAATAAGGCAATGACTGAGGGCATATAGACACTGCCAACACTTTGTGTTTTGAGGTATCACATTTCTGGTAAACAAAACATAAAAAGCAAAGAAAAAAAAGATATTTCATTAGAACAGGGTCAGGCTCTTTACTTTCCCTGCCTTTTCCACTCCTGGAGTTACTCTTTCATGTCCAATGCTTCAGTGAGATACACCATTAAAAACCCTGTGAAACAACCATCAAGTTGGGGCAGGACAGGATGTTCCTCTGACCCTGTCAGTGTCTAATTACCTGTAGATGTTGCTTTTATATAACCCATCCCTCCCTAGGACAATTCTGTGCTTGGTCTCCACATGGCATAAGCACCAATGATGTTCTAGCAATATGAAAGATTCTAACAAATATGAAAAAAATGTTTTAATATTGTTAGTAAACTAATGTTTACAGAGGTAGATGCATTTGAAGCTACAAATCCAACCCAGAAAATTACAGATCTGATTCTAGAGACCTGAGCACTGTACCTGGCAACTTCCAGAAAAAAAAGCAGAATTCAGCAGAAAATAAGACAGCAATAGAACACTTTTAAATTTTGCTAAGAATTTGGACAAAAAAAATCTGTTCCAATTTCCAACAAATTTTCCTTCTGCAGATGCAGTAACTTTCCTCCAGCATTCAGCTGAAGTGCTGTGACCTCACATCTCTAGTGCAAAATTATTTTAAGTACTTTAACATTCATCTTGCCTCAAGTTTTCACTTCCTCTTCAGAAAAAGCATATCCTGACAAATCTTCATGTTATCTGCCTTGGGAAACCAAGCTGCTTAGTCACTCTGTAACTGCCTCCAATTCACAGAAAACTGTTTGTTGTTGGGGGCACTTTACCTTATTAAGGTTGAGAACACGACAGAATTCCTTCTGATTCTGTTGGAAAACTCTGGCTCCTTCCTCCGAGGTCATGCAGCTGTCACAAGCTAAGCAGTCGCTAAGGAGTATTTTAGCATTAGCCAGTGCATCAAACTCATTTTTCTGGGGGGAAAAAAGGGTAGATTAATCCTTAATGACAATCAAATGACTTTCAAGACCTCTGCAATGAGCCAGCTGAAGGGCAAAGATGTTCTCACTGGTTTAAAACAAGATAACACATGACACTTGTGTACCATCCAAAGTAACTCACAGGTAATCCAAATAATTTGTTCCATCCCTTCCATGACTCTGTTCCTGCTATTACTGTGAAACTGCAACATGTTTCAGTGTAAACACAGATCTAAATTTAGCCCCTAGTTCATGTTCTAGTAACTTCACTTGTGCTGCACTGCAGAGCTGACAGTCCCCATCAACTCTCCAAGCAACTGAGAGAACTTTTGAGGACCATCAAACCTCTTTAACCAGACACCTCTCTGACAGCAAGAGGACCTGGGCTTTGCACCACGAGGCAAAACAGAACACAGTCCTACAATTGCATGGAATATATACTGTGAGATCAAGAGTTTCATTAAGTCTGCTATCACAGCACTGGCAGAAACAAATAGATATTAAGAATAAGGCATTTTGTGCACTTTTACTGTCAAAACTCCTCTTTCTTGTAAGTTCTGTGTCTGTTTTAAAGATTTGATTTTTGACACAAAAGAATTTTTACAGCTTTAGAACTTGGAAATTCTGTTTTGTGTTTGCACAGTAATGGCCTTTTACTTCACCTTTCTAAAAGATTTTTGACTCTGCACAAGAGCTCATAATTGCTTACAACTGCTTGCTGATTATTGTCATGTACTTGGAAGTTGTCTCCTTATAACCTCCCTCGGGGTACACAAGTACAGAGTGTATTACAGCTTGTAGAAGGAACATTACCTCTTCAAAGCCATCGTTTGAACTCGATGCATCCACAGATGTGCTTTGTGTATCATCATTTTTCTGTTTCTTACTGCATTCCTGAAACAAGCCACAGAACACACGGGTCATGCAGAGCCTGCTCACTGCTCTGTAAGCACAGCTCGCAGAACTGCTCGTACCATCCACCACCAACGGCACATCCCCGCACGTTTTCCTGGCAGTGCTCACTCTGCCCCTCCGCACCCAGGGCCTTGTGTTCAAAGTGCAGCCGCCACGATGGGAAGGCAATTCCGGAGGAATCCCCGAGGTTTGGAGTTCGGGCGCTTTGGCAGTGCCGGGGCAGGCGGGGAGGGAGCGGAGCGGCTCCGTGACCTTGGGGCGGCCGGCCAGCCCCTCGGGGGGCCCTGTCCCTGCCACCGTGTCACTGTGTCCCTGTCCCTGCCACTGTGTCCCCAAAGCCCCAGCTTGGGGCGTCCCTGTCCCCGCCACCGTGTCACCGTGTCTCTCGTCCCCGTGTCCCCCTGTCCCTGTCCCCGTGTCCCCAAAGTCCCAGCTCGGGGGGTCCCTGTCCCTGCCACCGTGTCACCGTGTCCCTGGCACCGTGTCCCCAAAGCCCAGCCACCGTGCCCCTGTGTCCCTGTCATCGCCACCGTGTCACTGTGTCCCCGTCACCGTGACCCCAAAGCCCCGGCTCGGGGGAGTCCTCGTCCCGGCCACCGTGTCCCCCCAGCCCCGTCCCCGCCACCGTGTCCCCGTGTCCCTGGTCCCCGCCACCGTGTCCCCAAAGCCCCAGCTCAGGGGTTCCCTGTCCCCGCCACCGTGTCCCCCCGTCCCTGGCCCCATGTCACCGCGTCCCCGCCACCGTGTCCCCCCAGCCCCGTCCCCACGTCCCCCCAGCCCCGGGCCTCTCACTGACCTTCTTGGTGCAGTTCTCGCACTTCATTTGCGGCTCAGCCGGCGCTGTCGCGGGCCGGGGCCGTGGCCGTGGGGGCCGCGAGGGCTGCGGGGCAGAAGCGCGGGGGCCGCGGGGGAGCCCCGGCCGTGCTTTGTTGCGGTGCCGCTGCCCGCAGTGCCCGCAGTGCCCCGGCCCCGATGTGCGGCGCGGTGCGGGCTGTGCTGGCCGGGCCCGCAGTGGGACTCGCGGCCCTCAGAGCGCCCCGCGCAGCGGGCACGGCCCGCACAGCTCCAGCCCCGCGGAACAAAAACACCCGAAAAGCGCCCGGGGCAGCCCAGCCCGTGCCACGGAGCCGGGGCCGTACCTGCGGCCGGGGCTGTGCTGTGGTCGCAGAGCAGGCGGGGCCGCTCCGCCCCCGCCACCTCCCCCGGCACGGCCCGGCCCGCCCGCGGCTCATTGCGGACCTGCCGCGCCGCACGTACGCGGGAAGGCCCGGCCCTTCCATCCATCGCCTTCCCAACCATCCATCCCCTTCCCGATTCGCATTCGACTCCATACCATCCCCATCCCCATCCCCATCCCATCCCCTTCCCCATCCGCAACCCCTTCCCCATTTACATCCCATCCCATCCCGATCCTCTTCCCCATTCACATCCCATCCCGATCCCCAACCCCTTCCCCATCCACATCCCATCCCGATCCCCAACCCCTTCCCCATCCACATCCCATTCCCTTCCTGATCCGTCCCCCATCCTATCCCCATCCCATCCTCATTAACATCCCTCATTAACATCCCATCCCTATCCCCTTCCCCATCCCAATCCTTTTTCCGATCCACATCCCATCCCCATCCTCTTCCCGATCCGCATCCCAACCCCATCCCAATCCCCATCCTATCCAGATCCACATTCCATCCCATCCCATCCCCATCCCCATCCCCTTCCCGATCCCCATCCCACCCGCACCGGGACCCCGGCTCTGCCCCCCGTCCCCGAAGTTCCGCTGCTTCCCCGGAGCGTCCCTGCATGGTTTTGTGTTTTGTTTTGTTTGGTTGGTTTTTGTTTTTTTGTTTGTTTGTTTTTTTACAACGCTCCGCATTTATATCATACAAAGGTTTGGGTTTTAATTCCGCTCATTCTTGTTTTCTCCCCGCGGCTTTAAAATGAAACGCCACTGCGGGCGGTACCAAACGCGGCGGCATCCCCGTTTCACTGAGCCGTTCTCGTCTGTGCGAGCTCGCAGGTCCGGAACAAACACAACCCCCAGCGATGCTGTGCCCAGCCAGGAATCGCAAACCATTATGAAACACACACATCAGCCTTCCACTGCCTCAGAGGCCGCAAAATATTAATTAAGATGCTTGTGATTTCCTGTCTTTCCAAGCCTCAGGTTGTAGATTTAGACGGAAAGGTTCAACCCACATTTTGCTGCTCTTTTAACCCCCGGCCATGTGAACACACACGCACCGCACACGCCACAGCCGCGCACAGCTTTTCAAGTGTAAAATTACATTTTAGCAATTAAACCACAGAACTGACAACGAACAGGCAATTTCCTGTGAGCTGCAACTTTCCTTTCCCCGGTGCCTCCGGGAAAGCCCGTCCTGTTCCAGGAAGCGCCAAGGCTTTAATGCACAGCCGGGTTTCAGCCAAGGGCTGCAGGCAGAGGTTTGGGACCCCAGGATACACTCTAATCACTTGTTTCATTTTAAGGATACTAAAGATAACCTCAGAGAAGAAGGTAAAAATTGTGTGGCTTTTTTTTTAATTTACCTACTACAGGTGAGTTGTCATTGTCAAGGAAAACAAGATTTCCTTGCCTTTACCAAAATGAAATAAACAGAAACATTGTCTTACTGCCCACTTAAAGGAAAATAAGATGATGCTGATTTATGTAAACCCTGGAAAAAAATCACTAATCCTGCCTTGAGGTAAAAACTGTAATAGCTTTGGTAATAATTTTCTGTGTCTCTGTTCTCTTCATTTAAAACAGCCTCACATTTCACATTGCAGATTAACCCAAGCTTTTTAAAAGCACCACAACCAACCCAGAGCAATCCCTGTGCAAGTTTGCTTTTCCTTGCAATTCCATGCTGGAATGCAGCATTATCTGACATCTTTCCTGTTGCTTTGAGTATTTTCATACTAAAAAGCTACACCAACCTCCAAGTTTATTCCACTGGGATACAACAGCCATCGTTGTATTGACCAATATGGTGATAGCACAGATGAAAGTTCTGAATTAGGAATGTGTTGAGATTTGCACTTAAAGGCACAGCTAAAATCCTCCTGTTTCACATTATGATTATGCTTATATTTATTATCCAAAACTGATATAGTGATTCTTCAAAAGACATGACAGTTTGGGATATTTCTGTAACTGCACAGATCATATCTGAAGTATTTTTTATTTCACAGAAACAGAGAGTGGGTTGGGTTGGAAGGGACCTTTGAAGGCCATCTGGTTCCACCCCCCTGCCATGGGCAGAGACACCTTCACTATCCCAGGTTGCTCCAAGCCCCATCCAACCTGGCTTTGAGCACTTTCAGGCATAAGGATCTACAACCCCTCTGGGCAATCAAGTTCCTCATCTGTTACAGGACTGAATTAAACACATCCTTCTGCAGGTCATCAAAGAGCAGTAGAACAATTTTTCACCCATATTGCTTTGTATTCACAATGAAAACCAGAGAACTGCACAGAAATTGAAACATTTGCAGAAATATTGAGAACATCTAGAACTGCCTGAAGGGAAGTTCTGGCCAGGTGGGGGTTGGTCTCTTCTCCCAGGCACTCAGCAATAGGACAAGGGGGCACGATGGGCTCAAGCTCTGCCAGGGGAAATTGAAGTTGGAGATCAGAAAAAACTTCTTTGCAGAGAGAGTGCTCAGGGATTGGAATGGGCTGCCCAGAGAGGGGGTGGATTCCCCATCCCTGGAGGCTTTTCAGCTGAGCTTGGCCGTGGCACTGAGTGCCATGATCTGGTAAAGGGACTGGAGTTGGACCAAGGGTTGGACTTGATGATCTCGGAGGTCTTTTCCAACCCAATCCATTCTAACCCTGGGCTGGGGACTGGTCCACCCAACTGCTGGGAATCAGCACTCTGGGAATTCCTCCTGGCATGCTAATAGGATCACATGCTTATTGCCCAGCTGAATTCCTGAGTTTAAGACCTTAGAGGGGTAAAAAAACCCCAAACATATAAGGAGTTAGAAAAGAATATTTAGAAGAATGGTCTGAAATCAGGAAAAAGAACCAGAAATACAGGAGTGTCAAACTAATGCAAAATAAAGGTCAGTTCTGTTAATCTGCATGTTCTTGGATTTAGATCAATGATTTTAAACTTACAAGTGTTATTTACTATACAAATAGTATTTATATACTTACATATAATCTATTTTTATATTACTGAGCAAGAAGTCTACAAATAGTCAATTATGTATTCCTGAATGCTTATTTTGGGAAATAGTTTCTGTTTCTGCAGCAACACATTTTGGAATTCATGCTGTTCTTTAAGGCTTTTAAAACATGTTTCTTCTCCCTTTTTTATTGGCAGGCACAACACCACTCACCTGCTTCAAAATGTTGGTGTAAAATCCCCAGATTTTAGAAAAAAATGCTGTAAGAATCATTAAGGAATAGCAGAAGCTTGCAAAGATCCTTGCCATGTCCAAGTTTTGATTGTGTGTGTGTGGCTTTTCCCATGGCTGAAATAATTTCTCAGTTTCTAATTAAATTAAGTCATATCAGATTATCCTCCTGTAGCCTTTGCAGAACTGGAGAAACACAGAATTGCAATATTTTTGCAGTGAATAACATGAGAATAAAACAAAGGGCTAAGTTGTGTGGTTTATGCTGAGTGGAAGGGACAGATAAATTCCTTACTTATTTCACTCTGCTCTAGACACAAGAAATCTTTTGTCTTGTACCACTCAAAATGCCTTAACATTTGGTTTCCAGAGAAACTGGTTGCTTAGAAAAGCTGATTGACAACTGATTAGACACAAATTTCTTCCCAGAAGACTCACTCAGCTGCTTGTTTGGGTTGAGCACATGTGATACTTATTACTTCCTATTTTTCATCCAAATCCAGCAGCTGGGACCTCGTGACTCACCAGGAGGCCAATTCAGTCCTGCAGTTCCCCAGTGCCTTTTCCCAGGAATTACACAAAATCTGCAGGTCAGGTGCAGCTCTCAGATGTCACCCAGCAAGGACATTCCTGTGCAAGTGGGAGAGGCCCAAATATCAGTTGTAGATGAAGTTATACATTGATTTACACAATGGGAATTTAGGAAGTTCAGCTAAAGTACAGATGTCTGCATTTCACTCTCCTGCCTGACAGGAGCAGTTGCTCCAATGCATTGAACAGGAACAGCCTGACCATGGGAATGATGTTTCCCTACTTGTCCTCAACAGGAAAGTCACTCAATATTTCAAATTAATCAGAAACTTTCCTCCCCAAATAGATTTCCAAACTCAAGCCTTCAGCTGACACACAATTCACAAAACTCATGACACTGATGTTGAACTGTGAGATCATCACTGATCTTTCTGCATTGCAAATCCTCCTCCCCAGTTTTTAAACAACAGTGTGAATTTATTGAGGATTTTTGTTCACAGTTATAAAAATACATTGCATTGAATTATTATAATCAATGCTGAAAGCTAAAGCTTAAAAATTACCAAGTATTACTAAACTTGAGACAAAACAACATCAATTAGAAGCAGATACAATTTAATACTGGAAAAAAACACCCCAAACAGCAGCAAAAAAGCTCACCAAGTATCAAGAGTCATGTTTGGAAAAATGGGAAACATAAAGCCATCAGTTCACTGGGAATCCAAGTCCCACTGTGGGACTTGTCTGAGCAGCAAGAGACAACTTTGTGACACTGAGAAATCACTCCAAACTTCACCCTCCTGCAGCCTCCTGGCTGTACACACAGACAAGCAGTACTGGCAGGGGTAGCAGCAGCAGGAGGAGGACAAGGAGGTGCTGGAGAGGGTCCAGTGGAGGCCACAAAGGTGATTTTGGGGTCTGGAGCATCTCTGTGATGAGGAGAGACTGTGGGAGCTGGGCTTGGTTAGTCCACAGCAGACTGAGAGGGATCTTATTAATGCAAATAAATATCTCAGAGGATGGTGCCAGACTGCTCAGTGATGCACAATGACGGGCTGAGCAAAGGCCATAAACAAAGACACAAGTTGCACCTCAACAAGAGGAAGAACTTCCCACGGAGGTGGCAGAGCCTGGACCAGCTGCCCAGGGAGGGCGTGGAGTCTGTGTGGACATTCCAGACCCACCTGGATGTGCTCCTGTGTCACCTGCTCCGGGTCACCCTGGTGGGCAGGGCTTGGACTGGGACATCCCAGATGGCCCGGCCAACCCTGACTGTTCTGGGGTTCTGTGATGGCAGCGGCACAGAACGAGTGCTCTGGGGCAATAGTGCCCCCAGTGCTGCCATCGGGAGCCCAGAGGTGCCCAGAAGAGCCCAGAGGTGCCCGGGGACACCCCGAGGGGCTCCTCGCCCTCCCCGGTCCCTCACGCACGGAGCCGTGTCCGCCTCACCCAGCGCGGGCCCATCCGCGAGGCTCTGCCACACACCGCGCCTCACCCACCACCACACGCGTTTTCCCCTCGCCATTAGCACCGCCAAGGTGACACAGCCAAGCAAGCATCGACCCTCCTACACCGGCACTCCTGCGGCCACAGGCGCCATGGTGACTCCTGGCAGCGCCGCCATCTTGGCGCTGCCCTGCCCTCCCCCGGGGCGCTTCGCGCGCCGCGCTTTGCCCTCACCCAAGATGGCGGCGGGCCCGCCCTGAGGCGGGCACTGTGCGGGGCCCTCCGAGCGGCGGGGCCGGGCGGGACAGCGGCGGCGGCCACGGTGGAGGGACGGGGCACAGGGCACGGTGAGGGCACGGTGAGGACACGGTGAGGGCACGGGGGCTCGGCTCTGGGCGCGGTGGGTGCGTGTGTGTGTGCAGCGCTGCGGCGCCCGCGAGGTGTGGGGAGGATGCCCCGCTCCATGAGGGGGAGCCCCACCCTGAGGGGGGGAGCAGGTGCAGAACTGGGGGATAAAGAAAAATGAGCTCTGTAATGAAGATTCACCTGATACGTGGGCCTGAGCTTATTGGTGCTGGCGGTGAAGCTTTCAAGGTGCTCCTTTCAGTGGGTTTTGCTGGCTCGCCCTCAGCCAAGGGCGTGGAGGAAGAAAATAAATGTTTATTGTGGTGCTGGACATCGGTTTAATGTCCAACCCAACAAATTCAAGGTGTTGATATTGAATTGAAACAGCAGCACAAAACCACGTGTTTGTCTATAATCGTAGAATGTTCATAGTTAAAACTTTTGTACTCACTTCAAGGCGTGTTTATGATTTATTTATTAAAGTATAACTTTAAGAGGCTGCTTTGGTGCTTTTTATTCCTTGAGGCTCCTCTTACAAACAGCAGCCTGTGAGAGACAATTCCGTTGATGTTCATTGTCCAGCATCAAGCCAAGACTAATTTGGATGGTTGGACTTGTGCTTAATGAATATGGGGAGAGATATCAAAGTTTACATTAATGGATTAAACTCATGTGAATTATGTTACAAGTAGGGTGTAATATTTGTGATCTTCAGTGATCTTTATATATTTGATAACTTTTATGTTGCAGGCAGAGGAAGGCTTTGTGAGTGCAGAAATATCTTCTGGTGTATTGAGAGCAACTCACAGGAGTCATTTGAAAATTAAAATTTGATGCTTGACATCCGGAGGAGATGAGTGTGTGTTTTATGCATAAGTGGTTTCTGCTCTTTCGGTTTCAGGTGCTCTCAGTGTGTTGCTAAGAGATCAAAATGAAAGTCCTGGGTGCTTTTTGTTTAACTAAAAAGGCTTGGCTGAGGCTGCTCCTCTGGAGATTTGTATCCAAAGCAGCAGAAAGGCAGGAGTGTCATGTTGTATCCAAGAACAGCAGGATAAGCTGGAGCACAAGTGCTGTGGGGAGAGGCTGAGGGAGCTGGGGGTGTTTAGCCTGGAGAAGAGGAGGCTCAGAGGTGACCTCAGCACTGTCTGGAACTGCCTGAAGGGAAGTTCTGGCCAGGTGAGGGTTGGTCTCTTCTCCCAGGCACTCAGCAATAGGACAAGGGGGCACGATGGGCCCAAGCTCTGCCAGGGGAAATTGAAGTTGGAGAGGAGAAAAAACTTCTTTGCAGAGAGAGTGCTCAGGCATTGGAATGGGCTGCCCAGAGAGGGGGTGGATTCCCCATCCCTGGAGGTTTTTAACCTGAGCTTGGCCGTGGCACTGAGTGCCATGATCTGGTAAAGGCACTGGAGTTGGCCCAAGGGTTGGACTTGATGATCTCGGAGGTCTCTTCCAACCCAATCCATTCTATGATAACTAAAGGACTGAAAATCACATACTTTTCTTCTGTAAGAACCTGGATGTGCTCAGGCCTGCTCTCTTCATGTTTTTCATGGTTATTCAAACCTGATGAAGGCTGGCATTCTGCTGGAAGCATGTTATGAGCAGCTAACATTAATGCCACCCTCCTGGGCCTGGTTCTGTGGGACAGGCTGCCCAGGGAAGTGCTGGAGTCACCATCCCTGGAAGTGTTCAGAAAACATGTAGGCTTGAGGACATGGTTTAGTGCTGGAGTGGGCAATGCTGGGTCTTCATGGTCTTAAAGGTCTTTTCCAACCTAAATGACTCCATGATTTTATGCTGTAATTAGCAAAACCACTGAAAATGGTGCATGGGATTGCCCAGCTCTTACTGGTTAAAATTAGTACCTGTCTTTAATATCTACTCTTGGTTTCTGCCTAGGCTGAATGCACAGTCCTGTTGAGGAGAGACAAACATACTTGTTGGAAGCTCCTGGTTGTGTTCTTGGGTTGGAGTAGAAGATGGAAAATGGCAGGAAAAATGCTGTCAAAGAACCTCCATTCCTCTTGCTCTTTGATTTGTTTGAAGGGCCTCATGAATTAGGAATAACATTTCTGCTGGTTCTTGTTTTTGTCTTCTGGAATCTGGCTGTGATAGAAAGGAAGAGGCTCTTCCACCCCAAATGGGAAGTTTCTCCAAGAGTTCAGATTCCTGTTGTTGTTATGCAACTCTCCTTGTAACAGTTTTTCTTTGTGGTTTTTTTAAGTCTGCATGTTGCTCTTCCTGTGCAAAGAGACAGTGTTATGACCCTGGACATCTGATATAATCTAGATTGTGACTTGATAAGTGTTGAGAAAGTGCTAAATAGGGAGAGAGGTGGAGTATTCAATGATTTTTTCTGTTTGTTTGGTTTGGTTTTTTCCCAGTGGGGTTTCCTGACTCAGCCTGGGCTGTTGGGAGTTGCCCTTGAAGATGTACATGTTGGTTGAGAACCGCTCGAGTTCCCACCTGCACCTGAGGAGGTCCCCTGGCATCCGGTCCTGGTCTCTCTGCATTGGTAAGGCCACAGTTTATTTCAGAGCTGCTTCAAGGGAAGAGGCTCTCAGTAAATTCCTGAAACAGCCCTAACAAGAGGTGCCTGTCTCACAGGTGGTTTGCTTTCAAGAAGAGCAAGATCATGCTTTGAACTCTTCCTTTAGCAAAGCCACTGAATGAGTCTGAAGTCTCCTCCTCAGTGTGGCAGTTTTACTGTGAGACTGAAGGGAAGTTCTGGCCAGGTGGGGGCTGGTCTCTTCTCCCAGGCACTCAGCAATAGGACAAGGGGGCACAGCTCAAGCTCTGCCAGGGGAAATTGAAGTTGGAGAGCAGAAAAAACTTCTTTGTAGAGAGAGTGCTCAGGCATTGGAATGGGCTGCCCAGAGAGGGGGTGGATTCCCCATCCCTGGAGATTTTTCAACTGAGCTTGGCCGTGGCACTGAGTGCCATGATCTGGTAAAGGGACTGGAGTTGGACCAAGGGTTGAACTTGATGATCTCAGAGGTCTTTTTCAACCCAATCCATTCTGTGATTCTGTGGATGTGGCACTGAGGGAGAATCCACCATGTCTTGATCCAACCCCACTGTGATCACCAGCCCAGGGCACAGAGTGGGGTTGGATCAAGGTTTGGACTTGCTGATCTCGGAGGTCTTTTCCAACTCAATCCATTCTATGATTCTTCACTCTGTCATCTGTCAGAGGCTCATGAACAGAATTTCAAGGGAGTCCTGAAAGATCAAGAACAGAAAATCAGATGCCATACAGGAATATAAATGTGGAGCTTCTGAAGGTGCTGCATATTTAGGCTGGAAAACATCTCAGTTTTCATGAATGGAAAACTGCAATGTGGCCATTGGATCTTGTGTGTGGTTGATGGTGATCTCTGAAGGATGCTGGGTATGAAATGGGAAGTCATACAGGATGTTCTGAAAGGCATCTTTATAAACACTAATACACAGAAAAAATAAACTGCTTAGGGCTGTACTGAGGGAGCTGGTGGGGACAATGTGACATATCCTGCGTTCTGGCTGAGCTCCAACTGCAGTAACACCACAAGGCTGGCGTTGCCTCCAGTGATGCTGAGCCAAGACCTCTGCAGTTTCAGCAGCCCCGAGGACATGAGGGACTCTTTAGCTGCTTCCTCCTCCCTGGGAGAAAGATCTGGCAGCTTCTGACACAGCTTAATTGCTGAAGTTTTCTTTTGGCTCCACAGAGCACTTAAAGGGAAAAATAACCATTGCAGTGTTTGTGTCAGCACGCTCCAAGCTGGGCTCTGCTGAGAGGATACTGTAATGGTTACACTGAGTCCCTCTGAGCTTCTGTTCTCACTTGTGTCTCACAGCATTTTTATTTCTGACCTCTGTGCTTTTAGTGTCTTTGCAAAATGCAAGATTTTTTTATACTGAGTTTAAAAAAAAAATAACTGACTTTCATGTAGTGATTTATGTTGCAATCAGATTTGTTCTTTTTTTGAAAAGTGATGTTTTTCATCTGGGAATTTTAGATTTTTTTGTTCTGATTCTCCCCTCTTTTCCCCTAGGAATCGCCTCCATAGGTTTGGCTGCTGCTTATTATAGTGCAGGTAATGGCCTATCATTTTTCTTGAAGAATTGTTTCTTTTCTCTTGATCTGTTTTTCATGCTGGTGATTCCTGTGCAGCTCCAGCCTGGCCTGACAAAGGCAGGGGGGTACCTGTCCCACTTTGTGTCAGGAATATTAAAATCAGGATGTTTGTTGCCTGTCTGGCTTACAGTGCTTAATGCTCTAGTTCTCATTTAGCCTCACTCTCCATTGTCTAATAATGCTGTTCAGTTCTCTGTGGTGTTTGTACTCTCAATGTGATTTGTAAAGGTGATTGTACCTGACCCTCACAGCTCTCCTGGGAAGACACACAGTGATTTCTTGCCACCACAATGAAATGATTCCTTTGCCTCTGACAAAAGTGCTCTGTTTCTGTGGAAACTGTCAGACCATCCCTGGCAAAGATTACTCACAGAAACACCTTTAGAGATCAGACAGTACTGATGCTCCCTCCCCCTGCAGCAGAGCAGACTGCACCCATTGCCAGGAATCCTTCCCTCCCTGGGGCTTTTCCTGGGAGCTGCCCTGTCATTCTCATGCTGCATTCTGTTAACATCGGGTTTTAAAACTTAATGGTCTGCAGGAATGTGCTGCCAATGTACTCCATGTATTGTTAATGAAGGAGCAAAGGCAGTGAAAGGTACTCGAGCCACCAGCTAAGTCAGCCTTGTTTGGTTTAACACATTGCAACCAAGGGGAGAGGCTGAGGGAGCTGGGGGTGTTTAGCCTGGAGAAGAGGAGGCTCAGAGGTGACCTCAGCACTGTCTGGAACTGCCTGAAGGGAAGTTCTGGCCAGGTGGGGGTTGGTCTCTTCTCCCAGGCACTCAGCAATAGGACAAGGGGGAATGATGGGCTCAAGCTCTGCCAGGGGAAATTGAAGTTGGAGAGCAGAAAGAAATTCTTTGCAGAGAGAGTGCTCAGGGATTGGAATGGGCTGCCCAGAGAGGGGGTGGATTCCCCATCCCTGGAGGTTTTTAAGGTGAGCTTGGCCGTGGCACTGAGTGCCCTGATCTGGTAAAGGGACTGGAGTTGGCCCAAGGGTTGGACTTGATGATCTCAGAGGTCTTTTCCAACTCAATCCATTCTATGATTCTGTGATTCTATTCTAAGTTTTCTGAAACAATCCTGGCCAAGGCTCTGCCTTCACTTAAAAGCCTGAGTAAGCAAATCACTCAGGCTGCTGCATGGAAACATTTGCAGGACATGAAATGCAAATGTTTGTTTGTTGGGAGGACCAGCTGCTTCCTTGTGTGCAGAAACACGTTTGTTCAGTGTGTTTTCATTGTCTCTTCCCCTTGTCCTCTGCAGCACAAATATTTGGTGGCTGACAGAGGGTGGGCAGTTCTGTGGATGCCTTTTAAGATGCCTTTGCTTTTAGAGAAAGATGCAATGTTACAACCTTGCCAGGAATAACATATGCTTGTAATTCTATGTGGTTTGAAGCCCAGTGTGAATGAAATCTCTGAAAAATGTGAAGAATTTCTCTGTTTTCATCATGAGAGAGCTGTAAAACCGCTTGTAGTACACAAAAGGGAAAATGTTCCATCAGAGAAACCTTTTTCCCTTTTATTGCCTTTAAAAGGAACGTGTTGCTTTTAGAACTGTTTGAATACCAAGGAAGAAATAAAAAAAGCTGAATTTGTGCATTTTTTGCATTGTTCAGACAGCTTGGCATGGAAACTCTTCTACATGTCTGGGTGTTTCTTTGTGGCAGCGCAGAATCTGGAGCAGTGGGAGGTAAGAGCTGAGCTCAGGAAATGAGGTGGGGTGAGTAAGAAGCTGTTGGCAGGTGCTGATTCCAGCAGCCCCACACTCCTACTCAGTCCAAGTAGACAAGTTATGCCTTTGGGGACACCCTCTAGGTTTGCTGTGCTGGGTGGGACTAGAATTGGAGCAATAATTCTTTGACTATTAAAGTATGAAAACGTGAAGTTTTGCCCCAAAATGTTTTGTGGCCTTGTCTTGTATAAAAGAGGGTGAATGACCAGCACTTTCAGCTGCCACAACATGATTTTGTACTTGCCCTTCCAGCTGATGGCAGAACAACCATTTAACAGGGGAGCTCTGACCTTCCAGGATGCTCAGCTGTTTTCCTCTGGTTTATAAACTTGTGGGTGTTGATTTGTTGGGAGTAGAACTGAGAGCAATAAGCCCTTACATGGATTGTGACCTTGCTGACCTGAGCTGTATTAGAATGTGCTACTCACACAGGAGACATGCTCTTTTCACTGACTGTCAGGGATATTTGGGGTCTGGTGTAGGCCTGGCCCTCAGAGACAGCACTGGAATGCCAAATGCTTACACCAGAAGTGAAAATTACAGCAGTTACAGGTTAGTGTTCAAATTTGATTCCAGACAAAGTTTTTATGACACAAGAAATGTGGCAGGAGGGGCAGAGAACCCAGTTGTAACTCCCCTCTAGAAGTCACACAGGAGATATGGTAAAGTCTCTTTTAAAACCAAGAGCAAGATTGTGATTTTCACAGCCTAATAATAGAGGAATGTCTCTAAACTAGCTGTGTGTTTTTCTATGTTATTTCCCCATAGAACTATTTTTATTTTACTTTGAAGCACAGCTATTGATGATGTGTTTAAGAAAACCTTGATTTTGTTTCTCAATTTTACAGGAAGCTGTATTTGATAAGGACAAGGGAACAGTCTGTCTGAAAACATTCAATCTGTACAAAAAACTACTGACCTTGTCCAAAGGAGGCAGTGAACAAGGTGAGAGAGCAGCATCTGTTGGAAAATGTGGTGAGCAGCACCAGAAATGGGTGTGTGCCCATTGAATGGGTTCTCTGGAGTCCTGTACTCCAATTAAGTTGCAGCTGTTTCCAGATCTACTTTGTTCCCAAGCAGCACATGTAACAATCTGCCTCTCAGAGCCCAAATGCATCTGGTTAATTGTTTCAATTCAAGGTAACTCTGCTTACACCTTGTTTTCCATGGCAGTCTTAGCCATTCCTTTGGGATGCTGATGTCCAGGTTTGCCTTTCCCTTGGCCAGCCTGCTTGGCAGGTGGGACTGGTGGAAAAACCTCAATTTTGCATCCAGAAGTTGAGATTTCTGTAATCTAATCAGGTTTTGGTAGCAGATAAATGTTTAGATACCTATGCAAGCAGACTTGATGCATCCTGCAGGTAAATAATATACAACTGAAGCAGCATATTCAGTGGGCTCAGTTTAATGCAGCACTTGGAGTCTTTTGGGCTCCCTGTTGTGTTCACAGAACTGGCAGTGTGTGTGACATGGCTGGGTCACTGTGAGTCAGGGGCTTTGTTGCAGACTGAAGCAGGACCCTCTTCCATGTCAAAGGTTTTATTCTATCTGCTGACCCACATCAAATCAACTCTCAGTATGCTTAAACTGGCAAAATTTGGAATGTCCTTAAGCTGAGTTGGTTTTTAAAGCAGTTCATTTTGGAGGCGGAAGGTAAGAGATGTGGAGAGAAGGATATTTAACATTTCTGCACTTCTCTTTAGGGAATGTGTGTATGCACTGGGGAGCTGAGCACGTCTCTGCCTGAGAGGTTATTTGGTAACATTTGGTGATATAAATATCTGTTCCAGGTACCATGAACGTGGGGTGCAGAGATCAGCAGGTGCTCTGAGCAGTGAAATACCTCAGTATTTGTTCAATCTCAGTGAACTCCATACCTGTTTACCTTCTGTGTACAGAAAAATGGTTACAACTGTCATTACGGTGGGAAGCAGACCTAGCAAATGGGTGGTTCCAGTGCCTGGCAGGCTGTGCATGCTGTTCCTCAGGGCCTGTCCCAGCTGTGGGCACACCCTGCCCAGCTCAGCAGCCGTTTGCTGCTGCAGGACCGCCCCGGCCGTGTGTGCCCACAGGGCAGTGCTGTGAGGGGGCCCAGCAGTGCTGCCAGGCTGCCCTGTGCCCACCTGTGTTTGCAGTGGTGGCTCTGCTCAAGGAGATCCGGGACGTGAACGTGGAGGAGGAGACCGTGCGGTACTTTGGGAAGGGCTACCTGGTGGTGCTGCGCTTTGTCACCGGCTTCTCACACCCCCTGACCCAGAGCGCCGTGCTGGGCTGCAGAAGGTGCTGGGGGGCTTGGAAACCAGGGCCAGGGAGGGGGGAAGGACAGCCACGTGGGGCAACAAGTGCCAAGTGTTGAGGCTTAAGCTCAGTTTTCAGACTTGCTTGTCTGACCTTGTGATAGTTTAACCTTTTGAACTGTAAAGGTTTTCAGTTACAGACATTGGGGTAGCACTATTAGTGTTTAGATATCTAAGATAGATTTGTCTATCAGTGTTTAGATACCTAAGATAGATTTGTCTGTCAATATTTAGATACCTAAGATAGACTTATCAGTGTTTAGATATCTGATAGATTTGTCTATCAGTATTTAGATATCTAAGATAGATTTGTCTATCAGTGTTTAGATATCTAAGATAGATTTGTCTATCAGTGTTTAGATATCTAAGATAGATTTGTCTATCAGTGTTTAGATATCTAAGATAGATTTGTCTATCAGTATTTAGATATCTAAGATGCCTCTATGGCAGCGTGTCTGCTGGAGTTGCCTTCCTCAGCCAAGCAATGGCAGAGGGGATTAATTGTGTGTTGCAAACATTCACTGTGTTAGTTAACATGGGACTGACTTGTTGTAAGCATTGAGAGTAAGGAACCTTGCAGTGAAAACTGGGGAAAAGATTGAGTTGTTCTGCTGTGGAGGTAATGGCTTGGTGTGGGATGCTGTCAGTCCTGCTCCATGCCATGTCTGTCCCTCCAAGCAGTTATTCCCAAGAATTAGCATGCTTGTTCTTGTCTTGTCAGCACCACAGTTCCACTAACTCTTCCATTGTTTCCTCTTTTCCACAGTGATGTGGAAGCAGTTGCCCAACTCATTACAAGGTTTCTGGAGCTGCACAGAGTAGAGAGCCCCCAGGATCTCTCTCAGAGCAGCGAAACAGAGGCGAGTGATGCAGATGAACCACAGGATAAACACTGGTAGTCATCATGAGCTGAGGCAAGCAGAGGCTTTCACACATCTGGAAAATACTCTTCATAAAAGGAAATCCCCCACAGCCCTGACCTGGGCATTTCTCTGCAATTGCAATGGGAGGAATCTGTCTTAATGGACCTCATTTAGGGCTAAACTGCTTCAGGACCCACATTTCCAGAATTGCTGTTGTAGAGTCCAAAGCAAATTCTGTTTTGTTTGCTCCTCTGCCTTAATTCCTGCATGTGGACACTGCTGGCTTTTGAACTTGGTCAGCTTATCAGACTTGTCTAGGAATAGTTATTTATTGATGAATTGGTTAGAAATAATTGCTTGCCAGTTAATGAAGTGGAGAGGCAGATGTAAACGTGACTTACTGCAGACATCTGCTGCAGGTACTGTAAATGAAATGTAGAAGAGTTGAGTTTGTAACTGGTAGCACAATGGTATAAATGACTGATATATTGCTAAAATGGTTTTAAGCAGCTCAATAGATGCAATTGGGTGATACAGAGTAGTGACACTTTTATACTCTCTACTGCTGACTTGCCATTAGATACCTGTGGAGATTAAAGTCTGAATTGCCTCTCTTGGAATTCAAAACATCAGGGTGTTTAACCTGAAATGTCTTAACTTCTCTTGGACTTACTGCAGAGCCATGAATAGTAAAGATCATGCTGATGTTCAGTGTCTTTGGCATGTTCTAGATTAACCCTGTTCTGCTTAACTCCTGGGCACAGACTACCCCAGGACAGAATAATCTTTTTCTAGATCTCAAATGTTTACTATTTTAACTGTGTGTTTAGAAAGGAAGCAAAGACCTCCATTGCTTTAGGTAGGGAAAAGACTGATGTCAAAACAACGTGGTAGCCTAGAGTTGTTTAGTATTTCCTCACTTGAAATAATACCAAAGTGCTAAATAATAATTTTTTTAAGATAGCTGGGATAGATTCCATGTTTGACTTGTACTGTGTTTTACTCCAGGTGTGTGGTGTCCTCTGTTCTGACCAGTGATTTCACAAATAGTTAACATTCGTATTTTTGAAGTAAAAACTACCTCTTTAAGTCAATGCATTCTGTCTAGAAGTAAAATTCCATCATGTCTACATCAATATGTCAAGAAAAAAGTTGTAAAGAGCTGAAAGTTCCTTCAGCTGCTAAAACTGCTTGTACTAAAGTTCACAAGGTTTTATTTGGGAATCTTTTAGTGTTAAGACCTGAATTAGAAAATACCTACAGAATTTGACCCTGAGATCAGCTCAGTTGGTTAAAACTTGGTTGTAATAATGCCAAGGTCATGGGTTCAATCCCCTGTGTGGGCCATTGACTTAAGAGCTGGACTCGATGATCCTTGTGGGTCCTTCCAACTCAGAATAGTCTGGGATTACTTGCAGGAGAACTGAACAGGGTACAAGGTAACTGCTGTCTGCTTTCCTGCTTGGCCAGCAGCAAATGTCTCCTGGCAGCAGTTCCTTCAGGACTTCAGAGCCTGTGTTTGTGTTTCAAACTTCTCTACCTCTACAGAGAGCAGGCTTTGAAAAGCTTTCAGCAGGAGCCATGTCCTGTTGTGTGTTCCACAGAGCTGAAACTGAGCCCCTGTGACCAGAACCAGGTTGGACCAGGCTTTGCCCTCCAGCTGTCCAGCCCTGGGCTGTGAGGGAAAGGCTCACAGTGCTGGCAGGGTGGAGGTGAGCTCACTGCAGCACAGAATGGGTCTGCCTCCCTTAAAGAGGAAAAGAAACTTGTCATCACCTCAGGTATCAGCGCAGACCTCTGCCAGGACATGTGTGGGAAGTCCTCTGAGTTGGGATAATCCTGTGCTTTTCATCCCTACTCCCCATCACTGCTACTGGGAAGCTGCTCTGGATGAGTGTGGGAAAATGAGGCACTTAGCTGAGTTTGGCCTTTGTTCTGAGGCACAGCTGTAACCTAAGCATAAACATCAAACCTGTTTAAATGTTGCAGGGTGGAACACCTTGGAGAGTTCCTCATTTAAATCCACTGTAATATATTCCTCATTTTAGAGAGAGGAGAATGAGATTGGGCACTTGAAGAACTCTTTTTTCCCCCCCACAGTGTAAAATGAGAGTGGTGAGTGTTCTAAGGACTTCAGTAAGAAATACTGAAAAACCCTGGAGTGTTTAATGGTGTAATGTGAGCACAGGGGCTCAGCCTGTGGTAACTGCTGCTCTGTATGCAGGATATTCAGAGGGCATTCCTGGTGTGCATTGCACTTACATCTGAGCCCTGGAGTGGACCATGCATAAAACAGAACAAATACCTGCATTCAGTCTCAGCCACACTGGGTGTCTTTTGTACTCCCTTGAGAGCTGACATTCCATGGTGTAGACCACGCTGGTTTCCAGTTAAAAACCAGCTTTTGAAGGTACCTGTACTGGTGTGACCCTGCACTGCATCATGTCTGCCTCTGCTGAGCTGCTGTGCATTCATTCCCACTGTCAGTAATGCATGTCAGGCCAGCTGGGGACTTGTGCCTGCACAGCTGTACTTTATACAACTTAAATTATTGAAAACCAGACCTCAGGAGAGATCTAATGCCCTGCCCATAAACCCAGCCCTTTCTGTCCTGTCCTTTACTGTGCCTGTGCTGTAGTGAGCAGAGGGCTAGGAGTGCATGCTGTACAGAGGGAGGGCACTGCTTGAGGTAAGGGCTGATCCAGTACTGGGGTACTGCACAGTGAAACAGGATTGATTGTTCAAGTCTCAGAAGAAAATCAAAGTATTTAAACTGTCCAGTTGAGATCTGAGTTTTGGGCTGTATTTCTGGAGTTACAGATACCAAAAACTCAGCTGGGTTACACAGTAAACAGAGTGCTGGTCCTGACACTGTCGTAGATTGCTGAGAGGCCAAAATGCTTCTTGAAACTGTTTAGAACTTGCCTTTTTTTTTACTGTAAACTTGCAGGTAGAATTGCAGCAAGGCCTTGTTATACTTTTTTTTAAAAGTCTATTGTTAAAATCAACTTTGATAACTTGTTTTGCATCACTGTAGTATTTTGTATTGTTTTTAATTAAAATTATTAAAATATTAATGGTTGTCTAAATTACTGTTTGACACAGACCTACTGGAGGTGTTAATGGGGATCCAGCTCTCCACTGGTGAATGAATTTCCATCTTCCCTGCTCTAAACCAAACCAACATGCCACACACACACATAAAGCAGCACATTTCCACAAACATTTTGAGTATCAAAGGATTTATTCAAATAAAATAACTTTAAGATCTTGTTTAGTTCAAGGCATGTAACTTTCATAATTAAGGTACACACAGCAATTGCTTCTTTCTAGACAAAAATCTGCATGTGGACCCAATCACTGAGGCTCTCATTAAACAAGTTTGTTTTATGCTGTACTTGTACTTTCTGTATCCAGAGATTGTTCCAAGAAAATTTTAATACCTGTACTTCCAAAAAAAAATTGAAGGAATAAATGAATATTTAATAAATGAATATAAAGGAATATTTACACAAGTAAATATTTTGACTACTCATGGTGAAGTAACGTACTTAACTACCAGCCTTCTGGATTATTTCCATTGTGGTGATTATCTCACTGCTCCAGACCTCTGCCAAGGGCTGGATGGCAATCCCTGATCTCAAGCCAATCAAAGCTGCACTGAAGACCATTGTTTTTATGTATTTCAAAGACTGAAAAAATCCAACCCAAAATCTGGAACAAACCAACTGCTCCATGTTGTGGAAGGACTTGTGATGGAGTGGTGGGGCACAGCTCTGGATGCAGCTGACACAGCACAGAACAAACGGACATAAAGCAGTGTAAGGATCCTAAATATTTATGACAGTTGCAAAGGGTGGATGGGCACTGACTAGAGTAGAACTTGCAGAACTTTTCCAAGCCACTGTTAAGTAAGAAAATCTGTTGCTACAAATACCAGAATTGGAAGGAACTGGGTTTTCTCCTGCCTTGTGCTAGAGCAGAGTTGTGACTCACTCCTGCAGGTTATGCAAGGGCAGCAAACCTGACTTACAGGGCAGGTGAATTAAGGCTCAGCGTGTGTTAAGACAGGAAGATTAAAGTAGACTCGAAGTCTGTTACACTAAAAAATTCCTTCATGCCTTCAGGTCTCTGTTGCTTAATCACAGAGATGACAGACTCCAGCTCCAGCTAATTTTCACTAGCCATGTTTTCCCAGGGAATGAGACAGACTAATTGAAGTGCCCCTAACTTTGTGCTTTTATTGCTTCATCTAAATCATCCACCACTTGCTGCAGTTGCTGTAGGCTGGGCTGGACGTTCTCCTCCATCCACTCCTCTACAGTGCAGGGGTGGAAAACTTGCTCCATGGCTGCCTGGAGGTCTTGCACCACAGCATTCCACTTGGAGAGGCGACTGAGCAGAAATGAGAGGGGAGAAACAAAGACATTTGAAGCTGAGCCCTGCTCAGGGCAGGGCTGGCTTACTGGCCTTTGGGAGGGAGTGCTCTCTTTAAAATGACTTCACAGGAAAAGCATCATCTCTTACAAGAGCCCAAAGGACTCGATTTTGTTCAGATGGCAAAAGGTCGATGCTGTTTCTGTTTAAGTACCACTAATCTTAGCACTTTTCTCATGCAATGACCTTTAAAGGACCAAGATGTGAGCTCAGAAAACCACTGTACACATTCTAAGTGTAACTGAAACTCACTGTGAGACTTGTTGGGAATTTAATTGTGGGTTTTATCAGAAAGAGTAGATGCAGTTGGATGTTCACCTTATCACAGAAAAAAAAATAGCATGAATTGGCCAAATGTGCAGGACAAGTCCTGAGAAGCACAAGGTGACAGGGAGCAGGGAAAGGGCCTGGCTTTATTGCAGCCCCTGCCTGGAAGCTGTTTGGGGTGAAATCCTCCACACTGCAGTGAGGGCCAGCAGGGCTGCACAGGGCACTGCACAGGCAAGGCAGAAATTCTGGAGACCAGTTTTGTGCTTGTATTCAGAGAATTGATTCAACAGAAGGCAGGCAAACAAAAATGAATCACAGAATGGTTTGGGTTGGAAGGGGACTTTGAAGATCATCAAATTCCAACCCAAACATGTTATGTTTAAAACCATATTATAAACACTTACTATTGTTTGGTTCCCACTGATGCTTCTGAGGTAATTACAGAAAGAGGCAAGGAGTCAGAACTCTGTGCCTGAGTGCCCAAAATATGACAGACTATTTCCCATGTGATGCAGAACAAGTGGTGTTACCTGACTGCATCTGGCTGGAAGTGATGCACCATTATAGGATGAATAATCTTCCTTCTCCTGTGGTAGGGGCTGAACCAGCCTGTGACATACCTGAAAGGGATGACAGTGGGAGCAGAGTTTGAAACAGCAGTGCCATCTGTGTTTGTCGGGTGACAGGGAGGTGGGTGAGGCCTCAGCTGAACTTCTGCACAGAGATAATGCTCAAGGAGTGAGTTTATTTAAGTCTATCTATCTTTGGCACTGCCTTGTAAAAGACTGTTCTTGGCAGATGATAACAACTGATCATCTGCTGCAGTTTAAGTTTCATTTCAAGCTCCCTTTTTTGGAACTTCAGCATTGAAAAACTCCATTTTAATTTTAAATAGCAGTAAAATGTAATTCAGGAAAGAACTAGATGCTTGAAATAAGGCAGTACATAATATTTAGGAATTCTGCTGAAAATATTTTAAATTTTCATCTAAATTTTATGTTCTGCTGAGGTCCCAATGATGCCTGAAATGCAGAGCTTGATGTTTAAATCACTTTGCTGGAGTTGTGCCCCACTTTGAGTTGACAGAGAATCCACACAAACCTCCTCACCTGTTCCTTTCCAGAAGCTCATCCACTGATGACTTGAGGTAGAAACTCACTTGTGTCACAAGGGAGAGGATGTTGCTCCCAGGAAAGGTGCCCAGACTTGTGCTGTCCAAAGAGATCTGTGAGTCTCTGAACTTACCAAGCAAAGAGAAGCATCTGAATTCTGCAGCTGCAATTTTACCTCATGAAAGTATCAATTTCCAGGTTAGACATTCCCAGGAGCTTCTCCACATGTTCTTTCACCTCTTCAGAGTAGCCACCTGGCAGAAGACAGTGGGAATAAGCAAAAGGAGCCCAAGGAACCAAAATGTTCCTGCAAGAGGGTTTTTCTGGAGTACTCTACATTGGCTCAGCAGTTCTCCTTGGCTGAGGATCTTTTGAAAGGTAAAGTGGAAAGAGAAGAAGGAAAAAACCCTTGTGGGTGGGAGGAGGAGCACATGGTCTTTCCCACAGTTTTCTGGTAAAGCACTCTGAGCTTCCCCTTCAGGATGCTGAACATTTCTAGTGCCTTAGTTAACAAACAATAAACTGTGGGGGTTTATTTTGAAAATAAGAAATGCAGCAAGACAAAACACCACCCTTCTGCTGGCAACTGCCTGTAGAGAAACCAGAAACTGCAGGAAGTGTTTTAGCAGACAGTGTACTTCCTACATGCATTTTAAGAAAATTGATTAGTTAGAACAACTTTTACACCTAAGCAAAATCTAAACCTAGACTAAATTAGTCTCATTTGTGCATCAGTATTGATTCAAATCAGTTACAAAAGCAATTAGCTTCTTAAATTTATTTAGTATAAGCATGAAGGTTTTGATCATTTGTGAGTTAGAACACAATAAATGATGAGTACAATGGCTATTTTTAAATACTTGGGCCAAGAGGCTTCTCTGCTCCCACACTGCAAACTAATTCATTGTTCACAATTCAGACCACAATCAGAAAGTCAAAACACTTCAAATTGTAATAAGCTTGTGCCAGCCTTAAGGGAAGGTCCCTTCACTCTTGTGCTGGGCATGAGCTGAGAGACAATAAAGTTGTCACTGTACCATTCTTGAGTGCCTGCAGACACACAGCCAGGGACGGGATTGCCACAGGGAGAAGCTCACACAGAACAGAGAAGTGATCATACCTATGTAGAAAAACATCCATTAATTAGACATTTAACTGTTGGAACATCCTAATAGGTGCAAAGTTTTAGTATTTCAATCACTGAAATTCAAAGAGCTTTAGAAACATCAGTTTCTGTCTCAGAGGAGGGACTTTCTATCTCTGAAACATGAAGTATTCCTGTTTCAACTAATAAGAACAGATACAAACCAAATTACTTTCTCAAGGCAAATTAGAGACAGAAATTGGAGTTCAGCTCTTTGGTATTCCCTTAGACCTCCTGACTTGCATGAAAAACATTTTACTCCTTCATTACATTAACAAGTCCTTCTCTCTTATGAACTTCATTCCGTTTGAGTTCCTCAGACATTCAGATTTACACACCATGCATGAACTGTGCTGTCTACAAGCAGTTCTGGGGGGCACAAAGTACATTCAAGCTTTCAAACCCAATCTGCTGGGGTGGTGTCTCCCAAACAACTGTTCCTGCTGGTTGGTGCTGGGACTCTGAAATCCACCCCTGTAGCCACAGGGTGAGGCCCAGCCATGACTGACAGGAAGGACTGCAGGGCTGCACAGTTCCCTCCTGAATCCCCAACTCCCTGTACCTCTCAGGGAGCTTTTGGGTGGAAGTTTGCCTGCATGTGATCCTTGGAACCATTCACAGGGCTGTTCCTCACCTCTGCCAGCCAGTCAGGGCGATCCCCTCAAGGACATCCACTGGGGTCCTGCTGGCCACTTTCAGCCACTGAAGGTGGTTCTTCAGGTGGTGCCCAATGAGTGTAAGGGACTGATTGACTCCTGTGGCTCCTTTAAAGGCACTTGCAAACCACACCTTGGGGAAGCCACACCTGCAGTACTTCTCTATGAGCTGCACTGCAAAGACACACAAAGGGGCACTCACAGGATGAGCTTCCTCTGTTCTCAGCCTTGGCTGAAATGCTCAGGGAAAGGTATCCAAGGTCCAGCTCCAACAGGTTGCTGAGCCTTGTCAAGTTTTGAGCATCAAGAAGGATGGGAGATTTGACACCTTCTCTGAGCAGCCTTTTTGGTGGCTCTCCTCCTAATTTCATGTACCCAGTTCCTGTACTCTATTCCCTGGCACTGCTACAATGCCAGAAGTACTGTGGGCACGTAACAAGCCTGCACAACATCTGACAGCTGATTCTTCCTCCAACAAAGAAATTTTATCATGCATGTTAAATGCCTGATTGGAGCCTTAGGAGCTTCCCTTTGAATTCTATAGATGTCTGAAGCTCTGAAGCTGCTTTTGCAGAGCTGTTCAGTACAGGGCTATCTGTTCCCACTGGTTTCAATGAGAGGAGAGTCAATGTTAACAGTGCTTGTGAAAAACCTCTCAATGCCCCATCACTGATTCCACAGCTCTGTTGAAAAGAATTAAGCAGCAGACAATGCAAGTCCTTCATAGGAGAAACATAAATAGTAAAAGAAAATTAATAATAGCAACTATCATGTGAAATCAAACAGCTGTGTTTATGCTACTAAAGCAATAAAAGCATTTTAACAAAAATAGAATTGTTTGGTGTCTTGTAATGGTACAATTTGGGTTTGGCTCTTTTGCTTAAACAGCTCTTTGCTTCTACCCAGCCCAGCAGAGAGGTACAAACCTTTTCCCTCCACGTCCAGGTCTGCTGTGTAGTCCCAGATCATGGGCTGCACCAGCTGTGGGACCCCCGACTCTGGAAGGAACAGAGCTCTTCTCAGTGAAGGAAAACAGCCAGGCAAAAGTCAGAACTAAGGACAGCTGTTGGTGCAGTAGCACATGACTAGAACCAGTATGGCTTTGTCACCAGGACTCTCCATTTACAGCTGAAGTGCCCCTGGGAGTTTTCAGCCTGGCCAGGACTCTGCACACACCTGGGCCACAAAGCCCTCAGACACCGTGACACTGCAGGAGCAGTGACAATTTATCAGAGGTCCCTTTTGCCCCAGGCCCACCCCATTCTTGGCTCCTGCATCTCTCAGTGTGCCTGCTGGGTTGAACTGGCAGAGCTGCAAACACCACACACAGATTTAAGCTAAATTCAGATGTAACATTCACCCTTTCACTTGGAGAGTGCCTGGGCTGTGTCTGCACAGAGCAAAGCCTTCCAAGACATCTTGGAAGTACAAATAAAGATACAAGTTTAAATTTCTTTACAACCAACTTCCTGACTAGTTTTAAACACGTGAGACTGACCCCTAGAGAGCAGTCAATTGTGCAGAAATTCCATATTTTAACTCCATCCCATTTTAATTTGTTTAGGGTGTTATTGCCTGTGGCAGCAGAATGCACTTTGCTGATGCTGTGCTGCTCCTGTGGAAAATGCAGGGTCCCAGCTGTATTTCTGGGGACAATTCCCCACTGTTAAAACCATGAATAGTCAGTCACTGCTGGAGGAGCTGCACAGCTCTTCCTGCTACTGTCTAAATCTGATTAGAGCAGACATGTAAGATAGCTCTCAAAATGTAGGGTTTTTCAAATGCTGGAAAATCCACCTGTGCTCAGACTACAAAAATCTTAGCAGTGGTTTCACATTTTGCAACAAACAGGACTCATGATGTCAAGCTCTTGGAGCTCCCCCACACTTCAGTGTCAGAGCCCTCGTGGTGTGCACCATGACCATGAAGTGCTCAGGGCTGCAGCTCCTCTGGGTGGGTTTGCCCCACTGGGACCAGATGTTGCACAGAGCAACAACAAACATCAGGAGGTGGTGAGAGGCACAGACATTTGGACTTGGGCCCAGGCTGTTGTTTTATTTGAATGTGTGAAAAAGCAGAATTGATGGCAACCACTGCAGTAGGAGTGTTTTGTTTAAATGTACATGTTCAGACTTGCTCACAGTCCCACAGAAGGTCTGTGACAGCCAAGGACTGTTCTATTCTCTAGTCAAATGGATGTATCTCAACAACTCTTGTTTTCATGACTCTCAGTGACACTCACCAGAGGAACAGACAGACTGTTCTGAGTTGGAAGGGACCCACAAGGATCATTGAGTCCAACTCTGAAGCCAATGGCCCACACAGGGGATTGAACCCACGACCTTGGCATTAATACAACCAAGTTTTAACCAAGTGAGCCGATCTCAGCAGAGCTGTTTTAGCTGTCTGTGTAAACCCTTCTGTAGACACAAACCATGTCTCACCCCGCTGCTGGTCACACACCTGCCAGTGTCTCCTCACTCATGCCCCTGAGCATGTCGTCCCACACGATGGGTGTCACCCTGGGGTAGGACGAGGTCACATAAGTGGCGACTGCTTTGATGTGGGCCAAGAACAGCTTCTCTAGAGTGTTGCCTGGCTGCTGCAGCCACTGCTTGGACTCCTCTCCTTCACCAAGGTGGTAAACCTGAAACAGCAAGCAAAGAACCCTGACTGCCTGCACAGATAATTAGTTGGACACAGTATAATTGTCATAAAATATTCCAAACCTCTTCCCCAGATGTAACACTCTAAGTGGACACATTTAAAAGCACCTCTCAGTGCTGAAGACACTGCAAGCATTTCCGTCAGTCTGCAGGAGGCTCTGGCCCTGACTACACAAATCACAGAAGGGAATTTTCCTATAGGAACTAAAATATTTAGATGCTAGTAAGTCTGTCCTTGGAAGTAGCTCCCACCACATTTATTCCCTTCAAATCTAGCAATCCATCAAGACCACAGTTACATAAAATGTGGTTGCTGTCTCGGGGAAGGTCACCTGTGTGAGAGTCTAAAAGCAACTTGGGGGCATCCAAGAGCCCCCCAGTATTTGGTCCATGCAGAGTGTGGATTCAGGCCTGTTAAGCTGGATATCCATTTAAACTCTTTGCTGTTTTAGGGCAGGTTTTATCTAAAACACACTTATTGTACATAAATAGTATTTTGCTCTATTGCAGTTCCTTCTCTGACCTTGACATCAGTTCCCACACAACAGGATACAAACCACTAATACCAGTACAGTTAAGTGATCACAATGAATTCCAGGGAACTGTGGGCCATTAGGATGGTTTTAAGAAACTATGAGAAGGGAGAAAACTCAAGGAGACAAACTATCAAGATAAAACCCCCAACACTTCCCACCACAAAAGGACTTACTTTGAGTAACTTGGCCAGAACAACAAGCCAACATTTTACATCAAACTCACAATTTGTACTGAACAGCTCCAATTGATAATCTCATTTTAAATACTTGTTTGAGCTAAACCCAAATGCTGAGTGAGCTCAAAGCAGCTGCTTTCAATACTTTGATATTACACTCATATCTATAGAAATTACATCCTGTGCTTATAATTTAATGTCAAAAAGGCTTTTCTACAGTGGTTTGAGTTGGTGTTTTCTGTCCCAAAATGCCACTGGACACCACTGGAATGTAGAATCACAGAATATTTTGCATTGGAAGGGACCCACAAGGATCATCAAGTCCAACTCTTAAGTCAATGGCCAATGGGGGGTCTGTGGTAGTTTCAGTTAGGCCTTTTGGTAGGCCTTAGTTTTAGTGGGCCTGATAGTGCTACGTGGATTGGGAGAGACAGGTGTAGCCTGACTTGAGCAACCAAAGAAATATTTCATACCAGATGATGCAAACTGAGATATAAAGACAGTAGAATAGCAGGAGTTTCTCAGTTCCTTCATGGCTTCTCATCTGAGAAAGCCTTACTGTGCTGTCCCAGGAGGCCCAGGCCCAGCACCAGCTCACCACCATGTTATCTTAGGCAAGTAAAAGGTTTGTTCTTAGTCTTTCTCTCTGCTTGGGTCTGTCCCTCAGGGGATTGAGTTCTCTGGAGTGATTTGTAGCTAGAATGGTTGGATGGGGAGTGGGGAGTCACTGTTGTTTCTAACTTGTGTAAGTGTGTGTTATACTGTAGTTTTCATTTTCTCCTTTCTGTATAAATATATAAACCTGTTTTGAGTTTCCAGGGGTTTTTTCCTCCCTTTTCTCAGTGTGGGGAGGGAGGCTCTGACATTCTGTACTGGGCAGTTGGCATTTTGCCAGCTCAACCCCAGACATTGTCCCAGCCCTTACCATCACTCCTCAAAGGAACAGCATTCCCAGGCTAGGAGAAGTCCTACCTCGTCACAGCCGATGTGGAACCACTCCAGGTCCTTGTGCAGCGCCATCACCTGGTCAACCATTGCTCTGACCAGAGCCAGCGACTCCTCCTTGTGCGGGTTGAGGGCG
Source organism: Pithys albifrons albifrons (assembly GCF_047495875.1). Taxonomy (NCBI): domain Eukaryota; kingdom Metazoa; phylum Chordata; class Aves; order Passeriformes; family Thamnophilidae; genus Pithys; species Pithys albifrons. The sequence goes on along the minus strand of NC_092476.1, from coordinate 8,641,163 downwards.
TTGGGCAGCGCCGCCACCTCCCGCAGGTGGGCGAACTGCTTGTGCTTCAGCACGAACTGCGAGGGAAACGCAGCCTGGGCAGCAGCTGCAACAGCTGGGACAGGCTCCAGGTCCCGGGGGTTCAGCCCGTTACCTGGAGGGGATGTGCTCCCCCCGCTGCCCCTCACCACGTGGCCCCCAAGGAGCCCGATGAGACCCACATAGGCACCAACAGGAGAGGAATGAGAGTCTATTGCTCAAGGGTAAGGGTTTATAAAGGTTTATGAGGGATGCAAAGACCACCAATAGTAAGCAAAGGGGGATTAGGACCTGTGCAAATAGGAATACAGGGTTAACAACAAACAGAAAGGGGTAAATAACAACCAGTAACAAGACTTCTTGAAACTTCCTTACAGACCACCACATACATTCTTAAGGGTTGAGATAACAGTTATCTCAGGGGATTTTGGGAAAGAGAAGGATGACTTTGCAAAAAAAGAACAAAGGAATCCATTTTGTGCATTTAAACAACATTAAACCCCTCATTTTTAAGGCATTTAGGTTAGCTTCTTCATTTGCTTCACAAGTCCACTTCTGACAGGACTTTTTCCATTCCAGATACTGTAAATCCATTGCCACAAGCAGCCACACGAGGGGACAGCAGTGGCCTCCTGTCACCAGGGCTCTGAGAGCACAGCTGCCCAAACTGGGGCTGGCTGTGTGTGGGCACTGGGAGCAGCACAGGGTGGGATGGGCTGGGGGGCATGGCTGTGGCTGGGGGGTCTCTGGGGGAGGGAAATGCCCCAGTGTGACCCTGATGGCAAACTGCAGCTGGATAATGGAAACAGCGGGAATGACATCGTACATTTCCTAGTACAGAATCATGGAATGGGTCAGGTTGGAAGAGACCACAGGGGGGGCATCTGGTCCTACCTCCCTGCTCCAGCAAGGCCATCCCAGAGCACATGGCACAGGACTGTGTCCAGAAGGTTCTGGAATATTCCCAATGAGGACACTCCACACCCTTTCTGGGAAGCCTGTTCAGTGCTCAGTCACTGCACAGGACACTTCTTCCTCATGTTCAGGTAGAACTTTCTGGACATCAGTTTGTGTCTGTGGCCTTTGTCCTACCTCTGGACTCCCACAAGCAGAGTCTGGTCCATCCTCTGCCCCTCCCTGCAGGCACTGACCGACATGTGTGGGGTCTCCTTTCAGTGTCTCTTCTCAAGGCTGAACAGCCCCAGCTCCCTCAGCCTGTCCTGATCACAGAGATGCTCCAGTCCCTTCATCATCCTCACTGCCCTGTGTTCCAGGAGCTCCCTGTCCCTCTCATCCTGAGGAGCCCAGCCCTGGACACAGCACTGCAGACAAGCCTCCCAGGGCTGAGCAGAGGGGCAGGATGCCCTCCCTGACTGCTGGCACTGCTCTTCCTAACACCCCCCCCCAGGATTCCACTGTCCTGCTTGGCTCAGCACACCCACCCCCTGCCCAGCCCTGCCCCACTCACCTCCATGTGCCCGAAGCTCTGCACCAGCGGCACCACCTCCAGGCCCTGCGCCCGCGCCAGGCACAGCATGGTCTGCAGCTCTGGGGGGCTGGGGAGACACATCAGTGCCCGGGCAGGGGGGCCAGGGGGCTCACAGGGGCCTGGGGGGTCTATGGCAGAGACCTCTGGGGTGTTTGGCACTGCCTGTAGGGCACACAGGGACCTGTGGGGTCTATGGCAGGGACCTCTGGGGTGTTTAGCACTGCCAGGGGGGCACACAGGGATCTGTGGGGTCTATGGCAGGGACCTCTGGGGTGTATGGCAGTGGCAGGGGGGCACACAGGGATATGTGGAGTCTATGGCAGGGACCTCTGGGGTGTATGGCAGTGCCAGGGGGGCACACAGGGACCTGTGGGGTGCATGGCAGTGTGTGTGTGGTGTATGGCAGTGCCTGTGGGGCACACAGGGACCTATGGGGGTGCATGGCAGAGACCTGTGGGGTGTATGGCACTGCCTGGGGGGTGCATGGCAGTGCCAGGGGGTCTATGGCAGTGCCTTGGGGATACACAGGGATCTGTGGGGTGTATGGCACTGCCTGGGGGGTGCATGGCAGTGCCAGGGGGTCTATGGCAGTGCCTTGGGGATACACAGGGACCTGTGGGGTCTATGGCACTGCCTGGGGGGCACACAGGGACGTGTGGGGTGTTATGGCAGTGTGTGGGGGCACACAGGGACCTGTGGGGTCTATGGCACTGCCTGGGGGGCACACAGGGACGTGTGGGGTGTTATGGCAGTGTGTGGGGGGCACACAGGGACCTGTGGGGTCTATGGCAGTGGCTGGGGGTGTATGGCAGTGCCTCTGGGGCACACAGGGCCGTGTGGGCTGTATGGCACTGCCTGGGGGCACACAGGTACCCGTGGGCACAGGGCAGTACCTGTAGGCGTGCGGTGCCCGCAGCGGCTCCAGCGGCCCCGCGTACGGGAAGGTGTCCTCATACTCCAGCAGCAGCCCCGTGGCACCCATGGCCCGGCACAGCGGGAGCACCTGCGGCGGGGAGGGGACAGGCCGGGAGGAGTCCTGCTGCCCCTGTGCCCCCTCCCCTGCCCCTGCCCCTGCCCCTGTCCCCTCACCTGTCCCAGGTACGCCACCCGGGGCGGGGCTCCCTTCAGGTCCAGGTGCACCAGGCGCCGCCGCATGCTCGGGGCTCGATCGCTTTGGCCTGGCGCGCCCGCCGCGTCCCCTTGTTAAGGGCGAATAAAGAGAATTATTGAGCCGGCATCAATTTAGCTTTAAAATTGACAAATTTATTAAGACGGATAAGCAAAAACAGCGCTGGGCTTACCGAGGGAGCTTTTCCGCTCCTCTCAAGGCAAACAAAATTGCAAAATTTTCGCTAGATATTATACTTTATTGTAGTTCCTCTTTTTCGTTGGTTCCTCCCAGCTTCGGTTAATTTGGTTTTTTTTCACGTTATCTCCTCATGGGCTTTTGCGCAGGGTCCATCCTGTTGCCAAGGGGGTCGACCTTGGGTGGTCCTGCGGTGGTCTCAGGGTGGTCCCGGGCTGGAGGCAAAGAGTGTCCCTGGGGTTTCACACACAAGTGGTTTGTCCTCTTACGGAACCTTCCCCAGCTCTGACCCATCGGCACGGCCCAAACCCCGAAACGGAGGTTACAAAACACAGTCACGAGCATCACCAGCTGCATTCAAAAGGTTACGCAAATGTGGTGGTTGGTTACAGCAGCGTTACAAACTTCACTGTGGGCTTTTCAAAGCTACGAGTTAGACACTTTGTATCAAAGGAATACAAAGCTTTATTTAACTGACAACCTTAGTTAATAAGCTGATTTCATTTTATGTTGATCACTTATTACACTCTGTCCCTGTGTCCTGCTGTGCCCCCCTCCCTGTCTGTCCCCTGTCCCGCTGTCCCCCCGTCTGTCCCCCTGTCCCCCCGTCTGTCCCCCTGTCTGTCCCGCTGTCCCCCCTGTCCGTCCCCCTGTCTGTCCCCTGTCCATCCCCCCTGTCCGTCCCCCTGTCTGTCCCCCCTGTCTGTCCCGCTGTCCCCTGTCTGTCCCCCTGTCTGTCCCGCTGTCTGTCCCGCTGTCTGTCCCCTGTCTGTCCCCCTGTCTGTCCCGCTGTCCCCTGTCTGTCCCCTGTCTGTCCCCTGTCTGTCCCCCTGTCTGTCCCCCTGTCTGTCCCCCTGTCTGTCCCGCTGTCCCCCTGTCCGTCCCCCTGTCTGTCTGTCCCCCTGTCTGTCCCCCTGTCTGTCCCGCTGTCCCCCTGTCCGTCCCCCTGTCTGTCTGTCCCCTGTCTGTCCCCCTGTCTGTCCCCCTGTCTGTCCCGCTGTCCCCCTGTCCGTCCCCCTGTCTGTCCCCCTGTCTGTCCCCCTGTCTGTCCCGCTGTCCCCCTGTCCGTCCCCCTGTCTGTCTGTCCCCTGTCTGTCCCCCTGTCTGTCCCCCTGTCTGTCCCCCTGTCCGTCCCCCCTGTCCGTCCCCCTGTCTGTCTGTCCCCCTGTCTGTCCCTCTGTCTGTCCCCCTGTCTGTCTGTCCCCCTGTCTGTCTGTCCCGGCCCTTCCCGCCCAGCCCACCCCGCTCTCCTCAGGCAGGCCCGGCCCGGCCAGGCCAGGGCGAGGCGCGCCGAGCGCATCGCTGGTGTTGGCGGAGGCGCGATGGCCCCGCAGCGGCGGGCGCTGCCCCTCGGGCCCGACCCGGCCGGGACGGTGACGGGGACGGTGACGGGGACAGGGACGGGCCGCGGGGGCCGCCGACACAGCAGGTACCGGCACGGCGGGGTCCTGGGCGGCACCTCCCGCCAGCTGTCCCGGGCCCGGCCGAGCCCAGGCCCAGGCCCAGCGGGGCCTGGTGAGCTGCGGTGGGGCGGCGGGTGTTTGTAAACATATGTGTGTCTGTTGTCTGTGTGTCTGTTTGTGTCTGTGTGTGTCTCTCTGTCTATCTGTCTCTGTATATGTGTGTGTGTCTGTGTCTCTGTGTGGCTGTGTCTCTATGTCTGTGTGTGCTCAACACTCACGGGCCCGTCCTGTTCTTTCCCCGCAGCGCCAGGAAGGGCCGGACCCGGCAGGACCCCCCTGGGCGGGGGATGAAGGCAGCGATCCCCTTGCTCCTCCTCCTCCTCCTGCTCTGCACCGCGGCCCTCGGCGGCCTCGTGCTGTGGAACCGCCTGCTACGCCGGGATGGCATCACCGAGGATGGGCTGCCCCAGGATGGCATCACCGAGGTCCTGGCACATCATAGCGACATCCTGCAGGACAAGTTCGTGGCGATCCCCTGCTCGCGGGACTACGACAGCCACAAGCGGTTCGAAGGTACCTGGGCGGGGTGTCCCGGCCGGGCTGGCTGTTCAGGGGGCACTGACTGCGGCTGTGCGGCCAAACCCCGGGTTGTGCGGCCAAACCCCGGGGCTGTGCGGCCAAACCCGGGGCTGTGCGGCCAAACCCGGGTTGTGCGGCCAAACCCGGGGCTGTGCGGCCAAACCCGGGGCTATGCGGCCAAACCCCGGGTTGTGCGGCCAAACCCGGGCTGTGCGACCAAACCCGGGCTGTGCGGCCAAACCCGGGGCTGTGCGGCCAAACCCCGGGGCTGTGCGGCCAAACCCGGGGCTGTGCGGCCAAACCCGGGGCTGTGCGACCAAACCCGGGCTGTGCGGCCAAACCCGGGGCTGTGCGACCAAACCCGGGCTGTGCGGCCAAACCCCGGGGCTGTGCGGCCGAACCCGGGGCTGTGCGGCCGAACCCGGGGCTGCGCGGCCAAACCCCTGGGGCTGTGCGGCCAAACCCGGGGCTGTGCGGCCAAACCCGGGGCTGTGCGACCAAACCCGGGCTGTGCAGCCAAACCCGGGGCTATGCAGCCAAACCCGGGGCTGTGCGGCCAAACCCGGGGCTGTGCGACCAAACCCGGGCTATGCAGCCAAACCCGGGCTGCACAACACCCCTGGTTCCCACCAAACTCCTGTCGCTGTGTCTTGCTTAAAGCGCCAAATGTTCGTGCCCCTTGGGCCAGCCCAGAGGTTTTCCTGAGAGGTTACTTTGTCATTCCTACATAATTCTCTGTCTTCTGAAACTGCTTTGCTCGGGCTCTGTGGAATAACCCTTTTGCTAATCCTGTTTCTAGTTTTTTTCATACTCTGTTGATTCCATAAATAGGCTTGGGAGTGAGTTTGTTGCTGGTCAGTACCATACAGAGTATGAAATGGAACTGGTTTGGGACATTGTCTGTGTCACCAGCGTGTGGTCATTGCACAAGTACCAGCCCCTGACACTTGTTCTGAGATATGGATGTGCTCATATCTTGTGATGCAAGAGGAACTCTCTGAGCTGTGGACTTGTGGTCTTGCCCACCACATCAGTTATTGATTCCATCTTAAGGAAGGCAGGAACTCCAAGGATACCTGTGCCCTGGAATGTGCTCTCTGTCCCTGGGGCTGTCCCCGGGAGCAGCAGCAGGTGCTCACTGCAGGGTGTGGCGTCACCTCCTGCCTTTGGGAGGATGATGAGTGAAAGGTGCTGCAAAAATAACTGCTAAGAGAAAGTTTTGAACTCTAATAGCAGCAAGGTATTTATTGACAACGTTGGAGGCAAAGCCAGTTCATACTGGGCAAAAACTTGCCTGCCTTGTTTGTGTAAAATAAGCTATTTTATAGTCTAAAGTTCATAGTTAACACCTTCTAATTTCCATATTAATGACTGGGTGGAATCTTGGGCAGATCTTTCGTTTTGACTTCAAATTTGGGTGGTGGCCTCCTGACTTCATCCCTCGGGGTGGTCTTGAAGCATCTTCATCACTGCTGGACTTACACCTTTTCTTTGTTCAGTGACATGACCTGTCAAACGTGCAAAACCTTGGCTCCAACTCTCCAAAATCCTGGATCTTTACCATTTCATCCTATTGAAATGTCCAGCTTAGCTTAATGTTGACTTCTAACCCATGGTACACTCGTTTCTATCATTACTAAACAATTTGTGCTAGAACAAAGTGGCTCTAGCACTTTATGCTATTTAGTGGCTGTGCTGTGCAAAGAACATTTTGCAAAGCAGTATTAGAATATTTCACAAAACTCGGGTTTTTTTGGTCTCTTTTCTCTTTCAGAGGAGGATTGAATTGCTATGGGCAACCCAGGAGGGACAAAGGGGAGCATCTTGTGCTTGTATTTTGATTTTCTAATCAAATATTTTGCTTGCTGCTGCTTCTTCATTTATGGGATTGTTTTGGGGTTTGTTTTTATGTGTGTTCCCCTGGAGTGGGAGTTCAGGAGGGCATTGATGCCATGAAGAGACCCCAGCAAAGCAGGACTCTGAGTCAAGTTAGTGTGGGATAAGATCAAAAGGGGAAGTCCTTTAATATCAGGCCTGGGGCCCACATATTGAACACTGATCTCTGTGGGTTTTATAATATTGTCCACCCAATCCCCAGTTCACCATCTCTCAGTCCAGCCCCATCGTGCCCCTGGTCACACCCCCTCAGAATATGAGTCAGGGGTCTCTCTTCATCATTCTCTCTTCCTCAGCACACACAGGGCTTGGAGGTTTTCCCGTGTTCTTAGACCCAAGGTTGTTGGCTCATGTTTATGTTTCACTCTGCGGGCTTTTCTGATATTCTTCAGCTTTCTACCTTGAAAAGAGTCTAACCAACTAAAAGAATTTGAGCTACTGATATGTGGCAGAGATTGGCAGGTATAAACATTGAACTTAAAGCTGTTAGAAATATTAACACACTATTAACAGACTAAATCTACATTTTACTGCAGGTAGAAGTACTTCTAAAATCTATAAAAGTGAAAAAATCAAAAAATCAAAACCCCCTTAGGCATTAAGATCAATGGGGGTGGAATCACGGGAGCAGCTGTTAATTGGTTAATTGAGGCCGTGCTGTGCTAATGAACCTGCACTTGGCTTTTTCCCCACGCGGGGGTGGTGCTGAGCTGTGACAGAGGCACAAAATGCGGATTACGGTCCTTGCCAGCTGGATTCAGCTCTGGAGCCGCTTTGGAAAGAGGTTTCTGTCACTCACCGCCTTCTCATTCTCAGCCTTTGCTCTGGGCTGGCACCCCCAGCAGCGGGCTCAGTGTCGGGAGGGGGCACATTCCTCTCACCACCTGCTGTCTGATGCTCAGCTGTGAAGTTTCCACGGCTAAACATGAGCTTTTTATTTATGCACCTGCCCCTGCTTCCAGCTGAACTGGTGCAACTGAGCCCCCAGTTTGCTTCCAGGGATTTGGTAGCTGGTGGCAGAGCAGGTTTCATTTCCATAGCACTGCCTGCCTGTTGTGCTTCCCACAACACAAAATGTGCTGTTTCTCAGAGGCCAAGCACTTCACTTACTGGATTTGCAGAAGGAAGGGTGTTGTGTGAGCATGGGCTCACTGCATTCTGAGTGCTGTGGGCAGATCTTGGCAAATTCTGTGTCTTGAGACCTGGTTAACTACTTAAAACTGCTGTGCCTGATGAGACTCCTGTGTAGGAGACAGTGGAGATGCTTTTCCAGAGATGAGGTCAGTATATGTGGAAAGCTGAGAAGGCTGTGAGGAAAGTGGAGGAAAAGGTCTAACACTGAGAGTCCTGTGGGTCTGGCAGCCAAGAAATCTGTGCCTGCTCTTGTCCCCTTTGAGCTGGATTGTTCCCTTTCCATGGCAGGAGGCTGGGAGTGATCTTTGAGGTCCCTTCCAATCTGAAGGGAGTGCAGATTCCCTGGGTGTGCTTTGAACACTTCACTGCTCCTGTGCCGTGGCCTCTGACACAAAGATGACACATTTCTTGCTGCTGACATTGTTTTCAAATAGACTGTTCTGATTTTTCCTCAGTGCTTGTGCCTTACTGTTGTTACCTGATGCTGGACTGCATTTTTCTTGTTTTTTTTTTTAAGTTTTATTTCTCCATATGAAAAAGCTTATTCTATTGCCTTCAGAACCTCCTGTTTCCTTGGCCATCCCTTTGTCAGACACCCCAGACATGTAACAATTGTCTGAGATAACCCTGTAGTTTTGCCAAATCTGAGCCCTCCAGCACCAGCCTGTCCAAAAGGATGAGATCTGAGCTGATGTTTGCAGCTGGAAATGGCACCAGTCTCTGATGAAATCAGAAGTCTTTGCGGAATGTTGTAGAAAGGAAACTCTCAACAGCCAGGTTTGTCCTGGAGCATTGAAATTCTCCTTTGAGTTTGCTCTTCCCTGGCTCTCTGCTTGAACAGCAGCTTTGCCTTGCAGCCCACCCGAGACTTAGCTGGGGTTTATCCAGTAAGATGGAGTGAAAATTCCTACAAAGCACTTGTGCTGTGGCAAAACTTCTCCTTCTGTCAGCCTGGTCATAGTTAGACACTTCTGGTCAGAGCAGGCTGATGCTTCTGACCTGCATGGGTGAATTGACTGATTTCTTTGTAGGAGTTCTGTGTTCTGATGAGCAAATAATCCTTGGAGAGACCCTCAGTTCAGCAGCAGTGAGTGTATTGGCAAGTGTCAGAAAATACACTCATCCCAGATTTTCTGTGGATTTTTACATCATTCTTTCCCAGAAAAGTGCCAGGTGTGACATCCCAAGGCCTCTGGTGGCTCAGAACTGATCTTACTTCTTGTTTTCCTGGAAACTGCTGTGGACCAGACTTCTAATTCCATAAGAACTTTTATACATTTTTCATCTGGAACTTTTACTACTGGCTTTTTACTCCTGTGAGCTTTTAAAAATTAATGTCAGATTTCTTAGCAATGAATTTTAAGAGCCTTTTTTATCAAATGTGCCCAAGCTTCAAGACACTTTTGTGCAAAGTCTCGTCTGCAAACCTGCCCTCCAGGTGGTTGAAGTGGTCTCAGTGGGGTTTTTCCTCCCTCTTTGTGTTCCAGGGTGCACTCCCAGGAGGTGTGGAAGAGCTGTGACTGATGCCATAATCACCAGGGAAGAAGCTGAAAGAATCCGTAGGTAATTTCCTCTGAGCTCCAACTTTCACAAGCACCACTCGAGTGACACTGTGCCAGTCTTTGAGGTGTAGCAGAAGCTCATTAGCTTAAGCAGGATGGGTTAAAGTGGTTAAAACACTAAATTTGGGGGTTTAAAGCCATTTCCATTGTTGCTGTAGTGAAGGCAGTTCTTTCACAGAGTCTCTGAGGGGCAGGAGTGCTTCACTGGAAAAAAAGGAAAATTAATTAAATAACTTTTAAAGGATTTTCAGTTGCCTTCGTGTTCCATTTGGCCTTTTAAAGCAGAACAAACGAGCAGCAGCCTCCTGTCAGCAGAGTCTCCCTGGGTAATTCTGAGCTGGGGCTGGCCCTGTGGTCCTCTGTGAGCACCAAGTGGTGTGTTTTAATCAAATAGGACGGGACAGAGTCAAACTGTGCAGTTAGGAAAGTTCTCAGGCTCTCTGAGTGTGATTTGCACTCAATAATCCTGTGAGTGGGGAGAGTCAGAGATGCTGGGAGGGCTGTGCAGCCCCTGAGTGCTCTGCTCACTCTGGTTCAGTTCTCTTGGGCTCCTGAGGGTGATTGTACAGCTTTATTTGTACTGCCCCCAAGAGAACAGATCTGGGGGATTTATGTTTAACTCTACTTGGCCAAAATGTGTTTAAAAGAGAATATTTTTGAGGGTATTTTGGGGATTTATGGGAGGGAGCTGCAAGCTCAGAAATGTCCTGCATAAAAACCACTTTATTTTCATGACAGGCTGCAAGATTGAGTTTCAAATAAATGGGAACTTCAATTAACTCAGTTGAAGAATTACCCAACTGACTGAAGAGTTAGGGGTTGTAATTAAGGATTAAAGGACAAAGTAATCAGACTTCAGTTCTCATCTGAGATTGTTGTTTTGCCTGCAGAATAGCAGAGAGGGGACTGGCCTTGGGAGGATCTGATGGAGGGGTGAGCAGTGTCCTGTTACTTTCTACATTCTTTTACTGCCAAGGCAAGATTATAAATGTATTTTTGGGGGTCGAGGAGGTGGAGAATTTTTCCTTCTGTTCAAACTTGAAAAACAATTTGTTTGGAGCAGGGCAGGGTGTGTAAGGGTGGGATTGCTCTGAGGGTCTGTGCAGGCTCCTGACACCAGGTTTGGTGCTGCCCAGGACTTGGTGGCCACGTGGAACCTCCATGGCTCTTCCCTCTTCCCAGCTGGAGTGTGTGAACATTCCCACAGGAGCAGTGGGGAATATTTTGAACGCTGCCAGCTCCTCTAGAGTCAGTTTTTTGCATTTTTCTCTCTTGGGTAGAGTGTCTGCTGTTTTCTTTCAAAGTGTCACTCCAAACCTTTTATGGGCTGGAGGAACTGGGGTGGATGTGAGCAGGTATTTAATGCTTGGCAGTGCCTTTGAGGGAGGAACAAAGGCAGGGCCTGTCATGCTTTCCACGATGGGAAAATCAATCCTTTCTGCCATATGCTGAGAAGTGCTGGGCACTGGCATGTTCTTTTTGAGCCCTTTTAGCAGTGAGAGGGTGGAGAGTCTGGGACTGACAACACTGAAGGTTTAAAAGAATTTGTATCTCTCCTTTATAATTTTTAAGGACGTTTTATTTCCCTTCTATGGGACGTTCTGTAGACCAGGATATGAGGGTAGTTCTGTCAAACAGCCTCTCACAATAGGGGTGTGGGGGTGTGTTTGCCATCTCTGGGCTTGGAATAACCAAGATTTTCTTCTCAGTGTCAGAAATGATGCTGAAAATGTTTAATTTTCTGAAATGGCAGAGGCCAAAATAAATGTGTTTTGGTTTCTTTCCCAGGTAGCTGTTAAATATTTCTCTGCTCATCCCTGCCTGGCATTCAGTTGTTACCCCCTGTCTGAAACAACCCCAAAGAATATTCTTTCTTTTAAGTCTTATCTGGCTTTTCTAGGCTTTATATCATAGCTATTATCTGTTCAACTATGAATACCTGCAGTTCTTGGGGGTGTCTTTTATTGATTCACTTGGTTATTTTGGACCTTCCTCACTCTAATCCTGTGGAGCTTGAGGAGTGAGAAGAAACGTGTGAGATTGAAATTTGTGTGAGTTTAACTCTTTGTGGAAAGAGTTAAAAAGGTAATTTGTTTTTAAATTAAATTTATCTTTTCAGCTGTGTCCTGCTACTTATAATCCACTTTAGAATGGTCACAAACATATTTTTGAAGCTACACAGGCTGTGGCTTATATTTTTGTGCAGAACCAGAAACCAATAAATGAAAGTATTTTGCCTCTGTAGCTTCAGTAAAGCTCTTTACAAGAACTGCTCTTGCAGGAGTGGGAGATTATTTGTTTTTTTAACAGCTTTTGGGCAACTGTGGGAAGGGGAGGTCTGAAAAGCTCAGGCTGTGTCCACTTGAATAGCTTGTATTTTTATGTGTTTTTCAAGGGGGAGATAAGACTTTTTGGGTAGGTTTATTAAAAAAAAGGTTGCAGAAGGAGATGTCAGTGGGGTTCTGTGTTGCTCCACCACAAGTGTTAACACTGCTGGGATTTTGTTGGGATAATGTGAGTGGCACGAGGTGCCTCAAAGCAGTGCCAAATCCCAAGAGGAGTCCTTGTGCTGGGTACTGGGTATCAAAGGTGGCATTTCTTCTGTGTCAGGCAGGTTAATTAACTTGCTATTTGATATTTCCAGTATGAAAAAAGGCTGCTATTAGTCATCTTTTTACATACTGTTAAGTGATGCAAAACAAGCATGGACTTTGTGGACACCAAGGGACACAAAAATGTACTTTATTCAATGCAGAGAAATATTGTAGAGTCCTGAGAGGTTGCTCTCCACCCTGGCAAATCTGAATACTAATCTTCTTAGCTTGTCTGGAGCTCACAGAAGAGTTTGGCTTGAATTGGATGAAGAAATAGATTGAATTTTCATCTGTGAAAGCTTTTCACTGTCTGGTTTTCTTTTACAGCAGTTTAGAAATTGAGGAAAAGAAAGTTTGGCTCTAGTAGGCCTTAGAATTCTAATTGTTCTTTTAAACAGACTTTTTAATGTCTGTATTAAATATGAGAAGTATACAGGAACTCAGGGTGAAGGAGAAGTTTTAATAACAAGTGCTGGGCAAGATAAATATTAGTGCTGCTACTTGAGCACTTCACAAATACTGGAAAATTAGTCATCTTTGTGTGGAAGGGAAATGTCTTCAAGGAGGAGTCCTGAAATAGAGTATTTTAGCCCTAGCCCATGGAGGGAGAGCCTGGCAATTCCCTGTCAGGTTTGGGTCTCAGGAATAGCAGTCCTGTGCTTTTGTTGTGGTACCTTATTATTCTGTGCATCCATGCAGTGATCTGAGAGAGGTCTGTAGTTGTAAAGTAAACATTGTATTGGGACCCAAATGCCAGAAATGAATATTTTAGCTTGGGAGGCTGTGGAAAGGGAGAGCCAACGTGGGACAGTTATTAAAGGTCATAGTTAAATAATGATAAAACCTTTTCATGCTCATTTTTCCTTCTATTTCCTTTTCCAGGCATCAATTCTGGACCTGCACTCCGGAGCTCTGTCCCTGGGGAAGCATTTTGTTAATCTGTACAGGTAAATGGGGCTGTGGCCTCTTGTTATCCCACACCTTCCCTCTTCCAACTCCTCAAGCCCTGGGGCTGGGATTAGTGATGAGAAACCGGGGAATTTGCTTGGATTCACCACTGTTGTCATGACCAGTTAAGAGCTTTTTTGGTACGAACACTGATCTTTTGTTGAACTGGGTTCTTTGAAAGGTGCCATTATCTTTGTTTTGATGTTCTTGCTCCGGTAAATCATAGTATTTTTTCACAGCTTTAGTTTAGTTTCTCAGCAGTGGGAGAAATCAAGTAGGCTGAACTCTTAAAAGCTTGAATCCATGTGCTTATTCCCATGATGTGGGAGAGAAATTGTAATGCCTGAGGAATTCCATTACCAGTTGCAGCATTTTGATCCTTTAATCTTTGAACATCTTCTAGCAGTGCTTTTGGACATCCTGCTCCAAATGCACTTGGGGGATGTTTTGTGTTGTGTTTTCACTCCTTGATTGTGGGTAAAGCCCAGTGGGGTGTGCACCTTGGTGTTCCTCAGGGAGTGGGAATCAGCAACTCCTCTTTTAGCCTCTTGTTTCATTTTTTTCAGGTACTTTGGGGACAAAATTCATGACATCTTCACAGAAGAGGATTTTGCATTGTACCGGTAAGGATTGTCAATAATTGCTGAGTGAACCACAAGACAGAGGTTTGTGTTTGTTTTTTTTCCCAGGCACTCAGCAATAGGACAAGGGGGCATGATGGGCTCAAGCTCTGCCAGGGGAAATTGAAGCTGGAGAGCAGAAAAAACTTCTTTGCAGAGAGAGTGCTCAGGGATTGGAATGGGCTGCCCAGAGAGGGGGTGGATTCCCCATCCCTGGAGGTTTTTAAGGTGAGCTTGGCCGTGGCACTGAGTGCCATGATCTGGTAAAGGGACTGGAGTTGGCCCAAGGGTAGGACTTGATGATCTCAGAGGTCTTTTCCAACCCAGTCGATTCTGTGATTCTGTGTTTGGCTGGAGAAGCAGAGCATGGTCCCCTGAGTGTGGAGCAGCTCTGGCTCTGCTGCTCTCAGCTTGTCTGTGGCCCTGCTCAGACACTGCCCAGAGACAGCAAACCCCAGCAGTTCCCTGTACCTGTGAAGGTGTGTGCCAAAAGGTCAGGAACAGCCATTCTTTGTTCAGTAGGCACCAGGGATCTCTAGATATGCATTTCAGTTGGTTTCTCATAATTTAGAGTGTCTCTGGTCTGAGCACTTTAGCTCTTTTTTGTCTTTTTTCCTTGCTGTTGTGAAGGGCTCTGACCTCCCTCTAGTGGTGGAAGGAGTGTTAGGTAGTCCAATAGGTTTATTAATTTTATTAAAATAGTAATTAGTTAATATTATCCTAAAATATTAATCACTCAAAGCTTATTTCTAGTCAACAACTGTTTTTAGATACCATTGTCCTTACAGATGAACTCCTTTAAAATGTGTTTTTCTGATCCCAAAGTGGCAAAAATGACATGGTTCCTTGATTGTTATTGAACTTTGCATAATGAAAATACAGAATTTCTGTTTCACATGAACAGAAGCATTCAGTTTTTCAGTAATTTTATGAATTTGTGCTGTCGGAAGAGACAGCTGCTTGGGAATATCAATATTCCATTGGGATTTCATGCCAATACAGGGGGTGTTTCAGTCTGCTGGATATGAAGCTAATACAAAATATATTGTTGAATGATTCTGTTCATATTATTGGCAGTGCTTTAACATAGATTGTAGTGCTTTATGGCCTTAATGAATGATTTTATGCTGTTCTTGGGAGCATTTATCTTCATTACTTTCCCTAACCTACCAAGGTCAGGTTAAAAATACACTCTTGAGAGAAATAACTAAATATAATTCATGTCTAAGTATTCCTGATTGCAACACTAACAGATCTGAGCAGGCAGCCTGAGCCAGGGATGGTTTCTGAACACTGACAGAATTATTTTGCTCCAGAGTCAGTGATGGTTTCGAGGCTGATGCTTTAAGTACCATCTGCCAAGCCCAGTACAGCAATTCCTCATTTCCCATCATTTAGATGCATCTTTATCCAGCAGGGAGACCTTTAAATCAGGATGTTTGGGCTAAGGGTTGGCTCCAGCAGCAAACAGCACTATCAGAGGTTTGTTCCAGGAATCTTAGAGATTCTTAAGGTAGAGACAGAGCAGAGGAGGAGCTGCTGGTTTGCTTCCTCCTTGTGTTCTATATGTTGTATTTGTGTTCAGACTCTCTGGCTGTAGGAGGTCAGTGCCTTGTCTGCTCCAGCTGCCTCTGGGGCTGTTCCTGGGAGGAGCAGGTGGGATAGCAGGGAAATGGTGTAGGATTGAACTCTGAGTCTCCCTTTTCAGCCACACTTTGCAGTGGCTCCCAAATGTATCTTAGAGAAACTTTTCATAGAATCATAGAATGGATTGGGTTGGAAAAGACCTCCAAGATCATCAAGCCCTACCCTTGATCCAACTCCAGTCCCTTTACCAGGTCATGGCACTCAGTGCCACGGCCAAGCTCAGTTGAAAAACCTCCAGGGATGGGGAATCCACCCCCTCTCTGGGCAGCCCATTCCAATGCCTGATTAATCTCTCTGGAAAGAATTTTTTTCTGCTCTCCAACTTCAGTTTCCCCTGGTAGAGCTTGAGCCCATCGTGCCCCCTTGTCCTATTGCTGAGTGCCTGGGAGAAGAGACCAACCCCCACCTGGCTGGAACTTCCCTTCAGGGAGTTCTAGACAGTGCTGAGGTCACCTCTGAGCCTCCTCTTTAGTCCTTTATGCTGCTCCTGCTGATTAAGCTGGCAATTTCCAATCTAGTGAGCTTCCTTTCTCTTAAGCTGTATGTTCCTTGGACTTTTAGCCACTTCATTGGCTTGTTTTATTTTCTTCCTCATCAGCCAAACTCCCAAGTAGATTCCAGTAACTGTTTTCACAGAATCTGGTGGTCATGTGCTCCTCTCATGGAGCTCTGTCTGCCTTTCCCCCGGTCTGGGCTGTGCATTTGGGTGTTGTCCAGTGTGTCAGTGCAGATGGAGCAGACCTGCTGCTCATTCCTGGGGGGTTCATTGGTGCTGGTGTTGCTGTCTGGGTGCTGTCCCTGTGCCTTCCGTGCCATGGCAGGGCTGTGTTGGTGCCACTGCTCAGGGCCAGGGCACCCCTGGGCAGCCTGAACAACAGGACCCTGCTGTGTTTATGGGAGCAGATGCTTGTGTTCTCCAGCATGAAGAAGCATTTTCTTTGCAGTCACAGCACTCCAGAACCCCCCCAGCAGTTTCTGGTGTGTGGGGACACAGAGGAAAAAGCCTGGAGAGGAACTGGCCCAGGATCAGGAAGGAGGGAGGTCCTGCTGCTTCTGCATCCAGGAGGGATCAACGTGCCTCTGGCTGTACCAGATCCAAGGCAGCCACAGCTCCTGGGCTTATTCACTCCTTCCCTCATAGCACCTTTTAAGCTGAAATTTGGCTTATCTTCTCACTTGATTTCCAGATGAAGTGCAATGTGTTTGTCCCTAAGTATTCTGCCAGTAGCCTGCACAGGCTGCCTGGAGCAGCAGGGAGGGGAGTGGAACAGCAGCACTCACAGTATTGATACATGTAGAAATGGCCAGCTCAGTGGAAAACTGTAAAGAAGAGCTTTTATAGCCTAAGAAGTACTTTATTCTACTTAAATGACTTTATTCTACTTCTCAAAGCAGCTACGTGCTGTATTTTGGGAGCAAACAGTACAAAGATTTGAAGAGGCAGGATTAAATCTTGAAGTGCAGTGTTCTCATTTCATCTCGTGTTGTTGCATTCTTTGCTGGTTTTTAAATTTCCTCCAAGTTGGATACTGAGTATGTTCCCTGGGATGTGCCAATGATATTCTTCATTAAGCACAAATCTTTTTAAAGTGGTGGGGGCTGAGCTGAGGGTGGCAGTCCCTGATGCTCTGTATAGCAACACATTGGTCATTAATTTTCTATTTTGATAATCTTAAAACCCCTGAAATAAAATAAATAAATAAATAAAATAAAATAAATAAAATCCCATGCTGTTCTTCCTTGTCTCCCAAGAAGCACAGAAATAGCCAAAGTAGAAATACTCTGAATATTTGAAAATAATTGGGAAAGACATCTTGCATCTTTTTTAAAGAAAACCTGGTTATAATACCAATACATATGTCACAGCCTTGAGTTTCATGGTGCCAGGGACTTCATCAGTTGGTTGAAAATCAGTCTAAAAGTAGTTGAAGGTTCTTCAGAGGCAATCCTTTATGAAGGTACAACTTAACAGCTGCTTGCTTTGGATTAAAAATACCTGTGTGAAAGTCTTTGATGTTTTCAGCAGGTTGTACAAAGGGAGGAAACAGCCTGTTGACAGCCACAGACTAAAACACCTGGGCCACAGGGCACAAACAGCTTTTGTTCTTGATATTTTGGGAATCAAAAAGCCCAAAGCAACCAACCCTAACCCAACCCCCTTTTTTTGATGTAGTACATCTTTATTTAAGGCAAAATCAGAGAGTGTGGGTGTGTGTTCCTTGTGACTTATCAGCTGGGGAAGGAGCTTGGGAGTGAAGGGAAGCCCAGCCCAGCAGGAGAGGTGTCACTGAGCATTCTGTGCTGGGTGTGTTCTTTGCAGGGATGTGAGACAGAGGATCCAGCAGAGGATTGCCCAGGTGTTTGGGATCAGCTCTGCCTCCATGTACCTGACCAAGCCCACCTTCTTCTCCAGGATGAACAGCACAGAGGCCAAGACAGCCCACGATGAGTACTGGCACCCACACGTGGACAAGGTGAGCAGGGGGCAACATGCAAACACCCCTGGCATTATTGGATCACTTCCCAGTCCCTTTGCATTAAACCACCACTCAGACATGTCTGAAAACTGGTGATTGTAAAAGTCCTTCAGGGGATGAGCCTAATGGGAGATAAGTGAGTTTTAGAGACATAGGCCATTACATCCCATTTAATTGTATTTTCTCTAATTTAGTTTTGCAAGGATTAATAAATTGTGGGAATGACTACTCAGGAATCTCTTTAGTCAGAAATATTGATTAAATTGCCCTGAATTTCAGCCAGCCCTGGCAGGAGCTGTTTCACAGTGTCAAATGACCATTGTTGTTAGTTGAGCCTCTTGATAAAGGCTTAACATTTATATTTCAGTTATATGTGAATTGAGGCTTTTTTACTGTCTGTGTTTCAATGGGGACATGGTACCCTCTTTCAATAATTCAGTCTTTTGTTCTGTTTAGAATGGAACTGGGTGACTTTGAACTGCTCATTCTTCTCTGTGTAGACTCAAAGCTTAATACTTTGCATTTTTTACATGATTTGGTATTAATTCCTGAATTTAACTGAATAATTTAAATGTTCTATGCAGTATAGCAGAATGCAAATAAATGGAAGAATCAAACAATGAAGCTCCACAACACAATACCCACATTTCATGTCTTCAGGATTTATAAATGAGACACTCTGAAGTCATGGATTACCTGAGATGGGACCAAACAAAACTTCCCCATCAGATTCCAAGTTGTGCCTCAGGGCCAGAGTCTGTTAGTGGTTAGTGCATCTTGAAGTCCTAAGATGGATAATTCAAACAGAGAAAATACTCCTTGCTGAAAGTATTTCCTGGGAAAAGCCATTCTGAGGGAAGTAGAATGTCTGTTGTTGCTCACAGGATTAGGGGGAGCTGCTGTGCCCTTTGTCTCAGAGGCAGAAACAGCTTCAGTGTAGGAAATGTGGTACCTGACACAGCTGGTGGATCTGCCCCCACTGACACAGCAAAGGCTTTGGGATGGTTCTGGTTCAGAAAGCTGTGGTGTACCCAGTGCCCAGGAGTGGATCAAGGAGCAGAGCTTGGAGGGATGATTTGGAGGTCCACATTGTCCTGATAGTGCTGGTAGGAAGTGGCTGTTGGGAGAGGTTGTGCTGCTGAGATTCACAGAAATTCCATCACCTCACACTCCCCTGCCAGAGACACAAACCAAGCCAGGGATCCTGGATGTGTAAAGTGCAATAAATCCATCAGTTCCTTACAGTTTTTCCACAGTTTCAGAGAATCAAATTTGACTGCCACAAGGGGAGAGAAAGCAGTAAATTTCAACAGCTCGTGCCTGTGTTCTCCCCTTTTTATTTCAGCCTCCAAAAAGTGTATTTTCAAATTTCAGGCTCTGATTTATTCCTCTAAAGAGATTTGTGTCTGCACAAGCATTAGCCTTGGCAATATTCTCCTTATTCCTTTCTGCATGTGTTTTGCATTGGGAAGGGAATAAGGTGCTTGGATAACCTCACAATTAAGTGTCCCCACCTAAAAATCTCCTATAATGTACAAGTTATTTTGTCATTCAGAAGCAAATAGATTTCCATGAAGAGAATTTTTTCCCTCTGCTTCTTTGTCCTCACATCCTGAGAGTGCCTGAACATGATGGACAGCAGGGTGGATGTTTGGCTGTTTCTCTCCTTCTGTGCTGTCCATGTTTTGTTTATCTTGCAGGCTGTCTGTTCAGGGAGCTGATACATCAACTGATTGGCCTTGGCTTTTTCTAACCCACCCCCAGCTTCAAAACAACAAAACAAACAGAAAATATGATCTCTTAAACTTGGAATGCATAATTGAAACCTCAGTGTTGTCTGCACTGAATAATTGGGTTGCCTGATTTATGACAGTGGCTGAACTCGTGATCTTGGAGGTCTTTTCCAACTTAAAGAACTGTTTGAGTCTATGAAAAGATATTTATCCCAGTTGGGGCAGCTGCCAAACACCTTGTTCATAATCAGGAGTAGTTTGAGCAGAGACTAAATAGGATGAAGTTGGATCTTCACAGGTTGCCTTCAGTGCAGTCAGTCTGGCTTGTGTTTTACTTTCTCTAGCAAAGTTTCACTTAGCACATCCAGGCTCAAGTTGAGAGCAAGTTAAAAAAAATCCATTGGTATTGATCTGAGGTAGGAAGTACTTCCCAATTAAAAGCATTAATGTTCCTCTGTGGCTACAAAGCAAGTGTGAGTACAAGGAAGTTGAAGAAACATCAATAAAACTTGGCAGTTTGTTGGGTGCTTTTGTGCTGCATCATTATTTATTCTTCTCCCTTGGAATAGAACAAGTCACTTTGTTCAATTATTGTACAGAAATATAGTGAAGGTTACTCCTAGAAGACATCAGGATTTTTTCCCTTGCCTCCTTCCAAAAGAAAGGGAAAATGAAACCTTTTGAAAAAGGAATCCAATATAGTTTTGTTTCCAATTCTGACACCTGTTACAAAGATTTTGGCTTCTTGGAGCACAAAGACCCCTCTTGCCTTTCTGTGTTGTTGAGTCTGTTGCAG
The DNA here is from genome assembly GCF_047495875.1 of Pithys albifrons albifrons. Taxonomy (NCBI): domain Eukaryota; kingdom Metazoa; phylum Chordata; class Aves; order Passeriformes; family Thamnophilidae; genus Pithys; species Pithys albifrons. The sequence continues at coordinate 8,620,961 of NC_092476.1, read as the reverse complement.
TGATATTTCTAATCTGAATCTCCTTGGTTTTGCAGATTTTAACTGCATAGTGGAGTAGTACAGATTTCCTGTGTTGATCTGAGGCTTTGGGGTTTTTTTTATCCCTAAATTTATGTGGTTTGTAGTTACCCAGGAATGGAAACCCTGCAATGAGCTGGATGACTCATTTAATCTTGCTGAATTTATAAGCATACAAATCAAATAAAGAGAGTGTTGGTTTAAGATGTGGAGTTTCATCTTGGATGGAATTTGTTTGGAACTGAGGCTTTCCAATGCCAAATGGCTGATTTATGGTGGAGTGGCTGCTGCACACTCAGCCCTGTCAGCAGAGCAGTCTCACAACGTTCTCTGGTGGAGGCACCATGAGACATCCAGATCTCTGCAGTCCTTGCTTGGCCAAGGGTCCTCCCATCCTTCACAGAATCCCCAGGCTCTGCCATCACATCATTTTGGGCTTGTTTGCCTTGAATTTCTCCTGTCAGAGCTAGTCCAGGGCTTCAGTGCACGTTGTCTTGAAGTTGTTTTGTTTTTTCTCTTTTAGCCTGAACTTGGCCATGATCAGTTTATAGCTATTTTCCCCCTCTTTCCCATCCCCATGTATTTATAGGGAGGAATCATCTCCCTTTTCAGCCTTTGTTTCTCTGAGCTGAACAAGCCAAACCTTGAAGTCTCTTTTCCTGCAATGTGCTTTCCATGTCCCCAGCCCTGTCCCCTCTGGCTGCTCAGTCTCACTGGCTCACCCCAGCAAACTTTTCACTCTTTTTGCTCTTCCCCTCATGTTGTTTCACATTTATAAACTACATCCAGAGCTCTTATTTCTGCCTTAAAGCAGCAGCATCTTTGCAATGTGAGGAAGTTGATCCTTGTGTCTGCTCAAACTTGGCACCTGAGCTCACCTGCACCCCCTGGAATTCAGGGTTGTGGCATTTGCTGCCCTACAACGTCTGTTAAGCAGTTCCTACCAAGAAACAGAACACTGCAAGGAGCTACCAAGGCTGTTTTTGTGATGACCTGCACAGATGCAGGTAGAGACTTGAGGAAAAGAGCAGTGTTGACTCTTTTTTGTCTGCAAGATACCAAGCCAGGCTGATGCTGGTTGGAAGGTGAATTTTGTTCTGCAATGGGAGGCAGAGGATGTTGTCCTGAATGTCCTGCTCAGTCACTGCAGACCCCTGGCATAGTCCTACAGCTCTTCAGTTGCATAAAGACATGTCCCTCAAACCCCAAGGTGCCCCTGCAGGACGTGGCTGTCTAATTCTGACAGTGAACCATCATATAAATATCATTATGAGCATCTGCCATTAAACATCAGCTGTGTTTGTCCTGCTTTGGGTGAACAGGGCTCAAAAAGAGCACACTCACTGTGGGGCATGTCAGGCTGAATGGGAATATCTGCATTTTTCTATGGAGTTGTTCACAGGGAGCTGTAGAAAATTGATTTGCTGTGTGGCTTATCCCCTGCTTTCAATGACAGCTTTTCTTCTGTGGTTTGAACCTCTGGTTCAGTTATTAACCTGTCTGGTTCTGGGAATCATTACCAGGGTAACAAATACATTTGATATACATGGGAGGACTTACAGCATTTTAAATAATGAGTTTAATTTAGTGCCTCCTTTGCACAGTGTTGCATTTCTCAGGCCTGGCTGCTTCTGAGAGTTAAGGAATCAGGACAGGACCAGAAAAGCCATTTTCCCTTGCTCCTTTAGCCATCTATGGAAACTGGAGGTGTTTTGTTAGGCTAAAATGGTTTGTAGCCAGCTCTTAAGTTTAGAATTGGTGAAGCCACCTTGGAGAGAGGATGGAGAGTGCACTGGGGGGACAGAGGTTGCTGCACCCCTGAAGAGCTGATAAGAACAATTTTAATGCATTAAACTTGCAATTATGAGTTGAGTGAACTCCTTCACTGGCTGGAAGGCTCCCTTACAGTGACTGGAAGTTTTATCACCAAATCAATGAAGTGGAAAATAGCTTTGCAGAGCTGATTTGCATGAGAAGGGCTGTGCAGTGGCTGGTTTGAGGTGCTGCAGTGCCATTTGCTCATTAATTCCCTGTTTTGTATTGCTACCAAGGCTTGGGAAAATATGGGGGGAGGAGATCACTGTGATAGTTCTCTCATTTTTGTGCTCCAGGCTGTGTAGTGCAGCATTTCACCAGCTTGGGCTTTTGCCTTTAAGCCCTTATGGTCAAAAGAATAAAATGAGTAAGAATGAAAATGTCTTCCTGCTCCATCTGCTGCTCTGCTCCCGTCAGTCACTGCCCTTACAGAATAACATGTACAATTGCTCTGGAGCCAAAATTTAACTGGCACTAATGACTGCAACTTGGAACAGAGCTGAAAATATTTAGAAAACTTCTAAGTTTGGAAGTAGCACCTACCTCTGACAGCCACCAGGTCAGTCAAAACACTCTGCAAAGGCTTGTGTTTATACAGCACTGCACATTTCACTGTTTGACAGTGTGGTGCTGGACTCTGCTCTTGGGGTATTCTGGAAAGAGGTTGGAGAATACAGCCATTGATTTTAAGTATATTTTTAATTGCTGGTGACATGTAGATATGAAGTATTTTCAGAACCAGCTAAACTCAGTGTTAAATATTTAGATAGCTTCACTCTGAGCTTTAATATATAGTAATTCTTCTCTCCATGTTCAATGTACATATGGGCAAAAATAATGCTTTAAAAGGAAGGAAAAAGCACTTTGTTATGCTTAAAAAATGAGGTGTTTGGTCTGTAGGCTGAGGGGAAGCAGAGATGTAGAAAGTGAAGTTTGAAGGTTTTTAAACAAAATCTGTATGGAAAAGAGTAGAAGTTCCTCCAACAAATGTGTGTTTACTTGAAAGGTCTGATTTAGTGAAGCTCCTGTGTGGTGGCTGGTAAGGACTGAAAGGGGAGGGTTCCAGAAACCTAAAACCATGTGTGGATTATGGGTGGAATTAATTAGACAGAGGCTGTTCTGCTCATTAACCTTGTGGTGGAATTTTATCTTGAAGTAGTAAAAGTAGATCTGAGCTCTCCTGTACTTTGACACAAGGCAGGGAGTGACTTCTGACACTTGTTTGTTGCTCCTGGATGATACAAATCAATAGGAGCACTTCCCTAATTATGGAAACTGATAATAAATATAACATGCTAGTCCTGTGTGTAGCATGGGTGTGCATGTACAGAACAGAATAATAAACACAGAGGATTTGTGGGAAATAATGTTCTCAGTTTTCAAAGACTCCTTTATTAAATATGTGACAACTGGAAAATGAGAAAAACCCATCAGATCTATCCACCTGCATAGTTATTTGTGCTCTGCAGAGTAAGAATGTGGTAATTTTGGGTGATGATGTTCTTTTTTTAGGTGACTTATGGCTCTTTTGACTACACTTCCCTGCTGTATCTCTCTGACTACACCCAGGACTTCGGGGGAGGAAGGTTTGTGTTCCTGGATGCAGATTCCAACAAGACAGTGGAGCCCAGAGCAGGTACAGCCTGGCTTTGCTGCAGGGAGTGGGGCAGGTTACCAGCTGTTGTGGGGCTGTGCTCTGTGTCAGCAGCAATAATTCTGGCTTCACACTGGTGACATGGAAAGCAAAGTTAAAAAAAGAGGTTGAAGTGTGGCCACAGTTTGAGACAGGTGGAGTTAAGGCACAGAGAGTGACTTCTGGGAAGCTGAAGGGCTTAGACCTGCCACACAATCCTGCCAGCTCAGCAGCAAGGAGAACTGGGGCTGCAGCAAAGAGAGCTGGGACTGCAGCAAAGCCAAAAGAAACAGTTTATGTTAGACTGGCCTGGAATTCCTTTGCTGTTCAAGGTGGGCTGAATCCCCTGCAATGACTGTGGGCTGGATGGGAGGATGATTGATCCCCACAGCTCCGCTGGGCCATCCATCCCTGCCTCCAGGAGATCTGACAGGGATGAGCATTCTGGTGGCTGTCAGTTAGAGCTAAACAAAAAGCCTTTAAGGCTGGTTTAAGATTTTTTTAATAAGTGGCTCATCTGAAACTAGAATTACTCCAGGGCAGGATGTCTAAAGACAAAGAGCTCAGTCTCAGCTGTCTGGCAGGTGAGTGCTGAGCTCCCAGCACTGTTACCTTTTATAATGCAAGACCAGCCACACTTCTGCAGGAGAAAAAGGCCTAGGACAATTTTATATTCCTGCTGTGTTAGGGTTGTTTTTTTTTTTCAAGACAGAAAAGATGGAAATTTCCTCATTTAAAGACAGGCTCAGTAATTGCTTGCTGACAGGCATTACCCCAAGCAGAACTGACTATTGCTGCCTGCAAATTGGGGTGGGTGTTTTTTGAATTATGGATCATAATGATCCACTCACCTCCAGTGATGCTGCCATAGATGAACTGAGATTATCTGCATTCTGGGTTTGGTGTCAGGAATGGTATGTTTGATTATTTTGGCTTTTATGAGTAGAAATAAACCCTGAGCTGAAAGTACCATCTTTTGCAAAATGATCTGTTTTGAAAGGGAGAACATTAAACTGTTTTTTCCAGGTGCAGCTGTAAGTTTAACATGTATTTATATCTGTAGGAATCACAGCTGAATTCTGGGTGTGTCAGTGCAGGGGCACTTTAATCGATGTGCCCCTAACTTAAATTCCACAAGTCTGGAACTGAAATTCCTTCCATTCAGCCCTATCCAGTTAAATTTCAGGTCTTTTTCTGCAAGGTGTTTGCTCTTGGTGTCATTCTGGGTGAGGAGGGGGAAGGTGATGAAATACAGGAAGGTTTTTTTTGCCAGCACCTGGTTTTGGCTGTTCCCTTTCCCGAGTGGTTTGTGGGTGCCACAGGACGGGTTACACACCCCTTTTGAAACAAAACAGTGCAAAGAATGGCTCAGATGAGCTTAAATGAATCCCAATGCCTTTTACCCCTGTGTAACCCCCCAGCTCAGGGGTCTGTGGTTGTGTCACTGCCTGTGGTACAGCCTGAAGCGCTGCTGACTCCTGGGAGCACAGAAGAGCTTTCAGGGTGGAGCACAGTGTGAAGGCACTTGCACTGATTTTTCCTCTTCCTGAGGAAATGTGGCTTGTGAGGGAACAACTCCAGGGTGTTTTCTGTTGCTGGCACAAGCTGATGTGTTTTGCACATTCAGAATGTTCAGTGTATTTTCTTTCCTTCTTTCTGTTTGGCTTTTTTGGTTGGTTTTATGCTTCTTTAGATCCTTTTCTTGTCACTCCAACCCAACTTTTAAACCCAATGTTGATAGCTTTCTAATTTTAGGAGATCGAGGCTTTTCTAGACATGACTTTCATAATCACTGGTTCAGTTTTAATGCTTGGCAGCTAATTCAGCTTCTCTGTATTGCTGTGCCATTGCAGTCCTAAACCCTGGCACTTGTCTCAGCCTTAGCCTGCACTTTGGGCACCTGCTGAGTGCCCAACTGAGGAGGGTTCTGTCCCTGTGAGCAGGGATTTGTGCAAGGGTCAGGTTTTACAGCAGGGAACAGAAAAAGGCACTCTTAGTGATGCAGCAGAGCAAAAAAGCAGTAATTGGGAATACAGGGCAAAGCAATTAAAAATAAAACATTGTGGGATGTCCTGTGTTTGAAACTGCTGACTGGGCAAGTCCCACTGCTGCTTCAGCTGCATTTGCAGCACCTCATGGAGGCTCAGTGTGAGCAGAGAGGGACAGGGAGAACTGCTCTGGTGGGAGGGGAGCCCCAGTGAAAATGCTTATCCCTTCTCTAAGGGAATTGTCTAAGATGTCACATATTTGAGTGGAAGACACTGATTTGTAGGATGGTCTTTAACATCTCTGTATCAAAACCAGCGTGGCCAGCAGGCCCAGGGCAGTGACCCTTCCCCTGGACTCTGCCTTGGGGAGGCCACACCTTGAGTGTTGTGTTCAGTTCTGGGCCCCTCAGTTCAGGAAAGATCTTGAGTTCAGGAAAGATCTTGAGGGGCTGGAGCGGGGCCAGAGAAAAGCAACGAGGCTGGAGAAGGGACTGGGACAGAGAATTCACCATGTCTTGATCCAACCCCATTGTGATCACCAGCCCATGGCACTCCGTGCCATGGGCTGGTGATCACAATGGCGTTGGATCAAGGGTTGGACTTGATGATCTCAGAGGTCTCTTCCAACCCAGCTGAGAAGAGAAGAGCTGAGAAGAAAAGGCTGGAGAAGGGACTGGAGCACAAGTGCTGTGGGGAGAGGCTGAGGGAGCTGGGGGTGTTCAGCCTGGAGAAGAGGAGGCTCAGAGGTGACCTCAGCACTGTCTGGAACTGCCTGAAGGGAAGTTCTGGCCAGGTGGGGGTTGGTCTCTTCTCCCAGGCACTCAGCAATAGGACAAGGGGGCATGATGGGCTCAAGCTCTGCCAGGGGAAATTGAAGTTGGAGAGCAGAAAAAACTTCTTTGCAGAGAGAGTGCTCAGGCATTGGAATGGGCTGCCCAGAGAGGGGGTGGATTCCCCATCCCTGGAGGTTTTTAACCTGAGCTTGGCCGTGGCACTGAGTGCCATGATCTGGTAAAGGGACTGGAGTTGGACCAAGGGTTGGACTTGATGATCTTGGAGGTCTTTTCCAACCCAATCCATTCTATGATTGTGTGATCTCCTAGCTCTGTTATTAACAAACACCTCTGGCTTTAAGAAGGAATTATAATTTATTAACCTGGAGGCTTTTGAGGTTGTTTTTTTTAGCAGACATGAACAGGTCAGCACTGTGATGCCAGTGCAAGTGCACAAACCTCTGGCTAATTCATAACCAGTTCTGGCATGAGGGAACACATTTTTCTTGTGCCCTGATGGGCTGCAGAAGTATATCTGTGTCTGCTGACTTCAGTCAGGACCTCTGTCTGCTGCAAGAAACTCACTGTACCATGAGTAAGAGTTCTTAGTGCCAAGGGAAATACTGCTTTGAAAAGAAAACATTTCTTTGTGCAAAGAAACAGCTTTAAGTGTATCTGTTTCTTTTAAATATATATGGAAATTCTATTTCCAAAATTATCATACTGGTATTTTTTTCCACCCTTTGCACCAGGGTTGGTTCTGTTCAAGGAACTACAAGGAACAGCAACATTTTGAATGAGCTCCTTCAAAATGAAACCTTTCAAAATGAACCTCTTTTTGCTGCTCTGAGCCATGTTTTAGGAATCTTCAATAGATACAGGAGGATTAAGAGGAAATGGCAGACATTAAATAATTCCTTTTTCAGCCATAAAATTGGTGTACTTTCTGCTGCTGCCAAACTTGTCAATGTAAACCATATTTAAAATACCATCATTTTGGAAAGTCTTGTGTGAATTTGGGGACTGGCAATATTAGGACACAAACTTCACCTTATCATGAAGTGTAGATGAAACTGCTGTGGGAGTGAAGTCTCAGCTGGTTCTGTGCTCATTATTTGCACATACATTTCTTGATTTTAAGGTCAGCTTTGGTGCACCTATTTTCAACTTACAAGGGAATTTGTTCCTCATGCAAGTTGTTTATTAGAGAAGGTAGAAGGAAAGGTTGTAATCACTTCTGTGTGTTTGTGGAAGGAAATAATCTGTGGTGCAAAATGAATTCTGTGCATTGGAGAGTGAAATGGGGCTCTTCCTTCAATATCAGACTCAGCATATTCTCAGAGCTGTCAGAACTGTGTGTTTCTGGAAGTGTCAAATGTTTGATTTGAAGGTATGAGATATTTGGGGACTTGTGAACTCGGATTATTCTTCATTTAGGAAGGGAAACAGTGTAAGTTCAGCTGCACAGGGGGCTTTCTCAGGGTGCAGGAGTGGGCTCTGGGGGTGCAGGCACTGAGGTGAGTGCAGCTTTACTGCAATGCTCAGACATTGCACTGCCCTCAGATCCTGCATCCATGAGAGGAAGTGCAGGATTCCAAGTGAAGTGCTGGGAATCTGTCGTGTCTTTATCTTCCTGTGCTCTTTAAAAAATCAGGGTTGAGGAATTCCCTACTAAAGGTTGAGGAAATGCAGCACAGTGATGTGAAAAGTAAGATTTCCAGGTCCAGGAGTGCCACAGCAGCACTGACAGGAGGTGTGAGAAGTGTGTTTAAAGCATTTATTTAGCAATCCATCCTGTATTATGGATCAGTGGATATTTCTCTCCCCCACTGATGTGCTCTCCTTGCCCCATATCAGGGCACTCCCAGACACTGTTCCATATTCCTTTTGTGGAGTTTGCTTAAAGTTCTCCCTGTTCCACATTTATTTGTAAGTAATTCAATGAGTGTGTCTGTTAAATAAGTTGTATTTTGTGTGATTGCAGGAAGTGTCATTATCAGGGTATTTGCCTGACGATCCGGTGGGTTTTCTTGGACACAACATGAGAATGAGTTAGTGATTAATCCTAAGCAGATGACAAGGAGAAGGACACAGTTGTGTTTGTGCAGTTTCCCTGGCAGTGCTGCTGCCCTGGTGTCATTCAGCAGATGAGCTGCAGTTTTCCCTTCTTTCCAAGGAACATTTAGAGCTGCTGAATCTTGAGCAGGCAGTGGGAGCTCTCAGATGCTGAACAGATCTGCAGTGCCAAAGCAATGCTTCCTGCTTCCCATAAACCACACAGATGAGCTGCTTCATCTCCTCCTGGGCAGCAGGACCAGTTGCCATGTGCAGTGGGTCCAGGGGAGACCCTTCACATGCCCCCCAGCCCTGCTTTGCATTCCTTCCCTGGCACTGGCACCAGGCAGGGGTGGCCCCTGCCCTTCCCTGTGTCCAGCAGAACAAGGAGGAGCAAGGGGAAATTGAAGTTGGAGATGAGAAAAAACTTCTTTGCAGAGAGAGTGCTCAGGCATTGGAATGGGCTGCCCAGAGAGGGGGTGGATTCCCCATCCCTGGAGGTTTTTCAACTGAGCTTGGCCGTGGCACTGAGTGCCATGATCTGGTGATCACAATGGGGTTGGATTAAGGGTTGGGCCTGATGATCCTGGAGGTCTTTTCCAACTCAATCGATTCCATGATTCTATGAAGGGGGTTGGAATCCAGTGGCAAAACAAGTGATTATTACCAAAGCTGATACTCCTGTGAATGGCCTGTTCATGTGGAATCAGAGTAATTGAGGTTGGAAAGAACCTCTGGAGATCATCTGCTCCATTCCCCCCACTCCAAAATCAGGCCCAGGAGACACAGGGGGAGCAAAACGTGAGCCTGAGACATCCCTGGGGAGGGTGTGGGTGCCACTGGTGTGTGTGATCCAGCCTGAGCAACCTGGTGGGACTCAGGAGTTGGATATAGTTTGAAGGTTGCCCTTGATTTGAGAAGGGGAATTGGACCATGTAACCTCCCCAGGTCTCTTCCAACCCAAGTTATGCAATAAATGTATAATATTAGGGGCATAATAACCTTGTAGTATATTTTCTTATGAGCATCATGGTGTGTGAATATTTTATGGCTCTCAAAGCCCTTTTGAATATTCTCTGCATCTTGTTATAATTTAACCTGACTAATTTGCCCTCAAAATAAGAAAAAGATTTTTTTTATAACACTTGTAAAACAGAACGTGTGTTAACTGCAAAATATTGTACTGGTGCTTACTAATTAATTCTCACAGAACCCTTGTTAGAGTCGGTCAGTTCTGCTTTCATTTTAGAGACAGGGAAACAAACGGCAGAGTAAGGGTTTCCTTGAGGTCACAGTTACATGCCAAGGGTTTGGATGTCACTGAAAATGGTTTCCTTTGTGTTTTCCTCCAACCTGTGTTGCCTCTCAGGAGAGGGCAGGCAGCAAATTGAAGGCAGCTTGTTTATGGAAGTGCAAGGGAATGGTAAAATTCCACATGGCTAAAACCTCCTGAGAACAAGCCTTACTGGAATATTTTCTTTTCACTGACACAGCTGAATGCTTAATTCTCTCCCACCTGTGTGCTGCTTCTTGTGGTGGTTGTGTTTTCTCAGTACATCTAAAAAGAATTCATTGCTAAGAGGCAATTATGAATTAAACCTGGGAAAGCAGAAGCAGGGAAAAGCAAAAGCTCATCTTTAATACATACATTCCTCTAGTGGTTTTGTTTGAGTAATTAAATGGGACAAAATTGCTGCATAGTAAAATGTCTGTTGCCTTTTGCTGCTTGTTAAATATTATTCCTGAAAATAGCAGTGTTTTTTCATCTAAATTAGGATCACATAAAATTCAGAGTAGTCGAGTTTGTGACTGGCACTTGTGTGTCTTCATAAATAATGATTGCTGTGGATCAGGGCAGAAATGGATGCTGAAAAATCAGGAGAAAAGTGGTTACCACTAATACAATTAAATGAATTTCTGCAGCCTTCCCTGGGATCCAGCACAGCTCACTGCCCTGGTACTAATACACACCTTGATTTTATCTCATGTGTTCCCCCTCGAGTCTCTGGATAAGGATATTCTCATATATCCCTGGAAGGTTTTGTCAGGTGGGATGGGAATTAACATTCCTTACCCTCATTTTCAGTACTTTTACTATTAAAAATAATGTGCCAGAGAGAGAATGTGCTTTTGCCCCCCAAAATTTGCAAAGAAATTAATATTAAAAGAAATTCTTCCCAAGTGAGGAGGAAACATCTTTGAAAACTGCCCATGGCCTTCAGTGACCCCAGTTGATGGATATGGGACCAGATGCACAAGGAGCTGTAAGATACCATATATATGAAGGCATATTTATTAAAGAAAGGACTTGAAAGACATTCTGTATAGCCAAAAAATTCAGTTTAACTGGCTTAAACAATACACTGAACCTTGTCTCACTCTGAATTACCACCACTTCTAGAAGGAGATCAAACAAAACAGCTTGAAAGTCAGTTTAAGGCAAAGCTTTGGGTGAGTAGGTGAGGGACTGATAACAAAGTACTTTAATAATGTTGAAATAGGGTTTAAAAGGAAAAAAAAAATCACAACATAAGGACTTGGTATGAAATCCTGGAGGGCAGCACTCACTGGAGCGTGTTGCCTTCATTTAGCCTTTCATCCAGAACAGCAGGACACCGAGGTGGAAATGAGCTGTGCATGTGAATGAATCCATTCTTTACATATGGAAAGGTTTCTCCTTTATGGATGTGCAGCCACAGGAACAGGAGAGCATGATATGAGTTGTGCTTGGCAGTTCTTGCACTGCCTGAGGATTGGGTGTGAACTGGACCTGAGCCTGAAAGGGCTCAGGGGCCACTCCAGCAGCCTGGAGGGTAGTGGGGAAACAGCTCCACAGAGCCAGTCCAGCTCTCTCCCAGCCTCCCATGTGTGCAAGCAAAGGAACTTCAGGATCTATTTTAGAAAAGAAAACCAGCCACAAGCCTGATGCCCATTCCTGCAGTGCAGGAGGGACAGAGCTGGATGGGGTAGGTTGTTGTGCAGGCTTTAAGTGCATCCAAGTGCCTCATTTTGCCTGATTGCACCCCAGGTGGAGTCAGACTGTCAACAGGAGCTCCTTTTGGCAAGGTTGGAAACAAACTCTAATTTGAACAGTGGAACGGAGCTCCTTTTGGCAAGGTTTGAAACAAACTTTAATTTGAACAGTGGAACAAAGCCTGAGTGGGGAGGATACAAGCTCTTGGGATGGAACAGCTGGGCAGGGGCATTTCTGGCTTCCTCAGGAGGAGCTGTGTCAGTTCAGAGTCACTTGCTCAACATCGGACTTGTTTGTTCTCCCAAAGTCTAACAGTGTGGAAGTGCAGAGGGCTCCATTCTGCTCTCTCATCCACAGGGAGGCCAATTGTCATCAAAGTCACTGCATTTCACCTGATGCCACTCAGAGCCCCGAGGCAGGTGAGGATGGGCAGAGCTTGGGCAGGACAGGGCACAGCAGGAAGCTCTTGCACCTCGAAAACAATTCCCAAAAAAGCCAATGCATTGATGGAGTGGCTCTGAGGAAGGTGATTTAGTGTAGCCTGACTGAGCAGCAATCAGGCTGGGCACAGAAAGCAATAGCAATACTTGGTACAATGTTGATAAGCTGCCACAGCTGCTTGTAAACCTGCTGAGCTTTTTGTCACTGAAGACTTTTTGCCACCTTTGTAGTAATTCCTTCTTTGGTCTAAAATTAGAGCCCAGACTGGAAGGGGAGCAGGGAGGAAATCAATACACTAGAGCTGCAGTTTTTAATTGAGGCAACTAAGAACTGGCTTCAGATGTTTTGGCTTCCTCCTGCCTTTATAAATGAGGGGATACAGTGGAATTACATCTCCAGCTGGTAGCACAGAGGATTGCTGTGTGCTGTGAACAGTGCCCGAAGCTGTCAGGGTGCAGCATAAGCTTGTAACAGTTTGTGTGTGTGGTGACCTGTGGGCTCTCCGGTGCTGAGCCAGCAGCAAAGCTGTGTGCAGAGAACTGAGAGGGAACCCCCCTGGCAGTGCTGGGCTGTGTGTCTTTGCAGGCCGGGTTTCCTTCTTCACCTCGGGCTCGGAGAACCTGCACCGCGTGGAGAGGGTCCTGTGGGGCACTCGCTTCGCCATCACCATCTCCTTCAGCTGCGACCCGGAGCACGGCATCGGGGACCCGGCCCTGGCCTGACTGCCCGGGGGCAGCTGGGCAGGGAGGGACAGGAGCCCTGCAGAGGAGAGGAGAGAGGGAGTAACACCCCTGGGAACCTCACAGGCTGTGGAACACACTGCAACACACCTCGTGTTCACTGACCTCCGTATGGACCATCTGAAATCTGACGCGCTCTGAAAATGGTTTGTCTTTGTGTCCCAAAGAGCTCTAGAGTGGGCTCTTCATTTTTAAATTATTATTTACAAAAAAAATTTCATTTTAAAAGATCCAAACCATCTTTTGGGCACCATGCCTTGATGTGTCTCCCCTGTTTAGTTCGTGTCTCCCCTGTTTAATTCTTCAGCCTCTCCAGTGACTAATGTGATGTACAAGGTTGGACCTCAGTTAATTGAGCAAGATAATTACTCTTCTGACCACACCTGCTGTAGAGAGGAATGGATTCTCCTGAGCTTGGCCATTAGTGGGCAATACATTTTGGCTTTGGCTACTGGGACTTACTTGAACTTTTATCTTTAACTCAATTACTACTGTTTTTTGCTGCAAACAGGGATTAGTTATTTCAGAGTCAGCAATACAGTTCTCTGGCCAGACAGCCTGTTGCTTTGGGAGTGCCAGTACTTAGTGCAGGGAATGTCACTGCCCTAGATCCCTTTGATCAGAATGCAGCATTCCCAGGTCCCCTTGTTCCTTTGGACCCAGTGAACACGATCTGTGTCCTGGCTGGCATTCCAGTGTCAGGGTTATTCAGAGCTCTCTCTGGAGGTGGCCTGACCATGGAATCCTGGGCATTAAGTCAAAATTAGAAAGAATAGCTGGGCAGAGGAAATCAATCCTTGGGATTCATCTAAGAATTCACCATCACCCAGTGCCCAGGGCAGGGGAGCAGGAGAGAAAAACAGGAGAGAAAATCTCCCAGTTTGGTTGTGCTGCCATGTGGCAGTTCTGGCTTCCTTAGGCTCAGTCCTGCAAAGCCTGGCTTGGTACCTGGATCACAAACCCACAGAGACCAGTGGGCTCTGAGGGCAACTGGTGCCCACCTACACCTGAATCACATCCACAGCAATGTTTTACCTGTTTCAGGAAGTCTCTCAGTAGCTATTTTTGGACTTCTCTTTTTCACTTTAGCACGAAGACTTTTTATCTGTTAACAAGGACCATCGATTTTCCCTGGATAATAAATTGCAGGGACTTCCAAGAAGAGGAGCTGTGTGATTTGCAGACCTGATAAAGTAACAAACAGGTCTAATCTTGCCAACTCCCTTGGTTTCTTCTGCAGTCAGAGATTTCTATGGGTCAGGGAATTGATAAATAAGCAGTGGGAAAACCCATTTTTTTCTCAGTTGCATTCTGAAGCAAACATGTTGATCTGTTTTATTCCTGGGATGTATAATTTCTGTGAAACACTGAAAATCTGGGAATGTGCTTTGATTTTTAATTGTTTTTTAATTCCATGCATACAGTTTTCATTCCTTGATCTACATTTTTACGGGAACAGCAAATTTTGGGGGGATTATCCTGAAGATCAGCATAAAGAGGAATGATGGCAGGACCCCTGGACTTGTGGGTGCTCTCACTGGGCACACCAGCAAGATTAGTCCTCTGTCATTTCATTTCTGTGTTCTCAAACCTGAAAGAAGCTTCCTTGTCTGTGCCAACAAGGAAGGGTTGTTAAAATGGCTGGATGCAAAGAAATAATAAATCCAGTTGGGTTCCATATTGAAATCCTTGTCTCAGAGCCTGTTTATTCCAAGGAATTTGCATTATATCCAAGCTTTAAGTCTGTGTGAAGGCACACCAAGATCACCAGCAACTTCTTCACTGGATTTAACTTGGTTGCTCACATTACTTTGAGATTCAACTGTGCCTTTTCCACAAAAATCCCTGGCAGAGGAACCCAGGTCTGGATGGAGCTGGTGATTTAGGCTGGGATTCAACCCCTGTCCCAAAATCCTTAACTTGCCTGTCCTGTTGCAACCCTGGCATGGTAATGCCATGTGCTGTATGTTTTGGTACCACTGAGATCCTTCCAGCTGAAGCTTCAGTATCTGAACTACAAAAAGCAATATTTAGATGTAGGAGGAATTTAAATGGCAAATGAGGGAGTAAAATACAATCTAAAAGTTTCTCAAGAGCCTCCAGCAGGAAACCAGGAATTGCAGACAGGCTCCTGTTCCTGGGGCAGAGTGGAAGCTGCAGAATTCACTGATCAGTAGAAATAAACTTGGCTTAATTTATTTTAGACCACTTAAATAGCCTGAATAACTTTTTATTAAGGGTCTCTCTTCCAGCTCTTGACAGATAATTCTGAATTTGAAATATTTGATTTTTTTCTGCCCTCTCTGTGGTTCCACTGCCTGTTGCTGCTGGGAACTGCAGGGCTCTGGTTCTTAGAACTCTGCCTATACCCAGGACAGAGTTTGTTCTGTTCAGGAAGCACAAATGTGATGCCAACTGCTGCTCAGAAGTGCTCTTAATTGAACCCCTGGTGGGGGCAGGATGTGGCTTTGATGGTTCCCAGTTGCGTGGGGACCTTTGCAAAGAGCCCTGGTAGTTAAAACAAAGCAAAGAAAGGTCAGAACTTGTGCAGTGTGAATTGGGGCCAAGTCCTGGTGGTAAAATTACAGCCTCACACCTGAAGGTTTGTGTGTTACAAGTGTCTGGGAATGCTGATTTGTGTTTTAAAAGGAAATGGTTGGCAAGGAAAGGAAAGGGCTGGTGGTGTGAGAAGTGCCAGGGTGAGATGGAAAATACAGCAGGAGGGCAAGGCAGATTTGAATCCCCACAGACTGAGCGAAGCCTCCTGAGGACTCTGTGAACCTGTCACTGCTTCTACAACTTATTTTCCATTCAAAGGTTTTATGAAATATCAGGAACTTTTGAAAAAATCAACAGGTATGTGATGAGATGAGGGGTTTTAGTGTAAACCTCCCTTTCAGTCCTGCAGATGTCAATTTTTTATTCTGGGGAACTCTTAAGTGGCATTTCTTATGTATGACATTTGCATTGTGTGAGCAGCTGTGGAATCATCATGGCTTTTAATTCCCTGTAAGTCAACTGAAGGTTTGGAAAAGTGCCTTTGTGTTGAGATTTTCCTAGTAGGTATTGTCCCCCTGAAACACACTGCACTCCATCTTCATGAGTATCAAGTCCAGAAATGTTTACAAGCTTAATCTCTTTACAAAAAGGTTTTAATTTGGATTTATAGCAGAAATTTGGCTTCCTGTCTTATTTATTTTTAAGGTCACCCTCTCAGCTGGGTTCTTTCTGAGGCTGCAGCACATAATGATGTGCCCATTAAAATAAATGTAGCTGAAATGGCATTGATGGTGACTCTGCTCTCAAGGAAATGTAGGTTTGTTTCTTCACTTGCAATTCTCAGTACACTTGAATTTCTCCTTTATGGCTTTTCTTTCCCCAGTAAATGAAGATGACATTGTCTTTAACATAATAGTTCCTCCTGTTCCTTCCCCACCCAGAGATCCTTGCACAGTGTTTGCAGGTGAAGTGGTTCATGTGTGGAGCTCTGTGCAGGATTTCTGGCTTGCCTAAATTCTAGGAATAAAACCAGGAGGTGCTGCTGGAGGTCAGGACTCTCTGAGTGGGGAGGAATGAAAAAATTACCCCAAGTCCTGTCTCTCCTTTTTGAGTCTCTTGGGAGGAAATCCAAGAGCGGCAGCAGAGTTCTGTCCTTTGTGAGCCACAGATGGCTCTGGCTCAGGGATCATCTCAGCCCCTTTCAGGAAGGCAGATCCTCGTCCTGGGAAATCAGCTGACTCCATCCTGAAGGGTGGGGGATCCTTGGGGCTGTTGCTCCCTGTAAAACCCCAGCACGAGCTGCAACATCTCTGCCTTATCTTGGGTTCTGTAAACACTTTTAGGGAGCTGAAAGCCCATTTTACCAATTTTGCTGAAACCTGCCAGTCTGAAACCTTTTCCTGATTGTTGATTTATCCCCAAAGTGTCTGTATGGGCATTTTTTACCTTCCAGGTGAGTGTTGGTGACTTGGACTGAAGCTTTTCAGGATGGACTATGCAAGGAAAACAACTCTCCTGATTGTGCCCATCATCTCCCCTCAAATCACTCATTTCAGGTCTCACTTCCCTCCCAGCACAGCTCAGCTTGTACTTGCAGCAAGTCCTGAAGCTCAGCCATTATTTATTCATACCTAGGACTGCAGAGGAGCTGCTTTTTCCTCTGACCCTTTTAGCCCATGTGGGTTATCAATCTTTAAGAAGAATTTCTAACTCAATTTTTAAGATTTTTCATTCTTCAGCCTTCATGTTTTTCCCAGATACTCCCTTATTTTTCTGACACCACAGGCACTGTCCATATTTGAACCACCACCCTTCATCTCAGATTTATTTCCATCTTGCCTGTTCTGTAAAGCTGAAATATGACAAGGTTGGGATCAGTGTTGCCTGTTGTTGAGCATTCTTGTCTTTCCTGATATATCATGGACAAGGAATAAGGAATTTTGAAACTACAGAAAGCAGGTCAGACCTTGGGATCTCAACAAGAAATGCTTTGCTTGAGTAACTTACTGTGGATCCACAAAGCAGCTTGGAGTGCCATCCCCTTTATTTCTGTAACCTTCAGGTGCATCTCAACAAAGGAAACCATCAGAACAGCTGGATTTGCTGCTGGATAATCCTGAGGCTGCCCCAGGGGTCTGGACTGGTTGAATCCATGAGTTGCCAGTGAGATTTACTGTCCATCATGAGCTGCACTGAGACCTGCAGCTGAGCCTTGAGGCACAGAAGGAGCACATGCCTGAAACCACAGCACCTCTTTTTGGAGGAAATGTTCTATTTATAGGGAGAAGCTGAGATTTGTGGAGTGCTCAGGTTACCTGTGTCTGGGAATTTCTTGCAATAGGTTTCCAGTGTTCAAAAAAAGCTCATTTTAGACACTGATACACTTCCTATTCTTTATTACCAACCAAAAAAAAAGCCCCAACCAGGTTCCTCAGGCATGATTTTTCTGGACAGACACCTTGAGGATTTGTCTCCCTCTCTTTGCTCAGTTTGTACAATTATTTGAAGCTGTTTATGGAGGTGCCTGGACACTTGGCTGCTGACTCCACAGAAAAAAATCCTGCTATTTTCCTTTGAAAGTGCTTTTCCCTGCCAGGGGAAGGTCTCTGGGTGGATTCCTACCTTGGAGGTGACCTCCCCAGCTTATTAACTTGCCAGCCAGACCATTAAATCTTGGGGGAATAAACAAAGGCAGGTCCTGATGGAGTCATTCTGCATGTCTTGGCTCTGGGTGGTGGTTTCTGCCATTCCCTCTAGAAGGGAAATGTGTTTATATCTGATTTATGTTCCTGAAGAGAGACATGTTCTGGGAGTCCTCCCTGCTTAATGGCCCTTTAATTGGGATTCACTGCACAACCTCAGAAAAAGAAGGCCACGTTTTACCAGGTGATTCAAAACTTAAAAGGCTGCTGTGAAATAACAAACCCTGAGCCCGTTTAGTCCTTGTGCTTCTCAGCACAGAAGAGATCTTGCACTTGGGTTATTTGGTTATTTCTACTTCACTGCGGGCCCCAAATGTGTGTTTTCTCATTTGTTTATTGTAAAGGAAAAGAGGAATTAATTTGGGAGTCATTCCTTTCCACAGGGATGAATATGATGGAAATAAACTCTCTTTTACCAGTGTGAAAACAGAAATGCTGCAGAAGGAAGTGAAGCAGAGGGTGAGTTGAATTTCTGAGTGTGCAAGGCAGAGAGGAGCTGGGGGACATTTCTGCCATGGCTGTGTCGATCTAAACTGACATTTCCCCTCCTCCTCACTCTGCTCTATTGTTTCATTACACGATCAGACAAAGAGCTGGAAACTGAGAGCTTTTTGCTGATAAAACCTTCCATAAAACTCGCAACAGGAGCTCTTCCTCAGTACCATTTACTTCAGCTGTTTATCCTGTCCATTCTGTTTGAATTAACAGTGAACACTGAGTATGCTAAAATAAGTTGTCATGCTGCATCCACCTATTTAAAAATGATGAATTAATCTTTCTTCTGCATGTATCTTCTGTACCAAATGGGCATTTTGAGTGATGTATGTATAGCATTTGTCTATTGTACTTTTTCTGGAACCAGGCAGAATTTAGACCTGTAAATCAGAAATAATCCAAGAAGAAATTAAAACTGAATTAATAAATATACAGAAATAAACACAAGGTTTTCCCTTGGGGGGAATAAACAGAGGTTTGAAAAATTTGGGGGTTTGGAAATTTATAAAAGAACAAAGTTTTGCTGATTTGTTGAGGTGAAAGGAATATAGACCAAGCAGAGCACTGAGGTTTTCCTCTGCTTTTCCTGAAGGTCTAGTCCTGTCTCTGCTCACTCTCCCTTTCCAGGAACACCTTTTGATGGAGACCTGGATCCCTTCAGACCACGTGCAGGCAGAACAATGTTTCTCCTCTGCTCCAGCACCAGCTCCAACCTGAGACCTCCTGTCTTTGTTTCCCAAACGCCTTTAGCACCTGTGGATGGCTGTGAGTCACTGAATTCCGCCGTGCTGCCAGAATATCGCTTGCAACACAAGTTACACACGTTTGGACTGCGTTGCTAAATTTTCACCCAGGCTTTGGAGCATCTGCTAAAACTTGAGCTCTTCCTGATCATTTTGCTTAATTGAAATGCTTCAGCCATGAAGCATGCACGGAAATCAAAGTCCTTCCCATGGCTGAGCCCTACAGGGAGATGCTGCTGAGATGCTCAGGTCTAAATTAACGGCTCTGTGCTCTGGTCAGGCTTTGTGATGTGCAGGATCCGGGCAGAGGGAAAGGTGTTGGGTGGGAGGGGGAACAGTTCTGTAATTGTGGATGCACCGAAGTCACAAACGTGGCCAGTCATTAGGAACAGCAACAGCCTCTTGTGACAGCGTTTGACAGAATTGCGAAAAACCAGAAATCTTTGAGCCTTGAAGCCTTGTTTTTAATGAATGAAGTGGAGGGAATGAGTCAGTGGATCAATTAACTTAAAAAGTAAATGTATTTCTGCCTCTCCTGTGCCCTTCAGCTGACCAGGGTCAGTGACCCTCAGTTTTATTTCCTTCCAGCTGGGGATGGATGTGCAGGGGAAGGATGTGCAGGGATGGATGTGCAGGGGAAGGATGTGCAGGGGATGGATGTGCAGGGGATGGATGTGCAGGGGAAGGATGTGCAGGGATGGATGTGCAGGGGATGGATGTGCAGGGCATGGATGTGCAGGGGAAGGATGTGCAGGGGAAGGATATGCAGGGGAAGGCTGTGCAGGGATGGATGTGCAGGGGATGGATGTGCAGGGGATGGATGTGCAAGGGATGGATGTGCAGGGGATGGATGTGCAAGGGATGGATATGCAGGGATGGATGTGCAGGGGATGGATGTGCAGGGGATGGATGTGCAGGGGATGGATGTGCAGGGATGGATGTGCAGGGGATGGATGTGCAGGGGATGGATGTGCAGGGATGGATGTGCAGGGGATGGATGTGCAGGGGAAGGATGTGCAGGGATGGATGTGCAGGGATGGATGTGCAGGGGAAGGATGTGCAGGGGATGGATGTGCAGGGGAAGGATGTGCAGGGGATGGATGTGCAGGGGAAGGATGTGCAGGGGATGGATGTGCAGGGGAAGGCTGTGCAGGGATGGATGTGCAGGGGATGGATGTGCAGGGGAAGGATGTGCAGGGGAAGGATGTGCAGGGGATGGATGTGCAGGGATGGATGTGCAGGGGATGGATGTGCAGGGCATGGATGTGCAGGGGAAGGATGTGCAGGGGAAGGATATGCAGGGGAAGGCTGTGCAGGGATGGATGTGCAGGGGAAGGCTGTGCAGGGATGGATGTGCAGGGGATGGATGTGCAGGGGATGGATATGCAGGGGATGGATATGCAGGGGATGGATGTGCAGGGGAAGGATGTGCAGCTGGGGGAAAACTCAGGCTCTGCTTGCCCAGACACCCACAGCTGTTTCCTGAGTGCTGGTGAGGGTTTGTTTGTACTCCAGAGGACACAAAGGTGAGGATAGGACTAGGATATTCCAAATCTTTTAAATAAGTAAGCTTTTCTTTCCCTACTAGCCATGCCACACTTGCTGAATGCACCCTGGCCCAGCTGCACCAGACTGTATCACTGGGGAGACAGGGATTTTCCAGTTGTGTTCAAGGGGAGGCCAGGCTGTGTCCATCTGAGCCAGCTGTAGGCATGGAGTGTGCCAGGGGGTGGGGTTTGCACCAGTGTGACAAGTGAAATCTGGCTCCAAATTAACAGCCCTGAAATTGAAAAATTACCATTTTGTTGGGAAGAAGGAAGGTGTGGAAAGAATTCTTGGCTTAATGAGCTTATCTAATCTCAGTCTCCTTCAAAAGTCCTAGCCTGACAGTAAATACTAAAGTTCTTTTTAGAGATAAGAGCCAAGAATGCTTCCTAACCACATGAGGATTTACCATTCCTAAACAGCTGAAAGGCTGAAACTAATCTGAGCTATGAAAACTCCTTAAACCAGCATTTTTCATGCTGGTGTATTGGAACTGGAAGCTCCCTCTGTGCTGCCACTTCAGCCAAGCCCTCGGCAGGAATTTCTGCAAGTGCCTCAGGTGCTGATTGCTACTCCTCTGTAATCCTGCAAAATAAGCTTCAGATTGTTATGATGGTCCCTGAATGGACTGCAGGGGTTTTCTGGTCCTTCTCCCTCCTGGGGCCATCTGAGAGCACAGGGAGGTTCGTGCCAGGGAGGTGCCCCAGCCTCAGACACCTCCTGTGCCCAGGGGAGGCAGAGACAGCTTCTCTAAACACTGGAGGTGGTGTTTATCCTCAGGGCCAGGGCTCCAGCAATTTGTCCAGTTTATGTTGGGCAGAGACAGTAGAACTGATGCACAGGAATCCTGTCTGCTCCCTCTCCAGCCAGGAAAAGCCTCGTGCCCCTCTGCCCTGCCTGAGGTGGGCAGCAGGGACCACCCCAGCATCAGGTCTGGGGCTGGTGGGGCTGCAGGATTTGCTCTGGCTGTCAGAACCAAGGGCAGTCACAGCTGGGGTGGGGAGGACGCAGCTAGAGAGTCCAAGAGGTGGTGGCAGCAGAAAAGACCCTGTGGAGGGGTTGGGAGATGATATTTGGGCTGTTTGGGGGGACGCTGCAGGTGATGGGAGGGTGAGACCTCCTGCTGCTGTGAGGGGCTGAGAAGGGGCAAAGGCTGAACCTGGGTCACACCAAGTGCTGAACAGCAAGATCTGACAGCCCCAGTGACACTTGGTAGGGATTGATGCCACCTGGATACACGTGATGGGGAGAGGGGGAACAAACTGCTGCCCAGGGATGCCAGCACAGGGTGGGATCCCTTCACCAGCAGGGAAGGAATTGCTGTTTAGGGACATCCCACACAGTACTGAGAGTTGAGATCAGGCTGCAGCACTTCTCCAGCCACCTGCTGACAGGGCTCTGGAGCTGTTGGCTTTTTGTGCCTTCCTGGGGACCAGTAAGGAAAGGAGACTGATGGCAGTTCATGTGCAGGGCAAGGTGCTTTGACAGGGAGGAAGAAAAGATCACAAGAGCATTGCTGTTCCCAAACAGTACCCCCAAAATCCAGCAGAAAACTTGGGGAAGTGGAGGCAACATGTGGCTGCCTGAGGGACCACCAGCCACAGAAAGCTGGGAGGTGCCCAGGGGGAAGTCACTGCCTGGTGGAAGGCAGCAGCTTTATTGAGGAACTGTTTAATTGTTCTGCTAAAGCAGCAGGAATTTAGAAATGACTGAAGAGAAAACACTAATTCTAGCCCATACTTTAACTTGATTCTTTTTCCTTTGAGGCAAGGAGAGAATATCCCACAACACTTCTCTGCCTGGAATCACAGGATCTCTGGAATACCTGCCTTATGCCTGTCCTCTAGTTAAAAAGGGGGATTTTCACAATCAGCTGGATCCCACCTGGAGCTTCCTCTTCTCCTCAGCAGCCCAGACTCAGAGTGGATGAGGAGTTTGACAAAACACTCAGCTGAGGACCCAGTGGGGTACTCAGGGAGCCATCAATGCACATCATTTGTTCTGCCTCTGTGAGAGTTACAACTCTCGACAGGTTTGGATTCCATTCCGTTTCATTCAGCAATTCTGTATCCATGGGTAACAGCAGAACTGATGGGGTTCTGTGCTGCTGCAACGAGGCTGTCAAGGTTGTCAGGTTTGAAAATCAACCTGCTTTGATGACTCTTCTGTTCTGAAGCATTTACCTGAAAAACCTGTTTAAAAATTATTTTCCTTTTTTTTTTTTTTGCAGCATTTGGACTAAAAGCAAAAAAGAAGTTCACAGATGCCTTTGTAAAACAGTGGTGTGTTGCCACTGGATTGTTCTAATGTCTTCTCCCTAACAAAAAAAAATAAGTTTGCTTTGTCCTGAAGTGCTTTGTGAAGGATGAGGTTCAGAACAGGCTCTTCCTTTCTTCCCAAGACAGACAGGATTGGCCACGACCTCGTGGAGTCTTTAAACCATTTGTCACTTTGGAAGTGCAAAAATCTGCCTGTGGGCAGCATTAAGGGTTTCAGGGCTTTGCTTTTCCTTTTCTGTCCTTTCTGAACATCTGCCCTTGACTCCCATGCTGGGAGGAGGGTCCCTTCTCATGTGCCACCTGATGCCACATCCCATGGGCACAGTGACACCCCACTGACTGTGCATGAGGAATCTCATGTATTCAAATCATCTAAGGCAAAGGATAAAAGCACTTCAACAACAAGCTCAAAGCAGAATAATTACTTTAAATCTACTAACTCATTGTTTTAAATAAAGTTGTGCTCATCTTGAGCCAAATTCTACCTCCCACTTAAGTCTTTCCCTTAAAACTCAGTCCTCAGTTACAAGCCTGCCTGCATTTTCATACAGATATTTGACTTTTGGGACTGTTCTAAAGACATGGCAGGAAGCTGTAAACACTTTCTTGTCTTCAGCACTGTCTTGAAGACTCCCAGAACTTCTGGAAATTACTCCAGGCTCCAGAAAGCATCTTCTGTGTGCTAAACTTACTCTCTAAGCTTGAAATGATGAAAACCCTCGAACAGCAGAAACACGAGCACAGCAACTGTGTTAGACCAGCAGTGACAGAGAAATGCTGAGGGTTCTAAGGGTTTTCTCCTGCTCCCACTTCCTGAGCTCTGCTACAAGCTCAGGCTTTGCTGTTCTGTCTGTAATGTCAGGTTGTTAAATTGGATGAGGTTTTGGTCCCAAAGGTACCTGAGCACTTACAGGTGAGTTGTTTCTAATTAAACCTCTTGCTGGGGACTGGTGGCAGCTTCAGAGGGAGCTTAATGAACGTGAAGCCAAACGTGGGAGGGTCAGAGCTGGCAGGGAACAAAGCCAAGCACCATGAGGTGAGGGGCAGAGTGTTCCTGCTTCCCCTGGCAGTGGTGGCAGCCAAAGGTGAGGCTAAATTTAGCAGTGATTAAATGAGCTCTTAATTAACAAATATTTCTCCTGCTCGCCTTCCCAAATTATTCAATAACTGAACAATTATAATGAGCTCAGCAAGTAATTGCCATCCATTGCAGGCACTGCCCTTGCCAGCTGCAGCCTTCAGGTGCCTGTGCCGGGGAGTGAAGGGCACCAAGTGTGAGTCAAATAATTGGAACCTGAACAGGGAAAGACCCCACAGGTTCCAAGGCAATGTAGGGAAAACTGTTATCCCTTCCAGGCTGAATGTGCATCATAAAACCCACCAGTGTGGGTCAGAGCTGCAGTGCCACGTTTTCATGGGTGCTCTGAGAGGATATGAATGTTCCTGGTGGTGGCTGTGCCTCAGCAGGCTTTGCAGAACCTCCCTGGGGCTGCTGTGCAGCTCTGGCTGGGGAAGCCACCTCCTTACTCACTGAGCAGAAAGAGGAAAGCAGAAGGTAAAGCTCAACCCCTCTGAGCACACGAGATATTTCTATTTGCAGCAGGGTGAAAGTTGTTTGGATTGTGAATTCAGCCATTTATTGGTCCGAGTTTAAATGGTGTGTTAAACAAGAACAATCTCAGGTGTATTGAAGCTTCTCACCCATGATTTTTAAAACAATTTGAAGATGACTCACAAACACTTCTTTTCATGGCTCATCAGCTATACCAGTCCAGGTGCCTGGGGGTGGGCAGGGAGCCTGGGCAGGACAAGTGCTCTCCCCCAGAGCCCCTCTGGTGCCCATCCCCTCACCCCCTGTGCCCACACCAGCTGGGAATCCTCATTGCCAGAGAGCTGCTGCAGCATTGCCTTCCTCAGGCTGCCCTCAGCCTAAAGCCATTGGCCTGTGCTCTCGTTAATGAGCAATTCAGTGTGACACATTAATTATTTTATTTTGCATTTTGCGGGTAGTGTAGCTGTTGAATCCCTTCTCCCCACACCTGAGGCCCCTCTTGTCCTGCTCCCACAGGCCCCTCTGGCACTGGGAATACAAGAACCAGAGTCTGGGGGACACAAACAGCTTCCCCACACTACAAGTTGTAGGTTTAAAGTTTCTTTCTTACCTTTCATTGGGCTAAACCCCAAACTTCTAACTTTTATTTTTGAATAACAGACAGATAGTGAGTCCCCAGAGCACACAATGCCTGGGGCAGAAAACTCAAGCTCTAATTTATGTGGGTGGAGGTAAAAGCCCAAGTGATGCTCCAGCCCTGTCCCTTCACTGTGGTCCCCCCATGTAATGCTGACCTGCAGGAACTTCTCCTCTAACAGCACCACAGGCTCGGGGGCTTCACTGTCTCATCCCCCCTAAGAGAAGCTGCTGCAAACACTGAGGCAGCACTTTGAAGTTTGAGAGATGTTTGCCATAATAAACTCGCCTTTGTGTTTAAACAAACACATGAGAGCGAAGTTATGGGCTATTTCCTCTGCTTTTGTTGTTGGGAATTAATTGTGCTGTGCCTCAGGCAGGCTGAGGTTCCTCGACAGATTTAATCATTCTAAAAGGATGCCAACAACAAAACGACAGGGAGGTTCTGTTGTGTTGAGCAGTTGGTAATGAGTGTTGGGACAATTCTTTCTATTCAGCTCCTCTGCAAGGATAACCTGCTGTTAGAGCAGCCTCAGGCACAGCCCTGCCTTTACCTCCACTGCCGCAAGTGCTCCCAGCCTGTCAGCAGGGGAAGAAGAGGCTCTCAGGAGGTGAAGAACAAAGGTTTTGGTTCTCTACTGTATCTCCTTCTATTTTTTCTCATCCTAGAGAGGGTATTGGTGCACTGAGATGATGGTATTTTTATCAAGAGGCTGATTTCAGCTGCCATGGCTGGGGGTGAATGATCATCTTCACTGCCCATAAATCAAAGCCAGAGAAGTTCTGGGACACAAACATCTCCTCTGTCCAACCATGACGAGCTAACCTGAACCCTAAGGTGCCCCTTTTCCCTTCCCTAAGTAGCATCTCTCAGCCAAGGCTTTCCAAACCCATCACACACATCAGTGACATCCTAAAACACCCGTTCAGAGAATGGAAACAGCATTGAGCTTTTCCAGGCACTTAAACAGCAGCACAAGAGCAAGAGACTTTCCCGAGGTAATTTCCTAGAAGCCAGGACTTCTGAGCTGCCCCTGCTTCAGCTGATCCCTCTCTCCAGCTGCAGCAGGAGCACTGCCCTCCCCAGGCACCCCCAGCATCACCCCCTTGCAAACCTCTCCTGCATTTTACTCCCCATCGTGCTCTCAGCCTGCCTGAGTTATCAACAGGGTCAGTGCTTTCAGATGAGCAGCCTCAGAGTCCCCACCAGCAGGGGATGTGAAGGAAGAGAAATAGATGCCCTTGAGTGGGATTGGGCAACCACCCTGAACAGGGGGCAGGTGGGGGCTGCAACTCCCCAGGTATTTCTGCTCCCAGTCCTTAATGTGGGCACTGCCCAGGGTCCGAAAGCTGCTTTACAACCTGTGCTGGTCTGAGGTAACCAGGGCTCCAGCTGATTTTATATTAATGCCATTTCTGTGAGATATCCCCTTCTATGGTGTTAAATGAAAGGGAAAAAAACCCAAAAATCTGTTACAAAGAAAAAGCAGAAACTCAGTTTAAAGCTGGGGATTCCTGGGATTTGGAGCATGTAATGCTGGGAGGTGCCAGCCCACGCTCTCCAGAGGGAGGATGCTCTGGGATCCTGGCACAGTAATGGTGCTGCCTGCTGTGCACAACTTGTCTGGTGGGACCTGCATCTCCCTGGAGGTTTAGGTGTGTCTTCAAGGGTGCTGCTGTGTCCCCACTTCTGACACCTGATTTACCTCTTCCATTCTTCCAGATTTTTGGGAGGTAGGTTCAGTGTTCCCTGAGAAGGGATCACTGTCTGGTGCCTTTTCCTGGGAGGCTCCAGGCAGGAACCCTCCCTGTGCTCCTCAAATGTCAGGCTGGGATTTAACACACAGCAGGGAATGTGATGGATGCCCCTGGTTTGCAGGAGCCCAAGGGGGAACTGTCTCCAACAGGCTGTGTTTGTGGACACACCACATTTAGCTTCAGGAATCTCCCTTGCTTTGTTTGGATGGAATCATGTTTGGTTCTAATTAAGAATTCAGGAGCTGAATTCAAGATCCTAACGGGAATGCACAAGGAAAGACTAACAGCATCTCAGGGGGAGACTGGCCAAAACAAGCTGGAACAAACTGGGCAGATTTCACTGTTCCAGCATAGCCCCACTTTGGTTTTAGAGCTGGTTCCTCTGCCAAGCACAGCTGATATCACTGGAGCTTTGATTTTGCACAAACTTATTTGCTGCTTTCCCTCCAGGTATTTTGATGGAGGGTTTGGGTGGGATCTTCTCTAATGAATTCAATGAATGCTTCTTAAGTCTTCACCTCATTTCTCCCTGTAGGAGCATTTCTAGGGCTTACCAAAGTGTTTAATTTAAATTAAAATTTAAATTATAAATGGAGAGAACCAGAAATGTAGAGCCCAAATGCCAGAAGACTTCTACAGGATTCATTTCTTCCTTTCCTCTTTTCATCGTCCCTTTCTTGGGAGGGGGAACTAAATGAAAATGTTCTGATTTTCCTATGGTATATTCCACTGGGAATTCCTCTGGGGACAACATGGCTGTAGTTGGGACCACAGATCACAAAACTCAGTTTTAACCATTTGAAACCTCCTAAAATGAAATTAATCACCCCCAAAGGTGACAAACACCACACCAGGAACAGTGTGGGCAGCAAACTGCATTCCTGCTCAGAAATACTTAGTATTTTAAAAAACCCTTTTGAAATATGTCCCATTTAGGATTTAAATACATCACTATTTAATATAATATTAATATATTAATAACTTCTTTCAGTGGTGGGTGTCTGGCAGAAACTTGTTGCATCCCAGAGGTTTGGCAGCGAGTTCCTCCCTCTGCTTTCCCAAAGCTCAGTCTGATCCATCCAACCCCTCCCAGTCCTTTGCCACCAACTGACACGTCCTTTCTCTCTGCTGAGCTTTAGACACATTCCCAAACAAGGGCAAAAAACTTATATAATGATAATAACAATAACTTGAAAGGGTTCTTACACCCTGTGAAGCTGTGGCTACTGTTGTGGAGACAAAACAATCTATTTCTTATAAGCCACAGCAATTAACTCCGAGTCTCTCTGTTGCCCAGAAAAACTTGAAACTAGCAGCAAACCCCAACATTATAAGGCAAAAAACCCCAGCTGGGCTGAACTGTAGAGAGTCAGCAGCTCTGGGGGTTTCTGTGGGTGCTGGCTGGGAGGATGCTGAGCAGAATGACAGGACCAGAGTCTGGGTTTGGCATAGGAAGATCCCTGGGAGAGGAAAGTCAGTGCTTGGAAGTAGCTTTTCTCTTCACACACTTTTCCCTTTCAGTTGTAGTAATATTCTACTTAATTAAATGCTTTATGTAGTCAGGTTGTGCCCTGATTTTGTGCAACTTTTGGGTTTTAAAGCCTAAACCAGAAAGCAAATCTTCCTGATCGCTGGGGGTGGGAGGTGGAGCTGCCACCAGAGGGACTCTGGAATGCTCCGGGAAAACCTCCCAGGAGACAAACTGCCCAAAAAAGCTGCCCGACTTTCTGGGGCTGTCCTGAGGTTCCTCAGGTTCTGCATTATCTGTGCCCATGGCTTGAGGGCTGGGCTCTGGTTTGAGGCTTTCTGCTCTCACCATGAATAGTTTGTAACACACTCTGCTGCTTCTCCTTGCCGAAGTTGTGCATCTTGTAGCTCTGAGTACCAAATGCTGATGAAGTGCCCTCTCCTTTGGAGGCTTCCCTGGTGTTCAGCACACACTAAACACCAAAACTGGCTGCTAAAACATGAGTTAAAAAGCCAATGTTCTGCTTGCACTCGTGTTTGAATTGTACTGTGGGGTTTTTGAGCACTGGTTGCAAATTTGGTTTTAAAAAGTGGGGGGGAAAGATGATGGAAAAAATGTGTGACTGAAGGTAAAAGCTGTTGACAATTCCCTAAGGTTCAAGTGGATTCCCTTGTGTCTAATTGCTTTGTGCCTGGTGAAAGCAACCGTTCTCACCTGTCTCACAAAGGACTGGCATTTTGGCTTTTAAAGTGGAAAAATTGCCATTACAGCACCAGATGCAAAGCAAGGAGAAACCACTCAGGATGAAACTGCTTTTCTTTCTGGATTTTTTTTTTCTGTTATAACCCCTAAATCCTAAGGGGCTGTCAGAAAATATTTTCTAGTGATTAAACTATTTTCTTTCTTGTAAAGCATGTTTGGAGTTCTGCAGTGACAGCCCCTGCCCCAACAAGAATCAGGCTGATGTCTGTCCTAAAATTCCCCTTTCCCACATTGCTGTGCCACTGAACCTGCAGCAACACTTCATTTGGAATAAACCCCCCAAAGCATGAAGAACCACAGGATTACAATGATTTGGGTATGACAAATGATCCCAGGGTACACAGAGCTTGATTTCCTGGAATGTAGAATAGCCAAAGTAAAATTGTTCTCAAGGAACTCTCCGCGTGTTCAGTCAGAGCCCAACCGACCCTGTTACTCAGCCCTGGCCTGACATGATTCAGATTTATCTGAACTGGCACAAAACAATGTGCAAAGTCTCATCATCCAGATCCTGGTTATGTGTCCATCTCAATTTCCACACACTTCTTAGCCTCTCTGGCTGTGAACACAAGATGTTTTTAATCTCTTGGTTTGGGGAATCCTGACTCATCCTGTTCAGTGCTGAGGACAGGTAATACTCTCCCTCCTGTGGGAAGCAGCCTGAGCTGCCTCCCCTCAGGTTTGTGTGGCTGCACTCAGGGAGACATGCTGAGGAATGCTGAGATCCCAAACCAACACCCTCCCCAAAATCACATGGAATCACAGACTACTCTGAGATAGAAGAGACCCACAAGGATCATTGAGTCCAACTCTAAAGTCAATGGCCCACACAGGGGATTGAACCCACGACCTTGGCATTATTACAGCCAAGTTTTAACCACCTGAGCTGATCTCAGGGTGCGGGTAAAATGCCCCTCACAGTAACAAAAGGTTGTGTGAGCCCCAGACAGGGCTCTGTGCTCCAGACAGGCAGCAGCAACCCCCTTCCAAAGTGAGCCACCAGATTAATTTGGGTTTATTCTTAAATAAGATACATGAAGACTGTTCTACTCATTCCCGAAACAGGAGCACACCAAGAAGAGCTGAGGATTGCCCAGTGACAGACAACAGGAACTCAGTTAAAACAGCTGCTCCTACAGGATATTTATGAAGTGAATCAAACCTCCTGACTTTTGGCAGTTTAACTGGTCTGATGGGACAGTAAGAGGGATGTTGTTTATGTAATTCATCTTTTAGATTGAGCTCTGAGCCACAGGAGTACAAGAGGCTCCTGAGGAGTTGTGTTTGTGAAGGTCTGGGCCGTGTCAGCTCCCTGAGCTGCTGAAGAGTTCCATTCATCACACACAGCAGCACCCTGGGCCTGCTGGGCAGCTCTGGGGGTTAAACAGGCTCTCCTCAGCCCCAGGGATGTGCTTTGTGGGCATCCCCAAATGCACTGCTTCTCTGGCTGGAATAACCTTGGATGGTCCATCAGAGCCTGGTGGGACAGAGGAGCAGGGCTGGGATGGGGTTGGGGTGAGGCACCCACTGCGTGAAACCCCGAGGAGTGACAAACATCATGGACTCACAGACTGGTTTGGGTTGGAAGGGACCTTAAAGCTCATCCTGTGCCACCCCCTGCATGGGCAGGGACACCTTCCACCAGCCCAGGCTGCTCCAAGCCCTGTCTGCCAGGACAGCTCCCTGGCAGCAGGATGGCCCAGCACACCTGAGAGGTGACACATCCACTCCTCCCTTCCCACGCTGCCTTCAGAGCTCGGCCTTTTGTTATTCTTTCATGTGAGTGGCTTCCAGCCTCAGAAATGGGAACCAAAGGAAAAGTAACAATGACTTTAGAATTAATTATTAAAAAATTAGTTATGTTCTGAAAAGTTCTCAAAACCTGCCAGTTCCCAACATGAACTGTGCCTTAGTCCCCCTAGTTCACAAGGAATGGGCACCATTAGGTCTATTGAAGCTGCCAGGTTGGGGGTCTGTGCAGTGCTGGGACACCACAAAGTGGCCACCAGTGTTTCAAAGACAGTCCTGTGGTTAAAAGTCTATGAGCAAGGTGAGTAACTTATTCCCCTGTCTCCAAAAAGCACCTCAGGAACCACATCCCTAAAAAGAATTCCTGATACCCAGCACAGGAATGTGCTTCCTTGCTCTCCATCCAACATGTGCCTCAGAGTTTATTTCTCTGCTGGTTGAGTGCCTAAAATCCAGTGTGTCTCTGTGCTGTGCTCTCTGCTCCAGTCCTGCTGTGGAGCTGGCACTTTGTGTCTCTGCTTTAGCACAAACACACCCTGAAGTTCCATGTGGGACACAGGAGGATCATCCAAGCATACAGGAGTGCAGCAACGCTGCAGGGCTGGGGTGGGACTCTGCTCGATGGGGCAGGAGGATGTAGTAAAAAGGTGGAAATGACAGTTCCTTTCACTGCTGCTGCTTCCCAAGTCCTGGGGCATCAGTGCTGCTCACAATAGTTTATGCAACTCATATCATACTTTACTTATCCCCAGAGACTGCCCCAGAACAAGAAAGAAGAATGTTGAACCAACAGCTCCTGCCCTGAGCTGGGTAAAGAGACCAGGCGAGGGGAAGCCTCATGAGGGTCCATTTTTAATCAGCATTTATTTTATAAACTGACATTTGGCAGTTGTTTAAGTGCTTACAGGCATCTGCAGGATCTGTGGTGAATGTTTACTGTGAGATGCCAAGTAGTGAGAAAATGAGTAGAACATATTGAGACAAAATGCTTTTTGATCAAATGTCATGAAAAAATGGGTCTCTTTTATGATGAATGTCCTGATATTCAGCCATTTTTCCTACAGCCTCAGGTCTTTGAGTGATAGGATAGGACTATAGGACATTTTTCTTTCTTTCCAAGGTAAATTTTCAGGTATTCCAAGCCCCGTTGACTTTTAAGAAAAGGACTAACTTAAAAAAAAAAATCAGTGGCAAATTCAAATCACCTTAGGTAGAAACCTTTAAAAAATTACAAGTTTTTTTTTTAAGTAATCCTGTGGCTTCTGACAGCTTACCTTGTGGGTTCTGAATGCTTGGAGTTCCAAGTGCTGCTGCAATGGATTTTAAAATAGAGACTTTAAGCCTGATGAAACTGTAGGGCATCTTAATGTAACAGGGGATAGGAAAAGGGGCTTAAAGGTCTCTTCACACACTCCAGAAACACACAGTGGGAATACACAGGGCAAACTCAAGGCTGGCAGCTAAATTGAGCAATACTGGGCCAATTTCAGACTTCTGCAGCCCTGACCCAACTCTAGCCTGAAGAAACCACAGAGGAGAAATGGTGTGTGGAGCTGGAGCCGGGCAAAACTCAGGGAAACATGGAAAGAGTTTGTGTCAGAACTGAACAAAGTACCCACCTCATCCTCTGCGCCCCAAACCCTCCAGGGTTTGTCCCAAACAGCTGCTGGCTCCCAGCAGGACCCCCCAAGCCAGGTGGCAATTCAGACTCATCTCACAGCACTTGGGTTCACACAACTTCTTGCCTTTACTAGAGAGAAACGAGTCTGTAGGGGTCCCACAGCCCTACCTTGGCCAGACGCTCTGCTGGTCCCGCTGTCTCCGGAGCGCCTCCTCTTCCTCACTTGTCCTTCAGCGTGGCCATGCCCAGGGCCTCCGAGCTGTAGTCGTAGTGGTTGCTGGAGGACATGGACCGTCCCCAGGAGCACTGCAGGTTGGAGCCCCTCTTGCGGAAGGACGACGTGAACCTGTAGAAGTTGCGGTGTCTGTTCCTCAGGTACTCCCGGTAGTTTTTGGTGAGCAGGGTGTAGAGGAAGGGGTTGATGCAGCTGTTGCTGTAGGTCAGGCAGGTCACCAGGTAGTTAATGCACTTCTGGGTTTGGTTGGTGAGCTGCAGGGAGCTGCTGTAGAGTCGCACCAGCTGCCAGATCCAAAAGGGCAGGAAGCAGGCCCAGAAGACCAGCACGATGCTGAAAATCATGATGAGGACTTTCTGCCGGGGGGATCTCTTGCTCTTCTCCTTGTGGGGGGGGTTCTTCTGGGACTCCAGGTAGGTCCTGGCCAGGCGTGTGTAGAGGAAGCCGATGATGATTCCCGGGGCCATGATGCTGGTGCTGAAGAGCACCGTCAGGTAGGTCCGGTAGGCATCCATGCTCCAGGTGGGTGCACACATCCTCTTCACCTTGCCCTCCGCCTTGCCCCCCTCGGTCAGGGTGACCATCAGCATCATGGGCAGGGTGAGCAGCAGCGACACCGACCACACGGCGCCCGCCGTGACCTTCCGATAGCCCCGCGAGCGCTTCAGCGTGTCCAGGGGCCGGGTGACAGCCAGGTAGCGCTCGGTGCACATCAAGGTCAGCGTGAAGATGCTGGCGTGCATGGTGAGCAGGTCCAGGCTGAGCAGGATGCGGCACCCCAGGTCCCCGAAGTACCAGTCCTGGGCCAGGTAGGTGCAGACGATGAAGGGGATGGTGGAGAGGTAAAGCAGGTCGGCCAGGGCCAGGCTGACGATGGAGCTGTACATGGGGGCGGCGCAGCGCGCCGAGTGGCACATCACCACCAGCGTGTAGACATTGCCGGCCACTCCGGCCACATACATCACCGACAGCACCGTCCCGAAGGCCGAGGGGATGAGCAGCGGGCCGCCCGCGGGGGCTCCGCCGCCGCCCGCAGACGCGTTGCCCGCCGCCCCCGCCGCCGTCCCGTTCGGCTCCATGGGCGGCGGCGGCACCGGCTCCGCACCGGCCCCGGCCCCGCCGCACCGGCCCCGCCGCTCCGCGCCCCGCCGGCGGCCGCTCCGCCCCCGCGGGAGGCAGGGCCGGGCCGGGCTGCCCCCGGGGAAGGGATGGGCTGCCCCCGGTACGGGTTGTCCCCCGGGTAAAGGGCTGCTCCTCGGGAAAAGGGCTGCCCCCGAGAAAGGGCTGACCTCCCAGGAAAGGGCTGCCCACCGGGAAAAGGGCTGGACCCCGGTAAAGGCTGTGCCCCCGGCAAGTGTTGACCCCCCGAGAAAGGGCTGCCCCCTGGGAAAAGGGTTGCCCACCGGGAAAGGGCCGTGCCCCGGGGAAAGGTCTGCCCCTCGGGAAAGGGCTGCCCCCCGGGAAAGGGCTGCCCCTCGGGAAAGAGCTGCCCCTCGGGAAAAGGCTGCTCCTCGGGAAAGCGCTGCCCCGCTCCGTGCCCTCGAGGATCCCCCGCACCCGCCGTGCGGGACCGGAGTGCGGCCGGGCAGGTGATGCCCGGGGCTGGGAAGGCTCCGGGAGCCGCGTTCAGCCCCGGCGGGGACCCGAGCCGGGCACGGGGCTCTCCGCGCCGGGAGCGGGTCCGGAGCGCGGCGCGCTGCGGGTGCTGCCTGGAAAGTTTTCCTGGCCGCTCCGCTGGAATCTGGCTTTTCCTTCCGCCGGTGGCATCGCTGGCGATGGGTTCGGTGCTTTGCTTCAAGTCCTCAGGCAGAGAAATGCCGGTGGCCAACAGGGAGAGCCAGAGGCAGCCGCAGGTGCCGGCGCAGGGCGCTCCAGACGCGCTCCGAGAGGCTGGGATGGAGGTGGATACGGAACCCGCGCTGGAACAGCCTCTTCTCTCCCTGGAAGTAGCTCCTACTTTGAATCTTGCTCTGGAAAGCTTGGCAGTGCTGTAGTAAGATTTAAAATCGAGCTTTAGTGGCGGCTGATTCTCCTGAAGAGGGGGGAGCACAGAGAGGGATGAATGAGGTTCACAGAGACAACTTTTCCCTTGGGCTGGAAGTCTGGGGACAGTTGCAAGATCAATAAGCACCTTATATTTCGATCTTATTTTAGAGAAAGGAGAGATTAGAGCAGTCCATAGTCAAAGGACAGCTTTTCAAGGCTACCAGAGTGCTGTAATTCCCCAGCTCCCATAGATTTCCAATAGGACTTAACTGGCTTTTATGCCTTCAAACATTTCTGTGTAAACCAGAGTGCTAAAATGACTGCTATGTGTTTATTTGCTTGTTTTAATTCCTCCTCCAAGTGCTTTTGTGCAAACTGTCGACTGATTCTCTGGGACATGCTATGAAGTGGTGAAAGTCTTGTTGGCCTGTAGGAGCAGGATTCAGCCCCATAAAAATATTATCTCAAGTACTTGGTTGTCATTTGCTGTGCAGTGAACACACACACACATATAACTCTGCTTTCCTTCCCAGTGCTGCTCATCCATGTACGTGTCTCCCTTCAAAGGCTTAAAACTACATTCAGTAAAGTGCTGGCTCAAACACGACTTGAATGCTGGTGAGGGAGAAGGATCTAAATTGAATTATTGTCAGGCAGGGGGTTACTTTATCACATTCAGCCATCGCACTGACAAAGTCTGGATCCAAGCACTGAGGTGGAATTTTTCTTTCACTGGAAGGTTGGGCTCCATCCCATGCCAGCCCTGCATTCCTCCGTGGCAGCTGGACCAGCAGCTGGGAATGCAGGCAGATCCCTTGCCAGGGCCAAATCCTGCCTGCATGGCAGTCAGGGGGACTGACTGCCACAGGCTGCAAGTGAGATCCGGATTTGGCATAAATAGATCAGCTCTGAGAATGAGGTTGTGTGCAACTTTTGCAGTCCTGTCTCCTGTTTGTTTGGAAGCTGTTCTCTCACTGGTTTTATATGTCTTCATTTTGTGGCCAGGACAGAGAGCAAAGAGAGAAGAGAACAGATGTTCTCTTGTCTGCTGTGTTACCTGATTTGTTTTGGGTGATCATATGAGGTGTCAGAGGTAAGCAGAGCAGTAGGTTCTACTAGAGAGAGAATTCATCTGTTCAGTGAATACCTCATTTCAACTTCCCATTTTTCCTTCCAGCCCAAGAATGTTTAATTGAGCAACACGAGGCATCAGTGAGTCTGTGAGACACTTGTTTTCTTGAACATGTAGGACACACACATGTATCCATGGGAACTTGCTGCTGTCAAACTCTTCAAAAGTAGTTCACTGCCTGAAGTTGTTGTGCAGCACAGCCAAACCTGTTCTCTCCCCTCCAGCCCTCTGCTCTCACCATGCTCTGAGCTTTTTTGCACACCCACAGGCATTAACAGAGCTCTGGATAATGGGTGGGATTGGCTTGGACAGAACTGTGATCGAGCAGAATTAAAAAGGCAATGCAGGAGTCTGGAATACTGATGTTTCCCATTTGTCTGTGTACACAAGCAACACATCCTCCAGCAGTGTGGGTGACAAGCTACCAGAAGAAATGGTGAATTTTCCATTTCTCCAGATGTCTAGGTAAGGGCTGCAAGTGCCTTTTTGGAAGTTGTATTTTAATCAAACAAGAATAGGGAGCTCAGTGCAGAATTAGGGTCAGAATAAGTCCTCAGGGACTTAATTCCACACAAAGCCAAGTCATCAAGGATCCAATTGTCTTTTATGAACCTCAAAATATCTTATTTTCCATGTGTTTTTTTTTGTAATATTCTAAAAAGCATTTATAGGAAAATGATTAATAATGTAGAATCAGAGACTCATAGAATACCAGAATGGTTTGGATGGAAGGAACCTAAAAGCTCATCTTGTTCTCCCTTCCCATGGGCAGGGACACCTTCCACTATCCTATGTTGTTCCAAGCCCTGTTCAACCTGGCCTTGGACACTTCCAGGGATGGGGCAGCCACAGTTCTGGGCAATTCTTTGCACATGTACTTCATATGCAAAATTTTCCCTCTGGAGGCATTTGTGCTAATGCACAAAAACATACCCAGCCATCTTAAAAAATAACTCCATTTGCCATTTTATTTTCTGCTTTGAATAGGAATATTTTTTTCAGGTGCTCCATGCCTAATTTTAGAATTTCCTAACAAAATTGCCTGCTTGTTAGGAAGTTGATGGTAGCAGTCTGTGTGGTGAGGGTTGTTGAATAGCCATGTCCAGGGGCTTTTTTCATAAAGTGAGTAGCTGGTACTGCTTTGTTTGGCTGTCAAGGCCACAGTGCATATGGTGGGCAGCTGAAGGCTGTTGCCTTGGCAAATTGAAAGGCTCTCATTGCTCCATTCAGGCTTCAAAACTAAGTGCTGGCTGGGTAAAAGATAGGCAGTGAGTGTTTGGAAGCTTAGGAACCATCTCTGTAACCTGCTGTCCTCCTAAAGTACCTTTTGGGTGGAATTTTATTGCTGAGAGTGAGTTTTGGATTTAGGGCAGGGAACATGTGAAGTGTCACCTTTGTGTCCTCAGTGTCAGCTGTGAGGGCAGTGATGCCTTGGAGCACAGGTCCAGCCTTTGGGGGAGATGGACTTTAGCTGGACTAGTTCTGCTTGGCAGCTGAGCACTGATGTTTTTGAGATGTTCTTGTGCCCTGTCACCAGGAGGATGACTCTCTTCCCATCGGATTCCTACTCAGCAGGAAGTGAAAAGACTTAACTGATCACTTGCCAAAGCATCAGGAAAGTATTTTGCTTTTGCCAAGATCAGAGGGGTCTTGATACAACATCCACGTGAGAAGGGCAGAGGTTGGGATGTCTCTGGAGAAGCCCAGGGGTGAGGTTTGTCAGATCCCAAGCACGTGCTGTCAGATGAGATCCCTACATTCATCTCTTAATCCTGAACTCAGAGGCTCGAAGTTGTCATCTGTCAGTGCAGAGCCTGTAGATGGAATGTCACGTTGCAGAGGAAGTGGATGACAAGGAGGTATGGAAAGCAACTGCAGCACAATGTCCCAGGGGATCCCTGGGGACTGCTTTGGCTGCACTGCTCACTCCACAGTGTGCACACAGAGCCTTTGCTCGAGTTCCCAGCACACTGAGACATAATCCCTGCAGCCTGGCAGCGGAATCTCCTCAGGACTCTGCAAAGTGCACGGGGCTTCATCTCTCCTTGAAACTGTTTCTGAGCCAGAACCACCACTCAGGTGCAGAGGATTATCTGGGAGCATGGACTGTGCCCTGATTGCAGTGGAGCCACTCCTGAGCTGCAAAGCTGTGAGCAAAACCAAATTGATCCCTCGCTTCTGAAGACGTTTCTATGTTTCCATCTGTCTTACAGAGTTGAGTGTGCCTTTAAATTGAAATTTACAGGTATACTCTATTTTATACTTGCAGCTCTGTCTTCCCTCTCAGGTGTTTGAGGGACAACTATCCTGGTGCTGGGGAAGTCACTGGAGAGACCTTCAACCCTCTCCAAGCTCTCCAAACAGGACTGTGTGACAGGATTTCAGTCAGCTTTATTTCAGGAGTGTCATTGAGTGGGGTTTTAGAAGCACTCCCAGATATAAAGAACATGGGAGGGGCTTGTTCTTGTGCCTGTTATCACAGTGCCCCTGAGCACGAGCATTGCCCCTTGGCCCCTGATGCCACAGGAGCAGAGCAGAGTCACTGGCAGTGCCAGGATTTGTGCCCGTGGGAGATCTGGCTGGTGCAGCCTGGCTGCAGGAAGGGACCATCTGGGCTGCTGAGTCCAATCTCATGTCATTTCAAGGCCCAGTGTAACAGGTATGAGCCCAGAAACTCTGCTCCTCACCCCTCACACATCCCAAACCATCACAGCATCCCTGGAGTGCTGCAATGAGCCTGAGCCCTTGGGCACTGCAGGTTACACCTGGCACGGACCATGGTGGCAACATGGAAAGATGGGAAGATCAAAGGCTTTGTCCTTGTTTCCTGCAGCAGAGGAAGAGTGTAACTTGTGTGCTGTTACAGTGACTTGCAGTGGTGAGGGATCTGGCAGGATTTTTAGATCCTTCTCCTTGTGTTAAAGCATTTGAGATCATTTTACAATGGAAAAAAGTACATGTTAATAACCCCAAGTCATTTCCTGTGGAAACTCAAACCACTGTTACACTGAGTTTTGAACTCTTTCTCTCCCCTGAAAGACAGAATTGAACACTGAGAGAAAAAAAATTCTCTTCCCTCACCGTGTATAAAAGTGCCAAGGAGACAGTCTGGGCTCCAGGGAGGGTTTTGTTGTTACACAACAGGGCACTGCACAGACTGAGCACTGCAGTGATGGTGCCAAGCAGCTGGCAGGGACCTGGCCCAGAGGGCACAGGGCAGAGCCAGGGAGGGCAGCAGGTTTGATTTGGCAGCCTGAGTTACTTTTTATCTCACTGAAGAAGCTCTGGAAGTCTCATGCTCAGTGCAGTGTTGCTTTTGGTACTTGGTTTGTTTTTGTTCAAGGTGGGAAGGGTTTCAGTTCTATTAAATGGCCTTTTCTACTGATGGAAAAATTACAGCATTTGTACCTGCTCATTCCTCCCTCAAAGAGGGATTATCTCTTCCTACAGACTCAACTCCACTTGGAGTGTGCAAAACCTCCAGCACACTGATCCCCACAACTCAACCTGCTCTTAATAAAGAGCTCCAGATACTGGAAACTCTCTTTTATTTCCCTACTTCTGTAATATTTCTTTGTACACACAAAGAAATTACCTTTGGATGAACAGTTTGCATTTCATAAGAGCAACTGTGAGAGGAGCTGATGGGGATCTGCCAGGATGGGGCATCCTGTGTAGTGGAAACTCCTGCACTGTTGTGGAGGAACAGTTGATAGAAGGGCTGCTTTTTCATATTAATTTTATAAGAACTATATAAAAACTCCTGACAGATGTGAGAAAAGGGTGGAAGCCCAAGGAACCTCCTTTTGCCAAAGAAACAATTCCTGGTTAAGCCTCATGCTTGGTGTCTGGGTCAGAGCTCACTTCAGCCAGCAGGAGTTTTTCCCTGGATTTCAATGGGCCTTGGAGGAAGTCAGTGATTAAAACCCAACCAAGAACAGAGCTGGGTCCAGCCCTGGGGATGTTTGAACTGAGCAGTGACTGTGCCTTGCAGGTTGGCAGCACAGCATCCTGTTAAAGGTGAGTTGTTTAACCCCCTGGGAGCAGCAGCCACACTGGGAGCATCACACACAGCACTGAGACCTCTCCAGCAGTGCTTTGGCTCCTGGCACAGCTCCTGGGGTGAGGTGAGAGCTCTGTGTGTGACTCAAAGCCTCTGCTGAGTCATTGCTCTCCTCATTATCTGCCTTCCCTGAGAGGTTTCTCCCTCCTGGGCTCCTCGGAGGGGCACTTGGTGAGGTGTGTGTTCTGCAGCAAAGGAGACTGTGCCCCAACCTGGCAGCACCAGGCAGGGAACTTCATTGCTGCCAGTTTTATCCATAAGCTGCCTTTTGCCTCCAGATTGTAGTGCCTCTGGGGAAGCTGAGAAACATTTGTTTTATTTTCATTCTAATGCTTGCCTGGCTTAATTATGTGTCGGAGTGTATCAGTGTCAGATGTTGCTGCTGAAAGGGACTTTCAGCCAGTGAAACTCCAGCTGTGTGGGCACCTCCACAGGCTTCACTGAGAGCAGTGAAAAGTCCTCTTTGTCCTATTTTTTTCACTGCCTTTGGATCAGACTTTGTCTCTCTTTAGATCTGCATTAAACTTGACTTTAGAAGCCTTGACCAAATGGAGCAGAGGGTTTGCTCCACGGGCTCTGCTTCCAGCCCTGAAATTATCTTCAGAGCAGCTTTGCCCCAGTCCTTTCCCCACCCCGTGCAGGGCTGTGCTGGCTGAGCCCCGTGGGCAGAGGGGATTGCTCAGCCTTGTGCCACCAGCTCCTGCCACACCCACAGAGGTTTGTCCCCAGGGACCCTCTCCTGCCTGTCCCTGTGCCACATCCTCACCAGGGATGATGAGGACAAACAGAAGCACCGAGAGGATGGTGGAACACGGGCTATGTTTGTTTGTTTATTGGAGGGGCTTGGGGCTAAATTTTTTTGAATTCATGGCAACTTGTAGACAACCAGAAAATCAGTGTCCAGAAAGTCAAAGCCTCAAGAGCTCAGCACTGGGAGCACAGCTCTTCCCCTGCAGGCTGTGGAGAGCCAGGTACATTTGCCATTCTTTACTAATAATCCTGGGACTGTATCAGGATATTTATGTAAAAACATTAATACTCTTATTACCAAAGACAGCCCAGAGCTCAGGCCCCTCCAGTTTGCCCAGAAAATGAAATAGTTGATTTCCACCAATAATAGTATGTTTTTCTTGTCTGCTGGCAGTTGAAGTACGTGACATACAGCAAAGAGAACATCCAAATCTGCTGTGCCATCTGATCAGCTCACACTGCAGTGGGCATGCTCCTGGCTCCACAAAGCCTCACAAACATAAAACCATCCCTTGCTTCCTGCAATAAGTCATAAGGATTTGCTCTCAAAGCATGTAATGTTAATATTTCCTTTAAATATAAAATTACCTGGGATTGGTACGGGCATGTTGGTGGTCCTGGTGTTGTTGACACAGGCCCAGGGGAGACACTTTGTTGATGTGCCTTTCCCCAGGACTGGTTTTGGTATGAAGAACAACCAAGGGTTGGACTTGGTGATCTTGGAGATCTTTTCCAACCCAATTGATTCTGTGATTCTATGATAACAAAACTCTAAGGCTAAGTTGGGATTTGCAGAGTCAGCTGTGCCAAAATAGGGTGAAACCCCCTTTTTGCCATTTGGGTGACTGGCACAGGGCTAGAGTGGAGCCCATAAAGAGCTTTTCCACCCTCTGTCCTCCTTCCCTCAGGAAATTTGCTGCTGCCCGTGGTGGTTCAGGGATGACTGTCAGTGCAGCTCCTGTGTGAGGACACAGGGATGTGGCTGCACTGCACAGGCACAACCAAGAGGCTCTTTTGACTGACAGAAGCCACTTCAGTGACCCCTTCAAGATCTAGAGCAAGGCATGACAGAGAGAGAGACCAGATGAGGCTTTATTATTCACCACAAGTGATCAGCAAACCATCAACTAAAACCCACTGCCTTTAAAATTCAGCTTTTGAAAAAGGGGGGATTTATTTTCAGGAGGATTTTCCTGCACTGGGCTCAACAGAAGAAATGAAAGATAAACATGACTCTTACAGAGAGATTCCAGGCAGGGCAGTCTGGTCAGTGCAGCTGAATAGCTTTGGGCTCTTTGTTCCTGCTGGTGGGAAGGCAGAGATAGGGGATAAAGGACTGCAGGAGAGAGGAAGCTCTGCATGGGAAGGCTCTGGACTCAGAGAAAATGCCACATCTTGGTGGTTTTTTGGGTCAGGCTGACAAATGCAGCCTTTCTGCCCCCATTGAGGGCAGCTGGAGGATGCTCTGGGGTGCTCTGAGGCTCCAGTGAGCTCTTCCTCTTACACAGCTGCAAACTCACACCCAGCAGCAGGGAGGGCAAGGGGAGGCTGGGTGTGTTTGGCCCAAGGGGCAGAAGTTTGTGTTTGTAGCTTCTGGTCCCACCAAGTGCATCTGGACCCATCAAGGGCATTCATCTTGTTAAGAGAATGGCAGGATTGTTGCTTAGTCAAGTGTTGCAGGAGAGTTGCTGTACCCTGAGCTGCAGGTGGAGAGAAATACCTCAAAGTTTGCAGAAACAGCCTGTGTGTGTGAGAGGTGGGACTTTGGAAAGAAAGGATTGGAGGTGGTGGAGTAAAGAGTTGGACCTGACAGGTTTTCTTCACAGCCACCAGCTGGGGGTGGATTTGTCTGCTGAAGTGCAGAAAAAGGGCTGGGATTTCTCTGCCTTCCTCAGAGCTCAGAGGGTGGGTGTGTGGGGACAGCAGCAGCTTCACCTGTCAGCACCAGGGGAGATTTGGCTGCTGGAAAAGAGCCCTCCATTGTGCCCCAAATAGTGGGGAGGAGAGACAGGGAAAAGGTTCTCTGCTATGGGGTGTAATCAGCTTTTCTCTCTCAGGATTCAGGCTGGTGAGCTGTGGGCTGGAGCAGCTTCCCCACGTGAGTGAAAGAGCAGAAGATGTGTTGTTCTTCACCTCCCTAAGAGCTCTCTGTTCCCCCCACCCCTTCCTAAACTGTTCAGAACCCGTCCCTGTTGGGAACATGGAGTTGAAAGAAGACAGGAGAGTATCTGACAGACCCTCTGGGATTTAGGGTGGGCTTTCAAGACTTTTCTTAGATATTGATAAAATGATGAATGCAAGCACTGAGTGTTGTCACTTGATTCTCCCAAGCTTCATGTTGCCAGTGGCCCCAGGGCTGTTCTCTGCACTGACACTTTGAATTAGCACCCCACTGCAGGGAAGGAGACTGGGGGAATGGTTGTCTCCAGGGAAGTGCTGAGAGGTCTGGCAGCTGTGGTGGCACTTTGGTTGAAGGTGCCACCTCTGCTCAGTCCTCGAGGTGTCACAGCACTGCAGCTCAGCTGAGATTCAAACACACTCCTCCAGAGCCTCACATATCAAAGAGTATTGAAAGGAGCTTCTGCTTTGCCACTACTGTAACTAAGGTATATCTTAGTAAAGGGGAGAGCCTCCTCCAACCCCTGTGATGGTGCCCAAACAGGCAATTTCATTAATCCTAGAAAGGTGCCAATGTAAAGATCTTTTCAAGCTGCTTCATCTGTGTAAAAAAACCCAACCCTACACCCTTGCTTTTCTTAAAGGACTTAGAGGTGCAGGCTCATACATCTGGTTGAAAATCACTGGGGTTTAGACATTGAAACAGTTTGGAGGGTCCAAGCTGTAAAACAAACACCGAGTGCCACCCTCCAGTGCCCCTGTGCAGCTGCCAGCTCCTTACTCAGCACTCAGGCTCATCAAACAAGCTCCTCAGGGGTGGAGGTTTGTGTATGTGTTGTAGAAAATGCCTGGAAAAGGAGCTGCCACTGACAGGGAAGGA
The DNA here is from genome assembly GCF_047495875.1 of Pithys albifrons albifrons. Taxonomy (NCBI): domain Eukaryota; kingdom Metazoa; phylum Chordata; class Aves; order Passeriformes; family Thamnophilidae; genus Pithys; species Pithys albifrons. The sequence goes on along the minus strand of NC_092476.1, from coordinate 8,577,551 downwards.
AAGGGGCAGAATGTTGTCATGATGATCTTGTCAGTGACAGATCCTGACTGGTGTTGGCTCTTCCTGCTGGGGCTGCCAGCTGTGAAACCCCCTGTTATCTGCTGTCCAAGTTAATCTGCTGCAGGGCTCCCTCCCCTTCCTGTGCCACTGCTGTCACACACCCAGAGTGGCATGGGCACAATGGCAAACACCTGAGGAGGTGCTTGAGCCAGAGGGATGGATGGTGCCACCTGCCCCAGGCTGCTTGTGCCCACCTGGACAGCACTGCCAGGAGTGCTGGGTGAGGATCCCACCTTGGATCCTCCTGGAATCAGCCCGAGGTTGGCACAAACCAACCCGTGGTCTTACATGGCCTGGCATGTGCCAAGCAGAAGGAATAAAAGTGCTTGTGGGGTTGGGTGGCAGGGTCTGACAGAGGCAGCAGCATGAAAATTTGATTGAGATCAAATTCCAGTTTGAAAAGAGGATTTAGGTGTTTTTTAAAGGTTCCTCTGTTTGTGTTACATGTTGTCTTCTCTGCCAAGGGGAGCTGCCTGCACTGCATTAGGTATTAGGCTCCTGAAAGCATAACCAGTTATGTAATTATTAGAATTATATTTGCATTCCCAGCCAGGCTGTATATAACTAGTATGGTAATGCATGCTAATTAAATACCAATTAATCATTTTTTAAAAATGAGATCTGAATCTGTACAGCCATCCCAGATGTAGTAAATACTCACTGCTTGTGGAGAGTAAATCAGGTGTGTTTTAATATGCAACCCCAGTCCTATATAAACACATTGTGCCAATTATTTGGAACAGAGTAAATGTGTTCCTTATTCACATTACACAGTAACTGCTGACTGAGTGACAATCACTGGAATGTGTTTGACTCCTTTTATATTAGTTCACATCAGTTCTTCCAGCCATTCACCCTGGCATGGGCTGCACTTTAAGCATCACAGAATGTGCAGATTTGATAATTTTCACCCTGTGAGGCAGAGGGGTTTCCTCCTGCCTCATCCAGCAGGGCAGGCCAGGGGGGGGTGATGGAAGCACTGCCTGCCTGGGACAGTTTGAAGCTGTTTGACTCTGCCAGGGTATCTCCCATCGCTGTATCTGCAGGCTCAGAAACTCTGTGGAAGGAAATCCAAGTCCCCATAAAGCTGAGGGAGCATTTGCTGCTTCTGATTCAAGGAACACTCAAAGTTTCTGCTGCCAGAGAGGGGAACAGGCTTTGGTGCCTGTTTTGTCTCTGGTATAAGTTTCTACTGCAAGTTTAGAGTTGTGCTGCAGAGCTGGAGGGGGCAAGTCCAAGCCCTTGGCTGGCAGGCAGTGGGAGGGGGACAGCTGGTGGTGCCTTCAGAGAGGTGCCTCACCCTGGGCCTCCTGGGATGATGGGGCTGGCACCTGCTCACAGCTGTGATTGTATCATTATTCTTCTGTCATTTTTTAAATACATATGTTTTTTAAAAGAAATAAATTAGAAAAAAGTCAGGTCTGCACAGATCCTTTGACCTCCAGATCAAAAGTTCAGTAGTGACAGAATTAAGGGTTTTCCTGCAGCCTCTGTTGTGTGTATGAACATTTCTTCAATACTTCTTTCATGTTGTTTCAGTACTCACTAAATTCTGATGCATTTTCTTTCCCTACAAATGTTCCCAAACTCCACACAACCCAGGGCTGAGCTGAAACTTATTATGAATAAGTCAATTTTTGCATTGCTACCTTTTAAAAGCACCTATAACTTCCCTTAGTTACTTCTTGCACCACATAAGGGTTGCAGCATGAGGATAGTTTGAGTTTTACTTCCCCCTCTTCTGCTTACTTTGTTCCTCCTCACCTTTAAACATCAGGCTCAGGATTTTCAGGGTCTTTACCTTTAATTTCTGGAGCTGGTGACACCTTAAATACATTATTAAGCTCATTTGGTTTCATTCAGGAACCAATCAACCCAAATTACCTTCAGTGCTGTATAATGAAACTAAGTTCAAGCACTTGTCTCAGTGTTTTCCTGAGGTGCTTGTCTGAGCTTGAGCTGTGCTGCACTTAGGGGACAATTTGGGTCTGGAGATCTCTTGGGGCTTCATCAACGAGGTAAGAGAGCACTAATAATTATTCTAATGTTTCAAGTCAAGATATTTATTTGACAGAATGGCTCTGTGCTTCCCTTAAAGTCATTGCATCCCTTTTTCTTCCTATTACTTAGGAATAGAAAGGATATTCAATTTGGTGTTATTTGTTCTCTTGATCATGTTATTCCTCAACAGAGAAATCCAAATTTCCTGTTCCTAAGAGCAAGATTTTTTGTTTTATATTAATTAAACCACCAATGGAGGTGGTTTGGGATTAAGATCACCACAGAAAACAAACTTGAAGCAAATTTGTGAATGTGGGGAATGTAATTCTGCTGTTTCTCTTCAAAAGAGAAGTGGATGATAAATGTCATCACAGACTTGTCTCGTTAGGCTGAATTCCCATGGGAGCACTTTTGTATTCAGAAGAACATCATGTGGAATAGAAAGTGCTCAACCACAAAGCAAGCTATAAAAAGGTTAAAGGTTTTAATCCAAAGTTAGATATAAACACTGGTAATGTTATAACTTGTGTTAATTCACTTTTCACTTCTGTTCCTTTCATTCTGATGTGGGTTTTGGTCTTGCAGAAGAGCTCTGAGTTTGGGATTGGGGTACTTGGCTGTGCTTTTCTGCAGGTCATTTCAAAGCTCTGCAACCTGGTGCTAGGGCTGAGGGAGTGAAATGTTTGCCTTTTAGTTTTGTTTGAGGAATAATGAGCATCAGTAGAATTGATGGGTTCATATAAAATTAAAAAACCCTGATCCTCACTCTGTTTCTTGCGGAAATCTGGACTGAAACCACCTCTCAGAGATGCTGCTTGTCCCTGGAGGCAGAAAATTTGTGTGGCCAAAGCTCCACTGGAGTTGAAGCTGCCAGAAATGTGGGGGACAATAAAAAGAGACTTTTTCCAAATAGTTTAATGGCAATAGGAGTATAGAAATATCATCAGCCCATTCCAGGATGAGGATGGGCACCTCACAAACAGGCACATGGACAAGGCAGAGGTGTTTGATGCTTTCTTTGCCTCTGTCTCCAACATGGGTGATGGACCAGGGGTGTCTCAGTGCCCTGAGCCGTGAGAATGGGCAATTCCCAGTGACCCTGAATTTGTGTGAGATCTTCTGTTCCAGGTGGATCCCTACAAGTCTATGGGATCCATCCAAGAAACCTCAAAAAGCTGCTGTCATCTTTTTGATGGTTTTTGAGTAGTCCTGGGAATCCAGAGAGGTCCTGGCTGACTGGAAGGTGGTGAACATTGTCCTGATTTTCAAGAAGGAGGATCCCAGGAACTACAGGCCTGTCAGTCTCACTTCAGTGCCTGGTCAAGTTATGGAGAAGATTATTCTGGAGGTATTGAAAAGCTTGACAGCCAATGCAGTCACTGGTCACAGCTTTGGGAGAGGAAAGTCCTGCTAATCAACTCTGCACTAATTGTGTCCAGAAGCCTCTTCCATAGAAATTTTTATTTTATGCAGTTTGTACTGAGGCAGAAGGAGGGCACAGCTGTGGTAAATCAGGGCAGGTTTGGGCTGGGGATCAGTCTCCAGGTGCAGCTGTTGTCCCTCTCTGTGACAGGAGTCCTGTGCTGAGCATGTTTCATGCTGTCCATGGAGATGAGTTATTTCAGAACAGGGAGATCCATCTGATGCTTGTTCAAGACTCCCAGCAAAAGATGGTGTGGTGGAGATGTGGAATTGGGTGATGGATGAGCCAGGACCGAGGCTGGGGATGCTCTGGTGGCTTTTTCCAGAGTAGGGGAACACCATGAGCAGGAAGGAAGTGTTTGCTGAGGATAAATTCAGCACAGTGGAACAAAATGTTCCCCTTAAATATGCTCTACAGCCAGAATAGCAGCAGCATTTCTGCCAGTTAAGGGACCTGCTGCAGGAACAGTTTGGCAAGGGGAAAAACACACCCAAATTTGTGCTAAGCAGCCTGGTGGTGGGTGGCTGCATTATGCAGTCTTAGTGATACTCAAATTTTGTTGCAAAGTGTCTCTGAGTGACATGGAATGGTGGAGCAGAGAGCTCTTTATTTGCTTTTCTTTCCCTCCACCCCCTTCCAAAAGTTGTGCATTTAAACACCTCCATTTAAATTCTTTAAACTTGAGAAGACTGAGAGGGCAGAGCTTGTGACCAAACCTTCATCAAGAACCCGAGGGCAGGGTTAGAAAATGAGCTATTGCACTGTCAGAAATTCTTGGATTTGTTGGAACTTGGTCTTGGAAGGCATAAACCAGAAAACAACCCTAAGAAAAAGAGGAAAAATGCAATATCCTTTCACTTGAGGGCAGCTTTTGGAAGTGCAGTCACCTCTGGGAGAGACACCAAGATTTCCAGCTGTTCTCAGCAGGAGGAGAGTGAGCTCCATGAATGGCAGAATCATCAACATCCTGTAGAAATGGGTGGGTTTGCCTTGGAAGGAGGGATTGTAGTGCAACAGTTGTGCTTTGCTGTGTACAAACAAGAGCTGTCCTCAATTTGCTGCCTGCAAATAAGGAAATCTGGCTGGTTTATTCTCCCTGGGAGTGACTTTGGCCTCCCAGGGTTGAATTTTAATATCAGTTTAGGGGTATTTAAGACCACATCTGTGTGGCCCCTCTTGCAGCCTCATTCCTGGAGTGAGGGAGGGCTGAGCTTGGCTTGCAGATGCCACAGAGATGCCAGAGCTGAAGGGAAAAGCTGTTGCTTGTAACATCATCTTTGACTGAACTGGCACATGGAACCCATGAGAGGTGACAAAGAGCAGCAGCCCAGGGAGATGTTCTGTGTTCTGGTGCTTCTCAAAGCACCTCCCTGCTCTGAAGGAGACTCTTCCCATCAGCAACCTCAGCAATGCAGCCCAGAGTGGAGCCAGGCCTTTGGCTCCTCATTTATCCACGTGCACTGATGATAGCCAGCACAAAGGAACCCCCAAAGAAAGGAGTGAGGGGAAATGCAGCCCATCTCTATTTGCTGTGCTGCTGCCTCTGAGGTGCCCACAAGGAGTGGAGCTTTGGGATCAGTGCACTTTGTCCCCTCATTTTTCATTTTGGGGTTTGAAACCACCTTGGAATGAGCCCCCCCAGCCTGCACAGGTTCAGAGCTGGGGGAATGTGTGTGATGTTTTGATGTGGGGCAGTCCTGAGTGGGAGCAGGCACTGCTGGCTCCAGACCTGTGCTGTTCTGCAGCTCCTTCCTCCTGGTGGTGCTGCCAGAGCAGTGGAGCCTTCCCAGGGTTTGCTCCTCTGACAACTCTGTGTAAACTTGGCCCCTCTCCTTCCCAGAGCACTTCCCAAACAAAAGCCTGCTATAAATTTCCAGTGCCACTTTGAAAGTTTTGAGTTTTCCATTTTCCTTCTCTGGATTTTGTTTCCTTTCACCTTTTAAGTTTCTTCCCCTTTCCCCAAGGGAGTGCTCATGTTCTCAGATTAAACACAGAAGTCAATTCACTTTTCCATGAAGGCTCATTTATTAAAAATACAGTTTTTAGTGTCCTTTCAATTGCTACTTTCCATATAAAAATGTTTATTTTACTAAACCCACATCTTTCTGATGGAAAAATGTCTGGGCATTAAAGTCAGCCACTGTCTAGTAGCTTCAGTAGATAAATATTTCTATGGTACAACCATGATTTTAATGAGGAAGGAAATTTGAGATAGCTAAAGTTAATTATCAGAACTTTACTGGTTAAATTAATCTTAATCTTAACTAATGTATGAGAGTTTCATGTGCTGGAGCCTTCCTGGGACCTTCTGAACTCCAGAAGTGTTAGAGTTGAAACCTTAAAACGTGGACATTGTCAATTTTTCATCACTGCAATAGAAGAAGAGTGGAAGCTGAGGAAAACCTTGCTGAGATTTTGTGACAAACTGCCCCCAAACAGCCAAACTGTGGTTTGCAGTTGTTTGTTCTTAGATCATGCAGCTCTGTGGTGGTCTGGACTGGGGCATTTCAGACCTCAGTTCCTGGGAGACAATCAGTTTGTCACTGCAGAGGAGTTCACAGCAAATGGGTAGGAAAAGCCTGTAGGAAAAACTCTGGAACTAGCCTGGCTGGTTGTGATGGTCTTTGACACTGAAAATGCTTTGAGAAAGAATTTTGGTTTGGAAATTAAAAAAAAAAGGTGTTTTGGAATTGCTTTTGGTTTTGTGTGGAAGACAAGGAAGGGAGATGTGTTTTTAATGATGCCAGTCCTTGTGCCCTGGGAAACTTCTGGCTCTGGGCAAAACTAACTAGTCTGGTTTAGGGCAGGCCAGACCTAAGCAGGAACACCAAGATGTGGGGATACACCTGTCAAATGCCCTGCAAACCCTTTGGATAATCCTCATCTAAGACAACATCCTTTTTTTTTTTTTAGCAAGTCCTGATTCCCCTTCAAATGCCCCTGTTACTACTGGTTGCCACATAAATGTTCATCTGGTCATGATGAGGCACCAAACTCCCACATTTCCCTGGTGCCTGAGCTGCTTTCAGGGTCATTTTTGTTCTTAGGATGTTTCAGTACAAAAATATCTTTACTAGAGGGCATGGAGAGGTGTAAGTAATTTTATTTTTCCTAGTTCTTTCAAGTTTGAGGATCATAGAATCATAGAATGGATTGGGTTGGAAAAGACCTCCAAGATCATCCAGTCCAACCCTTGGTCCAACTCCAGTCCCTTTACCAGATCATGGCACTCAGTGCCACGGCCAATCTCACTTTAAAAACCTCCAGGGATGGGGAATCCACCCCCTCTCTGGGCAGCCCATTCCAATGCCTGAGCACTCTCTCTGCAAAGAAGTTTTTTCTGCTCTCCAACTTCAATTTCCCCTGGCAGAGCTTGAGCCCATCGTGCCCCCTTGTCCTATTGTTGAGTGCCTGGGAGAAGAGACCAACCCCCACCTGGCCAGAACTTCCCTTCAGGCAGTTCCAGACAGTGCTGAGGTCACCTCTGAGCCTCCTCTTCTCCAGGCTGAACACCCCCAGCTCCCTCGGCCTCTCCCCACAGCACTGGTGCTCCAGTCCCTTCTCCAGCCTCGTTGCTCTTCTCTTCTCAGTTGGGTTGGAAGAGACCTCTGAGATCATCAAATCCAACCCCACTGTGATCACCAGCCCGGGGTACTCTGTGCCGGTGATCACAGTGGGGTTGGATCAAGACATTGTGATTTCTCTGTCCCTGGAGGTGTTTAAGAGGACACTCAGTGCCACATCCAGTCCCTTCTCCAGCCTCGTTGCTCTTCTCTGGCCCCGCTCCAGCCCCTCAATCTCTTTCCTGAACTGAGGGGCCCAGAACTGAACACAACACTCAAGGTGTGGCCTCCCCAAGGCAGAGTCCAGGGGAAGGGTCACTGCCCTGGGCCTGCTGGCGACGCTGGTTTTGATGCAGGCCAGGATCCCATTGGCCTTCTTGGCCAGCTCCATGCTGCTCTTTAGGGATGCTCTGCCTTCCTGAGGGTGTGCAGGTCTGAGATGTGGCAAGGGATTCTCTCCTCAGGTGCTGTGTGTGCTCTCCATAGAAACCATGGGAATATTCTCTTCCTGCACTTGCAAACCCCCACAACTCATAAGAAACATGGGGTTTTTTTTTCTGAACGGGACAGAGGTGATTAGTGAAGTGCATATTGGTGCTGGCTGGCAAGCAAGGAGGTCAATTTGCTCAGGTTTTCAAGCCCAGAGAAGTTTTGGTGGTCTGAAATGGAAAAACTGGGGCATTGAAATATTGTGGCATTGATTTCCTAATTGAGGTCTTAATCAAAAAAAAAAAACCATGAGGCAGCTTCAATTCACTTCTCCCCCTCACAACAAATAACAATGTTAACAGCCAGAAAAAGCTGTAATGATTGTGCTGTGTGTGGGTCCTCTCACAGGAGGCAAGTGCTGTAAATGGAATTATGATAATGATGTGATCATTGTCTGGACAGGCTTAATGAGTTCAGTGGCTGTTACAACATTAAATGCTTTGCACTTAAGAAAAAATCCCTCCTGTTCCATTGCAAAGAGATCAGAAGAAGCTGCTGGAGCTGCTGCTGTTGTGCTGGATCCATCACATGCAGTTCTGTCCCCTGCCAACAGAACTGCTGCTTTGGACACTCCTGCTCTGTGGGTTTGGCAGCTCTGGGGCTTCAACACAAACACGAGAATGGGCTCTTGGAGGGATTCATAAATTATGTGGGAGTTTGACATACCAGAGTGGGGAGAAAGTGGGTGGGGAGTGCCTTAGAAATGGATATAGAAGTGTGATGAGAGTGTCAGTGAGTTCTGTGTCAGCTTTGCATAATTAATCTGGGAATTGGGGGTGTGGCAGAGGCAAAAAAAGGTGAAACGTGAAGGGAAGAAGAAACAAAGCTCCAAATGGCCCTGTCACTGCCTGGCTCTGTTAAACCATCTCCAGGTGCTGTCAGATGGCAGAGTTGGCCCCAGGGACACTTCCATCAGTGGGGCTGCCTCAGGGGTTGGGAGCTCTGGGAATAACTCTGGGTCTGTGTCCTGCACAGGTCAGGGAGAGGCAAATGGGGGTGGTGATGGAGGCAACTCCTGGACCAGTTCAGTGGAGCATCAGGGGGTCTGCTGAAAACACAAGGCAAGGGGCAGGAAACACATCCAGTCAGGGGAAGTCTGATTTTAATGAAGTTTTTTTGTTTGAAAACAAAGTAACTATGGAAGTCAGACCATGGAAAGGCTTTTCCTTTTTGCATTGAAAAGCTTTAAACTAAAATAAGGGGCCTCTCAGTGGTGTGAGTTGTTACCAACTTGGGCAGGATGAGGTGTCCCATTGTTAGACCTGTTTTGAATGGGACTGTTTGGATCATGATCCTGACTGCCTGGGACTCCTCAGAACTCATTTTCACTATTCAAGTACATCATGTAAATGCTCCCACCTTTGATCCTTTTTTTGTGTAAAGGAGCCAGGTCAGGACTGAGAATGACACCTTTGAGAATTACCATTTTTGCACTGGAAATGTAAAATTATTTTCCAGCCTGTTGAACTTTAATTCTGCTGCTTTGTATTTTCTGTTAATTCTTAAAAACCTTCTTCAAACACTTTGACTTGTGCTGGGAGATGTGAGTAAATAAGACCCACTTAGGAATTCTGGTGTGATGAGAGAAGGATTTTTGTCCTCATCATTGCAAACTCATTCACAGCCTGAAAAATTTGAATTAAAGAAAATTTTCAGGGACTTGCCTGGAGCATTAACACAGAAATGTGTGTCATGCTGTAGCTTGCATGACCAAAATGTTAAAGGTTTGCATGAAGACAAAGATGTGCATTAAATCCTAACTCAGTGTGAGAGCCCCACGAGCTGAGGGACAGGGAGCTGAGTCACAGCATGTGTCTGTCTAGACACCCACTGTCTTCATGCCAGGAAAAAAGCCAGCCTTGATCAGCACCTGGGTAGGGATCCAGGCATGAAAACTCGACAGTTTTGACACATGGGATCAAGTGTTTTTTCCTTATCCTAATGTATACCCTTGGGAATGTGGCAGGAGGCACAGAAAATACATCCCCACTTGTTCTGTGGAGTGTTCTGCTTTTTTCATTTAGTCAATTAAGACATTGTTTGCAAGGACAAAATGTTTGTTCTAGACAAACTGATGTATGAAGTTGAGCTGGGGCTGCATTTTCCAGGAACAAACAGTCCCATGGAATGAGCACTTGCTGTTTGGAGCTGCGAGAAATGTCAAATGCAAGCAGACTTTGTGAAATCTCTCTGGTTTCTCGGTGTGAATATCAATGATGGAGGTTTGTTTTTTCATGATAAACTCATTCAGCTATTAAATTACTGGAAAGAAATCCACCATTTCAACAAAGATGCCTGAATGAGTCGTGTGCATTTATAAGGGATGTAATTTTGATTGGTTTCTGACCTTAAAAAATACCCTGTGGTTTTCATTTAAAAAGACATACTTTTTTTTTTTAATTAACATACTAAGAGGGACTTAATCTACAGTTGCCAGGGAACAGGAACCCTAATCCATCCCACTTCTCCTGGTTTGATGGCAGTGCCAACAAGAGATGCCTGGGGAGGGGTCTCAGGTGAGCAGCTGAAGAGCAGCACAAAGGATTTCACAGCGTGGGGAAGGTTGGAAGGGACCTCTGAGCTCATCCAATTCAGCCTCTGCACAGTCTGTCTGTTCCAGGCAGTGATCACTGCACAGTGAAAGTTCAGGTGGAACTTCCTGTGCATCACTTTCTGCCTGTTACCTCTTGTCCTGTTGCTGGGCACCAAGAGAAGAACCTGGTTTTTTTAGTGTCTGGAAGTGGATTGTCCCATCACACGATGAAGGTCCACCCTGGCTTGTTCCTGATGTGTTCCTGCTTGCCCAGACAACACTGCACGTTTCCTTCTTCAGATGGACCACTCCAACTACAGCCCTCCAACCTTCAGCTGCAGAGGAATATCCCAAAGCCACAGGTGTTCCAGTAGCTCATTTCTGGGGCTCTTTAGGCAACACATGATTAAAAAATCCTGACTCTTTCTCCTCTCTCCTCAGCATTAAATGCTGATTTTTGAAACTCTCCTGAGGGATGCAAAAAGAGAATGCCTGATCAGTGGGAATAAAGCAACTTTTCCAAAGGAAAGCAGCTTGGAAAAATATGCTTTTCAGAGTAGGAAAGGGATGATTCCTGAGAGTTCCCACCTGGAGTGACTTCTGGTGAGCTCTCTGAGTTGTGTAACACGGGAGGCCAAGGCAGAGGAGCACAACAGCCTCTCCTCCCTCCTAACTGGGCAAGGCAGAAGCAGCTTTGGCCCTGTTAGGTGACATTGATAAAGCCTGACACTGTGTCCTCTGCTGCTGATCTTGCCTGGAGGGAATTCAAGGATGAGGTGTCCTGGCCTGAGTGAGAATGATTTGTTTTGGGTTTGGAAGAATGGCAAATAATTTTTCACTGTGACATTTGGCCCTTGGAGATCCTTCCCCAGATAAGTGATGTGGGTTTGTAAACTCAGAGCTGCTCTGGGCTTGCTGCCACGTGGGTGCTGCTGAACCTGGCCCTGGGACAGCCAAGGGCAGGGGGATGCAGGAGGCAGATGGGATGGATGATCCTTGCTGGGTGATGGTCAGGACAAGGGCTGCAGACCTCTTGTTTGGGTCATGTATCTGTATAACATGAGAGCTGTGAGATGTACAGAGAAAACTGGGTTGAGAGAGGTCAAAGACTGAACAGTTGCAGAGATAAAATACCCTGAAGGTTGTTAAAATCGAGGTTCTTGGTCTGTTATGCAGCTGCCCTAACAATATAAATCAGTGTTCGGGGGCTACACAGATTCATTTGGGAGCACCTTCTTTCTAAATTCAGCCCATCCTAACAACAAGCCTTTGTGAGATGTTCTGGTGGGTGCTCTGGGAGCCAGGAGCAGTTTGCCCAGGAGGTGCTGCAGGTTTTGGGAGCCTGAGGAGCTGCACCAGCCTTGCCTTGTGCTTTCTGCCTGTCTGAGTCAATGAAGTGACAGGACATCCCAGGGCAATGAGGGCACATCATGTGGCTGCGTGGTTGGCCCTGCAGCAGGGCCTGCATTGCTGTTGTTCTCAGCCCTTATTTAACAACAGACACTCCCTGGAGATGACAAACAGGATCATGACACTTTCTTTTTAATCTGGACAAAGCAGTGAAGTCACATCCCAGCATGGCACGCAGTCACATTTGGATTGTTGTAATAAAATGCAACAGTGCTATGCTAAAATCCCAGGAAATCCAGAGGGCAGTGAAAGGGGAGTGTAAAAACTGAGTGCCCCACAGCCTGGAAGTCTGAGCCATTAGAGCAGAGCCTGGAGCCCTTTGGTGCCTGTGAACTGCTCTGTTACATAAGCATGTCTTCTTATGGCTTCACTCATGGATATAAATCCCCTCCAGGCTGGGAACAGGAGATGCCTCAGTGCAGATAAGTCTGTTATTTATTACTTTGCAGCTTTGGGGCAGTGAGGGAGCTCAGCTGTATTTAACTCCATCTCCACAGCAAAAGTTGTCCTTGTTTTGGCTCTAAAGCTGTGCCCACTTTGCTTCCCCACTCAGCTTTTGCTCCAATTGTATTTGTTACCTCAAAATTCCTGCAATCCCACTAAGGATTTTTTTTTCTATGAATTACAAAAAACCTGGCATGAAGTTTGTGTGACATGGGAAGGCTTTCCAAGAATGATCAGCCCAGATCAGGACCCAACAAAATCGTGGGGATGCTGCCTCGAGGAGGCTGAGCTGGGAAAGGTTTGTGACAGCTGGCACTGCTGCCCAGTTTGGCTCAGTCTGGATCTCGTCTCCAGCATCTGGATGGGCCAAAGTGAAATAATTATCTGGGCAGTGGCTGCAGCTGCAACAATTTGTGTGAACAGCTTTTTCCTAGGGTGGGATTAAGCAGCTTAATCAATGTGATCCCAAGGAATCAGAATCACAGAATCATAGAATCAATTGGGTTGGAAAAGACTTCTGAGATCACCAAGTCCAACCCTTGGTCCAACTCCAGTCCCTTTACCAGATCATGGCACTCAGTGCCATGGCCAAGCTCAGCTGAAAAACCTCCAGGGATGGGGAATCCACCCCCTCTCTGGGCAGCCCATTTCAATGCCTGACCACTCTCTGTGCAAAGAATTTTTTTCTGCTCTCCAACTTCAATTTCCCCTGGCAGAGCTTGAGCCCATCGTGCCCCCTTGTCCTATTGCTGAGTGCCTGGGAGAAGAGATCAACCCCCATCCGGCCAGAACTTCCCTTCAGGTAGTAAAGTGATACTTTATGGAGCTGCCTTGGTGCTTCTGGGTGTGAAAAGTCTTGTGTGGTTCTTTGTATCCAGTTCACATATCCTGGCACACTCCATGGCGATGGTGTTGGAGCAGCTGGAGGTCAGTGATGCCCAGGGGATGAGTCCCTTATCTGAGAGGGGTCAGTGCTTGGCTCCTGGTGGCACAGGCTGGCAGGACAGCCCTGACCTGCCCGAGGGTGCCCAAGGTGAGGGGATTTGGGTGTGCAAAGCTTGCAGTGCTCCACACTGTCAGGTAGGAGCTCCAGCCCTGAGGATGGGAATAGGAAGAAATAATTAGTTGGCAGGTAGCCTGTAATGACCTGCATAGGACGGTCTTGCAATGTAATTAAATGGTCAGCACTTGCCATGCAAATAAAACAACCTCCTTGGCTGTGCCACTGAGGCAGTGGGTTCATGTGCAGGGCATTCCAGCAGTGAATCCTGGTTAAGAGCTGAGCTCCTGCCTGTCATAAATCCCTGACTGGTGTCAATGCTGCAGGAGTCTCACAAGGGGGGCTGAGTTCTGTGGGCCCAAGTCACACTTTGGGGCATTTTGCTGCCTTTCCAGGCTGATTAATCTGGCAGGGATTTCTGTTGATGTATCAGAGCTTTGCAAAACTGAGTTCCCTTGTTTTGGCAGCTGAGTCCTTCTGAGTGGTAATTTAAATGTCTGTCAATAACCAGATTTTTTTTTTGATCAGTGAATCTGATTAATGTTTTGTGGAACGTAGAAATTCCTCTTTCTCTCCTGCTTGTTTTTATGGTGGAGCAGTTTACTTCACCTTTCCATCATTAGAATGATAAACAGGGAGGAAGGGGATGTTACTTTCTGTGCTGCTGTTCATCTTAAAGAGATGGAGCTAATTATAAAATGCTTTTAGCTCAGAAGGGCCTGGTGGCTGTGAGGGCTTTGCAATCTGCTCATCAGTGCTGCACTGGGCTTGTTTATTCAGAGTATGTGCAGCCCAGAGGAGACTTCTCCAACCTCAGCCACCAATGCCTCTAAAATTCTGTCCTTGAGTGTATTTGAGTGTTTTGTAGCTCTTGCCATGGGCAAGGTGGCACATGGGATGTCCCTGCATGGTTTAGTTCCCCTCCAAACTGACTTCTGGTGTGATGCTGGGGAGGTTGCTGAAGTGATGGCTTTCCCAGATGGTTTTCAGTTCCTTATTTGAAGTCCTCTGCTTTCCTGGTGTCTTTATTTGCTGCTCTCCCTGCAGCAACAGTCCATGGTGCACATTCCCAGCTCCTCAGTGCAGTTGGGTTATTTCCTGAACACTCCTGTGGGCACTGCAGGGATGTGGGCATTGCCAGGGGGGCCCTGAGGGAGCCTAAACTATGCTCAGTGGGTGCAGTTCTGAGCACAAATCCTCAGAGAACTCGAAGGCAGATCCCATTATAGAGTTACTATCTAAATATACACACGCTGGAAGCCAAACGTGAATTCTTGCATTTCCTGTCTTGGCAGTGCTGGAATTGGCAGCTGTGATAATGTTTAATAATAAGGTAGATCTCACTGATGCTCTGACTGGAAAGATGGAAAACACAGTTATGCCACAAGGGTAAGAGAAAAAAACAGAGCCCTGTGTAAGACTGAAATGAATTCCCTTTGCAAACAAATAGGGTGGAAACCCTTTGTCTTTGTGGCACGTTAATGTTCCAGAGAAGGGAACAGTCTTAAATGAACACAATGATTATTGTTAGAAGGATAAAATACATGCTCTAAGATGCTGCCAGGGTATGAGTACACTGAAAATCATGTGTGCTTTACATTATAAAGGAATTTTAAAGAATAACTCCTGATTTTTGTGCATTTGTCTAAGATACAGTCCAGATACATTGGAAAGAAGAGTCAAACTGTTTCCTGGAAAATAATAAGCACAGCACTTGGGGGAAGAGGAGAATCAGTCTGAGAAACAGAGCCTGGGACATGCATAATGTTACAGTGGCTGAAGGATGATATGTAATTGCTTGTCTTCTTTCAGCACAGGAAGATTGTAAATCAAACATTTAATTCATTGCAAAGCTGTATTTTGTCTAGGTCAAAACTGACAGGCATTGTCCTGATGTGATTTGTATTGCTGGAGACACAGGAGTCCTTCAAACCTGCTGATTAAATGCCCTTTGGAAACGGACTCTAATTACTCATCATGGATCTGGTCATGCACAATAAGGTTTTCTTTTGATCCTCTCCTGCTTATCCATCACACTGTGACTTATCACAGCTGAAACAGTAGAAATTCTGTTGTGTCAAGAAAGCGACAGGACTGAGTTCCAGAGGCAGAGTTCTGAGCTGTGCTTTGTGCAGTTGTTTTGCATCCATCCCGGGGGTGGGAGAGGAGAACAGAACATTAGGAGTACCTCACTCTTCAGCCTGTGGTTTGGATCTGTTTGGCAGCAGTGGGACTTGCTTTGACTGTCTGTTCTCTGTTTAATAATTTCACCTACAGCTGCCTTTGCCTCCTCTGGTCTGGTCTTCTTTTTCATAGCCTGGATGTGGATTGATGGAAAATTTTTCCCAGGTCACTGAACAAATTGGAAAAGAGATTATGGTTTGGTTTCACCTTTTGCTCAAGCCTTTCCTTCTGTGATCTTTCTGTATAACTTGAGCCCTGCCTTAGGACCCTGAAACTCATGGGAGATACTTGCTGTGTGCAACACATAATGAATATTGACTGTTGGATGCTGGAGCATGAGACTGCAGGGAATCCTCCTGACCACTGAGTGTCATTGTTAACTCAGGAGAAATGGGGTGATGAGAAAAAGCCTTTAATTGGTGGGAGAGGGGGAGATGAATCCGTGTTGGGAGCCTGGGAGGGCACTGCCATCCCTGTCAAGGTTAGTTTCCTTAAAAGTGCTGAGAGGTCACAGGCATTCTGGAGGCTGGATATGATACAAACTCCTAAAATAGGCTGCCCTGTTTCCATGGCAGAATGGGCTCCTTGGCTGTGTTGAGCTTAATACTCTGAGCTTCTGGGATCTTCTCCTCTGGGCAGCAAAGGTTGCTCCGTGTTCTCTCTGCTTGTCTCCCACCCAACACAGGTCACAGACCTCTGAGTCTTCCCCAAACTGCAGGTGCTTCTGACATTTCTCTGGGTCCTTTTTTTGGGACTTGTGCCCTCTGAAGTCACCTCTGTGGGGTGTAAACCAGCACTTCTCTGCCCTGGTCTCTGTGCCTGTAACTCACAAAGCCTTGAAATGCAATTGCCTGGTAGAGAGCCATTGCCACCAGAGAAAACATTATTTCCATAGAAGGAAAAATACTCTGAGAGACAGTTCAAACAGTGGTTTGTGCAGCTGTTTTCAAATTATGACTGAGTTTTATTACCTGTAAGTATTGCCCCTTTTCTTTGTGGCTGTGTGTGTTTGTGCAATTTCCTTTTGTCTTAACTTAGGAATTAATATTCTCACTGAATGTATGATCCATAGGGTTGACTTGAAGCCCTGAAATTCCCATGCACTACTATGGGCTATTTTCTGTGTGGGGTAAACTCACCTTCATCAGCATTTGTCAATGCTGGAACTAAGAAAAGAACTCTATTTTTGCAAGTTTGGGCTTAAAATGTGCCCTTCTTTAGCTTTCATGTTAATACAATGATGGCAAGAGCAAAGGATGTGGCTGCAAGGAATGAGCATGGGCTGGGAGAAGGAAAGCCACAGGTAGGAAGGAATGTGATGCTGGGGTTGCTTTAGTGATTTCTGAGGGTCTCTGGCACATTTGGGCAGGATTTTAAGCAGAGCAGCTGAGAAGTTTTCCTGCCTAAATGGCTTTGCTATAAATGTGGCGAGTTTTTTCCTTTTTTTTCCTCTCAAAATCACTTCTCTGCTGTGGCTGAAGATGTAATTCAACTCTGCTTTTATTTGTGTCTGTTCAGAGCCCTCAGGGAATTCAGGCACGTTTTTGCTCCACTCCCTGAACAGTTCCCTGCCCGCTGCACTCAGAACTGCTTTTCTCCAGTGTCTCTTGTGCAGTTTCAGTTCAATACAAGCTGTGGAGAGGCTTTAATCTGCTCAAGGCATGGGGCAGCATCAGCATCACACACTGCTGGGGAAGCACCACGTGGAGACTGACATGGACATCAGCACAGGGAGGGAGGATAACACTGGAAAAATACAGAAGTGGTGTTTTTTCTTGTCAATACTTGTTTTGAGTTTTATGCACAGCAAATTAAAGCCCTCACTTGCTGCCTCTGTCCCTGTGAACACCAGCTCTGGATGCCACACTATGTGTGTCTGCTGACCTGTGAGCTCACTGCTTGTGTTCAGAGAGAAATCAAATAAATCAGATAGAACTATTTCCAAAGATGAAATTTAAGTGAGATAAAATCACATCTGGCCCCAAATCCACATCACTTCCAAGTTTGGATTTGAAAATGTCTTTCAAGGTCCATCTTTCCAAGAAGTTTCTGCTTTGAAAAAAAATAAGATTTGCTCTACAGCAGCTGTGTGGTGAAGTGCTTTGAAGGAATCAAATGTTCTTTGGTCCTTTCTTTTCCCTGAGTTTTGGAGGTGGTGAGGGTTTTATTTACTTTTAAAAGGCTCCCCTGTCATCCACTGTGGCTTTGGAGTAATGCTTGTTTCCAGAGAGAGTGCTCAGGCATTGGAATGGGCTGCCCAGAGAGGGGGTGGATTCCCCATCCCTGGAGGTTTTTCAACTGAGATTGGCCGTGGCACTGAGTGCCATGATCTGGTAAAGGGACTGGAGTTGGCCCAAGGGTTGGACTTGATGATCTCAGAGGTCTCTTCCAACCCAACTGATTCTATGATTCTATGACAGCAGTGTTTGATGATTGTACTAATTACTGCTTCAGAATGAAAATTTTCTAGTGAACAAAAATGAAGAAAAGTGTGCTGAGATGATTGATTGTCTTTGTGTGTAATTGGCCATATCTCCACTTGAAGGCCTTTCATCCTGTTTTTGAGCTGCCCTTTGCCTCTGATCACTTGGGAAGTTTTTGAGTAGGTCAAACCTGAGCTCAAGAGCAGAGCTTTGTCCCAAGAAACACAAAGCCCAGCCAGGGCTGAACTCAGCAGGAGAGCTGAACATTCCAGAGTGCTGCAGTAGCTCTGGCACCTGCATGAGGAACTCAAGAGCCTGCTGAAAGCAGGAATTCTTTCCACCAGTCCCTTTTTGTAGCCAGGACCTCTCAGATGCAGAGCTGTAAAGCCCAGGGGAGATGGTGTGGCAGTTTCTGCTTGGCCCCAAATGGTGTTTGCTGGAATTGTTGGTGTTGAGGGAAGGCATTTCATCTGTTGGCTTAAGTTGTGCTGGAGGGACTGAGGTGCTGAGGGATGTCAGTGATGTGCACACGCCTGAAATCACGGTGGCACCAGGGACCTGCCCCACTTGGCTTCTCTTTCCCATCAGAGAAAAGTTAAATCCATTTCCCACCAGATACTTCTGATTGTTTGCAACACAAATTGAGGACAATGGTGTTAAAATCCTGAGCTTTGCTGTTGGGTTTTAACTCTGGACCTTGCTGAGGTGTCAGGGCATGAAGTGATAGTTATGGAAATACACAACAGTAAGAGTTAGTAAAACACACAACAGGAATTGCCAAGAGGAAATGGGAAGGTTTTTGACAACCTGCTGGAGAGAATAATTAGTCTAAGTCTAGGGACAATAAAGGATGAAAACATGAATTGGAGAAGACAATGAGCCGTATTTTGGTGTCTGTAAATTGGCTTTAACTTCAAAGGAACTATTCTACACAGAGAATTTGCCTTACTGTAGTTCAGTTTTTACTATTCAAAAAAATTTTGTTTAAATACAATCCAATCCCAAGGTCTGGATGTCTCTGAGTGACAGTCTGGTTTGTTAGTTGTGTGAATTCCAGGCCTGAAGTCAGTCTGAGCAGGACTTGAGATGCTGGAGCCTTCAACTGCTCTGTGAACACCAAACCAAAAGGGAAAAGCAACTCTAATAATTCAAATTGGCCTCCTTTCTTGTTAAATTTTCATGATTTAAACTCCTTTAAGCAACTAATGTGACTTTTTTATTACCCATAAGCTGCTCAAGCAATAAGCTTGAGAGTCTAAAATGCCATATCTCCTTATGGACTGCCTTGATGTGCTTTTAAAAAGCTTTGCAAAGTTCTACTAATGAACTTCCCGGTGACAAGTACTCAGAGTGGTAAAGGGCAAGTAGATTCCTCCAAATCTGGGAGATGAAATACAGAAAATGTTGTTTTAATGCACAGAAAAATAAGAGTTTGACTTGTTAGAGGATTTCTTCCTTAAGTACAAACAACCAGTTTTTGTAGGAGTATGGATTGTTTCCAAATACTCTACAAAACATGTAAGACAAAAACTTTAGGAGAGAGACATCCCCTTAGGTTTAAGACCTCTCATGGATATTAGTAAAGTTTATAAATGCAGAAAATGATATCATAGAATGGATTGGGTTGGAAAAGACCTCTGAGATCAAGTCCAACCCTTGGTCCAACTCCAGTCCCTTTACCAGATCATGGCACTCAGTGCCATGGCCAAGCTCACTTTAAAAACCTCCAGGGATGGGGAATCCACCCCCTCTCTGGGCAGCCCATTCCAATCCCTGAGCACTCTCTCTGTAAAGAATTTTCTGCTCTCCAATTTCCCCTGGCAGAGCTTGAGCCCATCGTGCCCCCTTGTCCTATTGCTGAGTGCCTGGGAGAAGAGACCAACCCCCACCTGGCCAGAACTTCCCTTCAGGCAGTTCCAGACAGTGCTGAGGTCACCTCTGAGCCTCCTCTTCTCCAGACTAAACACTCCCAGCTCCCTCAGCCTCTCCCCACAGCACTTGTGCTCCAGTCCCTTCTCCAGCCTCGTTGCTCTTCTCTGGCCCCGCTCCAGCCCCTCAATCTCTTGCCTCAACTGAGGGGCCCAGAACTGAACACAACACTCAAGGTGTGGCCTCCCCAAGGCAGAGTCCAGGGGAAGGGTCACTGCCCTGGGCCTGCTGGCCACGCTAGTTTGGATCCAGGCCAGGATCCCATTGGCCTTCTTGGCCACCTGGGCACACTGGTGGCTCCTGTTGAGCTTCCTGTCCCTCAGTCCCCCCAGGTCCCTCTGCCTGGCTGCTCTCCAGCCACTCTGTGCCCAGCCTGGAGCACTGCAGGGGGTTGTTGTGGCCAAAGGGTAGGACCTGCACTTGGCCTTGTTGAACTTCAGCCCATTGGAATCAGCCCATCTCTCAAGTCTCTCCAGATCCCTCTGCAGAGCCCTCCTGCCCTCCAGCAAGTTGACACTCCCTCCCAACTTGGTGTCATCAGCAAATGATATTTAGCTTTGTTTTAGAAATGAAGGAAACTGAGGCCTTGAGGACCCTGACCCAAAATCCCAGGACAAAAGGCCTTCTGGCTGCATCTCTGCTCCCTTGCAAAGGGGCAGACTCATGACTTTACACACTACTCATGTCCCTGTGGAGGTGTTCACCACCCAACCCCTCCTTTTCCTCTCCCCTGCTCCTTTGCAGTACCAATCAGGTGCCCAGAGGCTTCTCTTGCAGCTTCTCAGGAAAAACCTTTAATTAATGACCCCAAATTCCTACACTACCTATTTATAGGAAGCCTTTTTGGGAAGGAATTAATGCCCTTAATGTCTGTGAGTCACAGAGTATGGTCAGAAAGGCCACTCAGAGAGCTGTCTGGGGAACATTTAGTATTCCTTAAATAAACCTGGTGATTTTTTCCCCCTCCTGGCCTCTATAAAAAGCACAACCTGCACCTATGCAAGTAATGAAACTCCCTGCTGCTTGGATCCTAAACAATCACTGCATCTGATAGCTGGGTTGTTAAGAACAGGAGAGGCTCAATTAGGAGTCAGGGACCCAGCTGAGAGTGTCACAGCTGCTGCCAGTTAATGCCCTGTCCAGTGGGCACCAGCAGTTACTGTGTGTGCCTGATTAATGCCCGTGGGAGGGCCATGCAGCCCTGGGGGGGGTGTAATCAGGCTGGGCTGGGCACCAACAGCCTGCCCTGGGTTATAAACGACCACCAAAATAGCCAATTATTCCGTATAAAGGGTAGTTTAATTTTATAAGTAATGGAAGCTACAGAGTAACCAGCTCAGTGCTGGGTGCCCTGGGAGTCTCTGCTCTGTCAGTGACACCCATTCGAGCTTGCAGGCTCCCTTTTTATACAGTCAAAGCAGGTTTATTTTTAATCAGTTCCAGTAAATGATTTTCTTCTCTCTCTCTGCCTTGAGATCCTTTCATCTGATTCTGTGTGTTGTTCCTCAGTGGTTGTAGGGGCTGGGGTCTTCTTGAGGAGGACTGTCATCTTCTTTGGTGGGATTCTTAACTTAAAATTTAACTAGAGACAATCTTGTTAGTTAAGCTCTGTTGTCTTGAGGTACTTCTTCCTTATCTTAATTGTGTTTACCTCTCTATTCTATTTAGGTATTCTGGGCTTATCTTTGGTCTGCACTGTATCTGTCTTACTTCAAAAGGCTGCTTAGTTGTTAACCTTAGTTCTTTTATTTTTTCTATGTTTTGTACATTATTTGATAAGCTCATAGACATTCTGTTGCTAAATCTTTACCACATCAAGCTACACAGAATGTCTCATTATGTTCTTGACACTAATTAGGTCCATATTCATCACACCTGGGCTGCACTGGGGATGGGGAGGATTTCTCAGCTGCAGAGGGGCTGCTGCTCATCTGTTTATGAGCACCAAGTTCCTCACTTCATCATTTCCTGGTGCAGATTAACAGGGAGACAAAAGGTGGCTCCTGACAGCTTTCTGGGCAGCTGTTGTGGCCAAAAATACGGCTCTGTGACGGTGTTTTGTTCTGCCAGAATAACTCATGTGGTGCTTTCTCTCAACAGCCACACAAAGTGCTGCCAGCAGCCTGGTGTTCCTGAGGAGCCCAGCAATAAAGAGAGGGGAAAAGGAAGCCCAGCTCTGGGGAGCAATTTTGTGCATTAAATAACCTGAACAGCAAGATGTGGAGACTATTAGAGTGAGCACAGGTTTCTCACTGGTAAGAGGATGTGAAATAAACCCAGAATTGTTAATTTTGCTGTATTTAAATACTGATCAATGAGCAGCACCACCTCCCCCTGCCCCAAAGAGGGGCTGGGTCTGAACCCCCCTCAGCTGGTTTTAAGCAGGGAGGATGAGGAGAGGAACCTCAGCTCAATTCATCCCACTTTACTTATCCCAGGGCTCTGCCCTTCCCTTCACTGGCTCTGCAGATCCTCTGGAAGCCTCTCCCCAGGTATTGTTCCTGCTCCTGAGTCTCTGGTTCTCTTTGGTTTCAGTCCTTGGGCAACAAAATATGGTGGGAAGCAAAACAAAGACAATAAAGGCTGGTACTTGGTCCATAGTAATGAGGTTTATTAGGACTCAAGATGTGCTTTGGTGTCCCTATTTTCTCCATATTCTGCTGGGAGAAGGATAAGTATATGGAACTTGGGTGATATTTCTTATGAGATTTATCATCTAATGTTGATTAAGTCACTCTATCATAAATTTGTTTAATAAACACATATGAATCTCTGGTGGCACAGATACAGCCTTGTGCCACCATGTGCTCTACAAACTGCTTTGAATTTGGGCTTGAGTTCTTCCATGAATGGAATAACTCATTAATTCTGGGAGAGCCTACAAGTTCCTCCAAAGTTGGAATTTCTGGCATTGTCAGTGTATTAATTCTCATGCACTGATGCTTAATGTGCAGTGGAGTCTTCTTTCAGTGTCCTTTTTTCAGGTATGTTGTCATATTTTCCTAAACCTTTCACCATTAAATTAACACAAGGGTGTGGAGGACACTTTCTGTTTTCCCTTTTCATTCTTGTGGTCCTGTTCTGCTGAATGACTCTCTTCTTTTTTATCATTGGAAAAAAAACCACTTCATCACTTTCTTCCAGCTGAGACTCATCACTGCAAAATTGATGCTGTTTACTCCCAGCACAACATTTCCTTTTTTCCCTCATGACAGGAGTTTACAGATCTAACAAGTAGCTCTGAGCTTTATCTTAAGGATCACCTGGCTCCACAAAGCTGAGTGGCCAAAGGACCTTGTGTGTATTGAATGGTCTTCCTGACTTGATGAATGGGATCAGGAGTTTCCTCTGGAGATGCTCTGGAAAGCAAGTCAGCTGGGACTGGAAAACAAAGAAGGTTTGCTTGTGGTTTGTTGCTTTGTTGGTTTCCTGTCAATTTTGAAATTTCCTTTATTCCTTTGAAAGCTCAGTTCTGGCTTTGATGAAGCTGTGGGCAAGGTGTGTTACCTGCTCAGGCTGAAGCTCATGTTCCCAGAAGGAACATCCATCTCATTAAGCCTTTCTGCTATGGAAACACTTCACTTTCCTTTTCAAACCTCCTCCTTAGCTCTGCCAGGTATTTTGGGTTGTTCTCCTGTTAGGTGTTCAGTCTCTCTTCCTTCTCTTCTCTGCATGTCCTCCAATTTTTCACTGCATAATTTTTTCCCTTTATCTTCAAATATGACTTTGATGTGCAAACCCCAGAGAGTCCCTGCTGGGAGAACAAGAGGTGTTTGAAATGTTCCATTGTGCATTACTGAGGGTGAATTGGCTGCTTATTATTGAAGAGGATCTTTGTATGGCTACCAGGGAATAACAGTAAAGGTGGTGGGTGTTTCTTCCTGCCTTTGTTCTGCAGCTCTGCAGTGGCAACTGCGTTAAGTGCCACACGGGGGAACTAATTGACAGGAGGCTCAACAGGAGCCACCAGTGTGCCCAGGTGGCCAAGAAGGCCAATGGGATCCTGGCCTGCATCAAAACCAGCGTGGCCAGCAGGCCCAGGGCAGTGACCCTTCTCCTGGACTCTGCCTTGGGGAGGCCACACCTTGAGTGTTGTGTTCAGTTCTGGGCCCCACAGTTCAGGAAAGAGATTGAGGGGCTGGAGCGGGGCCAGAGAAGAGCAACGAGGCTGGAGAAGGGACTGGAGCACAAGTGCTGTGGGGAGAGGCTGAGGGAGCTGGGGCTGTTTAGCCTGGAGAAGAGGAGGCTCAGAGGTGACCTCAGCACTGTCAGAACTGCCTGAAGGGAAGTTGTGGCCAGGTGGGGGTTGGTCTCTTCTCCCAGGCACTCAGCAATAGGACAAGGGGGCACGATGGGCTCAAGCTCTGCCAGGGGAAATTGAAGTTGGAGAGCAGAAAGAAATTCTTTGCAGAGAGAGTGCTCAGGCATTGGAATGGGCTGCCCAGAGAGGGGGTGGATTCCCCATCCCTGGAGGTTTTTAACCTGAGACTGGCCATGGCACTGAGTGCCATGATCTGGTAAAGGGACTGGAGTTGGCCCAAGGGTTGGACTTGATGATCTCGGAGGTCTTTTCCAACCCAATCGATTCTATGATTCCATGTTTGTCCCCTCTTCCTGTGATGTGCCCCCAGGGAGTGCTGGAGAACCTTTGCTGGACCATCAAAGTGCATTTGTAATACCCTGATGGGTACTGAGATACAGTCACACTGTGGTTCTGCAGTTCCTTGTGCTGGAGTGTGATCCACCTTCCCTGCTGGAATGCCCAGCTGTTTGTCTGACTGCAGCTTTCCAAACACACTCTCTGTGCTCCACAATAAAATGTTAATGGGGCAAAGCACAGGAAATGCAAATCATGTGGAAGAGGAATTGGGCACGAGGTGATGATGGAAGACT
The DNA here is from genome assembly GCF_047495875.1 of Pithys albifrons albifrons. Taxonomy (NCBI): domain Eukaryota; kingdom Metazoa; phylum Chordata; class Aves; order Passeriformes; family Thamnophilidae; genus Pithys; species Pithys albifrons. The sequence continues at coordinate 8,553,199 of NC_092476.1, read as the reverse complement.
GTTCTGATTTTGTGGGTGTGCTCAAATAAACTGTGGCTGCAGCTCCTGCAGAACAGGACTGGGGACTGTTTGAGGATGTCTGACAGAGAGAACCTTCAGGATGTATTACAGGACGCCGGTGGTGATTTGTGTCCTTTAGAGAAGTATCTCTTTTCCTTGCTCAGGACTGGTGCCAGCAGCCTGTGGTTGCCTCTCCAAATTTGCCCAGGGGAGGATGGAAAGGGAGGGAAGAGCCTGATTTGAACAGACAGCACTTTGGATTCACTGATGGGAACCCAAGATGTCCTGACAGTGAGGGGTTGTGGAGACTGAGACTGTGCCATGCATTTTTAATATCTCCAGCTTCTCCTGCATAAGCAGGGAACTTTTTTCTGTCAGTATTTCCTACTGGATGAGCTGGCAAAGAGCAATTACAAGCAGCAATCATTTTGAAAGGAATATCTTAGGAAGAAAAAGTGTGTGGCTTTGAGCTTGGTGGAAACCTATGGCAGCATCTCTTAAAGTGCAGGGCTGTTCTCTGAAGTGCTTGTGTATCTCATCAGGCTCTGGGAGAAGGTCCCTGTGAGAACCAGCTCTGCTTATCTCCCTCTGGTGCTTCATCCTGCCTGTTCTCAGCAAGTTTTGGGGTGTGGGAGGTCTCTGCTGGCTTTTGGGTAGGACTTCTGGTAAAAGTAGTTTCACAGCTCCAGCAGCTCTTGGAGGGCTGTTAATCTTCCACATATACTTCAGACTGTCATAAGGACATTTCTTAACATTATGGGCTTGTTACCACAATAACATTCTCAATTTCATGTACAGATCTTATGCTCAGTCTAGAAATTTCCAGAGGAAAAAAAATATACATATGATGGACACACATATTTACTTTTCTGCTTTTGTGTCTGAAACACCCTAAATGTATTCAAGCAGTTTCAGTAACCAAATCTAAGGCATAAGGGTTATCAATTATGCTGTGAGAGCAGAAGTTTCCCAAATTGAAGGTCCCTCTGTGATTATTGATGCTTCTCTTGCACCTGCTTTCCACTGATAAGGGCCAGGAATAATAAACTCTTCTAAGATTGCTTTTCCCCGGCCAGGTGGTCACGTAGATGAGAGACCACAAGCCTGATTTGCAATTCCTGTTGCTGGGACATTGTGAGCATCAATAAGGAAGAGGAAAATTGGAGTGCAATGACGGTTTTCAGAAAACCCAATCCAACCTTTCTGCAGAAACAGTCAGAGAAACATGTTCCTTTCAGCAGCAGAAGCTTCACAAGCCACATAACTCTGGCTAAAGGAGGATGCAGAGCCATAGACCTCTCTGTCCTCCCTTCTCTTAGTCCATGAAAGTGCCAATAAAAGGGGCAGGATAAAACTATGTGCTTTCTTTCTACAGGTTTCTAGAACTCTGTCTTCTGCAGGAAGCTTGTAACAGTAAATGGAAAGTCATTGATGAATACAGTAGGATAATTAATCTGGCTGTGTTTTAAAGGGTTTTTTACTTGGGAATAAGCAACACCCACGGACCCATTTTCCTTGTCCTTGGCATTTTATTGATCTGTCAGTTTGTTTTCTCTGCCTTTTGTCTACAAGGTGCTTCTGGGAAAAGATCAGTTTTGCAAAGGTGAAATAATTTCCATTCTTCCACATCTGAAAGTGCAAGGTGTTATTGTGAAACTTTGAAATAAATTTCTACTGAATGAAAAGCCCTGTTGGAAAAAATTCATGAGGCAGCAGAAGACACTGGCAGGAGAGAACTGGGCTGATAAAAGAGCAGCTCCACTCCCTCATGGGGGAGCATCACACCATGGCTTTGCAGAGCAGCAGAGCTGTGCTGTCTGACACTTTGATTAGGGAAATGGCCCTGATAAGTGATTAAAGAATAACGTTGTGGAGAAACAAAACGATCTTGTTTAGCAATTCAGCTGAGATATTTGCTTAGGAGGCTTCTGGTCCATCACTTACATGTTGCACATTCTAATTTGCTGCTGTTGTACCATGGGGTGGATTTAGAATAGTAAGTACCAGCTTTAGAGCAGTGGTGGAGTCCAAAGAGGACTTGGAGAATGAAGCAGAGAGTCAGCAACTGGAGCAGCTTTGGGTAGAACTGTCTTTGGGGATGGTTCTCCGGCATCTGCTCTTTTATTCTGCACCCCTCAAGTGTGGACACTGATCCAACCAGGAGTTATCAGTTGGAAAATCATAATTTCTTTTATTTTTTTCTCCTTCCTCACCCTTTTTCCAGCAGCAAGTGATGGCTTCTTCCAAAACCCACCCTGAGAAATGACAGTTTTTGAACCAAGTGAAGGTATTCAACTCCAACTTCCTTGCAGAGGACAGTTTTGCTAAAAATGGGGGTGGCCTTATTTTTACTGTGAAAAATGAAAGTCCTTACACTGAGCTAAAACCTGGTGGCCAACTCTGGACAAAACTGTGAATGGAAGTTTTTTCTAAATAAGGACAGTGACATTTGGACTGTGTAAGGCTCCTTGTTCTGACTCTGCTTTTTGGTGTGTTGCTTTAACATTGGCTGTCACCTGCCAAAACCTTTCAGATAAATAATTCCCTTTCCCCCCCTGGAATTATGAACACAGCTGGTTCTTCCACACTGCCCCAGGTGTGTTTGGTTTATAGTTAGGTTTAACCAGAATGAACATTTCTCTAGTTTTGCTGCTTCTCATCCTGGCCCCAGTTTCTCATTTGCAATGGGACCCAAGGGCCAGTCCATGTGCCCATCGATGCCAAGTGGTGTTTCTCTCCATTTCCATGTATCCAGCATGCATGAGACCTTTTTCTGTTCTCTCCTGGGCCCTTGGGAATCTTGGAAATGCACAGAAACATGTGAGCTTGTAAAGCCTCTGGTTAGTTCTCATCCCATCACTGAGTAGTTGTGATGGAGAGACAAAATCCTTCCTCAGGTCGGTGGTTTCAACAGGAGTGGAAGCAGCAGAATAACAATTGATGATGGTTGAATAACTGGAAGGTACAGCTTGATTTGTGCCTTTGCATTATGAGAAATAATAGGGATGTTTCAACCTGAAAGCTGCCCTGGGGCCTGGGGGTTCTTCATTCTGGGTGGGCAGTGGGAGCGTTTGGCTTTGAAAAACTGTTGGAAAATACACAGGACAAATGCAGCCATTTCCCAGTCATTTCCCAATTTTTATGTTTTTTCTCATTTCTGCCTGACTAAGGTTTTCTGCAAAATGTGAAAATTGCTGTTGTGGCTTTTTGTTTGTTTGTTTTGTGGGGTTTTTGTTTGGTGTTTTTTGGTTTTTTCCCCAGTTGGAGCTGGTAAATAACTTACTTGAAGCTGTAAAATGTTTGCTTGTTTCAGCAGTTTATCTTTTAACAAGGTGCTGTGGCCCATGTCTTATTACTGTAACCCTGGCTCAGTCTGTGTCCACCTTGCAGGAGTTTAGGAATTCCCTTCTCATCTCTGCTGCATCTTTGTGGGGTTTTCCTAAAAGTGAAAGTCTCCTTCGAGATTTTCCTGGAGGGATCAGTCCTGAAGCTTTCAATGGCAATGGAAGGGGTTGGATTCCTTTTGTGTTATGGTGTCACATCTTATGGGCCAGGATGACTTTAGGCCAGGTAACTTGGATCAGAAAACAAGGGCATGAGAATCTAACCCAGCTCTCAGCTTAGTAGATGTGGAGGTTCTTCAGATGTCTCTGCAATGTCATACTGAAGGAGGGGGCATTAATGTGACATGGAGGGATGTTCAGTGCCACGAGCTCTTTGGAGGGTCACAGCAGTGCAGTTTCTCCCTGGGGAATTCCTCCAGTGCCCTGGAGTGTGGCAGTGATGCCCCTGTGCTCCATGGCCCTGCTGGCCCCAGCTGGCCTCTTCTCTCTGTGTCTCCTTTATCACAGCTTCCAGCAATGGATTTGGTTCACTTCATCTTTCACAAAGCATCGATTTCAGATGAGTGTTCCTTATTTCACACCCCCTCTCCATTTCTGTGAGATAAGGAAACCTCTTTTTTCCCTTACAAGATTATGTAGCATATATTCTTGGCAGGGTAATTTCACTAATTCTCCTTGGGCACGCTGACAGCACAATTAGCATCTCACTTGACAGCTGTTCCCTTGAATTTTAAACATCCAAACACATCCAAGGGCACTGCAGGATTTGGTGGTAGTGCTGTCTGTTGCTAAGAAATGTTTGGCTTTTGTGGAAGGAGAAATTATTTCTGCAATCAAACCAACAGGTGTAGATGGCAGCTCTCTGATGGGAAGGGATTTGGGAGATATTATCAGATTTAAGAATGAAAACTGAAGCAGTGAAATACCAGAAACAGCAATTAGGATAAAACACTTGAGCAAAGGAGATAAAATAGAAAAATATTCACTTGGTAAAATGTGGAAGCCTTTGGCCAAGTTTCCTACAGAGCAAACAGAGGCCTATGGTGTTTGTTTGACTTCCTTTCCCAGTTCTGCCATGTGTTGTCCACTTTGAGGATGATGTGGGAGAAGGAGCTGAAGCACAGTCAGATCCTTTGGGTGTTCCCATGACTCTGATCCTGTAGGACCTGGAGCCCTGGAGCAAAGATTTCACAAAAATTCCCCAGCAATGCGAATGAGGAAAATGTCCCTTGGAGATTCTTCATCTGTAACTAAACCCTGAGTTTTGGCAATCCAAATGTGGCATCTGGGAGATGTCAGTGTTTGTCCATTCATGGGATGGGGCTGAAAACCTGACAGGGTGAGACTTCAGCATCTCCAAAGAGTTATTTCTGTCTCATCCATCAATTTTTTCTTCACCCTCTTGCTACAATTGGTTAAAAAAACTTGGTTGCAATAATGCCAAGGTCATGGGTTCAATCCCCTGTGTGGGCCATTGACTTTAGAGTTGGACTTGATGATCCTTGGGGGTCCTTCCAACTCAGAATAGTCTGTGAGTCTGTCTAATTATGCTTAGTTTGTTCAGCTGAAAAGGGGGGAAACATGGTCAAAACTTTCAGAAGGAGCCAAGGATACAAATCTAATTAAGCTTTACTCATGTGGGTGTCCCTGAGATAGATGCATTAAGAGCCCTTCACCTCAGGTAGTTTCTACAAGTCAAACTAATTAAACAGACTGTGTGAGTATTTAGAAGTAAAAAGTACTGAGAATCACCAAACAGGTATTAAAATCTTAATGCCTTGAGGTGAATTGTGCTTTCTGCATTTTTAATGCAGAAAACGTTTATCTTGCTTCTCTGCAGGCCAAGATGCTTTGCCAGAGCTTCAAAGAAGAAAAGTTTGGGACCTCTTCCCTGCTTGATGTGTTTCCTCATTCAGAACAGAGCAGAGGATCTTCTTGTGGTGTCTGTAACATCTTCTGCATTAACCCATGAAGGAAAAAGCGAGGAAATGTTAATGAGCTAATTTTGTTCAGCACAGTGCTCAGGCTCTGTTGCCTTGGAGACATCACAGCCCTTACTGGAGGGATGTGAATGGGACACACAGGATTTGCCTGGGAAGTGCACTTGAGTTTGTTCTGCACCTTTCCAGCTTCTGCTTCAGGAGCAGAGCAGTCTCTGTTCTTCCCTCATCAGGGAGATGTTTGTCAATAATCAGGTTTTCTGCTTAGAGCTGGCTAAAAGCTGAGCCCAGAGAGTCCAGGTTTATGGTGCCCTCATAGCAGAGAGATGGATGAGTCCCTACAAGTGCAGATTTGCCTTTTTATCATTCTGTTTGAGCACTTCTGCAGAAAGTGCTGCTGGGCAGCCCAAGTATTCAAGGACTAGAAAGGATTCATTCATGTGAGCTTTCTAACCAGTGTTCACCAAATTTGGCAACAGTTTCCCATCATTACCTAAAATTAATGTCATTTGTTCCTCATTCCTATTGCCAGGGAATGAGCCCTTGTCCTGCTCAGCCCTTCCTATTGCAGTTGTTTATTTGATTTCCCCCCATTTCTGATGAGGTGAACTGCTAAGATCCATCACCTTCCTTCTTGGCTGATTTAATGACATTACTTTTGCTTTGAATCCTTGTTCTCGCTTCCCCTTCGGCTCTCCAGTACATCTGCAAAGCTTTCCCAGGTCTCTTCCTTTAAGGAGATTTTTGTCCTCATCTCCTCTAAATGCTGATGTAGATGGAATGTTCCCATTTCCCTCAAAGAAGCATCAGTTTTCCTTCCAAGCCTGTTGTTCCCCCCCAGCACTAGGTAAGAGCCATTCCCCGAATGGGTGCACATCAATATCTTTCCCCACAATCTTTTTTTTTTGTAACATTATTAACTATGGTGATTGTTCAGGCCTGTGTTTGCCATTGTACAAATTGTACTTACTGTGCTTTCAGTCTGTGCAATCAGCAGGATATGGAAAGGATTCTCTGGCACCTTTGCTTGGTGATTAGTATTTGTACAGCACTTGGAAGCTTGAAATGCTTTAAGAGGGATAAGTGGTAGTATTAATAATGACATGCTCTGCTATACAGAATGGAGCTTAGGCATATTTGTGGTGCTAATCCCCAGCCTGCTCTTTATCAAACACTGTTATCTTTGTGATCTGCCTCCAGCTTATCTTCCTCACACCTGTCAAAGCACTTTCCAAACGGCTTCTCTTCCCCCTCTGAAGAAAAGTACACACACAAAAAGATTCCTCTTCACACAGATTCAGCCTGCAGGTTTCCCTGACCTTGCCCAGATGTGGTGGTCTCTAAACCATGTTCAGAGACTTTGATCTAATTAGGTTTACACTAATCTCCCTGATTATCTTTGCTGACCTACGATCTGCCATTCATTAAAGCCCACTTGGCTTTCAGCAGCATTTGGGGTTTGATCTTCCTGGAACAATGCTTGCCTGTGTCCAGGTAATGTTTCATCTGTGCTTTTTACAAATTAAGTGATTTTTCTGTCACTCCCTGCAGCTTCTTGGAAAATCAGCTTTGTGGCTGAGGAGGAAATTAATAGGGACATGGAGAATATTTGTCTTAATGGCTGAGGCAGAGTTCATGCACAATTTTCCTCCTTATTTTCCAAGCTGAAAAAGCTGGGTGAATTTTGTGTGTTTACTCCTCAGCTGTACATTTCTAAAGGGGCAGGTCCCTGCTGGGGCTTGATGTGAAGTTCTTTGAGTAACTTTTGTGCTTGGGATTGTCCAGGCTGCCTAGTCCAGGCCCTTCCAGCCAGGCTGCTCCTGTTTGCACACTGGTAGAACTGTTGCTGATGGTTTCTCAGCCCTGAGGGTGTCAGAGGAGACCACGGGGATGAGCAGTTTATCAGATGGCAGCAATATTATAAAAGATGGATTGATGAGGACACGGAGATTCGGGACCCTGCCACTCTCAGTCAAGAAACCTTGCAGCACTTTAGTAAAGACTTTGATGGTTTTAGGAGTTACATCGACGTTTCCCCTGTTTAGATGTTATGTACCTAATATGTCTGTGTTGGGTCCAGTCCTGTTTAACATCTTTACTGATGATTTAGATGAGGGGATTGAGTCCATCCTCAGCAAATTTGCTGATGACACCAAATTGGGAGGGAGTGTCAACCTGCTGGAAGGCAGGAGGGCTCTGCAGAGGGATCTGTATGGAGCAGTTGTCACCTTTGTGCCACTTCCCCAGGAGACACAAAAGAGAATTGTGTTTCTTTGGGAAAGGGAGGCACAAAGTGAATAATCTGGATGGTGTGACATCCACCTTGAGCTTACCGACATCACTGAGAGGATGGGTTAACTCAGAGACAGCTGTGCTCCTGGGCAGGCTGAGATCTCAAGTGTGCTCTCTGGGGATAATGGGAGGAGAGGAGCAAAGATAGACACTGAGCCAAGTCAGAATCCCCAGAGAAGACATAAGTGCTCTCGAGTGATGCTTTGCTAGTATTCTTTTTTCCTTGTGTGACTAGAGCAGATTCTGAAGTTGTGATTCAAAACTTAGAAGTGTCCTTGAGTTTTGTTGGCTTTTAAGGAGGAGACCTGGGGCCTTTATTCTGTGGAGGTGTCTGTACAGCAGGTTTGACTGTATTTCTCAGCTCATGGGCTGGGAGAACCAAGGCAGAGCAGAAATCAAGTGACTGGAGCTCCCTTCTCCAGCCTGGGTCCCCCTGTGCTCCAGACCACCAATGGCCACATGACAGGGAGTCCCTGGTGAGCAGAAAGGAGGTGGTTCAGAAACCAGAGCCATCAGACCTTGTGAGATGGAGACTCTGCTTTTAGGCAAATCCTGATTCTTTAAGTGTCCATGATAATACTTTGCCCCTGCTGGCTGGAGTTGCCAAGCATTTCTTGTTCTTCTGTGCTTAAATGGAGACTGAGGACATTCAGGTCTTGCAAAAATTGATTGCCCCCAGTTGATTGTCTAAAGTGACTTGTTAAATTCTGTGCCCCTCCCGTGGTTGCTGACACTGTGGGGTGCACACACCTTGCCCAGCCACCTCCAGGGCTCTGAAAAGCACAAAGGCCTTTTCCCTCCTATACATATTTTTGGTCTATCATCTCTAGCATGTTTATATTAACATTTCCAAGGTACAGCCCAGTGAGGGCTGCAGAAACACAAAAATACCTCAGTGCAATGTGCTGAAGGGGAGGTTCAGGCCTTCAGAGGAAATTAATTTCTTTTTTTGTTTTATGTTCCCATTTAGAAATGTGTGATGATCAAAATCAAGTTATCAACCTCTTGCCAATAAGAAAATCAACAATACTGGGTTGATGCTTTTCTTTCAATTACCTGCAGCATGTTCAGAGACTGGAGTGTAAACAGCAATTCAAGCTGCCTGCTGCACAGAGGCTTTAATTAACTCTAATGATAATTGCAGAGTGTGTGTTGCCATTTTGGGCAGCAATTACATGGCCTATGTGGGGAATCTTGTGTGGGTGAAAAGTGGTGGGGGAAAAAGCCCTTGGTCTCTGAATATACATCCTTGTTGCTGAATCAGACTTTAACAGAGAGAAAAATGTGGTTTCAGCACCTCCTTCTCCTGCCAGGCACACTCAGGACTAAAGGAGCCTGGTCTGGTGTTTGGTTTCACTCTGGAAAAGAGGAACTGATCCCTCTGTTCACCTTGCAGCATTTCCAGAATTTTCTGAATGGGGACAAAAAAGATGGAATTTTTCTTGAGAACACCTGAGCCTAAAGTGGTTCTATGTTGTTGTAAGAAATGTAGGCTCTTTCAAAGAGCCCAAGGTTAGGTTTGCCCCATGGGATTTAGGCCCCAAGCTTCCCTCAGTTGTCTTGCAAAGCCCAGCTGAAATGGAGCTGGGTTTGAGAGCACAAACAGCCTTGTTCTGTCAATGCTCTTGCACAGACCTGCCTTTATTAGTGTTGGAAGTTTTCTTGGATGTGAGTGGGAGGTGTACTTGGTGAACAAACAATTCCACCACCAGCCAACCTCAAGTGACCTCAGTAGCTTTATTTAAATGGATCCTCCTTCTTCCTTCTATGACTCCATCACAATTAAAAGTATCGAAGGCTTGTGGTGTGTTAACCTCACCCTAAAAATGGAGTTCCAGCTCCTTGGGGTTCCTGTTGGCTGCTGTTGGAGGGAACTTATCTCACAAGTCACCTGCTTGGAAGCATCACTTCTTCAAAAGTGAGCATTTCATTTCTAATTCAAGAAGTTGGAAACCAACTCAATGGGGAAACTTGCTGAGTGTTCATTTTTGGTTGTGTCTTTTCTTTCAATGAACACATTTGATGGACTTTTTTCTGCTTTTGCAACACAGACTGTGAAATGATCTTTAAATGTGGCATCCCACGTTTATCAGCAATCTAAAGCATAAAGTGGATGAAAACCTTGCTTTTTTACCTTTGACTAGAAGAGGATGAAAAAGAACTAGTGCCACGAAGGGACAAAAGCACCTTCTACAAAGGCTGTTGTGAAGCTGAACACGTGGATGTTTTGAAACTAAGCTAATAGTCTTATTTCAAAAGTCAAAGCAACACAGCCAAAATGGTCCTCTTTTCCTGCCTCCTGATGGTAGGAAACAGGCCAGCTGGGTAAAACTGTGATGAGAGAAAAATTTTAGGATGGGATAGTTGTATTAATTATTTATAAACTCTATGTTGTACTTACTGCTTGGAAGGAATGAAATGAAACATAAGATAATCTTTAAAGAACATGTTGGAGGCTCTGTATTTGGTAGAAATATTTCCTTGCCCTGCAGAGACCAAGAGGTGATTTAATAAATCTTTTCATATCTCTGCTGTGTCCTGGTCTCAGCTGGAATGAGGTTGATGGAGCTGAGGGGAGAATGGCTTATTTCATTCTTCCCTCCCTTATTGGTTGAGCCTTGTTCCTTCAGCTTTAGGGATCTTGCAGAGGTGACTTTTATTTCAACTACCAGTTTCCAGCACTTGATCTGATTCCCTTTTGGGACATCCTGAGGAGTCATTATTAATAATTTGGGTGTGAGATGAGGGAGAATCAACAGGGAAAACTCTGAACCAATCACTATGCTACTGTAGGACTCATTTTTGGCATTTGAGTTCAAAGGGAGATAAGGACCCGTTTGGACACAGGTTGCAGTTGCTGGATGTCATCAGAAATGTATTTCTTGGTGGCTGTTTCATGCTGAGGTTTAAAAGGGTGGTGAGTCCTAATCTGCATCAACTTCCATCAGGCACCACTTGTACAGCAAAAGGCCTGGAAGTGATTCTGAAAGCATGATACCCTACATGCTGTATCCTTGCTGAGCATGACCATGTATTGTGTGCATTGTCTATCTCAGGGAACAGCTCCCCACATCTAAATCTGTGCTTTCTCCTCACCAATTAGGAGTTCTCCAACAGTGCTGGTTTTCCTAGAATTTTGGGGAACTGCTTTAACTCTTGCCATGGCATAAACCCATCTCTAATCACAAAGAAGGTCAAGCTTGAAAGGTAAGATTTAAGTTCTGCTGGTAATGCTGCCAGAGAACAGTGCTCTGAGTGCTGTGCTGGAAAGGAGCACAGCAAGGTGAGTGTTTCCCAAGGTTATAATAAATGTGGGAACTCTGCAATTACTCCTGGCTATTGTATGGTAATCAGAAGTGCAGACTTGCAAATGACTGTGCTACTGCTGTGCTATGGCTATTTTTTCCCTCTGCAGTTCTGCCAGGGAGAGGCCAATAATTAAAACTTCAACACCCCAATGACCAACCACTCCAGTCTCAGAAGTTGTGTTTTCTCCTTTCCTCTTTTGTTCATATCCCAGAGCTGACACATTTTCAAGACCGTACATTTTTCGCCTTGGAGTAGTTCAGACTCCAGCAAGAGTGTGAAGCTTTTATGACCCCACAGCACGATCTTTCAGGAAAAATCCCTCTTTGTGTGTCCTGCTGAGCATTAGAGGTAAAATGTTTTCACTACAGCCCTTTTGCCCTGGACTGAGGGAGGCTTGGGTGCATCTGAGGGGCCGTTCCATTGATTGCTTTGGTTATGCTGAGCCTGAGGATCGATGCTGGATGTTGTCAGATCTCTGTATAAACTCATGAATTAGGATGCCAGGGCAGAACTTGTGTTGTCAGTCCTTGTGCTAATGGTGGAGTATGGGCATGTGCAAAGCTCGAGGTGACACTACTTTGAGTAGTTGCACTAAGACCCATGTGAAAGGAGGGCCCTGAAGGTGCAGGGACAGCAGGAAGGGGGATCTGGGCTGTCCTGCACTGCCCCTGCTGAGCTGTCCCTGCTCCCAGCTCTGCTTTGCAGCATTTCCTGACTTGTCCTTGCTCCCAGGTCTTTGAGGGTGTTAAATTGCTGGTCCTGCCAGATTCTGGCAACCAGAGCCACCATTTGCTCAGCCTGGCCATTGTCTGGGTTTGTCTGCACTGCTGTTTGTGGTGCACAGAGGGCTCCCAAGTGCCAGCTGGTGACTGTGACCACAATAAGTGGCTGCTGAGACGTCTCGGGTGGCTGCTCTGCAAGAGGGTTGTGCAATGCTAATTGCTCTGACTCAAGGGCAAAGCAAACTTTAATTTACAAATTCATTATTATTGCCTTTATGGGCTTCTCACAGGTAATTGTGCTGCTGGAAACTCCTCTGATCAGGAACAAAATCATTTATATGATTCATTAGCAACCGGTCAGAACTGGTGGAGCAAAAACTCTGCACAGATTGGTCAGTGGAATAACTCAGGCCAGTTCCAGAAGGACTGAGCTCTTGGCACAGTGTCCTGTACCTGCAGTAACCAAGGCAGCTGCAGGTCCAGAGGGTAACAGATCACATGCACACCTGGAAACAGGAAATAATGGCCTTTTTGGGAGAAGCTCCCTGGCCCTTTTGTGAGCAGAGACCTCTCCCCATTTGGAGAATGTACCTGCAGGTGTTTCAGGCATGCAAAGCTCACCCTGCTTTGAACTCTGCTTGGACTCTGAACCACTGGCAGGTTTCTGCAATTGGAACTTACAGAGTCCTCAATAACCTGATGAGTGGATTGGAGCATTTGAGCAGCCTGGATTGGCAATGGAAAGTGCAGTCACAACATTGCAGTCCCTCAGATCCCAGCCAAGGTCTTGGGAATTTTAAATAGGATAAAATCAAGCTACCTGGGCTCCACTGACACAGCAATAACAACAGTGAAGAAGTTCAGAGAAAGGAATACAGAAATTTTTTTGTGGGCTTGAGGAACCAGATGGGCACTATTTCCTTCTGAAAATTTTGTCTGACGTAATTTTGGAATGAATTGCACTTTCCAATGGAAAGCACTTCCATGTCTTTTTGACTAGCATTTATTTTATGATTATATTGTGTAAAAGTCACATTTAGAGTCTCTAATTAGAATTTAAGATCCTATAAGTCAGGCTGATCTAATGACAATGAGACATTTGATAATGATGAGAGAATGGAAAGGAAGCATTTCTTATTAAGTGGCTCATTTATAGTTTCCAAATGGTCAAAACCCCATTAATGAGTAAGTCTTCCCCTGGGCCTCCTTTGAGGAAAATAACTATGGGTTAAGTGCTGGATGTTATTATTTGGCCCTTTCTTTCTGTGGACACCAGAACTAAGAGTTTGACATCAAATAGTGCTGGAACTTTTGCTGTCATACCTGTGGAGAGGCTTTGCATGAAAATCCTTATTGTTGCAAGCAAAAAGAAGATGCAGGAAGCTCATTTTGATTTACAGCTTCAGTGTCCTGGAGACACTCAGGCTTATTGGAGAAGGGAAGTTTGGAGGTGTTTGGATAACACCTTGTGGGAGGTGCAGGGGGAATAAGCTGAGGCTCTTCAGTAGGGCAGGAAAGCACAGATGGGAGTGTTTCCTTCTTGTTGGTTGAGCCTTCCAGGGAAGCAGTGGGGAAATGGATTTGGGAGAGTCGAGGTGCAGAGCTTGTCTCTGTGCTCTGCAGAAGGCAGTGAGGAGCTCACTCACTGAAGGAGCACCTAAAGGTGAGGATGGGGCTGGGTGAACTCACTGCTAATTATTGTGCTCATTATTCTCCTGGGGAAAGGGTGAGAGCCAAGCCCCTGATCCCATGTCCATGGTGGTCATGCCTCTTTCTGGCAGAGTGATTTAATTTTTCTCTCTTCAATATCCTAAAAAGGTACCACTTGAGGTGAGGGAGGAGAGCCTGTTTTTCCAGGGAACTGCTTCCTATCCTTTCTAACAAGGTCTGTTGTTAAACCTTCATCAATTGCTGCATCTTCTCCCACCCTCCAGACCTGAACTGCTGTCTGAGCATCACTTCATCAGCCCTGGCAAGGGAAGGGACCAATTTGGTGCTGCCCTAAGAGACAAAACACACAGACCTGGGCAAAGTGCTAGAAACTGGAAGCTGAAAAATTGTGCTCTTCTTGTCCCAGGGATAAGCAACTGTGTGATAATCCATAAAAACAGCATTTGCAGGGAAAAGACAGTTGTCCCAAGGGTCTCTGGGACATGAACTCCAAGCTGTGGCTCAAATCTCATCTCTCTCAGTATGTGGGAAAGTGAGGATTGCCTCAAATGTTCCTCTCTGGGAAGAATTTAGAGCCCTTCAGGCTGTTTGGAAATTCACATCCAAAACTAGATTGAGCTCCAGGAGTCACAGTTTAAGCCTATTTTGGTTGGAAAACAAGCAAATCAGAGATGATGTAAGCTCCCTTTAATAGTGGAGGTAACGTGCTTCATTGCCCTATGGTCCCTCCTGAAACAAAATCAGGGCCAGCATGAACCTTGGCTCATCCTTTTCTCCTTTTGAACTGTGAACTGCTCTATGCCCTTTAAACCAGACTTGGTCTGCAACAAGTATATTTATTATCTAGGGAGGTGCTGGCAAGTGCTCATTTTTTCACAGCCATTAATAAATCTGCCTTTCCAAACAAACAGAAGCAAATTTCCTTCCCTTCTCTAATGAATCCCTGGAGGGAATTGTGGATTCTGCATATAAATGGGCTTTGCTCAGATTACCCATTTGTAAGTGTTGTTTATTAATCCCTCTCCTTGCTCAGCCCAGCAGCACAAACACTTCCCAAGCTTCCCAAATCCAAATGTACCAAGGAGCATCTCTCTGTATGTGAAATTCTCAGCTGAGCACAGGATGCTCCAAGGCATTCAGAAGCTGAGCAAACACCCAGTTCAAATCAGCTGGCAGAGGCCTGAGGAGCTCAGCTGGGCATGGTCCTGCTTTTATAGGCAATATCTGCTCCCACCAAGCTCCTTGTTCAGCTTTTTCCAGCCCCACCTCAGTCCCATCTTGCTGGCACCCAGGGGGTGTAAGGTGGGGACAAACCACCTGGGGACTTCAGGCATGTCCTGGCCTCTCATGCAAGGCAGGGCTGGCTGGTGAGGCAGCCAAGGAAGGTTGTGAGGAGTATCTTGTGCCTGAGCCACATCTGATGTGCTTGACACATCATGAGAGAAGGTTTCTTCTGCCTGCCCAGTGTTCAGGTGGCCCTTGCAAGAGGTCCAGGTGTGACACTGTCCTTTTTCTGTCAATATCCCACCACTTACAGTGAAATCCAGGGCTGGAGAAGGGGTTGCAGAGAGGGTGGCTGGGCAGCATTGGTGAGGTCTGGGGAGAATCACCAGGAATCAGTCCTGACAGGATCCCATCTCCATCCCAGACATTTTGGGGTTGGGTTTTTTTGCTGTGTGTCTTTACACTGGCTTGTTTTGTGGCTGTTTAGTCTGTGTTTATGGGCTCTTGAGAGAAGTGGAATGAGATTGGGAAAGGGCTGATGGCACAGCTCCAGAGGAGGACTACACAGTCTGAACCTTATATGTAAACCCTCTAAGTTATGCCATAGCTTTCTATTGCTTCCTGACCATGGCTTTCAAACTGGAGGCTTTTAGGTGATTCATGGTCTTTCAAACAAACAACTACAAAACAACCAACTAACCAAAAAACCCAACAAAAACTGAAATCTGTTTAGTCAAATTTTGTGAACAGTCTAGAGTTTATTCTTTCTGGAAACAATAAGGAGTTGGAGGTGACAAAGAGCAATGAAGAGGACATGATGCAAGATGGTTTAATACCTTTAAACCTGAATGTCCATCTTGAATGGTCACTCAAGTGAACCAAGAAGCTTCTCCTTGTGCCAGCTTTGCAGTGACATTAGGTGTTCACTGTCACCACCTAATCAAAGCTTCATACTCTCACTGCTGGAAACTCAGGTCTGAGGGTAGAATGAGTAATAGATATTGCCTGATCATTTCAAAAACTGTCACTGGGGACTTGGCTTGGCCAAACTGATACACTTCCAGGGCACATCCACTGACCTCACTGCAGTTTCCTCCTCATTGCCAGTTTAAAGGACATATGATAAAACGACAGAAACACTGTCCCCTTCCAGTCCAGTGTGTTCCTCTGAGACAGCAGGAGCCCAGGAATGGTTGTGCTCTCCCTGCCTTGAGCCTCTGAGAGGTGAAGTTTGAATCTGGACGTCCCACCTGACCTCATTTTGCAATGGAAAGTGAAAGTCCAGTTGTGGATAGTCCCAGACTCTGCAATCTACTGGGCTAGTGCCAAGTCATAGTTCCTGCCTAATCTTTCTGAAATGCAATGATACCTTCTGGCTTCACTTTTTCTTTCATTGCATTTATTTGAAAGGACCCCTGGAGATAACTCTGTGAGATCTTCATTTCGTTAAATGCTGAAGATTTATTGCTTAATGTAAAAATTGATGATTATTGCCAAGAAGTCCCAGCAAATGCTGCACAGCTTTATAAGAAACGTTCCATTTTCTTGAGTTCAACAGCTTCTGTGTGCCTGTGGATGGGCAGCTACTTCATTAATCATTCCAGCAGTGCCTTCCCCATGCCATGTGGTTCCCTAAGCACTGGCCCTGGTAATGGGCTGACAAACAGCAGGTGCCACTGGAGGGAAGAGCAGAGATTTGTAAAGCTTTCCTCCCCCCAGCTGGACACAACACACAATTTGACTGGTTAAATGGTTTTTACTGGGTAGTTTTCTGAACTGCAAAATGATTCAGATGGCAGTTTGTGGTACCACCTGGGGTAAGGGACAAGGAGGTTTTGTTTTCTTTCATTTGATTTTGAGCCTCTCCTGATCTTTAGCTTAGGAATAATTGGGGGTTGCAGAGGCAATTCAGGCTGTACAAAATGCAGCTGTGATGATCCCTCACTGGGGGCACTGCCCATGCTTGGGAGGAGCAGTTGTTTCCAACAGAGTAGCATCTCATTTGTCATCTGCTATAACAGAACCAGAGGTTCTAAAGTGCTCCAGCCTGACTCTTCCATTTCTGTGGCCTGACCTAGGTTAGCAAATGCTCAGATAAGGTTGTTTTGCACAAAGAGCACAACCTTGAGAGGTGGGGATGGTTCATACTCTGCTCAGAACCAGCTGAGCTACAAACCCTCAAAATACTGGAGTTTATGGGAAACACTCAGGCCTTGTGGATGCTTTGCTGCCCAAAACCACCCAGAGATGTGTGCAGAGGAAGGAACTCAACGTTGCAGGTGTGCAAGTAAGCCTGGTCATGAGAAGGAAATAAGACAGGGCGAAGAATTCAATTTGCTGATTGTATTTTGTGGATGTGTCTTGAATATATCTGAGCCCAGAATATAACTGGTGTATCAGACTGAGCCATTGAGGTGGGCTGGTGTTGAGACTGGAGTTTTATGTTTTCTTTCCTCTTTAAATGAATTCTAGAAGCTCCTGTTGTGCTGGTTATTTAGCCTGGCTGTTCACTGCCCTTTCTATTCAAGCAAAGGAGGCCTATTGTGTCTGGTAAGAGCTGTTAACACTGAGCTGCAGTGCTTTGTTTCCTTCTTAGGCATTTATGGTGCTCATCCATCAGCTCTACCAAGGCAAAATTTAATAGAGTTTATCAGTGATTTAATCTGAAAAGAGCCAGGGAGTACATTAATGAGTCCATTGTAATGGATGCTTTTATAATGCAGGCAAAACATGGTTTAATTTTGAGAGCAGAGAAATCCCAGGCCAGATACCAACAGTTTTGATTGTACAAATAAGGAGTGTCCCAAGAAAGCCAGTGTGAGCTCCACAGGCTGGGACCCTGCAGGGAGGAACCTGCTTTGTCCCAGGTTGGCACTTTGTGAAGGGGTTTGCCTTGGTGGAGAAGAGCTTGGGATGCAGATAAGGAGGAGAATCAGTGCCATTTAGTGGATCTTTGGTTTACATGAGAAACTCACAGCTCAGAGAGAAAACTTGATTTCTTGGTTTGAAGGAGTGTGTGAGGCCAGGATACAAAAGAAGTGGAGGAATTTGTGGGATACACTTTGTTAGGCAGGAATAATCATTTGAGAGCTCGAGGTTGCTGGTCAGTGACAAGTTCAATAACTCCCTTCTGTCGTTTAACTTCATGTCTGGTGTGGATTTGTGCTTGTTCATCACTGGTTACACCCAAACTCAGTAAACTGTTCTAAGAGGAACTGACATAAACTTCTGTGTGCCCAGAACTGGACCAGTTTGACCAGTCTGAAGTCACTTCACGTCTGCAGCAGCTCTTTGTGAACATGTCCATGTGGAGATTCCATAGGTGCATCCAGAACAGTGTTCCCAGGCTGGGTGGACACAACTGTCCTGTGTCCTTGGCAGTGGGAGGTGGCACTTCAGCCCTGCTCCCAGGCCCTGCTCATGCCCTCCTGAGCAGAAAGACATCTGGCATCTCTAGCTCTGTTTCTGCAGTCCCTGCCTGTCACCAACTCAGCTGTCTGTCTCCAGCTCACTTATTGTCCTTTGTAATTGGCTTTTTCTTAATTTCTTTGGTTATCTCTTGGAATATGTTAAATGAGAAATATGAAGGTGACTTGGTGTAATTATTCTCTGGTGAGTTAATAAGGGTCCTTCAACAAGCACAGAGTGATTATAAACATTAAGTCCAATTAACAATTGGATAACCATTCTGGGGAGAGACACACACGCATGTTTTCTGAACTGTGATGGATTTCTGCCCTTGCAGAGCAGAGTGTGTTTATATTTTCTGTATTTGTGCACTTCCTAGGGGGAAAAATGCCCATAAATACTGAGGAGCATCCCCAGTGCTGTAAGAAAAAGGGTGTGTTTGGACTTCTTCAACCATTAGCCCTGTGGATGGCCAAAGGATCCTCACAGAGGAGAGGCAGAAAGAGATCAACCTCCAGGGAAGTGAAATGGAAAAAAAAATACCAGAATAAAAATGATGAGGAATAGAGAAATTTGCAGGGCCAAAAAAAGCAAAGGTATTAGTAATGGAGTGGATATAACAAGCAGCTGGTCCATGAGTGCAGGAAGCTCCAAAGCAACCGAGGTCAGGTCTAGGTCAAGAGGAGAGGGGAACATGGGCTTTGGCTGAGAAGGGCTTGGGAAGACACAGTACATGAAGAAGAGGGTCAGAATGGTCTTTTAAATGCTGCTGTAGCACTAAAGTGTTTATCAGTCACCCAGAGTTCAGGAATTGCATGGGATCCAAGCTGTATAATCTGTGCATTTACTGAGGAGCTCTAGAACAAGGACATGGAGGAGGCAGAAGGGACAGCCACAGTGCACAGAGAGAAGGGCAGGAGGGGGCTCCAGCCCTGTTCCTCCCTGACAGTCCAGGTCCTGTAGCCTTGAACAGCAAACCCTAATGCAGCCTGGGGAACACAGCACTGCTCAGGCTCTGAAGATCTGCAAGTCACTTTGCCTCTCTGTTTCTTGGCCCCAGCCATAAAAGCCTGCTGGCTGCTGTGTGTTGCTGGCTCCTAAAGACCTTGGCATCTGTGGGCAAGCAAACCAGACAGGAATAGACTGAGAAATCTGCTCTGTACCTTATTCACAGTGTTTACTAAGAAATGGGCTATGAAAGTGATGATGTACTTCAGATGTTGGTGCAAAGGATGTGCTGTGAGACATAAAATATTGCAAAAAAGTATAAATCTACACACCATATGAGCTTCTGATGTAAATGAGAAGAAAAGGGCAGGAATGGGAAATGCACAGGGTCATGTTTGGACAGTTTTGCACAAAGCAGATACTTCTGACAGTAAGTGAGGCAAGAGAGCTCTAAGATGGCAACTGATTTCCCTGCCAGGTATTTGCTACCAAGGAAAACATTCTTTTCTATGCCAGGCTGACCATGCTGAGGACATGGCTCCAGTTACTTGGTTAAATACCCTCCTGCATAGCTGGCTCATGTCACTTGTGCAGCAAGGAGTGATAAAGTGCTGTGAGGTGTGAGGAGTCAGGTCAAGCTGATGACCAGAAAATTTGCTAAGTAAACTGCTATACTTTACAGTATGTGTGAAGGGAGGAGTCCCAAGCTGGGTTTTGGGAGATGAACCAAGAGACAGCAGGTCATTTGGGCAGGGAAAATGCCAGGCTCTGAAATATCCATCCAGAAATACACACAAGGGGCAAGGACTCTGCAAAAACAAGCCTGGGCTCCAAGGAAAATGCCTGTGTGGTGCTGTGCCCAAAGGAGAGGCTGGATTTCCCTGCCAGCTGCCCGTGGGGAGGAGAGTGGAGGGCTCAGGACAGAGCTCTGCTGGTTTCCTTGGGAGGGGTGGAAGTGCTGACCTTGTGGTTGCAAAGAAGGGGGTGAATCCTGAGTAGGAAGGGGAACAAGGAGAGGGGCTGTGGGTGTAGAGTCGCTGGTGTGGACAGGCTGTGGTCCATGATCTGGGCTGTACAGGCCAAATGCAGCTCCAAGGTGGATGAGCATCATAAGGTCATGCTGCTCTGAGGCACAGTTTTAGAGCTCAAAGACATACAAAGATGAAAGGAGTCCCCAGATTAGGTGAGGAAGGGACACGAACTCTCAGCTTTCATGTTGGGAAGAGTTTAATAACAGCATCCCTGTGGTCAGAGCTCTTCTGTCTGACTTAGAGCAGTGCTGCAGGAAGCTATTGCAGAGCAGAAACAGTCATTAAACCTGAGCTATAAAGTGCAGCAAAAGAGACACCTGAAGAGTCACTTAAAGGAAGAGCAAGACAAGGAGTAGAAAGAATGAGGGAGGTAGAAGATGGGGGTTAGAAGCAAAATGCTCAAGGAATTTCCTTGTCGGGCTCTGTCCCTGTAAGGTATCCTTGCTTAGCTTGCTCCCTGAAAACTTAATGCTGCACTGAAAATGAAGTTCCTTCTCCACCAGTTCCTCTTGTAATTAAACAATTGGAAAGAATCCACCTGAAATCCCCAAGCCATGTTGCTGTGCTAAGCCTGCTCTCCTCCTGGACTGGTAGCAGGTCACAAGGGGTTTGGGAGTTGGCTGGCTTGGCTGTGAGTTGTCTCTGATTCATCAGAACTTGGACAGGAGAGGCTGGGTGGGAGCCCAAACCATGAGCACTCTGTTGAAGATTAGTTTGGAAGGCTGTGCTCAATCAGAGCTTGGGCACAGGTGGTTATATTTCAGCCAGTCTCCGGAATAATTGTCTTTTATTAGTTGTCTTTGGTCTCTACAGCCTGTACCTAAGTTGTTCTGCAGGAATGCAAATGGGGTTTAGCTTGGCTCGAGCTCCCCTCTCCACCTGAAATGTTCTGGATTAATACAACCCACTCTGTTTGCCTTTTCATTTCCTGTGTTACTTTGCAGCCCTGGATGATGCCTGTGCTGCCGTGCCCACCTCAGCCTGCAGTGGCACAAGCCAGCCAAGCCTGCTGTGCCCAGGGCCTGGCTGTGCCCAGTGCACTGTCCCACAGTGGGGGGAAGCTCTGGGTCTGCACAGGCTCCTCCAGCACCATCACCCTCCACACCTCTGGGTGGTGGCTGCACTACTTCCATAGGGTTATCCATGGAGCTCCATGTCCACATGGAATGTCTACAAAAGGACAGGCTGGAAAGGAGAGCTCTGGCTCTGCCCAGATTTTGAGTGCTTGTGTGGCACAGGAAAGGGAGGAGGATTTTATGCCCTGGGGAAAACCCATCAACTCATTTCAGATGTGATTTGGTTTCCAATGTGATAAATATTCTATGGGATTTGAGCTGTAGTCCCAGAGCTGAGCACAGACCTGGGATCTGGTCCAATGTCACATTTTCTCTTTGCATTCTCTCTCCACGTTGTCTGGGAATCTCACTCTAGGAGCTATTTTGAGAGAGAAGAGGCTGTGGCTGCCAGTGCCCAGGGCTGAGGAGCTGGTGGGCACAGCCTGCTGCTTCTCTGGCACCTCCAGCCTGTGCCACAGCAGGGTTTGTTACAGAGGAGCTTTAATTTGGACTTGTGGTGAGCTAATTTAGTCCTGTCTGGAGTCTTGGTTGTGTCAAGAGTTATGACACTGTTCATCCCTGCTCTTCAAAGTGCCACCAAAGTGTTTTTTCAGCCTTTTCTATTCTTCATCTGGCGAGTCTTAAACTGGTTTTATTTTTGTTTTTGGGGTTTTTTTGATAGTATATACCACTTCCCAGGCTCTTTGGTTCCTTGCATTTTGGTGATGTTACATCAGGGCACAAAATAGCAACTGTGTTCAGAGTAACCAAAATAAAAGTGACAGAGGTTGTTAATCCAGAAAAGTCAACTGGGGTCAGGAAGCCTTTCCAGCCATTTTGCACAAGCCAGAGATGAGGTTTGAATTGTGCTGCTAAACAAGATGAAATGTGCCTGTGGCCTTCTCCACCATTTCTATGTGAAAATGTTTTTTTTTCCCTTTAACTTTGTGAAGTGCTGCAGCCAAAGTCATTGGCCAGAAGATGCTGGATCCATCTCACTTGGGGTCCAAACACCCATGGCAAATGGAGGTGTCTTTGTTTCTGCAGTGCTACCAAAGCCTTGCATATCAGAACATGTCTTTGAGCAGAGCCTGTTCAAACCCCCCTCCCCTCCTCTGGTGTTTCCCTTGGCACTTCTGCTACTGGTCACAGCCATATCTTGTTTGACTGAGTTGTTCTTCCCTGCTTTCCTTAGCTCTCTTCTCTTTACCAAGTCATAAATCTGGATTTGTGGCTGTGATATTGTTCCCAGAGAAGCAAACAGGGAAAGTGCAGGCAGAGGGTTATGACTTCCCTGGGAGGTGTGACTGAGTGGAAGGATTGGTCTATCAAGTGGAAACCACCTCTGTTTTAAGTGCTGTCTTCAGAGGAAAGCTTTTAATCTCTGCATTCCACCCCCTGAGATGTCACGCTGGCTTTGAGTTTTGAGTCATGTCAGTTGTTTCATCATTTGTATTGTTTGTTTGTTTCATTTTTTTCCTGAGATATTTTTCTTCTACCAACTTGTTTACGAGACTGGATTACCAAAAAGTGGCTTCCCAGGGACCGTCCCCACCTGGGAGCTGAGTGGCTGCACACACAGGTCAGAGTGCCCTCAGACATCCTGCAGAGCCAGTGCAAAAAACCTGAGACAAACAAAAGCAAGTGCATGAGCTTCTTGTGCATGGTGTGGGTCAGGCTGGGTGGGGTCAGGGACACTGTTCAGCTCCTCTTTGTTGTGGTCTTGGTGAGGAGCAGCCTGAGGGGTCAGTGGGGTGGTGTCACCATTTCCAACTGCTGGAACTGCCCTGGAGTTATCCTGGCCTGACTCCATGTGTTTGCTTTAGGTGAAGACTGGGAAAGGGAGCTGTGAGGGGGGATTAAGGGAGTTCAGTCACAGCAAGAGGCTGTCTGCATGCTTTTTAACAAATAGTGAGCAAACCTTCCAACATTTCCAATTGCAGGGTAATAATTCCACACAGCATTTGACTTTCCATTTGCCTGTGTGAATGTGTTGAGTTCAACAGCAAAGGATCTCAGGGCTTGGGGAGTGTCTTCATAGAATCACAGAATGGTTTGGGTTGGAGGGGACCTCAAAGTTTACCTTGTTCCAACCTCCCCACCATGGGCAGGGACTCCTTTCACTAAACCAGGCTACTCAAAGCCCTGTCTATCCTGGCCTTGGACACTGCCAGGGATGGGATCTTGATCATCCATGACAAGGAGGATGGGAGAGCTTCACCTCTTACCCTGCTGCAATGTCCTTGGCCATTGCAAGTGGCAGTGCTGCCCTTCCCCTTGGGCACACATTGCCCTCCTTTCTCCTCCTCTCTGATTAGGAATTCTCTCAGGGCAGCCACTGCCACCAGCTCAGGCTCACTGAGCAGAGCCTGAACACAACAAAGCCTCACAACTCCACAAATGCCCAAAACAAATACTTTAATGCACATTATGGGTTCCTATCATCTGCTGGGTACAGATAAACTGCAGAGTGGTGGGAGCTGAGATCCTGAGCATGCAGCAAAGCCAGGATCAGCATGGACCAGTCTGGCTGTGCAGTCCTGTGCAGTAACTGCTGTGTATCTTCCACTGCAGGAATAAAATAGTTAGAGAAAGAGAATGGTTAAGGCTACTTGATGAAGCCTTCAAAATCCTTGGGCTTGGGGCTATTTACTAAAAGGATCTTTTGACAGTCCTTGCAGCTGTAGAAACATTTGTGTGCTGCACTGGGGCTGGGCTGGAAGCAGCAGAGTGGGCAGAGTCTGTGAAATGGAACCTGGCAGAAACTTTCAAGACCGTTTAGCACTCAAGTTCTCAGGGAACAGCCACTGCAAACAGCCTCTGAGGGAGTGTCCCAAAGGAGCAGAGAGGGGCCCAGACCTCTCTTCTGGGGAGCAGGCCTTGAGTCTCCACTCCCTACACCTGGTGGGCATGAGCTAAAGAAATCTATCCTGCAGCTTGAGGAGGAATTTAGCAGATTATGTATATTCTGGATTTACCACAGACAAACCAATTCACCTGCTTTGGCTCCAGTGGCACTGTGTGATGTCTTTGTCCCTTTTCCTTTTAATTAACCTGAATTGTGGTTCCTGGTCCCTGAGCAGCAAGCTGGGCTCAGGTGTGGCTGCAGGGACTCCTTCCTTTGCCCCTCCCCAGCAGGTGACAGCATCTTACCTGTAAGAACCCTCACACTCTGCTTCCTTCAAACTCTCCCAAGTGCTGGAGATGGGAAATTGCCACGGATCAGCAGCTGGGAAGCTGAAGGAGGCTCTGGGTATATGCAAAGAGCAATCAATGCAAATTCAGAAATCTAAGGTGGCAAACTGTTGGGGAGTGGCAGATCAAACCCGTCACTGGAGGGTTGTTTATTAGAGATTGCATTTTCATAATGATTATCATCGTATATTAAAGCCTCTGGTTAATTCCAGTTTTCCTCCTCACAAATTAGGAACAGTTGCATTAAGGGCTGATCTAGAGGCAAACAGCAGCTGTACAGAACGTAGGTAGGAAATGGGTTGGTGTTTGGGCAAAGCACTTGCACGGGCCAGGAGCCCCAAGGAGAGGAGATCCAGCACCCCTTGGTCCCCTGCAGTGAGGATGAGCACCAAACTCCACCATCAGCCACTGCAAGGTACCAACAGCTCATCTCACCCTGGTTTCAAGGAGGAAAAGGATTTCTGGTACTAACAAGTGGTTTCCAAACTGTTGACCCTGAGTGGCTTCAGACATCATGGTAAGGGGGCTGCAAACCTGCCTGGTGGTCATCTGTGATGACAAGTTTGAGCTCTCAGCTCAAGAGTATTTGGGAATTCATTGCTCTCCATGTTTATAAAAGTGGTTTCCGCTGACGTAGCCACAACCAATGCATTACTGTGGGTAAGGCTGGAACTAATCCAGAGTGAAGATTTGCCCAGTATTTGGTAGATTTTGTGACTTATGGCAGGTTTGCAAAACCATGGCAGCAATCACTTTGGCCAAAAATTTATATGATGAGTTTTTCTTCATTCCAGTGAATTATCCATGAACATTTTAAAATTTGATGATGCTTATATATGAGTTAAAGTAGTTGTGACACTTGCATATAATTTAAGGGAGTTCACAAAATAACTTCTGGTTTGTAAATTGGAGCGACTGGCGCAGGAGCACATCTGGAAAACCTGAGCCTGGATCCCTGCTGGTTAGTGCTGGCTGGCACTGCACACACAGCCTGCTCTTTGTGCAGTTTGGAGTGTGACCAGTTCAAACTTTTTACAGCAAAAAGAGTTTTCTGGAGCAGCTTTAAAATGAATGTCAACAGATCCTTAGCTGATATGCAAATAAAGGAATTATCTCTCAGAAGAAAGACTTTTCCTTCCTATTGAAGGAGTGAGACTCGTTTTGCTGCTTAGAACAATCACATCTCCAACCCCTGCATGTCCAGATCTGATAACCTTGGCAGTGTGTTGCTTTGAAATGCTCTGTTTTGGAAGATGGCATTTGCAGAGTTGCTGTTGAAATCTCAGCTGAAGGAAGTAACAGTCTCATCATTCCCCTGCCCAATAAAACATATCAGGGAAAGGAGGAAAACAGCTGGCAGACTGAGGCCTGCTCTGACTCCAGCCAGACTCCTGAGCCCACCCTCCTGGCTGCCAAAGCAGCTGCTCAGAGTATGAGGGATTCTGAATGGGGTTAGCTGGGAATTGGAAACAGGATCTGTGGATGTGTCTGGTGAAGTGTCTCATGGCAAATGTGCTGGCTGGCAGGGCCATGAGTGTGATGGTGGTGCCCATGCCAGCTGTGGTGAGTTACAGCTGGAGCTGCAGGACCAGGGCACAGCAGAGGCTGCTTATTCCTCAGCTTCAGCCAAGAATGGTCTTTAGTCTATAACTCCCTGAAGGGAAGTTCTGACCAGGTGGGGGTTGGTCTCTTCTCCCAGCCACTCAGCAATAGGACAAGGGGGCACGATAGGCTCAAGCTCTGCCAGGGGAAATTGAAGTTAGAGAGCAGAAAAAAAGTCTTTGCAGAGAGAGTGCTCAGGCATTGGAATGGGCTGCCCAGAGAGGGGGTGGATTCCCCATCCCTGGAGGTTTTTAACCTGAGCTTGGCCGTGGCACTGAGTGCCATGATCTGGTAAAGGCACTGGAGTTGGCCCAAGGGTTGGACTTGATGATCTTGGAGGTCTTTTCCAACCCAATCCATTCTATGATTCTGTGATTCTATGATTAGTGCCTTCTCTCCGGCACTGAGTCCTTGGAGAGCCCGTGGCAGAAGGGAATGGGACTGTCACACTGTGGGAAGCTCATGTGTGTCACTGAGCACTTTATGTCTGGACTTGCTCGTGGCTCTCTTGCCCTCCACAGCCACAGGGTATCAGCAGTATCTGCTCTACTGAGACCTGGGGGGAGATTCATCCCATCTATTCCAGCATTGGAAAGCCAGACTGGCTTGCAAATGGGGCAGCTGGGGTACCCTGGAGCCTAGGAAGACAGGCTGCCTCCTTCCTCTGGAGAGCCAAATCAGGGTTGGGCAACTCACCTTCCCCTGGGAGACCAGTGAAGACTGCACACTCATTTCAAGGTGGCAGAAAAATGGCTAGAAATAATACCCTAGAAATGTGGTTGTTGCCTCAGAGCTGTGTGGTGTATTGGCAGCCAACACTCCTGAAAGCCACAAGACATCAGTCCTGAGACCACTGTCCCCTGTTCCTGCTGTCCCCAGGGAACACTTGCCCTGGGACAAAGCCATGTGCATGATGAACATGCACTGGCTCTCTTCAGCCTCAATTTCTGTTTCTGTTGCAGCAGACTGAAGCACCGTGAGACCTTGGCCTGTGGTTTGCTCTCCTGTTTGATCCCTTGTGAGGGTTCTCCAACCCCATGATTTAAACCAGCTCTCTGTAGTCCCCTGTTTCTTGGTGCAAATGTTCATATTGATGGAGAACCTTTTGAGGAGAGTGAAGGTTTGTGTTTGGGGGAGATTCCACTGCCATTTGCATTGGTCCAAAATCTGGTGTCAGCTGCAGAGGAAACCATTAGCAAAGAAATTCTCCAGGCACCCTCAGCGCATGTTACTCTTGTTTGCTACTGCTCAAAGTCAGCATCAGTGGAAATTCCAAGTCCACTGGATCTTCCTGCTGCTGCTGCTGTGGGGCTGTTCCTGTCCCCACAGCTGTTGCTGAGGTTTAAGAACTTTGTTTAGTCCATGAGTCTGCCCTCAGCTGTGACTGTCAAGGATTTTTCTGCAGTTTGTAAAGTTGCCCATTCATATAAATGCATCTGCATGGTTTCCATGGGAACATCTGCTCCACTCTGGGAAATGTCACCTGTCTTTATGAATAAATATGAAATCTTGCTACCTCTGAGAGCCTGGGCTGGAAGGGGAGAGGCAGCTGCCTAAGAAACAGCATGTGAGGGGCCAGCACAAGCCCTATGTCAGCAACAAGGGTGAGGTTTGGGGAAGAAGAGACTCAGGGCTGAGCTGGGGCTGAGCCCTCAGGTGTAGTGTGCTTGGAGCAGGATTCCTGAGGAGCTGAGAAGGTCCACACTTTTCATCTATTGACAGAATCAGCAAGGTGTCACAGGTCTTATTGTCACTGTTAACTGGTGTGGTCTCTTGTAAGCAGCTGGTGTTCCATGCTGAGAGCACAAAGGTCTGGAGTGAAGGTTTTTCAGTTATTTGACAGTTCATAAAACCAGCCTGTGACTCAAGAGACTGTTTTTGCAGCAGCTCTGGAGATTGAGGGGGGAAAGGACATGATGTTCTTTCAGTATGGAAGGAGGCAGGTGAGGAGCTTCGCCTGGAGCTGGAGCCCATGCTGGCAATAGGAGCAATTTTTAAATTATTTTGCTTAACCTTTACATTGGAGAGAATTAAACATAGGAGTGAATACTTCAGGAATGTTTTGTTTTTCCTTTAGAGGATAGTGTCCATAGGAGGGTATGGAAGCATTTAAATTTAGGTGTCTTCATCCACACATCAACCAGGCAGCTCAACCAGCTGGTTCTCCCTGCAGCCAACTGCACCTCTGACCTGGGTTAGGTGCCACTACTTGGGTAACCTTGTTATGAGATTAATTCTGTCAACTCATTTGTGCTTGCAAGTGTTTAACCATAACCTTAATGAATCACAAAGCAGCCAATAAGGATGGATTAATGTTGGGGGGTTTTTTTGTTTGTTTGTTTGGATTTTTTGTGAGGAGTTTGGTTTTGGTTTTTTTCCACTACTCTGAATATTGTCCCAGAGACTCAGCTTTGTGCAGACTGGCAGTTCAGAGTTGTGTCTGTGTAGAGCTCTGCAGCAGAAACTTAATATACAGCTTAGCTGTCATCTTTAGAATCCCCTTGGGATTTGTGGAATTAGAAAGGTAGCTGTAAATATGAAGTAAAATGTAGCTGTAAATGTTCAGGACCCACTGTGGTCCTGCTGTGTCCATGGAGGAGACATGCCAGGAGAATGGACCTGAGGCAGAGCTGTCAAATTGACTGGAATTCTCACACCTTTTCATTGTGACTTCTTTATCTGCCTGGCTCACTCCAGGGTAGCTCCAGGGCACCCTGTTCTGTTTGTCAGGGAGAGCCACAACCTCTTCGTGGCAGGGCTGCAGCCACCTCTGAAAAATGTCCTGAGAACATCAGTCACAGGCTGAGGGACCCTTATTTTCTGCTGACTTTTTAGAGTATTGTCTTCTTTGTATTTTCCTTGGCTACCTTCTCTGACTGTCTCTTGTTTTCTCCATTTTAATCTTGCTGGTTTTCTCTCTCAGCTCAGTCATGTTTGTGCTGTGGTTCTGTCTCAGGCTCTCTGCTGGCCTGGGCGCTGGGTCTGACTGAACCCAGGGTGCCACCTGAGAGCAATCACCTACCCCTACTCCCAGTCCTCCATCAGACCTATGTGGAGTGATGTTTTCCTGGCTTTACTAATTCCAGAGAGTATTAAACTTGGAGATGAGAACTGCAAGCAGAGCCAGGGAACAGCCTGTGGCAGCACATTTGTTACTGAGCATCCATGTTAAAACAGGAGAAATTCCATGTTGTCTGCCACTTTTAATGAAGCCTGAACTTCCAGAGGGGATGCTCATTTAAGCAGGAGGGATGTGCAGAGGGACACATTGTGGTGGGTCTGAGCAGCAGAGACCAGCAGAGGAATCCCTGGTCTGCTGCTTTCCTCCTCCTTGCTTTGTTGAGAAATTCCAGGTATTGCAGAAGTGAAAATGTGAAGTGATGGGGCAGCATCCGGTGTCTGCTGGTGCATCCGGGCTCCTGGAAGCATCTGTGTCTGGTGTTCCCTGTCTGTGCCAACCACCACCCCCTCAGTGCTCACTGTGCCTGTGCCTGCTGGCTGTTACTGGCAGGTCAGGCTGGGATTGATTTACCAGGAGGAGGGAGAGGCTCCCAGAGTGGGAGTGTCTGTATCCTTGATGCTGTTAGAGCTGGTGTGGTGCCCACATGCCACAGATACCATGCAAGGATGGAGAGTGAGGATCATTTCAGGAGAATGGAGTTTGATTTTCCATCTCTTCTCAACACAGAAGAATTAAAGTAACATGAGTCCTCCTGAGTGACAGCAGAGCCCTCTTATGCTGTTGTGGGCTGGGGCCAAGTTCCTGCTCTGGAGCTGTGTGAGGGCTGGAAATAGCGGGTGAAGGCACGAACTGTTCCCTCAGCTCTTTGTCTGCATCACAATTTTTGCCAAGGTCAGCACTGTGATGCCAACCCAATTCCCCTCCTTTCAGCTGATGGCTTGGGGCTGAAGGGATGCAGAGGCTCCCCAGAGCCACCAGCTCTCTTCCTGGAAGATTGACTCACCCTTGGTCTTTGAAGCTGCATCCTGGTGTTTTCCTTTGAATTATCTTTCTGGCAAGAACTTAGTCACTTTCCTTTCTCCTCTGTGGTTACAGAATGACCCTGCCCACTGGGCACTGCTGGGGTAAGGCTGGCACAGGTGGTGACATGTCTACCACAAATCACACTTGGGTGTTGGCTTTCCTGTTGTGTGCCACCCTGGGTGTGCTGCAGTTTTACACTCACAGGGCCAAAGGCTTTGCTTTGGTGTGAGAGGTGCCCTGAGGACCAGCAGAAGCCACCACTCTGATACTGATCTCAAGCTGTGAGATGTCTCCACTGTGCTCCTCATTGCCACGTGCCCTTGTGTCCTGACTCTGACACCACATCCCTTCTCTGCCTTCCTCACCCTAGGACTTGGCTTTCAGCTCAGAAATGCTCAATTTTAATCTTGGACTGCTAATTTTCAGGAGTTTTCACCATTTTCTCCCTCTTTCTTTTTTTCTGGGTCTCCTCCTGATGTCCCTTGTCCCCACCAAGAGAGGTCTGGACAGCAGCTGCTGAAAACAGCTCCTGTTGCATGCAGCTTTTTGTTTGCCCTCTTTGCCTTTC
Source organism: Pithys albifrons albifrons (assembly GCF_047495875.1). Taxonomy (NCBI): domain Eukaryota; kingdom Metazoa; phylum Chordata; class Aves; order Passeriformes; family Thamnophilidae; genus Pithys; species Pithys albifrons. Next base: position 8,522,905 of record NC_092476.1, on the reverse strand, counting down.
AGATGGTAACAACTCTGAGAGTTTTACATCATTTACACCCTCCCATCTCACGAGGAGTTTCATAAAATGGCTGCACAAATCATGACCACTCATAACCAAGCACATGCAGCAGCATGGCTGTGTCAGGAATGCCATGCAACCCCCCAAGACTTCTCTTGAAAAGCCATCATCAAGCAGCCTGTCCCACCCTGGCCTCCTGAAGACCACAGGCTGCTTCACACTGGATGCATTTTGGCTCCCTGACTGGTTTATGGCCACCTTTTTAGTGTGTTATTTAAGATGTGTTTTGCAACATGACTACTTTGTGGCTGGTTTTCTGTGTGTTATTTGAACTTGGGTAGGAAAATGCTGTGATCCATCACAAGCAAAGCCCACAGACACATTAAAAGCACAATTAATTGTCTTCTAGAACTACAAAACAACTTCTGTCTCTGTACAGGTTTATCTCCCATCCAGTATCTTTGTCTTCCATCTAATAACAATTAAATGTATCTTTGAGGGCATCTTTTATCTTAAAATTTGTGCATCTTTTATCTTAAAATGGTTTAAGCTGGAGGATAGTTTAACACCTAAAACAAAAGCTGCCCAACTCTAAAGCCACCATGTCAGAAGGGATAATTTTTTATATTAGGGCACGTTTGCAGGTTTCTCTGTGATAGGGGCACATTGATTTTGGAGCACAGACTTGCCTACACATCTAAATTATATTTAATTCCTTTATATAAGGTAAAAAGCTAGTCTGGTCTATCACTTTATTAAAAGGCATTTAAAATCTTGTAGGACCAACCAAAGTTCAGGCAGCTACAGCCAGTAAATGAACTGACACGGGGCTTTGCAGCAGCTTCTTCAGATGTTGGATTAGCTGAGGTTCTGCTGCTTCATTTTTCTGCTGTAGGTCACAGAGGCTCCGAGTCACTTCATCAATGACTGTTGCAGCAATGGGCTCTTGGCAGGATGAAAAAAGGTAATGCCCCAGTGGAATTTTTTAGCTGTTTTTAACAATAAGGCCAAATCTCCAAAGGCAAATGCTTTTGTGCTTGCTGAACAAGACAAAGGCAGGTGGGTGGGCAAGGATGCAGCTCTCTGAAGGATGATTTACAGAGGGCCAGGGTGTGCCTTGCCACTGTATCTTGCTGGAATTTGGCTTATTTTGCCCTGCTCTGCTTTCCCGACTGTAGGAATGTGTCTGTTGAGCAAAGCAGAGCTGCTGCTGGGATGAATAATTCACACAGCAATCAGCCATGGCAGGAACTTTCAACATTCAATCAGAATTTTTTTCTTTTTTAAATTCAGGCTATTGCTGACCTAATTTATCTAGAGGATGAGCTTAGTCTATCCGGACAGAGAGGGATTAGTTTAACATCAGAAACGGCGGGGAATGATGTGATAATGAAATATTAAACCCTTTTACTGCTCAGTGCTGCTTCCCCTCCCAGGGAGGGCACATCCTGTGCTGCCTGTCCCTGATGGCCATCTGGCATTGGGTTGAACATGTGGCTCAGTACCTGGAGAGTTGGATGAGGACACATTTGGACACATTTGAGCTTTGCCACTGCCCTAAGTGAATGAGGAGAAGCTGCTTCCCTTCTCTGTGTCTGTGCTGCTTCTGCTGTGGATTCCTTTGGCAGCTGAAAACACAACAGCAAAGGTTTGCTCTGGAAGCACGTGCAGAGACCTCAGCAGTGTGGATATTCTGAGGTGCTCTGGCTGCAGAGATGTCCTTAGGGGCAGGAGTGAACTGTGGCTCTCTTTGGTGGCTTCATTGTTCTTTGTGCTGCTGCTGCTTCCAGGTGGATTTGTTTTCTTCCCCTGGTAGACTGGAATATGAAAAGCATGGCCTGTTTTGGGAGCAGGAGGAAGGCCCTGAGGAATGACCAAGACAACCTGTGGCACAGCAGAACAAAATTCATCCTGTGACAGCCAACAAAGCCTCACTTTTTCTGATTATTTCCTGCATTTCCTTCAGTGCACCTTTCACTGGGCACTGTGTAATTAACAGCTTCAATACCAGTCGTACTTTCTTTAACTCCTAAGTTGCTTCTGAATAAAACATTCCCTCTTTATAAGACATAAAAGAAGACACTGTGTATGACTTAGGGAACTGCTGGATGTTTTCATACCTCATAAGACTGTGGAGGCATCAGCAAGCCCCAGCAGTGAGTGCAGGAAGCCACGAGCATGGCCTTTACTTTGCTGCAGCAATACCACGTTTTACCCTTGGTTGTGGAATGGTGTTGGCCTGGCAACTCACTTTGAAAACGTTTTGAAGAAATGAGAAGAAGCAGAATTACTATAAAATGTCTTTTTTTCCCTATAGTTGAAACAAGGGTTGTGATAAAATGCCCTGCAGCTGATGGTGGGATATTTGCTGAGCATGCTGGTTCTTTTTTGATCTCAGATGTTGGTGCTTTTCCTGGCTGATTGCTTTGGTTTCCTCTGGGGGTTTCTCCCCATGACTTTGAGCCACTATTGATACTGCTGCTAACCACTGCTGCTATATGTTCTCATTTTGTGCTTTATCTGTGTGTTTTCTTGCCTACTGCAGATCTCTGCTCTGGCACATCCTCCTGCCCCCTGAGATGGCTCAGGAGTCCGTGCTGGATGTGGGAACAGCTTCATTGCCACATCCACTCAAGGTGAAGTGAATTGTGTGCGTCCTGCAGGTCTCACATATTCCTCCTCAGAGCTTGTAGTGCTTGTAGCATAAGATTTACAGAGAGAAAACTTTTGCAGGTTGACACTTTTCCCAGCCCCTACTGTACCCTGAGTGCTGCCCTCCAGCAGCAGCCTCCTTGTGCTTCCCATTGACCTGAGATGGTTCTCAGCATACTCAGCAGCTCTGCCTCAGCTTGTTACATGTTCCTAAATGCCAGATGAAGTTCAAGGGAGAGCAAGTGAAGTTTTTAGTTAGTGAGATCAAAGTGTGAAGAACATGAGGCTTTCACTGTAAACTGGAATTATAAGAACAATCGTTCCTAGATAATTGGATTTTTTTTCCAGTTGTTTTGCTCTATCCTTTCCAATTCAAGGTCTTCTGAGTTGTGCTGTGGGCTGGAGAAGTTTTCACACACTCCTCATCCTTGGCATAAGGAGAATTGAGTTCACATCTCCTTCCCATAATTGTTTTTTAAATTGCTTCTGCCCTGTTTTGACTGAGATGGCTTAATGGGTATTCCTGGGCTCTTGCTAGAATAACAGTTGTTGGTTTTTGCAACATACAGCAGGCAAAAGGAAGAGGTTAATTATAAATGCTTTGTGTGAAGCTTGGGAAGTGCAGGGTGTTAATTAGCAATGCTCTGTGTAGAGAGCCCGGGACTTTGGGTACATTGTCAGCACAACTAACAAGGTGCTTTATCTGGGTATGTCTCTGTGAGCCAACATGCCCATCCCAGAGCCCATGCTGGGATCTTGTGTGCTGCTAACTCCCAAATCAGGCAAGAATGGCACAAAAGCTGACATGGTGTGTGCTGAAGAGTTTGGCTGAGGACACAGGGCTGAGGGAAGGCTCTTGTGAGGGTGTCAGGGGAGGTGTGGAAAGTGAGAGCAGCTGGAGATGGCCTGGGGAGCCTGGTTATCCCTCCTGGGAATTCTGCTTTGAGCCAATAGCTGAGAGAGAATCCAGTGGGTGAGGGAAGGATGGTGAACAGCAGGAATAGGATGTTCATCCCTGCTGAGTTGGGGACAGGACTGTTTGAGCTGAGTGTGCTACCAGGGCTCCTTCCTGGAAGGATGAGCCCACATGAAGTTATTTTTACAGTGGGAACAGTGTACAGAGGGTCATAGGACATTATATCCAGCCTTGCTAAGCTACTCTTGTTCTAATGTTAGCAGTCACTGGACTCCTCCCAAAATCACAGAGGAATCCCTCACCCCAGGATAACCTCAGCAGACTTGACTTGCCAGGACAAGTGAAGCTTAAGTGCCAGGTAAAGCCTCGTGCCTTGGTGCAGTGCCCACTGTATCCTTATGGCATTACCCAAAGGACTGACACGACATCCAGGTGCTCTGGAGGACCAGAGGAGGGGACAGAGGTTCTGGCTGCTGTGGCTTAATCAGGCCCTGCCTGCAGGGTGAGACTGGCCATCTGTTTGGAGCTATCACCCAGCAAGGTGTGAGTTGGGACAGTGCCAGTCCTGGACAGGGACCCTGCTCATGTGGGCAGTGAAAGAGGAGTGACAGCTGAGTCAATTCTCCTCCGTGGTGGGGCTCATGACACAGTGAGTGATGAGTGGCTGTAACTACTCTTGACCCACCTCACCTGCTTAAGGAATTTGTTTGAGAGTCCTTTTCCAGTTAGAAACCAGAACTAACAGGGGAGATAAAATTTGACTCATGTCATCTGTCATCATCACATCAGAGGAGAGGAAAGATAAATAAATGTGAGAAGATGCCTTGAGCTTTCATTTAAAGTGACTTCGATTGTTCCATTGAGCTGACAACCCACTTTGATGCATTTTATACTTGCACACTTCAGCCACATTATGACAGTCAGTCAAGGCTCTAGTACTGCTGCTGTTCCCCTGGAGAGGCTGATAAAATCTGAGAGAAGCCGTAAGGCTTGTTCATTTACTGCACAAAATGTTCCAAAGCTCAGTGTTTATGACCTGTGCTCTCATCCTGCTTTATTTTCGTGCTCTTTGCTGCTCAGTGCAACTCAGCTGTCAACTGAAGTACACCCCAAATCACAGAAATTTAGCATCCATATGCTTACAGATGAGTAGTGAGTTTGAAGGTCTGTGTCCTGCTCTGTGAGGAGCTTTTGCTCCCCCTGGGTTGCACAGCTGGATAGATTCTGGTACCTCTGCGAGCTCAGGTGTCCCAGCATTGCAGTTCAGGCTCTGCACAGCACTTCAGCTTCCTCTGGGTTCACCACAAACACATCTCTGCATATGTGGAAATGAGGTCAGCTGTACGTTCTGGGGGAAGGGGCAGATTTGGCTTTATTCCCTTTGGGGAGACTGTTGGCATTTCTTTTAACTCCCAAATCTTTGTGTGTAGTTTAGGTCATACTTAAGTTCTGTTATCAGGGCACCAGCCACAGTACCCCCAAATCTTCTGAAACCTTCTGTTGATGCTGCTGCTCCAATCACAACTCCTGCTCCCACACCCTCATCCCATGCCCTTTCCCTTGCAGTTCTCAGCTGAGGGCTGGGAAGGCCACTGGAGTCTGGGGAGAGAAACACTGAGGACACGCTCAAAAGCACCAGTATGTTTAGTAATTCTTACTTGGAAGGTTTGGGGACTTATCCAGACATGGCCACTCTGAAGGTCTCTTCCATAGTGTGTAGCTGAGCACTTGTGCTCTGTGCAAGAACTCAAATCTGTGACCAATTTAACACAAGACTTTATTTTTTTAAGTGTCACAAGCCACAAGGTTGTGGGGCTGGTTTCTGTGCTCTGGGGTGTGTTTCTAGGAGGGATATTAAAAGTTAATTCCAGAAGCAGCATCTTTTGGAGTGGCCACTGCAGAATCTTTTTTTTTTTAAAGCTTTGGGCTTTAGAACTCTGCAAATGGAACAAATTCCTGTAACAGCTGCCCTAGAAATCTCCTAACTTGTTTTGTACCTTCTTATCTTTGTTATAGATCTGTATATAGATCAGTGCAATTATTTATGTAGAGGAGATCAGTCTCCCACTGTGGTTTTCCTAAAAAAGCTGCGAGCAGCTCCTGTGATCTTCTGGTCAGTCATAAACTTTCCAGCTGAAATCCATGTTTGGTTCTATTATTAAAGGCCCTTTTAGTGGGTTATAACCTCCAGCCCAGCTGGAGGCAATTATTATCTGATATGTACCCTGAGTAGAACATAATTATACTTGTCACTAAATGGCACTGTGTAAATTAGTCTTTAATTGCTACGCATCAAATGAGCAGCTACTTGGTCAGTTTTCTGTGGAGATAAAGAGTTCCAGTATTAACTTCATCACTCTGGCATCTGCCTTCACCCTATTCCTCACTTGTTCTCTCTAGTGCTTAAGATATAATTTTATGTGATGAAACCTTTTTAAGGTATTTGGCTTTTGCCCTGTAAACCCTCTGTTGGTCTGAATTATGATGGTAGAGAGTTTAACGTTAAAAACACAGGGAGTAATAGAAAAGAAATGTCCTTCAAGTACTGCTGTCAAGGTATAATTATTGCATATCATCTGGGGCCAAAAACGCTTTTCTGGCTGGTATGTTGATAAAACAAGGACCATCAGAGGGGCTGAGGAATGCAAGCCTTAAGCATGATTTAGTTGGGCTGTGCTTTGGGTTTTTTGCCTTAGTATGGGGTAGATCACTGCCTTTGAACCCTATTGATGTGCATGAACTTTTTAGCCCTGTTAACCCTTGATGAGTTAGGAGTTAGCAGAGGGGAGGAAAAATCTGCTCACCGCAGTGCAAAGCTGTTTGTCTTATTTGGGAACATCTGGAGGCCAGGCCTTGGAGCAGACTGATTCCTTTGGCTGCACTCCCATGCACTGGCTGTGCTTGGGATGGATTGACACGTATCCTGCTTGTTCCTGCTGCTCAGGCTGGGGCAGGGACTCTCTGGTCCATGCCCTTGGCACTGGGGGAACTTCCCCAAGCTCTGAGGGTCAGTTCTGACTTCTTCTCACCCCAAGCAGCCTTGCTTGCTTTCCACCCCAGTGCTGGCAGATTGAGGAGCCCCTTCAAGAGCCTCCGTTCTGTGGCACTGGGGCAAAATCCAGATGTGGAGTGGAAACCTGAGGGCAGAAATGCTGGAGAATGTGTTCTGTCCATGTGCTGGCTTTGGCTGTCGACAGTCCCAACTGGGGTTCTGCCCACCCTCTCTGGTGGCACAGGCAGCCCTGGCTGGCAGCCTGGATGGCTCCTGGAGTTTGCTTTTCTGTGCTTCTGTCCCTGTATCTGCTGCCGACACCAGATACCCTTTGGCAGAGAGGCTGTGAGGAGCAGCCAGCCCAGCAAGGGTTTACATTCCAGGGCAGCAATTTCTAAAGCAGCTTATGCTGTGAAGTGTGGACAGACTGTTCAAAATAACAGGAGGAATGTTTTCAGTCAGAGAAAACCTCCAGTGTGTTGATGTGAAGCCTTTCCAGTCCCCTTCCTCAGGGAGCAAGGTCTGCAGCAGAGCCAGCCTTCCTGTCCTGGGGAGGGGCTGCTGCCCTGGCCTGGAGCTCAGGCATTAAATTCAAGGAGTTATTCATGCGAAGTTATGTACCTGTGTGTTATAGTCCACATGTAAGGTCAGTCAAAAGCCAACTTTTCAAATTCCTTGCAGCCTGTGACCCGCCCAACATGGTTTTGATTTGGATTCTTTCTGGTGGTCCTTCCTCCAGTCATTTGCTGTCTGATGAGGAAATGATGGATCAGGAAGACCCCAAATGGCCTTTTTAGTTTGTTCTTTTTCATTATCTTGTTCTTTTATCCTGCCCTTATCTTTGGCACAAGACTTTCTCGGGATGAATGTGGCAATTCAGGGGCTGAGGGCTGGCACTGAATCCATGGGAGCAGGAGCATTAACCTTGAGCTGAGCCAGAATTCTGGTTGGGACTGGCTTAGGTATCACAGAATGGCAGGAGAAAATGGACCTGGGGTTCTCTTTGTCTTGTTTGTCACATCTGGGAGCTAATCTGTGCAAACTGAGGGGCTGGCAACTTAACAGGATATATTTTTTTAAAGTAAGATGAGGATTTCCAATGGTCCAGGGATTTCAGATTGTCTAAAATATTCACTTTACATCTGAGACTTGAGTCAGCAGAACAATGTCCTGTTGTGATAGGGCAATGACAGTTCTGGCTTTAAAAGTCCTTGCTTGACATCTCTATGGAGTCATTATTTCTGCCTTGTGTGTACATCAAAAAACATAGATGGGTTTTGACATTTATTTTTCATATATTTGGCACGTTGAAATCTCAGTCAAGGTGCTATTTAAGTGATGAATTTAATGTTATCCAACACTGGGGAAATTCAGGGCTGTGGCAAGGCCTCCCGTGGTTTGGAGCTGTAGACCCTAAATGAGACCTCACCACACTGTCTTTAATACATTCCAACCATGAAAGTCATTGCAGACCAACCACATACACGTGCACTGGTCATGAGAAGTCTTGGCAGACTCGGTGCCCTCAACAATGAGCTGCCTCTGTCTGCCCTATGGAAAGAAACCAAAATGTGGTCACAGCTTCCCACTCCGATGGCTTTTGCTGCTCCCCAGGGCTCTTCTGCCACCTCTGCCTCCTCCAGGGCAGGGATTGCTTTACTCCATCCTGACCAAATGTTGAAGCTGGTCACTTTATTTGCCTCGTGGGTGTTGATCACACAATCTCCATCCAAAAGTGAGGGTACATCTCTCCTCTGTTGACTCCTGTGTGCCAGGAGCTCCAGGATAGCAGCAAACCTTCTGGAACTGCAAGAGACATAAATCTCTATAATTACCCAAACCAATTTTCCCAAGCTACCCTTTGAGAGGTTTCTCACTGTCATCTGTGACAAGTGAATCTGTGAGCTCCTTCAAAGCAATGCCTTTCAAAACCTGCCACACTTTCCCTTCAAGCTGCTGTCAGGGACTTAGTGATGGGTCAACATTTATTAAACATGGACTTCTGTAGCCTCCAGCTTGCAATATCTGCCCTTAAGCCCTGCCTGGGAGATCAGCAGGGCTTTTGGTGGCTGGTTGCAATAAACTAGATTTTCCTCAAGGTAAATTTATTTTTTCCAGAAGAATTACTGATGGTTTCCTTTCATTCAGGTTTTCTAAATTAGACATGGATGCAAAGAGTATAATTTCTGTGGGATGGCTGCCACAGAGCCTGCCACAGAGCAGGGAAAGTGTGTCAAATTAAATCTTGCATTTGCTCCTACTGGTTTTTGTGACCTTGTTTGTGGTTAAATCCCCAAATACTGGAGCTAATAACTTGCTGACAGGAATGCCTTTGGGAAAAGTTACTGTGAGTGATTATTTGCAGGGAGCAAATGTGTCAATTTGCAAGTGTGAAAATTGCCATCAGAAAACCAGGTCTGTGAGTGTGTTTCATCTGGCTGGGGACCTGCAGAAATCCCACTGACACCAGTGGCCAGTCCAAACTGAGCGACAAAAATCCAAAAATCTATCTGAAGAAATGCCTGCTAGAAATGAATCCAGTTGAGTAATTGATAACTGGGTCTTTGGTAAATCACAAAAGGAGAAGAAGGAAAGTAGATGGAAGAAAATACTGTGTTTGCTTCACTCTGAGACATGGCTATGGCCACCTTGCACTTGCTGATTACAGTTATTTTACACTACTTTGATGCTCATGTGTCTCTTCTGGATGCAAAGAATTTGTGCCACAGGATGAACAATTTTATTGGGTTCAGGAACCACTTAATAGCATCGTGACAGATATTTTCCAGGTCTGTTTTATTGTGGCAAATGAGGACTGTCTCCATTGCATGAATTCTTAGAACTTGTCACTTCTAATACACTGTTAATCCATCAGTTGTTCAGAGCATGAAGGGGATTGCTGTCTCCATAGTGGTGCCTGCAGACTGTTTCCATATTTGTCCCTTTTTTTCTTCCCCATACTCATTAACTGAGGGGCAAAAAGTGTTGTGGGGCAAATGCATGATGCTGGTAGTTTAATGAGTTTGTTGGCTTCTGTTTCACAGTGCAGATGAACTGATTTACAGAGGATCATGAGAGGGAAAAGTGTGCCTGTGGCTTTAGTGCCTCAGCATAAGGTACAATTTCACCTCTCCAAGGGAGGTGACTCCTAAAGCCAGCTGATGTTATAGTGAGAAATGTAGGTGATCATTTCCCTTTATGTTTTCATCATCTCCAGAGTTACTCATTCCTGTGCAACTGTTTGATCTGTTTCAGCTGAGACTAGCAAAGGAAAAAGCTGATCTTCAATGACTACTGGATAAAAGAATACAGATGCCACTGGTTGTATTTCTGTGCTGCAGCTTGGGGTGTGTATGTCTGGTAGGAGATGTTTATGTGGCTGTGCTTTGGCAAGCACTGGCACAGCCATGTTGTACAATGGCACCTTTCTTTCCCTCAGCTGGTGCTTCAGGCTGTATCTGTGGGGGTCTCAGCCCTTTCTTTATCTGCTCCTGTTAATGTTAAGCACTGTGTGCTTTCTAAGTGCCTTGCATAGATGAAGTGGGGCAAAGGGGGAATCACTTTAGGGTGACCAGGTGCCTGGGTTTAGCTGGGACAGCCACAGCATGTGGATCCTGGTCTTCCTGATGAAGGTTTCTCCAGGATACACTCATTCATGATTCTGTTTTTGCCACATGCTTCTCTCCACATCATAATTTTAGCAATTTACCCATTCCCAGCCTGTGGCACCAGACCAGGAGACAAGTGGCACAGGTTTTTGGGGCACTTGGTACGAGGTGTGTGCCTGTGGAATACCCTGGGTCAGGGCACAGGCAGAGTAGGGCAGAGCCCTTTGCTCCAGGTTCAGTTGCTGCACCTGCAGGATGTGACTCAGATTTCTTTTGCTGGGTTGAGTTTCACCTGCTGAGAATAACAAGGATTATGCACTAGTAAAGCTGGGGAATAGCAGGAGTAGGAGTGCTCTTATCCTGCAGGACACTTTCTCCCAGCATTCCCAGCACTGTCAGTGGTCTCACTTCATCAATTAAACCCAGCTCTCATGGTGGAGAAAAGCAATGCCAGGCTCTGCACTGTGCCATCCTGCTGGCATCAGGGATGCTGGCAGCAGCCTGTGCAAGTTCAGCATGGTGCCCACCCAGTGTGAGCAGCACTTTAACCCCTGCTCCTCCCTGTGGGGAGGGTCCTGCTGCTGGAAACCAGCCCTTCCCACAGCAGGAGCACTGGGGTTGTCTCTGCTGAGGAGCTCCTGCCCAGCTGTGCCAGTCACTGTGTGGGCTGGGGGACAATGCTGGAGGGGGCTCAGGCCAGGTGTAATGATGCCCCTGGCACCATCTCTGTCTCTGCAGCATATCCCCAGTTCTGCTGGGGGGGGAGTCTGACAGGTCGATGTGGGGAAGGCACAGCATCTCCTAGAGCCACTTGCTTCTGCCTTTTGATATTCTTCCTTTCTGCTGAGCCTGTAGCACGTCCCTGCCCTTTGCTGGTGAGCTCAGACTTGTCAGCCCCTGCTGCCAGCAGGCCATGTCCCTGCAGAGAGAGGAAGAGGCACAGGGGGGCCCTTTCAGTGTCACCCCATGAAATCCCACCCCTTGATTCAGGCCACCCCCTCAGGAGAGGGATTCTCATATTTGAGCCATTGAAGATAATTTTTAAATTGTCATAAAACACCAAAATTCCAGGAGACTTTACCCATCCTGTTCCTGCAATGGGAGATCCAAACCAGAGTTTGTTCTGCTTGTGCACACAGAGATCAGAATTCCTGAATGCAAATCATGCTGGAGTTCTTGGGATTAGCTGCTGCTTCTGGGAGCAAACGATACTGAGGCACTGAATTCTTTCAGCTGTCTATTCAGGGTGACATCAGTGCTGGCACTTGTTTGTGTGTTGTCTCTCCCACCACTGTCTGCTTTCTCACTCTGCTTTTCACACTCCAAAAGCCACTAGTGCTGCTGCTGATTGGAACAGAAATGCAGAGTCCCATTGGACACTTAGGATCATTTAGAAAGGAAAAAAAAAAAGAGGGGAAATAGAAACCTGGAATGAATTTTGCTGCTTGTGGGAGATGAAAGCAAGAGCCCTCTGCAGAGTGGGGGCTGTGTGAGGATGGGTTTCTCCCAGTCTCACTGCTGGGCCAAGCCCTCCTCCTCACACTGCACAGGGATTTCAGTCTGGGCTCTGTCATGGATAAAGAGAGAAATTAAAACCCCTGGTGACTTCAGAAGGAAAAGTGTCCATTTGTGAGAAAGTTTACACTACTAAGCTCTTCTGAAAAGGATGCCAAGGTAATGTTTCCATGAAACGTGACATTACAGGATGACTCCCAGCTAAACAATTAGTGATGATAATATCCATTCCTCTAGAGAAGGCTGCAGATTCCTCCCTTGCCTGATGTATATGGTCTTGAGTTCCAAACATCTGCCTACTTAATCTGTTGTCACTGCTGTAGTGGCACCACCAGCCAAGGCATTTGCTTTCTGTCTCCTGACACCATGCCTTGAAATGGTAATTTGTTCCTCAGGCCTCAGAAAAGGCAGGACCTGGATGCTTTCCTCATCCCAGTGTCCTGAAGCCAACCAGTCCTGCTGGCAGACTTAACTCCCAGTATGTGTAGCCCTGTCTGCTGGTGGGTATCTGAGCCCAATGCTCTGTGGGAAGGGTGTTCTCAAAGTGCTTGTGGGGTTTCGACTGGTGACAGTTTTGGAGGTTACTCTTCATGCAAATGCAGCTGCCCAGGCAAGTGCAAACCGATCCCCATCCTTCTTCTATGGGCCATGCTGAAGTTATTTATTAGGTTTTAAAATTAGAGGTTGATCTACAGCAGGGTTTGGATTGCTGCAGTAAGATTTTTTAGACTTGGGATGTGCTTCCACCTCCTAAGCATGTGGTAGCTCTTTCTGCTGTCCTTTTGAGGCAACTTTGAGCAGGTAAACACTGGTTTGATGAGAAGAGCAAGGGGCTGGGAATTAGGCAGAGAAGTGAGTGTCTGTGAGACTGCAAAAAGGGATGTACCCATCCTTTGTGCTCCAACTGCAGTTCTGAGAGAGAGGGAGGAGCTGGGTGTATAACGGGGCAAACAGATCTCTGCATTTCCAAAGTGCTTTGGAGAGTCAATGAAAACCCTCAGAGAAATGCACTTTGCACCCAGCCTGGTTATGAGATAAAGCACATGTTTCTGTTGTGCCTGTGTGAGCAGAAAAGGCACTGTCAGTCCTGCCAGCTGTTAATGTGCCATTATCTAAGTAGCATCAGATAAAACATTGTCTCTAATAATTGATTTTAAAGTGCTTATTTGAAAGCTTTCCCGCCCATGCACACCTGCTGCTTCTCTATAGTATCTTCTTTAGTTTCTGATGTGTTGAATGACATGGGGATTGTAAGAGAAAACACTAGAAGTCAGGAGAAAAGAAAAGAAAAAAGAAAAGAAAAGGTTTGTTCCCTCTGTGTGATGTGTCCTGTTTTCCTTGCCCATATCTCTGCCAGAATGGGCAGCATCCATTTCACCTGAGGGAGATGGGAGATGCATCCTTGTGTGGCAGAAGGTGGGCAAGGACTTGAGGCAGCAGGAGCAGCCAAGGTCAGCTGGGTGCTCTTCCCCTTTGAACAGTGGCCTTTGAGCTGGTCCCAGATTTATAGTGCTTGAAATAAGAGTGATTTGCTGTAGGGCCTCAGTGCATTGAGCTGCAGAGTTATATGAAGCTCTTTGATTGTGGTTTGGTCCAGCAAGGTGCAATTTCCTGTAGGATAACCACATACCTTGCAATGCCCATTATACTCATTTGCAGCTGCTGTCAGATTCTGACTAATGGCACTCAGCCCCTCTGGTTACAGAGGTGTGTGAGCTCCTGCCAAACTGGCCTGCAGGACCAGCCGTGCCTTCTGTAGCTCCTGTGCTACCCATGAAATTATGAACCAAATGCAAGGATCACAAATGTTAATGCTGTGACTCTGGGATGATACAGATCTATCCCAGAGCTGTGTGTGGGAAGTCCCCATCAGGTCTAGACCCTACTGAGAGGCACATCCTTCCCAGGCTGAAGAAGAGGCACATCCTTCCCAGGCTGGAGAAGAGGCACATGGTGCAGTGACAGGTGTAGGAGGGCCCAGACACTGAGGTCACCTGCTTGAAGCTGGGGTGGGTCTCTGGCCGTTAAGAGACTGAGTTTCTGGGCCACATTGGATCTGGGCAGTCCTTACATCCATTTGTACATTGTAGGTGTAGTTAAGTGCTTGCAAGTGCTGCTCCCCCTCCAGAGCCAGTCCCTTGTCCCCTGCTTGCCCTATGCCATGCCTTGAGCTGGGTGTGCCAGTTGTACCAGTGCTCCTGGTACTGCTGCTGCTGAGGTTCTTCCAAGGAGGTGGCTGCAGGGAACACAGAAATTCACTGTAGGCCAACACAGCTTTCTGTTACAGGAGTGATGAAGGGCAAATTGTTCCTCCCTGTGGGGTTTTTAGGTGCTGCCATTACCAGGCTCTTGCGTTCCCCTGGCTTGGCTGAGCTGGTTTGGCACAGGAGAGGCTTAGAGGTCGTGGGGGTGATGCTAAGCAGATGTGATACAGATCTCTGGGAAAGTCTTGGAAAATTCTTTGGATGAAAGTGAGTGCTGGTGGTTTTTATTTGTCTTCCATAACCCTTTACCCAAAGAATACACTTTGCTCTTCTCAGGACTGAAGGACAGCTCTGTCATCTTTGCAGCTGATCCATCAGGAATGTTAACAAAGAGGGTTAGGAAGAACGTGCTGGTTTTGCTCCTGTGCACAGCCATGAACTCCCCACGGATCTGCCTCTGCCATGCACAAAAGGACTGTCCAAACACCTTCACTCTGACATGACCACATGCAAATGCCCACTGAGCTGGATCTGCTCTCCTATGTGGTTACTCTGGTGGCCACAGGCAATTTTGGGTTCCCCCATCACTTGGCATCATGAGTCCCTCTCACCCTCTGCTCTGCAAGCTCTGCAGAGCCCTGAATGAGAATAACACATTCACAAGAAGTACATCAATAAATGAAATGGAGGCAGAGAAACCTCCACAGGAGCGGAGCTGCCTTGGATGGTGCCAGAACAATCCTGTTCCTCACCCCCTGCCAAACTTCACTCCAAAGAAACGTCTGCCATTTAATTCAGCCTGGGGGTATTTTTCTTCCATTTAAAAGAGCACCCTTATAAACATCCCTTCAGCCCAGGGGCCACGTGCCAAGGACAGCTCGGTGGTGCTGGGAGCAGCAACACGCTCAGCACTGTTCCCATTTCAGCTCATCTCCCAGGAGGGCAGGTTTTCCATGGGCTCTCCCAGGGTCCACAGCAAGGAGATGCCAAACCTCTGGGGCATGAAGCACTTTGCCAGGTAGATGGTTTTGGCTCACGTGGCCTTGGGTAGAGCTCTCCTTGCTTGTACCCCAGTGTTTCTTGCTCCCCTTTCCAACCAAACTGGCAGGTCCTCTCTCTTCCTGGAAGTTATTTTGCTCAGAAATACAGAAAGCACAGAGCTGTGTGTTAGTTTATGCTAAAGGGAAGATCCAAGAGGTATAGAATGTACTGCTGTTTCATGCATTGATCTCACAGGTCTCCAGCAAGGAAAATGGATGTTGTGAGTTTTGCTTTATTGACAGGAGTGCAGCAGTGCTTGCTCAGGGCCCAGACCTGGGACTGGAGCTCACCTTCCTGCAGGAGAGGCAGAGGAGACACCCTGCCACACTGTTCCCTGCTCAGCGCTCAGCAGTTTGGAGATATGAGCTATTCTGGAGTTTGCTAATCCCCAGGAGACACATACCCACAGCCTTTCCCCATCCCTGTCTGGCAGACTGTCACCCAAAGCTGCACAGCTCCTTTTCTCTGGGCACCCCATCTCATTGCTCTTTCCTGGTGTTCAGGGAGGTTTGTTTGCCCTGAAATTCCCACATATTCTGCCTCTTGCTGAGCCACAGCAGGGAGTAACACACACAAGCTCTCAGGCTTGTGCAGAGAAGCCTCATGAAAGGCTGTTTCTACAGTTTCTAAACCCTTCAAAGCCAGTTTTGAGGTGTAGCTTCTTGGCTGGCATGGACTGTAAGTAGCTGCAGTGGGTGTCAGTGCAGCCCTGGGTAGTGCTGTGGGTACCTCAAGCTCCCAAAGCTGCAAATTCAGCTTGTTTATCTAAGGAGGAACAACAGCATTTAGGTGTTCCTGGGTTCATCTGACACGAGGCTGCTTTCCTGCAGACTGATAGCAAATCCATTTGGGCAGTGATGGATTTACCTGACCAGTCAGAGAAGCTCTAAATATGCCAGTGCAGCTCTTCCATAAGCACATATCCAGAGTTATTCATTCTTTTCACAGCAGGGTAGAAAGGCTGCTTTATTACTCATAGTGAAAAAAAAATAAAAGAGAAGAAAGGATATTTGCTGCAATGACTCTGGAGGCAGCTGCATCACCTGGCTGGGGCAGGCAGATTTTTTTTTAATTTTTAATGTTTAAAGTAGGTGGTATCTATGATTCTTTAAACTTCTGAGATAATCCTTGGGCACTGCAAACCTGTTTGAAATTCTCTGGTGGTTTTTTTTTTTTCTGTTAAGGATTTTAACACTCTGGTGTTCCTGTAGAATGGGAGAAAGAGCTTTTAGGTCTCTGGTGGCTGAATAGAGTCAATTATTCCTATCACCTGGACAGGGAGTCTGAGGTTGGCAGCTGCATGGATGGGATGGAGCCGTCTGCCAGCTGGGCATGGGTGTGCCCAACCTCCCTGGGCAAAGGCAACCATAAAGAACAGCTTCAGTGGGGTCTGCACGAACACTGAGTGTCCACAATCCCATCGGTGCTTTGGTGCCAGTTGTTTTCTCTTAGAGGTTATTAAGTTTCAGCTCCATCAATTAATCAGGTAGAGCAGAAAATGAAGCTCCTTCCTGGCTGCAATGTAGACGTGGGGCAGCATTAGGTGTTTGTTTCAGGGTATGTTCTGTTGCAGGTTGGCCCAACAGCAGATCTGTTCAGACACAGGCTTCAAACCAAGAAGTTTTAGACAGCAGAAAGCAAGTCAAGCCCCATCAGCTTACAAAGATGTTTTCTTCTTTAATTACATAAACTAAATCACAGCCAGCCCACCAGTTAGCACTGATTAATCCAAAAGGGAAAGTGCTTTTACTATTTTTGGGCCATCACAAAGAAGCTGGGGACATGACGATGTTCTAATTAGGCCAGATGGCCAAAGCTGCTCTACTGAAACCCAGCCTTGGACGAGAGGCTGGACCAGCACAGGAAGCACAGGAAGGTTCAGCACAGGCTGCCCTTAAAGAGTGGAAATGTACCATTCTCTGGTACTCCAAGGACTGGGAAGCTTTGGAAATTCCCCCTCATGTCACCTTGTTTTGCACTATTTGTAGCACAGTGGGGTAGATCTCAGGTTTGAATACTGCAAGTCTGGTAAATGGGGTATTTCAGCATTCATGAGATCATTTGATAGCTTGACTGTTATTGACAAGCTGAAATGCATGTTTTCTGGGGCCAAAGGGTCAAAAATGTTTGGGATGCTTCTTGCTTTTGAGTTTGGTTGGGGTTTTTAGTATAACTTGGTATAAGTGCATTGACTCCAGTGGAAATGAACCTATTTTTGTTGTTTAGAGACTTGAGCTTGTAGTTTTTCCTTGGTAAACTCAGTTTGCATGAAATAAAAAATTCATGGCCTCAGTTGGAAACATTGGATAGGCAGAGTTTGTGGGAAATTAAACATGTATTTCTTCCAGAGATCTCAGCCTGAGTGTGTCAGTCCTGGGCTCTCTGTGGGGTTTGGCCCAGAGTCCTCATAGTCAAATTTTCCTTTCCATGGGCTGCACATTCCATCCAGTGCAAGGTGGGATCCACCTGCTGCTCTCCCCCTGCCTTGCTCCTCTCCAGGCTTTGCCATGGGTTGCCAAACTACCTGGGTATTTTTCCCCTCCCTTAACTCCAGAGCAGGTGCTTATCTCAGGTCAGGTCCAGCATCTCCCAAGGGCCCTGGCTGGGGTGGTGACCCTCTGACCCTCCAGAGAGGGGGTCAGCAGCTGGGTTGGCAGCTTGGTTGGCAGCTGGGTCTGCAGCTGCTGGGGCTGATGGCCCCCTGTGCTTCCCTGCTGTGGTTGTCCTCAGCACTCGGCTCTCTCCTCTCCCTGTTCTGGGAACAGAATGGAAATTTTCCTCTGAGGGTATCAGAGCAAACCAGTGACTCACCGACTGCCCCAAACATTTTACATCCAGCAATTCTGTTTGTAGAATGCTTGCAGTTAATGAATTAATGATGTTACACTCTCCTTCAAGCAGTAAGCCATAAACTAAAGGAGTAATCAGCAGAAGGATGGCTGCCTGTGCTTCCTGTGGGGTTCTGGATAAACACAAACACAGAAGAAGCCTCAGATTTGTGCACCAAATTCAATATGGAAAAGAAAACCTTGGAAGGAGTGCTGCTAGATTGGTTCCCAAAGCCTGTGGGTACCTGTTGCTACTGGGCTGTGGATGAAAACTCTCTCCTTTTTTAATTCAGTTTTCCTTTTTGAGGCATAATAATTAAGAATTAGACACCTTTGTCATAACATTTGATCCTCACCTTCATAGGGCTCAAAGACTTACCTTACTCACACTTCACTCCTGGCATTTTCTCTTGTTTTCCCCAAGGATTATTTATATTGAGGATCTGCCCATGGGTGGGTGCACCCCTTGTGCTGCCTTTGGCACACCTGAAAAAACAGGTCTTGGGTGTTCTGTGGCTGGAACTGCAGTTGGTGCCACTGAATTAACTCTGTCGGGGGAGGTCAGGATGTCTGTGAATTGGGTGATGCCCAAACTGACAGGGGACTGTAGTACCAGGCAGAGCTGCTGTGGCAAATCCTGTCATGTCTGTCCTGTGCCAGCAGATGTTTCACTCTTATCATTGAGGCAGGTTATTTCACTGATCTTTGTCTTTTATTTGCTCTTATTGCACTATTTCATCATCTTCCTGGACAGCTTTAAACGAGTAACAGCAGCTACTTGACGTGTAATTAAACTTAATAACAGTTTAAATTATGCATGCTTGAGTGGTTTGGTCTTTGAAACTAAATTTATGATATTTGCACTTTCTCTTCTGGCAAAAACATGTGCCTTCCTTGCAGAAAAATGGCTTTGTAGGTGATAAGCATTTGAGAAGACTGGAGTTAGTAGCAAGACTTCAGTGTGCACATAAAACTCTGACATTTTGACTGGTGGATTCCCTGATCTTTAAGTACATCAATGGGCTGTTTGCTCCTGGAAAGCAGAATAAAACTGAGCTAAACTTCCTCTTAGAATGTTTACAGCATTTACTGCATTTGGCCAGCAGCAGTTTGGCTGCAAGGGCAGCCTTGTGGGAGTCACAGTGGTGGGTTTATGGGCTTTTGATCCCACAGTTTTCCAGCCTGTAGCATTTTCCATTGACAGCTGCTTGGAGCACACAGAAGTGAAGTGAAGTAGCTTTGGTTGTAGCATGTGACAGGCTGTGATGTACTTCAGTGTGTGAGAGGGGATAAACTGAGGAAAATGGCTCAATTTTTACAGCCGAAGTGTCTGGGTTGAACCAGTTTTCCTCTTTCTGCACAACTGATGTGTTTTCTTGTTGAATTGCTGCTGAACATGAAGCTGGTGACAACTTACAGCTCCCAAGTCTCTTTCCTCAGCAATAACAGTTACTAAAGGGTCCATGATTGGGTATTTAAACTGAGATTTTTTTCCTATTATCTATTTCTTTAAATCAGCAATGGATTTATCTGCTGCTCAGCTTTCACTCAGAGGTGTGAGGTTGTTTTTTTCCTGCAATGTTTGCAGTTATCTTTTTACTATGCTGAAAAACAGGAACAAATTCCCTGTTTTTGCTCTGCCTGGCCATTTCAAGCCCACTTTTAAATATGTTTCTGTATTCTGGCAGCATATTTAGTTCTCTGCTGTTGCTGTCTCCTCAATTATCTCACTTCCACCACACTTCTGACGTGCCAAGATCAGCAGCCTCAGCTGCAGATCAGCTCTAAGCAGGATTTATATTTGAGTTGAATTTGGAGGTGCAGAAGTGGTCAGAATAATTTAGAACTGAAACTGATTTCACAGCTTTTGCAGTGAATAGATGGCCCAGACCCTCCCTGCACAGCTGGCCTAGATCCAGATGTGCACAGGACAATATTCCATGTGCCCTGGTGCCACTTGCTACTTGGGCCACAGGACTCTTGTAAGAGCCCTGTGGTTTGAACAAAATGGAAAAAGGCTTTTTAAAATTAGGTGTGAGCAAACTGATGAGTAAAACTTGAGAATGTGCTGTTTGGCCTCCTAAAGGCTGAAATGAGGCCATTCAGTATTTGGAAAAAGAAACAATAAAAGAACTTCCAGAGAGATTCTTAAATTTCTGGGTGGATTTGCAAACAGTTTGGGTAAACACAGACATTATCCATTTCTGGCAAAGACAACATCCAGCTGGAAACATTGCCTGGCCCCAGCTGCAGTTTGCTGCCTCTTTCAGCCACCAGAGTGGGTACCTGGTCTTTCCTAGTGAACATTGCAGGGACCCCATCTTTGCCCTGGCCCTTTTTAGGGCACTCTGGTGTATTTACAGCTGTACTTTCTCTGAGTATTGAGACATTGCTAAATGCTCCTTGCTTAAATTAGCAAAAAAATTGGTATTTTGTCTTCTCCTACTTGGAGTTCAGTTGGTAATTCCAGTCTGGGGCACCCAATACCCTGGAGACAGGGGACTTAAAGCTTCAGGGTGATGAAAAAGCCACTGGTCTCAGCCTGCCGAGGAGAAAGACCCAGGAAACAGGATGCAGGTGTGAGGTGTGCAAGCACATGCCCACAGGTACACACACTTCCCTTTCACACCAATTTCAAATTTTATTTATGCAAAAGTCTGCTCTTGGGTCTTTGACCACTTACAGGTTTCTGCAAGGAGGAATAAATAGGGCACAATCATTTTATACTATTATTAAACACACAATTAATCTACATCTTGGAGGAGGCAGTTCCTTCTTTGGCTCTCACTGGCTGCTCTGGCTCCCCATCTGTACTCAGCAGGTTCTTGTGCTTCAGCTGCTGTTTGGTTTCAGGCAGAGAACAGCTCTCTGCTGTTTGGTATCTGAGTGTGCTGATGCCCCATGAAGTTAGTTTGGGCTGCTGAGCTGGGCTCACACTGCTTGGGAAGTGCTCAGAGCCTTGCTTTTACCTGCAGGCTTGGAACAGTGTTCCCTTCCTGCTGCCTGAGCTCAGTGGTGATGGATGAGAGCGCTTGAAGGAGCTAAAAACAACTCCAGCCTGGGGTGGAAATGGAAAGGCTTGAATGAAACATCTCATTGTTTGAAGATGAACCAGTATAGATGGAAACATCACCCACAACCATCCCCTGCCTCGTGGGTGCCTTTTCTCTTGGCTTTGTTGTGCTGATTTGACAAACATACCCCAAGACCTGCTGAGAGACAGCATAAGCTTCAAATGAGAAACAAGACTGTGCAGCCCAGAGCTGAGGCTGAGTGTCCTCCCAGGAAATCAGGGATCCCCAGCTCCCTTCCCAGGAATGCAGGGATCCCCAGCTCCCTTCCCAGGATTGCAGGGATCCCCAGCTCCCTTCCCAGGATTGCAGGGATCCCCAGCTGCTCACCCAGAAAACCAGGGATCCCCAGCTGCCCTCCCAGGAATGCAGGGATCCCCAGATCCCTTCCCAGGAATGTAGGGATCCCCAGCTCCCTTCCCAGTAATGCAGGGATCCCCAGCTGCCCTCCCAGGAATGCAGGGATCCCCAGCTGCCCTCCCAGGAATGCAGGGATCCCCAGCTGCCCTCCCAGGAATGCAGGGATCCCCAGCTCCCTTCCCAGGAATGGAATGCAGGGATCCCCAGCTGCCCTCCCAGGAATGCAGGGATCCCCAGCTGCCCTCCCAGGAATCCAGGGATCCCCAGCTCCCTTCCCAGGAATCCAGGGATCCCCAGCTCCCTTCCCAGGAATGCAGGGATCCTCAGCTGCCGTTCCATGCCCAGTGGGATCCCTGGCATGGCCTCACACCCCCAGCACTCTGCCCACACTGTTTTCAGAGTTCTCACTGCACCAACAGAGCCGTGGCAGGTGTTTTGCAACTATTTTCTGTGAGATGGGCTGGTTGGGGTGGGTTTGGAGAAGTGAATCAGAGCAGAGCTGCTGAGGATGAAGGGGTCAGACTCAACAACTGGAGGTAGAATTTCTGTGTCTTTCAGTAGCTCTGCACTGTCTGCATTGGTGTGTAGTGCCTGGGTGAGTTGAGATTTGAAAACCACCCTTTCCTTTTGACTATCTGATTTTAGAAAGGATGGACTGTGCTTTCAAAAGGTTGAGCCCAAAGTAGCTTTCATTCACAACCATGGAAACTGCTCATCCTGAGCTTGTTTTGAGCTTGTCTGGGTATTCCTGAGCAAGGAGAAATTTAAATTGCCAATTAAAAAAAGAAAAAAAAAAAAGAGAGGCTAAATTTTACATTCTGACTCACGATAGATACTTGGCTATATAAGTGCAAAATGGGTTCAGGAATGTGGATTAGATAACAGGAAAAAAATTTTCACTGAAAGGGTGGTCAGGCTTTGGAACAGGCTGCCCAGTGAAGTGGTGGAATCACCATCCCTGGAAGTGTTCAAAACACATATGGAAGTGATACTTGGGGACATAATTTAGTGGTCAACGCTGTGGTGCTGGCTGAGGACTTTATGATCTTAGAGGTCTTTTTCAATGTTAATGATTCTGTGATTCTATGGCAAGTGTCTTTACCTTTCTCCATGGCCTCCCTCTTCCTTACAGTGGAATGAAAGAGGCTTTACTCTAATGGGCTGTGACTAATGTGTCTCCAGCCTGAGGAAACTAAGTCTGAAAACTAACAACTACTGCCAGCACAGGAGACAATCAAATATAATGGTATTTCTACCCCTCTGAAATAAGGAAGGGGCTAATCCTGAAGTGGGACTTGCTGGCACACCAGCAGGGTGCAGGTAAGCTGCCCTGACCCACAGGACCACTGTGGATGCTGCGAGTGGAGGAGGTTGGGAACACATCAAGGGCACTCCAGTTCAAACTGCCTGCACAAGAATCCTCTCTCATGACATGTAATCTTCTCCATTCATAACAAATTTCAGCTCAGGCATGACAGGCACAGTTACTTTGGCAAGCACACCACACAGGGAGGCTGGACAAGGAGCTTCCTTCCCTGTCCCTCTGAGCAAAGGCCATTTAAATGCCTTGAAGGGGAATAGATGGTCAAAACCTAAACTCAGTTTCAGTCTAAGCAAACAGAGCTCTGCCAAGTGGCATCACACTGCACTTCTGAGCTCACTCCTAAGCATTAATTTGCTTCTAATTCTGTGACTTGGTTAGAGTTGTGCTGGCATTGCACCACTGCCCCCTTGCTAATGAGGTAGCAGGGCTGATGCAAGCAGAGGACTCCTCTCTGGACACTGGCAGCATCCCAGAGAAGGTACTTTTAGTCTTATTGGAGATGTGCCAGATATCACAGATGATATATTTATACTAATGGTGCTTTATCATCAGTGAAGGCCAGGACAGGCAACGTGTTCTTGGTGTGGCCAGGACCACATTTGCTTTTTGTAGCAGAAAAATAAAATCATGTCCTGTGAAGGGAACAAGTTCCCTTGTATCAGGAACCTAGTGCTTTTGTAATTGGGAATATTAGGCACTCCAGTGAGCATAGCTGTGCCCACTGGAAATGCCACCTCCTCACCCCCCCTCCTCTCCCTCTGTCCTTTCCTCCTGGAATTGGTGATGCAGATCTGATGCCTCAGGTTGGATGTTGCAGTTTGTCGATGGATGCCCTGAGAATAACAAAGTCAGAGGATCCCAATTCCTCTTTGGAGGAGGTCAGAGGGTGGATATCTTTGTCCAGGGCAGATGGTGCTGCCCCACATTGGTGTTTATGTGTTTGGGGTCAGCATATTATGGGATGCTGAGTGTTCCCTGACTGTGGCACTGTCACGGGAAGCCTGACTTGCTAAAAGACCTGTGGTGTAACTCCACTGCAGACACCTGGGTGAACAAAGACTCAAGCACAGGAGTGCAGAATAAATGTGAGATGGCCAAAACCAGGACAAGCACTCCTGGATATGCCTCATCCACTTTGTCCAGTCCTGCCCCAAATGCAAATGAGATTGTGTGTCACAAACATCAGCTGCTTTCTCTTTATTTCATTGTTTTCAGTCCTCACACAACTACAAATTTAACATTACTGTTAGAGAAAAAAAAAGAGGCAACTACAGCCATTCATGGGATAACATAATTTCAAACGCTGTGAGACAGTTGATACTATTAAAAATCATGGCCTGTTATAAGCTTTCATTACTGATGGCTACTTGAGGAGACATACACTATAAAATATAAAGATAGAAAGTGAAAGGCTATTTAGATAGATGTTCAGCTCAGTGCTGCTGGCATCAAATCAGTGGCACTGGAGAAAATGAGAACAGACATACGGCGCAGCCTCCAGACTAAATGTGTGCACATTATGGGGCTGCCAAGGCTTCGCCTTCACAATGGACACTTTAAATCAAAGCAACATTGGAGTCACTCCTTTACTGATTGTTTTTGGAGATATAGTTTACCTTCAGGCACTGCTGTTTCCCAAAGGGGCGTGAGCAAGGACATATGTCTCTGTGCAGTGCTGGCTGCTCGTGGACAGGGATCTCCCTGAAATCCTCTGGAACCGGTTCCTCCTCTGGAAGTACCCACTGCTGCTGCTGAGGGACCGCTGCCTGTTCTTCAGGTACTCCCGGTAGTTTTTGGTGAGCAGAGTGTAGAGGAAGGGGTTGATGCAGCTGTTGCTGTAGGTCAGGCAGGTTGTCAAGTAATTAATGTTCTTCATCACCTTGGGAGATAAAGGGAAGGATTCATAATACTGGAAGAGGAGCTGCCATATCCAGAAAGGCAAGAAGCAAGCCCAGAACACCAGCACTATGGTGAAGATTAGATAGAGCACCTTCTGGTTGGGCAGCCTCTTGGTCTGTTTGAAGGATGCTGTTTGTGACACCCAGTAAATCTTGGCTAAGCGGATATAAAGGTAGCCAATGATCACCCCTGGGCCCACAATGCTGGTGCCAAAAAGGATGGTGAGATAGACTTTGTAGGACAGCTTGCTCCAGGTGGGCAAGCAGATGCTTTTGTTGTCTCTTTGCACCAGCTGGATCATGATGAGCATTGGGAGAGTGAGCAGCAGTGACACCAGCCAGATCACAACGGCAATGGCCTTGCGGTAACTCTTGGACCTCTTCACCGTGTCCAGGGGCTTCAGCACAGCAAAGTAGCGCTCTGTGCTCATGACTGTGAGCGTGAAGATGCTGGCATGCATGGTGAGGAAGTCCAGACTGAACAGGATGCGGCAGCCAATGTCCCCAAAGTACCATTTCTGAATGAAGTAGGTCCCAACGATGAAGGGGATGGTGAGAAGGTAGAGCAGGTCTGCCAGCGCCAGGTTGATGATGTAAATGTACATGGAAGCAGAAGAGCGCAGGTAATGGCACATCACTAGCAAAGTGTACACATTGCCTGTCACCCCAATCACACACATGAGGGAGAGGATTGTCCCAATGGTGCAGATGGCAACCATGTCCTCCGTGGAGCCAGTGGCTGACATCCCATCCCCAGTGGCATTGCTGGAGCCATTGGACCTGATTCTGAACAGGCTGTCCTCACTGGTGTCTGTAACCATGTAGGGGGTGGCAGAAAAGTGGTTCTCCAGCTCATCAGTTAGAGACATCCTCCTGGGGTTTAAAAGCCAGAGGCTTAGGCTTTCCTCATGCCACAGGGGTCTGAAGAGGTTCTTGCTCCAAAAAATGTGACTGCTGAGAGATGGTGAACCATTTTTTAGCGGGGTCCCATCAAAGGACAATCTGCATTCTTCTCTAGAGGAAAGACATCAAAACCAACATATTAGAAATCTGCCAGGGCAACACAAATGCTTAATTAAAAGTTACCTGTCTCTGAGTACGTGTGCACTGCCTGCCTGGCACTGAGCCCACTTGTGTAAGGCTTATGCTGCCATTCTAGGAACCCAGCTGTGAGGAGTGACATCTTAGAGGTTGTCTGTATCACTGGAGCTGCTTACTGCAATCCTTGGAATTAGCTTGGGATTGGAGGAAAAAAGCATTCTTCCTAAATTCATAACAATGACATACAGAGCTAGCAGCATGATTGCATAAACCTCTTTGCTACATTCTTTACTCTGAAGCAGAGAAAGATCTCCCCAAAAACAGAAAACAAACTTAAGATTTACTGTTTGCTGTCCAGTTGTCTGTTTTGTGTTAGTGATGCACTCAAAGCCCTGTCCAGCACTCCTGCAGTGTTTTCACAGAGCAACTTCCCTTGAATGAGAAGCTCCTCCTCTGTCCTGTTAAACGGTAGAGTGACAAAGGCACTTTCTATCTATACAGCAAGGTGTTTCCCTGTGGGTTTTATATGTCTGTAAGCAAGGGGTTTTCATGCTCTCTGTCACAGATCTGTCTGTGGACCTGCCTAAAGAGCCTTGTGCAGCGAGGTGTGGGATTGCTCTGCACTGTGCTAGGCAGGCAGCCACTCTGTACCTGCAGCTCTGGGTTGGCTCCAACTCAGTGCTGTACAAATCATGACAGTATTGCTTTGGATTCCTGCTACTCTGGGTGTAGGCAAAAGGAGGTCAAACCCACCTGTGAGAAATGCTGAAGAAATAGCTACAGAGCCCAAATTTTAAGGCATAGCAAAAGCCTGTGCCATCCCAGACATCACTGCACACAAAGGTGTGTTTGCACTAGGTGTTTTCCAGTGCTCAGACTGCCTCTTTGTTTTGGAAAATGCTGTGGAAGAGGTGCTGGACTGCCTTGTCCTTGTAGGGCTCTTCAGGCAAAGACTTCCCTCTGCCTCATTCCACTGGGCAGGTTGGGTTTCTTTTATCCTGGGAATTTTCAGCTTTCCCCAGTGAGTTTGGTGTCCCTTTGCCTCCACCAACTCTGACTCCTTTGCCTCTTTTCCCCTAAGTAGCTCCTTGGCAGAAGGATTACAGTTCCAGGCCCTCCTCCACTGCTCTTGTGTCACCCTGACAGTGACCTCTGTGGCACTTGAGGATGGACAATTTTCATCCTTTTTGTGACTTGCCCTCACCTTTATCCTGTTACCACCTGCTGAGATGATCTACAGAGATGTAAAAAGAGGACAACTCAGTATCGATGGAGGTTCCCCCTCATTTAACATTTGGGATAGAGGTACAAGAAAAAGAGAGATACACAGAGTCCATCTCCCACCCCATTCTCTGGAGTACAGACATCCAAGGGGGAGAGATGAATTGTTGAGGTGCAGTGGTCAGCTCTGGGCTGGACCTCAGCAGCTTCACCAGCATCTCATCTTTCTTGGAACCTTGTAACCCCAAATCTGCCCCGTCCCTCCCCTGCTGTGCTCTGCATCCCTCCTGCCCGGTATTGGGAATGTGTAGCCAGTCTGTCCATGCACCGATTCGTTCCCTCGTTGCCCACTTTTCTGACATCCATGTATGAGCTGTGCTGGCAGCAAAAGCCTCCTGCAGGGACCCACGGATGCTCCAGGAGCTGTGCCTGCTCCTGTGCCACAAGATTGCCAGCACGCTCGGTCAGAAGCGAATGGCTCTGCTTGGGGTGCTCCAGCTGCGCCTGGAGCTGGTCGCACACTCACCGATCGGCTCAGCGTGCTGGGGACAGCTCATTTCAGGAGCACATTTCCATGTCTGCTCTCTGTGCTCTGGGTGCCTGCCTGTCTGTGCAGCTCCCTGGTGTGACAGCTGAGCCCACTGCATCTCCCTGCTCGGCTCCTCTTCCGCTGAACCTGCCTCTTTTGCTTCATTCATAAAATTCCTACCGCACTAATTCCATTCAGACACTTCACCCATCCCCAGACAAAGCCCACAGTTAGGCAAGTCCTCACTCCTAGAGGAGGGAAATTAAGCCAAAAGGGGAAACCTTGCACTGTTTCAGAGTTTCTGCCGTTGCTGCTCTCGTACATAAACACACACACTCACACACATGCACTCACAATAGAGAGCTTGTTATTCCAAGCAGCCATTCAAGCATCTTACGGTCTAAGGAATTTTCCCAGCCAATCCTGCCTTCCCTCTTCGGTATCATCACACAGGAGTACCACACACATTTACGGCTGTAAATAGAAACGAATTCCTCTGCTCAAACCTTGTTTTTAAATCCAGCAGATGAAGTTTCCCACAAGAAGGAAAATAAAAACCAATCCAGTAGTATCAAAGCTGAAATTTAAAGGAAGAAAAGGGGAAAAAAAAGAAAAAGGGAAAAGAAAAAGAAGAGAATCCTTCCTGGGCAGACTGAGAGCTCCCGGTGCTCCGTCGCATCTGGAGGGGCAGCAGCAGGCAGGGAGCCTGCTGGCCAGCCAAGTATGTTTGAAATCCGTGCGCTCTTAATACTCACATTCCCCTCCCTCCACTCGTGCCGGCTATTTCTGTTCCTCGGTGACGTTCGGCAGAGCGTGCCTTTGACTGCAGCCAGGGAAGAGCTGCTTAAAGCAGCAGCATTTTGGTAGCCGGGGCTTGCTCAAACGGTTGTCCCGTGCCCGGCTGCGAGCCAGGTGGGCACGGGAGACCTGCGGGTTGTTTCACCCCAGGACCGGAGATGAGAAAAGCCATCCCGCCCCTCCTTGCACAGCGCCGGAGAGTGCCAATACCCTGTGCTGCCTGGGCAAAACCATCGAGTCTGGGGGAAGCAAAGGGGTCAGGGAGGATTAAATTCTTGCGGGAGGGTCGGTGCCCAGGGAAACGGCAGAACTCCTTGATTTGGAGATCGATTCCAAAGTGAAGCCGAAGTTCATTCGGGTTGGATGGCGCATTAACAGGCGAATCTGCGTGGTGGTATCACGCACCGCAGCCTCTGAGGTATTTCAGGCTGGCACTAATGAGATGTTACCCCAGGGTTGTTTGGAGTTTGGGTGGTTGCCCTTTCCCAGCGATAGTCAAGGAGGGTAAAGACGGAGCAAGATCAACCCGGGACCTCTAAACAACACAGTGTGAGGAAGGGAGTGGTGCTGGGAAATACTGAAGCAAAACTCTGGATTGTTTTGGGAGCAGCTGAACATTGTGCTGGTTGCTTGCACACAGTGGGATTGCTCTTCCTCTCAGTTCCCTGCTTTATCTCTGTGGACTGCAGGGAATTGCTCCTGATTAATGCCAGCGGGAAGTGAGGAGTACCCATCTGTCCCAGATGTCTTGTGCTGGACACAGGCGTGTGGGAGATGCCTGTCAGGGCTCTTGTTTGCTTCACTGGTTTGCACTGGGCACCCACTGGATTAGTGGTGCTTCCCAGCATGGGGATCCTGGGAGGCAACAGTATCTGGCACACCAGCTGGCCCTGGCACATTCATTCTCATTGCTGCTAGTAACGTGGAGCTGTTTGCTCCTCTAACTCTTTCTCTGGACACTTGTATAATTTCTTCTATGTTTTCAGCCTTCTACACTTTGATACCTGGGTGTCTTCAGGCCCCAGTTTTGCCAGAGCTGCCCTTGGTTTGCTGTGGTAGCACCTGGACAGCTTGGGGAGCTCTGGTAGTTGCTGCCCCCATAGCGGGGCAGCTGGTGGGCAGAGCAAGGCCCTGCTCAGGTACAGGCTTTTGTGTGGGGTGAGAACTCAGCTTGGGAGCAAATCCTCATGTGGAGGCTTGATTTTGCAATGAAAATGGATTTTACATTAGCAGCTCTAAGAGGGGCTGGCTGAGAAAAACCCAGGCCAAACACCCTTAAATATAAGTGTTTTACTCTAAAGGTTTTCTCTAAATCTGCATTTCATGCTTGGCCCCTAGAAATCTTTGGAAAAGCATGGGATGGGAGCTGCTTCTCGGGTTGCTTTCTGAGCAGGACTGAACTTCCGATTGTCGGCATGACTGGAGAACAGGAACAATCCCTGGGTGAGCACCAGGAGTGAAGCCACTGGCGAGGTGCTTTATTTGCTCCCACTGGGAAGGTCACTGATGTGGCAGTGTCCTGCTCCCAGGCAGAGCAGGGACAACCTGCTGCTGTCCTTGAATCCCTTTGCTACTGCCAGCATGTGGCTCAAATGGCACATGGGCACAGGCCATGTGGGTGCAGTGATGCACACTGGGGACGTGGGTGCCTCTGCTCAGCACCTCCAGCACATGGTAGGTGTGTGCAGGTCTCTGTCCAGGCACTTACATGCAACTGCCACACTCCTGTCACTCTTCTGTCACCAAAGTGTCAGTTGGGTTGGTGTTAACCTATTCCAGAGAAAGGAAGGAGTGGTGGGATGTGGGAAAGCTTCTGGTTAATCCATCAGTTGTCTGGGCTTGTTGATCCCAACTTGATACTTCCTTTTGTGGCATTAAAATACTTTGAAAAACATTCAACTAGAGATTTGATTTATCAGGAAATCTCTGTGCCCACGGGGGTGCCACTTGGGGAAGCCGGACTCCCACATGGTCTGTGTCCTGCTGGAGTCATTAGAGGAGGTGTCTGGAGTTGAGAGCAGCATGGACAGTGTCAGCTTCACAGCCCTGGCTCAGAGGGTTGTTGGTGCTGATAGTTTTGCTGCCTCTTATTTTCCTCATCTGTAAAACAGAGATTATTGCACTCACATCTCCCAGTGCTCTGAGTTGCAGCGTTTTCCCCGTTTGTTTGATGATATTAGAGCTACACACAGGAATGGCAGTCTGTGTGATCTGTAACAGGACTAGGAACAGCCCAGTCAATACTGGGTGAAGACAAGAGCCCTCTGAGATATGAGCCAAGTCTGCTTAATCATTCAAACAACAGCCACAGCCACAGGGCTTGAGTTCTGCATAGGGGCCTTCTGAAGTTACTGCAAAGGCAATAACCATAATCATTCTATTAAACACAGGGCAAAAGAGACCCCTTCTCCCCTTTGATGTGAGGATTTGTGGCAGTGCTATGTAAATTTGATTGTGTTCTGTTACTGAGTCAAACCTCAGGGAAACAGTAAAATTTCTTGTGTATTTTGAACAGAGATGTGTGTGCTGCCAGCTGGGTGTGCTGCCAGCTGTGCACCCACCAGCTGTGCTCCCTACCACTCTGCTCCCTTCCCAGGACCCTTTGGCATGTTCCATTTTTGCTGGGGCAGTTTGAAGTCCAGGTTTGCCTGCAGCCATGGGCTCCCTTCTGCTCCGAGCTGGATGGATAAAGTTTGCCTGGGTATCACATAACAAAAAATCTAATAAATGCTGCTCCCTCTGTGTAGGAGAAAGCACGTACAAATGCAGCCAAAACTGATAAAAGAAAAAAAATCTCATGAATGTGTCTACATTCCTGGTCTAGGTCAGGTCTAGAAACTCAGGATAAGATGTGATTCTCTTTTTTCCTGGCTTGGTTTACTCACCTCCATACCAGAGCCCCTTTAATACCCACAAGTAGTCATGGTATAGCATCCATCTTTTTTCCACTGCAAATGTTACTGTGGTCACACAGAAATTCAAAATAGATTATGAGAAGCTGCTCTGAATTTGGGACCAGTCCCGAGAAGACCAAACATTTTCAGCATTGTGGTGAGCTTGGGTCTTCCCAGGGCTCCTGAGGAAGAGCACTGGGGAGGTGCCTGTGGCTCACTGTGCAGGACATGGCAGTCCCCTGGTTGCCTCTAGTTCCTAGGAAAGTTGAATTTAAATCCCTCTGTTCCAGCACTCATGGTGCTGGACACATCCAAATGTGATATCCCAAGTTCCCAGCTAGTCCCCAGTTGATTTCTCTGCTGTTCTCCTGCTGTCTGTTCCCCCAGTGAAAGAGCCACCCAAACTCGGCCAACACATTTGGAGACTTCACTGAGGTTTTTTGGCATTTTGGTCTCCTTTCTTCCTGTTGTGTTTCTGGGGTTTTTTTGCAATATGAGACTTCAGTTGTCCATCTGGAGTTGGGATGGCTTTACTCTTGGCTGCTTTGTGTGAAAGTGAGACTCTGGGGGCTGAAATCTCTTTGTTCTCCCTTATTCAGGATCCCTTATCCAGATCTGGGATTTACAGCTACTCTGCTTTTCCCCTGCCAGTGGGAATTGCAGGGACAACTCAAAGGGTGGTGCTGAAAGGGAATGGAGAGGGTCTGTCTCAGATTGTCAGCTCTACCATGTCTGTGGAATTTCTGATTCAAACAGTATCACTGTCCAGGACAGGGGAAGCCACCCAGCTGTTCCCCACTGCTGGCCTGGATTTTGGGTGGGAGAGGACAGAGGACACATGCTCTGACTGCCTTGGATAAAACCTGTGCTAGCTAAGGCTGGTTCTGAAGGGCTGGAAGGAGCAGAAGGGACCAGTGCTCCCCCCAGTTTTCCTTTTGGGACTGCTCTTTTGTGTCTTATGACATCACTTCTCTTTCTCCTGAATTGCTGTTACGGGGATGCCTTCAAGGTCCCAGAGATCACCTCTCTCTTACACAAATTCCAGTTTCTGGACTCCTGTGAGGTTTAAATTTTGCTACAGGGTGCTGAGAGGTGCTCTGGGGTTCATATGGGCTTGTGATGGGGCACAATGGGCCAAACTGCACCCCCTGACTGATGTGGTTGGGTCCCTGCTTTCCCAGGAAGTTGTATGTGATTGGAGCTCATTCCAAGCCCATGAGGGAGGAGAACTGGAGTGATTTGGTAACTTTGTGAGGTGATGGTAGGGCAGGGGTGTAGAGTCCAGCAAGGCTGAGCTGCCTCAGTGCTCCCCGAGGCCCTGCACAGCTGGGAGGGACCACAGCTCCCTCCTGGGGAGGGCAGGCACAGTCAGCTCAGGGAGATTTTCCCTGGCTTTTCTCCTCTGCCCTGATTGTCCCATCCCACTAAGAGGACTCTGGGCTGTGATTAGGTCAGATGTACTTTACAAACAAACCATATTAGGAGGAGATGTTATTCCATCTCCACAGCTCATCTGACTCCAGCCCTGAGCTCTGGGCAGCAGACAGGATGGCATTTGTTCTTCTGTGTGACAGGCCTGTGTGGGCAGCCCTCGATGTTTGCAGATGGGTCTGAGTGTTTGTGAGGCATCCCTGTGACTGCCACGGCTGTGCCAGGGACCCAAGTACTGCACATTCCTCCCCTCTTCTCTGCTGCTGCATCAAGGGTTAGTTTTTGGGGTACAGAAAACTGCAGAGGCCAGAGATAAGGATGCTGCAAACATTTGCCAATGAGCCTGTGTTTTACAGCAGTATAGAAAATCATGAGGACCTGTGAGTGGTTTCATATCTCTTTATATCAGTGATTGTTATGTCTGCCTATGGATTTGTCACAGTCAAACATTCCCCCAGCCAGGCACTGCTGTCTGTGGTGGCAGAGTGGATCCTGCCTGTGATGGCCTGCACTGTCAAAAGTCTGTCTTAGCCTCAAGTGGGTTTTGGAGAGGTCTGAGCAGGGCTAAAGCTCTCTTGGCAGTGTTTATATCTGGATGTTGCTAATTCACATAAGCTGGTGACTTTGCTGGCAGCCTTTTGCTCTAATAGAGTGCAGCCAAAGTGTCATTTGCACAGGTGCCTCATTAAAACTTTCAAATCAAGCCATGTTGCCAGATCCTCCACAATTTTCTGAAGACAGTTACCCCCCTCAGCCTGCACAGTCCCATTTATACGTTTATTAGCAAGGTCTTAGATGTGCTGTTTGAGCTTCTTTATCCTCTGACCTCCTCACCACCTTTTCACTTTCTGGCAGAGCTGCAGGGGCTGTGATTTCTCAAGGGAGTCTCAGACAGGCTGTAGGAGGCAGAGGAGGTCATCCCTTCCCTCCAAATGCTGAGAAGAGCTTCCTCCTCACAAATAACCTCTCTCCTCTTTGGGAGAACCTCTTCAGCATGGAAGAGGATTTTGCCAGGGTAATAAGTCACATTGTCCTCTGTGTCAGTTATAACCTGATCCTCTTTTTGTCAAATATGACCAAATATATTGTGCTCAGGCACTTAATGTCAGCAACCCTGGAGCAGGAGGGAGGATGAAACTACCTTAGAAAACCAACTCATCACATCCTCCAGGGCACCTGCACAGTGGGATGGATGGATGGATGGATGGATGGATGGATGGATGGATGGACGGATGGACAGACAGATGGACGGATGAAGAGGGCACAGACATAGTGACTATTTTTTGAATTGCAATGTTATTTGAGATACAGAGGTGGATTTCCTGGAGGGCAGGAAGAGAAGGAATTTTTGTGAGTAACGGGGTAGGGGTCACAGACAGATGTTACTGAATTCTCTTTATTGCAAAGAGTTTTCCTGGAAATCCTGCAAATCATCATCAGAAAAGCCACAGGGAGCACAGACAAACAGCTTCCACGGGCCAGAACCTGTTGCTAGACTAGAGGCAAAATGCCAGAGACAAAGGATTGCCATTATTTTTTATCCTGTGTATCCTGTGCAGCACCTCCATGCTCTGATCTGCCTGGTGCTGACCACACCACTGCTCTACAGTTTGTTCAATGTCCTCAGCCATCCTCTCCTCCTCTCCAGCTGCCCTCTTCCTTCCTGGGAGGCTATTCTGTATTTCTCAGCCTGGTTCCTCATAGCTGGGAATTAGAAGATTTATGAAAGTGTTTTGAGGTGGGAAGACTTGAAGGAAAAAAAAATCAGGCTTCCAACATTTCCAGCTAGATATTTCCTCAGCACAGAGGGTGGCACACATCCCCAGCTCTTGCTGCCTCTGCCTGGCAGTGAAGATTTCTGCTGGAGCTTTCAAAACCCTCTCACAAGAGACACAACATGAAGTAGGAAAGGTTGTTTGGCAGCACATAAAGAGCAGCAAATGTCATTGCACAGAGTTTATGCCAATGTGGGCTCTGTGGTGGCATTTGCCATCCTGTGCACTTTGGGGCAGAGCTGGAGGGACTTGGGGATGGTCACAGCTGGTGCTGGTGTGGGTCACCTCTGTGAAGCAGCAGATGATAATCCAAATTCTCCTTTAAAAAGCTGTTTTCTCCTAGAAATGGCTCTAATGTAGAATAAGGGGCTTAATTCCCTGGTCCAAAGCAGTAGGAAGACTGAGCAGGGCCTGATTCCACAGTGGGAAAGCATGTTTGATTGTCTCAAAATGCTTTTCTTTGGCTTGCTTTGGTCCAAAGTAACATTTGGCTTAATGGAGGCTTTTTTGTAGCTGAGTGCTGCCCCACTCAGTGGGAGGGGGCTGTACACAGCACATGGTGGGGGCTGAGATGGGGTTGTGGTCTGAGAGCTGTACCCCAGCACTGGAGAGGGAAGGGGGTGCTCTGAGAGGTCTGCAGGAAAGCCATGATTAGAGGAAACTGCCCCTGTCAGACTGACTGCTCTGGTGTAACTCAGTTTATCATGTGTTTGCATACTGTGCTGGCTGAGGCTGCTGGTCACACCCAGGGAAATGCCCATCCTGGCCCAGCTGTGCTGCTCCCACCCCTGCTGGTCTCTCCCCTGCTGCTCCCACCCCTGCCTCCCCTCCTGCTCTGACCACACTGAGCTCTCTGAGATCATTTTCCTCTTATTCCTGGAGTACTTAATAGTATTCAAAAATACTCTCACCTCCCCTAAACTCTGCATGTGGACACAGCACCTTGTCTGGATCAGGTTCACTACAAATATTTTATTATCTCTGTTGATTCCCCAGCAGCAGCTGAGCCATAGCACAGAAAACTTATGGCAGCAGCCACAAGAAATCACCACGAAGGTGCTGCATAAAAACCACCGTGAAGCTGCAGCGTGAAATACCCTGGTGGCTTCAGAACATCTTTATTGTACCAGTGATGCACACTTGGAGGTCTTGTAAAATCTTTATGTTTGAAACAGACTGTTCCCAGTGGGCTTGGAACTGCCTTTGCAGCATGTCATGGCTTTTGGATGCTGCATACAGATGAAGGTGGGGGGAGTTTCAGGTTTAAGGGGTGCCAAAGCTACAGCTGTTTTTGGAGAATCAAAGGGAGCAGCATCCTCTGCTTTCCAGACTCTGTCAAAATATACAAACACCAGGATCAATGAAAACACATGCCACAAGATAAAAAAAAACCCCACTCACTGCAGAAATCAGCAGTAGTTTGAAGTTCTCTTCTCCTGTGTCTCCAGACCCTGAGCACATCACCTCTGGATTCCCATGAGGGTGATGTGGATGCAGGTTTTGTGCTTTATTTCCTATGGTTACACATCACTGCTTGCTCAAAGGCCCCCTGCCTTCACTGTCAAGGCTGCTCCATGTGTGCACAGGGAGGGAATATTGCCTCCAAAGTATATGCTTGGAGCTGCAGGTGGCTTTCCCACACACCTTCTGGGCTCTAAGAGCTTCAGAGGGGTCATGGGCCCTGCCTGAGCACCTGGCAGAAGGGAGCCTGTCCATCCCTGCCACCCAAATCCCCACCACCCCTTGTTAGCCCACAACCCTAGCTATTCCCACATTGCCAGCACCACTTTTATCAGGGCCTTTAACAGGCTGTTTGGAACCGATGTGGTTCTCCAGGCTAGAGCTCTGAAGGTGAGGAACACAGGCAGGCTCGTGGGGTTAGGAATGCCTTTGAGCAGTTCCCACTCCACAAGTCATCTGTGTCCAACACAAATGAGAGAGGTTGAGCACCCGCTGCACGGGATGGTGGTTGTTGCACAGCCCATCATTGCTGTGAGCCTTTAAACACCTCCAGTGTTAACTGCAAGCAAAACATTCAAGGATCTTCCTGGCTTGAAGCTCCTTTAGCCAGTCTGCATTAGCAGTGCATGACTCAATTAGGTAATGACTGCAATTAGATAGCCCATAACTTCTTGCAGAGATGCTCTTAGTGACTTGTGCTGGCTGTGTCTGAGCTCCTGCCCCCCTGGGACATTACCCAAGGGCAATGCTGGTCCAGGATCTGTGCCAGTGCAACACCTGGCCCAGCCTTCTCCTCACTGCCTGGCAAATAGAAATCACTCAGCTGTGCACTGAAAGCAACGGAGCTGTCAGCTCTTCACTTGGGCAGAAGGGAAGGGCAGATCTTTCCCCTTGCGACCTGTGCCACCTCTCAAGCATTTCCCCTTCAAACTCATTTCCCTTTCAGTGCTAAACCTTGTCTGGAGCTGCTCCTTGCCATGGCTGTGCCTCAGCAGTGCCCCAGCCACCCCCAGGGCACACAGTGCAGGGACTCGGCCGCTTTAATTACCTCTCTTTAGCTACACTTCAAAAGATCGTCATGGATTTTGTAAGCAGAGAGGAGCGTTTGCTGCTGAACTCTGCTGCACATGCATTCCTAGGGGGGGAGGCTGAGATATTACTGGCATCAAGAAGCAAAGAAGTTTAATTTTTAAGTTGGACTTCATCATTACTCTCCAGAATCCCTTTGCATCACCAGCAAATGGTGTCATTTCCCCTTCCCTCCTTTTTTATCCTGCTCATTTATGAGGGCACCAAATGGCTGGACACCACAGGTGATTGTCTTCTCTGAAAATGGACCATTGACTACCACACTTTGTTTCCTTTCTTTTAACCAACTACTTATTTGTATGATGACCTCTGCTCTTGGCTCATGGAAGATCAGTTGCTGAAGGACCTTGCTGAGGTCTTTGCTTTCTGATAATCCAAGCAAACTGCTGGAATTACATTTCCCTTTTCTACAGCCTCATGGGCTGCACTCTCTCCCTGAGGCAGGGTCTCTCTTTTGAAATCCTGAGTTGCCTGTTCATCCCCTTCTTTACTCCAGTTTTTCCTAATCCATCATCCTTACAGCTCCACAGTCCCTCAGCTCATCACTGAAACCTTCTTTGGGAAACTGGCATCACATTCACTACTTTCTAGTTATTTACTATGCAGAGAGCTTGAAGGAAGAGGCCACACTTCACAGTGAATGCTGAAGCTATTTCATCCCTGGACTTCTTTATAGCTTTTGTGTGAATACAGTTCTGACATTCTTGAAACAAACTCGTACAGGAGGGGAGATCAGAGCCTGGGGTATTTATTTTATTTCATTGATTTACTGGCCTTTAACTCACTATAAAAAGAAATGTTTGAAGACATGTGGTGCATTGAACTGAGTTAAGAATACTTAGCCTGGAAATGTTGTTTTTAAAAATCCTTTGAGGATATCAAGTCTGGACTGGTGACCTCAGGTCTTTCCAGAAGGGATAAAAGAGCTGTTAAATGTACAGGGGACCATTCTTTGACATCTGCAGCTCTTAATACATCACCCCTGGTGTTATCTGGAGGGTTTTAGAAAGAAAAGGAACAATGAATAGGAACAATAATAGTAATAATAATCATAATAATCTATTGTACAGAACATACTCTTCCCTGCAAGGCTGATTGTGCCCAGGCTCTTGCTGTTCCAGGCTTCCTGTTTCACAGCTCCCTGTGATCACAGATCTTGTCATCAATCTGAGTGTTTCTGTGTGTCTGCACATCCTTAAAAACATTTTCTGTAACTTTTTCACACACGAGTCTAGAAAATAAATCCCCACAGGGTCTGTTAATGCAAATTGGTGTGTTTGAGGGGCTAATACCTGTCAGCTGTAATGGGAGGTGGGATGCAGATGCCTGTTCCAGATGTAATCAGGGGGTTGGACTACAGAGAAGTGGTGTCAGTTTTAGCTGGGCAAGCCCAGGTTTGGGGGTGGCTGTGGCTTGAGGAGCTGCTGAAACCTTGCAGGTCCAGGATGCATAAAAGAGGAGCATGAAAAAGCTGTAAGTTTTGTTATTCCTGATGAGAGATTTTGCTCTGTTTCCTGTTTGTACCAGTGGCATTCAGGTGAGGGAAAGCAGAAGTAACAGGACAGCCTTATCCTTATAATTAATTAAGCCTGGGACTCCATGAAGCTATGGAGTGAGGAATGACAGGGGAAGGAGAAACTCTGGTGGGTTCTTTGGATTGCTCCATTTCAGAAAGTTGCTCATATGTCTGCTGGTGTCTCTAGAGGTTACTAAAGTTGCTCAAATGTATATTGGCGTCTTTAAAGGTTACTAAAGCCCACCTAGACCACGGTGAAACCTTGAAATGGTGCTGCTCATGTGGCTGAGTATAAGCTGGAGTATAAGGTTTAGTGTGGGAGACCTTGGAGCTGGTGTTGGGGTTATAAATGCTCTCATAAACCCACCTTGTGCTTCTAGATTGAGGGGCCAAGGGGAGGAGAACCAGCTGGACCAGTGTGTCTGTCCTGGGCTGCTGCTGGTGGTGGTGGAAGGGGAAGTTCATGTTGTTTCTCACAGAAGTGCCTGGCAGGAGGCACCTCTGCCCCTTGACGTGGCTCCGTTCAGTGCTGAGCAGCAGGAGGGAGCTCTGAGCAAACTGATGTGTCTGACTCTGTGCCAGGCTCCAGTCCCCAAAGCAGGACGGGCACACCAGTGCTGTGTGGTGCCAATTAGCCCTGCAGGTCCTTAGAGCTAGTTAATTAGGGTGCAGGCCTGCACTGATGTGATTATGCTGCTTCTGGTCCCCGAGCAGGCTCATGTGCTCCGTGTGGCATTGCAGTGATTCCATGGGGCTCCAGAGCACTGAGCAGGGAGGGTCTGGGGCTTCATGGACAGAAAGGAGAGGGGAGACTGAAAGAAAAAGATCCCTTGGAGCTGTCCTTTGGGTCGAGGAGCTGTTGGATTTGGTGCTGTGCCTGCAGTGTGTGTGGAGTGATGAAACAGCACTGAAGCAGCCTGGGACAGGGTGGACATGTCCCAGCACTGCCCTGGAGCTGCTGGGCACCTGGAGCTGTGCTGCTTCCACGAGGGAAATCAGACAGGCTGAGCACTCTGCTACTGTGGCAATAACAGCTTGTGCATGGTGAGTGAGGAGCTGGCCTGCCCCTGTGACCCCCAGCTCGGCGCTGCTCAGCTCTGACCCAGAGCTCCCCGCTGCAGGAAGCATCATCTGCCCAGATCCTCCTGTCACCTCTCCTTTAGCTGTGATGTGACAGTGGCTGGGCTGTGCTGGCATCTCCCATCACCTGCCCACGCTGCTCAGGTTAACGAGCACAGGTCTCAGCCCTGTGTGCACCGAATAACGGAGGAACTGTGAGCTAATTCTTTGCAGACAGTTGTTGCATTATTTATCGCTGTGGAGTAACACACTGTCAGTGAGGGAACATACAGGCTGTCAGTATGTCATACAACTTCTCTTCTCTTTGCCTGGCAGCAGCCTGTACACAGGTATCTCTCTTTTTTCCATCTCCTTTTCCCTGTAAAGTTGGAGGGGGAGGGAAGTTGATGAGCCAAAAATGGAACTAATAAAGCTTTGACTTCAGAGAGACAAGCACTAGTCCCACTGGTGCTGACTTATGAACTCATAGCTATAAACTGTGCTGTTGATATTTCCCCAGCCTGAAATTCTTCTCATGTTTACACTTAAATCCCTGAAGCAGAGCTGTCCACACATCTCCACTTGTCTTCTTGCTATAATTCCCACCTCCAGATGATGTAAAGATGACACAATTGGCCTGTTCGAATGCAGCTTTCTGGCTCTGAGATTTCACAGCTCAGAGCCCTCCCACTGAGTTAATCATCGACTCATAGACCTCCTCCCAAATCTCAGCCTTCTCCAAAGCCCCTTAATAAGAGAGATGAGTAATGTTAGAATAAAGAAAATTCTGTAATTAAAAAAATGTACTTCCACTGACATTTTCTATGATACATATTCACTGAGACAAGAACTTTTTAAAGCTTTTCTTCCTATTGCTTCACCAGAAGAAAAAGGGTGTTAGTATTAGCAAAATACTGTGGCTCTATTGAAAAGAATTGGTTTTATTGAAAAGAATTCTTCTATTTTGACCTTTCTCATCCAGTGCTCCTCAGTGTCTCATTCTCCAGCTCACAAAAGACCTCAGCAGTCCAGCTTTCTGTTCTAATTTGGAATAGAAAATAATTTCCAACGCCTTAACTCAGGCATTTTCTTCCTGGTTTAAATTCCTTTTGGGGGCTAAGTGATCATTTTCCTGAAAAAAATTAGATTATCGACTCTCTCTTCTGCTCAGTTTTAACTGATGACTGTGTGTAAGCATTTCCTTAATCCTAAGAAAATCAGTATTTACAAGAAAATTAATGCTCTTCCTTTTACCCTGTGCAATGTAGTGAAGCTTTAATTTCACTCAGCACCGGCTTCTGCCTCCTGCTTCCCAGCGGGAATTGTATTGGCGACGTTTGTGGATTTCTCAGCATTAGCTCTAACCAAGGAAATGACCCCATGAAAGTAAATTGGTTTATTTAATAGTCTTAATCGTATTTCTATGTGTAGAGAGGCAAATACAATTGCTGTCAAACACAGCTTTGCACTCTTCCCTGTGCCTGGAGCCTGACTGATCGATTGTCCCTGGAATGCTGGAGCTCTGAGCTGCCTGTTGGGATGCTGGGAGGTGAAATCTCTGGGAAGGCTTGTTTGGGAACAGGTCAGTGTATGGAGCAGCCTTTCTATGTGGAACCTGCTCAGCCTCTGCATTGGTAACTCATGGCAATGTTGGTGTTGCACTTGATGGAAACTGGTTTAATGGATGTGGAGGTTGTGGCTGCAGATATTGTCTGTTGACAGGGTGG
This sequence comes from Pithys albifrons albifrons, assembly GCF_047495875.1. Taxonomy (NCBI): domain Eukaryota; kingdom Metazoa; phylum Chordata; class Aves; order Passeriformes; family Thamnophilidae; genus Pithys; species Pithys albifrons. The sequence goes on along the minus strand of NC_092476.1, from coordinate 8,481,955 downwards.
GGGAATGGAGCAGTGAACCCTGAAACTGGAGGGATTTGGGTGAGACACCTTTCCCATGACTCCCCATATCCTCCTGCCTGGCAGCAGGACTGTGGTTGGATCCCTGGGCACACCTTCATGGCAGGAAATCATCATCCAGGATACCCTGTGACCAAATGCAGCCATCTCTGTGCAAGAAGCACAGCTCTTCTGCACCTCCAGCTATTCTGAGGATTGGTTGCATGTCTCAGTCCTGCTGAACCAATGCCTGAGCTCTGTGTGCTCCCTGGAAGTGCCAGGCAGGGTGGGATGGGCCAGAGGCAGCTGGTACCTTTGAAGATGCCGCAGGCAGCTTTACTGGAGGGCTGGGAAGGGATTAAAATAGCTGTAGCCTGCGGTCAGAGCCTGTCTGCAGCAGCAATCCAGCCTCCTGGTGTTGAATTCAGAGCTGCAGGCATGCTCCCTTCTCCCATTAGGAATTCTCTTTCCTGGTTCTCATAGCCAGGTTTCAGCGTGCATCACATTCAGGTCCCTGAGGCATCACCTGTCCCAGCAAAGCAGACAACTGTGAGGGTCTCACTTCTGGGAACAGCTGCCCGAATGCAGGTGCTCCAAGTCTCTGCTCTGCTCTATGTATCTGTCAGGTGATTTTAGTGACAGGAGTTGAATGGGCTCTCTGCCCACTCTGCTCTGTTGTGCTCTGTCCAGCTACTTTTCCCTTTGAAGCACGTGATCGAGTGAGGTTTTTCCTGGCTCCTGTAGGGAAACATCTCTGCACTGACCCACATCCAAGGGAACATGGAGACATGACAAAAGTTTGTGCTCTTCAGGCTCTTACCAGTGGAGAAAGAAGGAAAAAAATAGGATCTAAAGATTTTCCACTTATAATTTCTCACTAACAGCTGTTGGACCTGCTGTTGCTCAGAGCAGCAACTTAGGAAGAATTGTTGTCTGACAAAAGTTTTAAGCCTCTGGATTGCTCAGCTCACCCAAATGCACCTCCTGTCTCTGTGTCCATGTTTTGGAAGCTGCAGCTGCTTTGGACAGCCAAGACTTTTATCTGTGTTCACAGTCTGAGAGTGAGGCAGTTTGTCTTTTCCTTCTGGAGGTGTGGCCCTGCTTGCCCAGGGGCTGGGAAGGCAGATCTGAGGGGCTGTGGTCATGCAGACCAGGCTAACTGCTGCCTGTGCCCTGGACAGCAGCCCCAGGACCTTCCCAAAGGCTTTTGTCCGGTGTCAGTGCAAGTGGGAATATCAGAGGGAAGTCACTCCATACCACTAAGTGATGTGTATCCTCTTGGCCTCTGGCAAGAAGTTCAGAAGTCAAATTTCATCATCTCTCTCAATAATCTTGCAAAGCAGGAGTCCAGACTAACTTGCATCAGTCCTGACAGCAGCACCTCCTGGGGTTTTTCATATGGCACTCCAAAATGGCCACATTAGATTGCAAGGGCACGGCTCTTTCCTTGCATATCCCTTGCAGACATGTCAGCTTTGGTACCAGCCACTGGGATTTGAGTTTATTGCTCTAATGGGAATGACCAGGGAAGAAGAGGAGGATGGGGTTTGCCTTGATTTAATTTTTTTCTTTCCCTCCCACCCCAGTTTCTCATGACACTTGGGCTGGCAGAACAAGGAGTAGCTGGGGAGAGGCTGAACATCATATGGGGCAGCTGTTGCTGTTGCTGAGGTGGCTGCAAGGCTGGCTCAGGAGCCAGAAACAGGTGCTGCTGCTCAGACTCCCCCTTTCCCATTGCATAGTTCATTTAGATGCACAGGCAGGAGGGGAGGATTACTGCAAAGCCAGCCCTCATCTCTCCTGCCTGTAGAATTAGGATGGGAAATGGAAATTTCTGAACCTTGAACTGTCTCACTGAAACCTTCTTGGGCTGAAGGACCTGAAGGTATTCCCTATTCTGCCTATTATGGGGTGAGCTCTTGAAGAAGGGATGTCTCTCTTATTCTGAGAAGATTAAAAAAAATTTTTTTGATTAATATTATGCTGGGGATTTAGCTGCAGACTGCAGCTGGATCTTAATGATTTTGGGAATAAGAACTGACTATTTAGAGTGAGAGTCTGGAATTTGAGCAGGTGCAGGGAGGGTGAAGCGTGGCCATCTCCCCTGAGAGGATTAGGGAAAGCTTGCCTGGGTTTCCTCTGCCTGTGCAGTGGAGACTGGAAGGAGGGCTGGGAGCTGCTTGTGTGTGTCACAGGGAGTGAAGGAGAGGTGTGGAAAAATATGCTCAAACTGAAAGACTAGTTGATAAACACATGAGTAGGTGACAGTTTAAGGGCCCTAGGACATTCCTGCCTCCCAGAGCAGCTGCTCAGAGGAGGCTGCAGGCACCGAGTCCGAGCTGTTCTCCTGACCGAGACCGATGTATTTCCAGCAGCATTGGGTGCTGTGGTGTTCCCACTGCAGGAGTCCCCCAAGGGACCCGCTTCTCGAGATGGCCTCTGTCTCCCCCAAGTGGACTTTATCGTGGTCAGAAGGGTCTGCCAGGTCCTCACAGGTCCGTGCTGTGTCCTTCCTCATCGACAGCTTCCATGGGCCAGTGCTGGGCTTTTCCTCAGCAGGGATTTGCTCAGGGACTGTGACATCCTTATCTCTGCAGACAGGAGCTGAGCTATGAATCTTCACTCCGTGAGCAGCTTTTGGAGAAGGTGCTGCATTTTCCTGTTGCAGATCACGAGCATGTTTTGCTGCTGGCTGAGAAAGAACCATGTGGCTGCAAATGAGAGCAGCCTGAGGATGCTGCATGGGCAGTACCCTCTGTCCTGTATCACATCACATATCACTTCCCTGCCCTGTTCTTGCCATCCCAACATGATCAGCAGTGCCCAGAGCCAGAACTCTCTGGGAAATGGGTGTAGCATCCATGGAGAAAGGAGCAATCACAGCCATTCTCAGAGCTCCAAAACAGAGAATTTGGAAAGCTCTCCCCATCTGGAGCTCATCTCTGGCTCTGTGAATCCTGGCATGTTTCACTAAGTAATTGCCTTCCTAAGCTGGGAAAACTTAATCCAACAGGGCAGAGAAGTGTAGTAGGGAGTGGAATCTGGGAATGGGAAGCTTTGGGGTTTGTTTAGGGGCTTTTTATTGTTTGGGGTTTGTGTGTGGGGTTTTTTTCAGGCTTTTCTGTGTTATCAGCACATGCCCAGCGGTGGCATTTGATTGGGCAGCTCTAATTTCCTTGTTCCTTTTGGTGTAAACCTGCCTGGCATCTCAATGCTGCCAGTAGATGTTTGATGTTTCCTCTGAAGCATGAGCAGCAGCAGCAGTGAAAAATCATTCTTTATAGTGGTGTATCTGCTAGTCAGGCTTGTGGCTTAGTCAATTCTTTATTCATCTCTGCCACCTCTTCCAAGGTCAGGATTTACACTGCTTTTTTTCTTTTTTTTTTTTTCTTTACAGGTTTGCATTTTCTTTTCCTGGGAAGTTGAGGGCTACTTAGATTCCTTCTCCCTGGCACAAGTCCTTGGCTGTTGACTGGGGGTATGCAGGAGCCTTTCGGGTGCTGCAGACTTGGAGTCTTCCCCCAGCTGAGGAGGATCCCCACAGCAGCACTGCTCATCCCAAGAGGAAAGGAGGAGCAGACTCAGATGTCCTCTCTGCAAGTCTCGCTCTGATTGAAGGGCAGGAACTCTGAGACAAAGACTGGGCTGTGAATCTTCCCTCTTTCCGAAGGGTAAGGGAAGAAAGCTCCAGATTGTATGATTGTCGCTGTCTGAGGCTCTTCCTGTATCTGCTGGTTTCTGGAGGAAGGAACAGGGTTTCTGCCAGGATTTGAGTCATCTGCTTATCTCAGCTGTGGTGATGTTTCCTCTGGGCTGCACTCGGCTCTTGGGTGACTCCTTAGTGAGAGGGAGAGACCTGGATCCTGTCCCAGCAGGAATTTTTGGATTCCTAACATCCATAACTGCCATGTGGCCCTGAGATGGTCAAGGCTGAGAGCAGAGGGCAGGAGAAGCCCCAGTGCCCTGTTCCTCTTTGATCTCTGTGGTACTGTAGGAGCACAGTGGCTCATTTTGGAGGGATGTCCTGATGGATGTTTGGTCCTATTCCTTTGTATTCCTGCCATCATAGGGGTGTTGCGTTGTGCTATTTGTGTTTTCAGTAATTTGCTGCCCAGTTCTTCATCTTCTTTTGCCCTAGACTCTGAAATTCAATCTTTCAAACATTACGTGGTTAAGAAAATGAGTTGGTCTCCACAATTTCACCCGTTTCTTGTAAAGCCTCAGCTTTGCTCCAGAGGAAACATGTTGTGGATAAACAACTGTCTGTCACACACCAGATGTGGACTGAGCAGGTGTCAGCTGTGATTTTGATTTGTGGAACTCTGAGACAGCTGTCACCTGTATTGAGGTCCTTCATGTTGTTTGTGTCGCTGCTGGTGTATGACTGAGCTGCTCCGTGGCTCCTTCTGGGGTTACAGCCAGGAACGTTAGGGACAGGTTTGAGCTTGGACATGGCACTAAGAGGGTACATGACTAGTGAGAGGTGCTGGCTGTCAGTGAGGGTCAAACAGGGGGAAGTCTACGGGGAAAGTCTTGGACACAGCTGAAGTAAAGCCAAGCAGAAAATGGGAAGAGATTCTAGGAAGTGAAGCAATTATTCTGCTGCATTGCCTGTGTTTGCTGTTGTCATGACTTTTGCTCATGTTTGTGTGCTAAGGACTGAAGTTGTGACTCTTTTCATTATTATGTTTTTGAAAGTGATCAGATAAAATCTTTCTTCGAGGTAGCAATTACCTCATTTCCTGCAGAAGAGTTGCAGATTCATGTTTACAAAGTTGTAATGCAAGGCAGTGATTTTGATCTCTTGTGACTAATGTGCTGAATTTTTTTTTATTCTTTTTCCTTTTATGTGACTCAGTGCAGACATGGTGTTGCTACACTGAAAAGAATGGCAAACACAGGTGCTTCCCCTGCATTTCAGGGTGATGGTGTGGTTTATCTTAGAAAGGTTTGGGTTGGAATAATCAATACCATTTGATTCCATCCCCTGCCATGGGCAGGGACCCCTTCCACCAGCCCAGGTTGCTCCAAGCCCCGTCCAACCTGGTCTTGGACATTTCCAGGGATGGGGCAGCCACAGCTTCTCTGGGCACCCTGTGCCAGGGCCTGCCCACCCTCAGAGGAGCATTGCCCTGGTCTCCCCAGTGGTCCTTGACAGGTCCCTCCTCACAGCCTTTACCTTGTCCTGCCTTGGTGTAGGAAAGGACAGTGTGTTCTTTCACCAGCATTCCTGTGCCCAGCAGGGCAGCTGCTCACAGACATGAGGGCTCCCTTCTTGGTCAGCTCTTCAGGAATTCACTATGACTTTGAAGTGCTGTGTTTGGGAATCAGCAGCCCAGATTTCTCCATTCCTTCCTGGCTCAAGGCAGTCACTGCAGTGCCTCTTTACAGGGTCCATGGTCTGCCCTGACAGTTACTGTAAAACTTTTTTGCTTGCAAACACTGATTGGCAAGGCTTTGCATTATTCTGCCTGGGGGGTTTAGAGAAAGGCAAAGTCAATCTGCCAAACTTCAGTGTCCCATGGGATGAGTTTTCCTTCTGGCACATTGAATAGGGACAGTATTGTTGACAACAACTTGCCTTACTTTGTATGCTTTGAAAAACCAGTACTTTAGTAGGGAACAGCTCCCTGCCCTGTGTCCCATCTGTGTTTAGGCATTGCTCAGGGATGGTGACACAGCCCAGTTCTCTTTTCATCTGTCTGTTTGGTTGTCAAAGGCCTCTCAAAACAGAGAAAGTGGCAGCACTTCATCTCGTGTGGAACAGTCTCTCCTTTGCTTGTTGTTATTTCTCCCCTTCAATTTACCTCTGTCAATCAGAAATACTCCCTCACTTCTTTGAGGTCAGACCCTGTAATCTGATAATAATGTTATGCTCAGAAATATCTGGAGTTGGAAAAGTTTCAACAAAAGAATTGAGGCAACCAAACTGAGGCTGTATATTCCCCCAAACCCTCAGCAAAAGACGTGCAATATCAGGAGTACATCATACCAATTTACACTGAAAATGTAAACCTAAACATCACTGGTCACCTTGGATTCTTTCCTGTTTGTCTCTGAAATGTCTCCAGGCTTCTATAACAAAGTTTAAATTTATTTGTTAACAGATGAAACCTTTAAATCTGACTCTGCCACAACTTCCTTTCCTGACCTAGGGCAAAAACAAGTTGTTTAAACTCATCAGAGAGCAACCTCTATGCGGCCAGAGGGAGCCTGGGCTGGGAGAGAAGTTCCCTTGAGCTGCCCATGGGAGAACATGTCCCAAGGGAGAAGCCTTTGGAGGCTGGTGATCTTTGTGCTGAGCTGACAAATGATGCTGAGATGTCTTTAGTGCACTGAAGCTGTGCTGCTTCTCCAGAAGCCAAGCAGTGTGCTCTGGCCTTGAGCACAGTCTTCAGGGACCTCATTTCAGTGTTCAACACATGCTCTTCTCACAGTGAGGTCAGCAGTTACAATTGTCAGCAGACACATTATCCTGCATTTTGCCCATGAAAGGGAGCAGAGACTGCAATAAATGCTGGGGGAGACTGCCAAGGTCAAGAAACCTCCCTGAAGCCCCCAAGCAGGACCCTCCCAGTCGAGCCCTGTGGTCTGGAGATGCTCAGTGTGAGCTTTGGAAAGGCTTTGCTCTGAACTGCCAGCAGTGCTGCCACAGAAATGAGTGGCATCTTCCCTGGCTGAGCCAGACAGCTGCTCTGTGGAGACAAGCATTTGTTTTATGTTACATCCCTGCCCTGAGTGTGGGTTTTCTACCTGTGGCTGCCAAAACATCAGTCGTTGAGGGGAAGTGAGGAGAATGGCTCAGGCTCTAAAAACTAGAGCAGCACAGCCTGAATCCCATTCAGCTCCGTGGGAAGTGTTTCCCTTGAAAGCCAGCAGGAAAACCTTCAGATTGCACAACAAGGCAACAGAACAAATGCACAAACAAAAACTGTTTACTCCCCAGTGATAATTTAATCACCAAAAAGGGAATTCTCCAGTCCAAAGCATGACTCCTCAGGCTGGGGAAGTGCAGATGAATCCAAAGCTGGTTAGAACAATGCAACTCATGTTTCCTCTAATGGTCACTTCTAATTTCACCTCCTGTTTTCCCTGGAAAGCAAGGAGAGCCTTTGTTTCTTTTGGATGTAATAGTTTTGGAGGATGCCAAAACATTTTCCCATTCTCTCTGGTATTTAAATGTGCAAGCAGCTTGGTGGGAGATGCTTCACCATGGCAGCTGGGGACTGAAGCACGTGGGACTGGATGCACTTGGGCAGAATTTTTGGCTCTTTTGTTGACTTGCTGCCTGTGGTGGACTTGTGCATTGGTAAGAAGTCTTGGATCAGGAGGGACTTGTGGAGCTGGAGAGGGAAAACTCTGGAGTCTGGGTCTGAGACTGTACCATCCCAGTGCTCGAACTGTCACTGGCTGTGGTTTCACAAATACACACACTCCTTGAGTGTGTGCTCATGGGTTATTCCTCCTGAACCGTGGCGAGTGATGTTCTACTAAGCCAAAAGCCTGTTGGTGTAGAGATTATCCCTCAAAACTGTCACACTAGGCAGGCTCCCTGCATTTTAGGGCCATGGTGTTTGGAAGAGGTTTTGGGGTTTTCTCTATGGTCAAAGTTGCAGCCCCTCTCACCTACCTTGGAGTTGGACCAAGGGTTGGATTTGATGATCTCAGAGGTTTTTTCCAACCTAATTGATTCTATGATTCTATGATACCTGATCTGTCCTGCTGGCATCTCTGCAGGTCAGTGGTGGGGACAAGGGGAGTAAGAAGCAGGAAGCAAACTCTGTACCTGAAGGAGCTGGAAGGCTTCTTTGACCTGACCTTTGCAGGAAGGAGGATGTCAGAGATGAAAATGAGTCCCGTGAGCCATTTGGCCCCAGTGCTGTTGCTGGAGAGAAGAACCCTTGGGGACCTGAGCTGGTGGTAGTGGTGATGTTCAGCAGAGGTGGCAGTTCCTCCCTGAAGCCTGTTGATTTGGAAATATGCTACTATTTGTAAAATTGCTGTTTCCTGTGGAAATATTCCTCCTGCCTCCCAAGCTGCCAAAAGAGTGATTGCCTTACTGTGAACCTCTGCTGCAGCCAGTGGAGTGATGAAACGACCTATTTTCCACCTTGATCCTCTCACACTCACTGTACAAAGTGGAAGAGTAGCTTGAGCTGACTGTGTGCTTTGTGTTAGTTCCTTACACCAGTGTTAGATACGTCTATCTGCTCGATGAGGTGCTTTAAACAACCACCAGCAGTTCTCCAAAAACTCTGACAAGTCTGTCCTGCCAAAGTTTTGCTGTATTGACCATGGGATAAAAATGAAAGTTAAACAAAAAAAAAAAAAAGGGGGATGCAGCAGTGTTATGGGTTTAGCCAGCTGGGCCTAAATTTAGGTTTTAAAGTTCAGCTAGGCCTGGGAATTGTCAGCTGACTTGAGCTGGGCTGAGCTAGCTAACAGCTGACTTCTTCTAGCCAATAATATTGTATTCCATACCATATTGCATCATCTCAAAAGGGATAAGAGCTGGTGTGTGGGTGTGGCTTAGTTCAGTTGCTTCCCAGCTGTGGTGCCAGCAAGACACTCTGCTGTCCCAGGAGGGATGGGGAGGCCCAAGCCCAGAGCACCGGCTTAACATCATGTTCTCTGAGGGAAGTAAAATGTTTGTTCTTAGCTTTTCTCTCTGCTTAAGTCTGTCTGAAGAACCAACTTCTCTAGAATAATTTGTAGTTAAAATGGTAGAATTTGTGTTTACTGGGAAGTGGGAAGTTATTTCTTGTTATACATAACTTGTGTAAGTGTGTGTTATATTGTAGTATCCTCTTAATTTTCTCTTCTCTGCATAAATACATGTAGTTAGTTTCAGCATAGACCTGGCTTTGGAAGTTTTTTTTTCCTCTCTCCCTCTTCTTTTTCCCTTGGCTGGCTGGGGGGAGGAGGAACCTCTTTCACTCTGTCCTGGACAGTTGGCGTTTTGCCAGCTCAACCCAGGACAAGCAGAAAGCCATGGGATGAAGTATTGTGGTTTTAGGATCATGTTGCAGAAAGTCTTCGAGCCAATGAAGCTGCTTTGATGGTGCCTTTCCAGGGAAGAAATGTTCTCCAGGTCTACAACAGAGCTTGCAGTCTTTATACCCTTTTCATGGGTCACCACAATCCTGGCTCTTAACACTGATCCAGCAGGTACACAACAACTCCTTTAGCAGCTTTCTGTCTCCAAAGCAGCACAGTTTGGGGGGATGCTGCAAGGGCTAGCCTGGGACTTTGGTGTGCTTTTGAAATGGCATTTCTCTGTGTCCACTGGCATCTGTTTGGGCTTCTTGTGCAAAAACAGTCTCATTGGAAAATTGATCAAAAATAATGTTGGATTGATGGAGTTGTCTCATCCCACTGGGTGCACAGGGGTGAAAGCCTGGTTGGGCTTTATTAAACATTGTAGCTGGTTCCTGAGAAACATGAAAAAGATTCATTACACCATGAGGAACTTGGAAACCACAAACCATTCAGAAAGTAGTTAAAAACTCGAACTGTGAAACAAAACTTCCTCTTTCCTTTTTTGCCCCTCTCCTCTTTTTAGTGAGACAGTTTATGCCTGTAACAATGAGAACTTCTGTCCCTTCCAAAATTCATGGCTTTTAAAAGATCTGTATTTTCAGGAGCAGTGGATGATTTTTGGAATGTGTGTGAATATTTCACTGTGTCTCCTCAGCATGCTCTTGGTGGCCACTTGTCCTCCATCCCCTCTGTTTCACCCACTTGCCAACATCTCCCTTCTGGGTGTTTCACACTCCAGGCAAAGGGAACATCCATGAGTATTACAGGAACCCTCAGAAGTTTAATATCTCTGGTGTGCTATAGCACTCAACATGCTGCCCGGGTTTTTAATTACCTCATGGTGATTAGCAGTCCAGAAAATCACTTGAAAGCAATTAAATAATGTACCCCTGACTGAAGGCTGCTGCAGGCTCTGGGGGCTGCTTCAGAGCAGTCACAGTTGACAGGGTTTTCAACAGGCCCACTCCCCTCTTCATTTTGCAGGCACACTGGAAATGATTTAGCTACTTCATTATATTTCAACTCCAACAATAATTGGTTTTTGTGGGTTTGGTAAAGCTGCTGTTATTAGTGGTAGCAATAATAATATTTTCTTCAGTAAGTGCTCCCTCATCTTTGGGTGGAGGCTGCAAAGTGGGTTTGCTGTGGATTTTCTGACCCCTGAATTACTGCCTGGGATTCTAATGTTCTTATACAGAGGTACCATTGGTCATCCTGAAGGCCTCAGGAGGCATTCTTGTGTGATCATCAGGAAGAATTTCTTCATTAAAATGGTTGTAAGGCTTTGGAAGGGGAGGTGGTGGAGTCCCCATCCCTGGAAGTAACCAAGGAAAGACTGGACATGGCACTCAGTGCTCTGGTCTGGTTGACAAGGTGGTGATTGGACTCAATCTTGCAGGTCTGTTCCAACCTAAAGGATTCTGTGATTCTCTGACCTGCTCTAAGACAGCTCCAGGGCAGCTGGAGGGACTGTGGTGGGACTCCAGTCCTGTGGTGGGACTGTGCCCAGGAGGCCTCTCCTGGGCTCGGGGTGGGGGGCTTTTTGTGTCCAACAAGGGCCAAGGCAGGGCTCAAGAGGGGGCAAATGGCTCAGGCTGAGACACCCCCAGCACAAGAGGGGGTTCAGAGGGGATTGGAGGGTATGAGAAGGGCTGTAAGCCTGAGGGGCCTGGACGGGAAAATTAATGAATCCTGAGGGAATCCGATGGAAACCCAAAGTGGGAGACTCTTTGCCAAGATATCCTTACCCACATCGTCCCTGTGCTGCCCTCAGTTCTCCCCATTTGCCCTCCCCAGGCAGCCCAGACACCCACACCACCTCCCTGGGCAGAGCAGGGCTCTGAAGGTGCCAAATTAGCGAGGTCACACGGGCTCCATGGCACCTCTGGCCCTTCGAGCTGTTCCAGGGAATGAGGAGTTTTGCCGAGGTGGTTTTTCTGGGGCACTTTGGCTTTTTGGCTGAGGTCTTTTGCCTGAGGTGTTTCACTGCAGCATCCCCCCCATTCTCTGTGACACAGGATGGAGGAGAGACCTCCCAGCTGTCCCAGGGGGGTGTGGAAGGAGGACAGCTCTTCCCATGAGAGCAGCACCTCAGTCTCCGGTGCCCCCCCCCCCAGTGGCACAGAGTCATGGAATCCATGAGGGAATGCTCAGCCCTCGGGAATCTCAGCCCTCAGTGGGCTGCAGTGGATCCCTGAGCTCCCTGAGAAGTGCTGGGGCTCCAGGGGCTTGGAGCTGGAAATGGGTGAAGAACTCGGCTTTACATGTGGCACCTCTTTGTTTTCCACCAAAACACGCCTCATCCACACTCTGTGCCAGGTGCAGAGGATGGGGAAGCCGCCTGGCGGCAGCTCCTTCCCGCACATCCAGAACAGTGAGGCAGTGATGCCACCCCCAGGCTCTGTGGAAAATGGCAGAGGGTTGAAACAGTGAGGAGGAGATGGGCAGCCGGGGCTCACCCACAGCTGGCGGGTCTCTGGTGGGGAGGAACCAGCGGTGGTTTCCATGGCTGTCTCCTCCACCATCCAGCCCTGGCCCTCAGCAGCCCTCAGCACCTCCCACACTTCCTGCAGAGCCGCCAAGGGCTCTTCCGGACCACTGGCTGCAGGGACACACAGCTCCTCTGGCACTGCCACTTCTCCCACTGGAAGTGCCCCAAACCCTCCACAGGTCTGAGAGACTGTGCTGAGCCCCTGAGAACAGTTCCAGAGTTCAAGTGGCCCAGCTGCGGGCTGAGGTGTGACCTGGAGAATCTGTCCTGCCCTGGAGAGGGAGAGGGAAGGTGGGGTGATGCTCTGTGGTCCATGGAGACCCAGGACAATGCAGCAGGCAGGCTGAGCCAGAGGATGGGCTTTGCACACAGATGTGGGCTCTCAGAGTCCACCAGGGAGGAACGTGTCCCCTGATCAGACAGGTGCGCTGTCCCCGGTGTCCCCTCCCGCAGAGCAGGGTGGCCATCAAGTGGCGGACGCTGGGACTGGCACAGGAGATTTTTATTCCACACTGCTCCAGGAAAGCAGACAAAAATCCCAGTCCTGTTCTGCAGGGAGAGGCAGAGGTGTCAGGCCAGCGAAAGGCTGTCTCTGTCACTCAGATCAGTAACTGAGGGCTGAGCTGTTTTTCCTTTGTTGTGCTTGCCTGGAAAAGCTGCTGCTCTGAGTGTGAGGCAAAGGGAACACAATCCCTGCCCTGAGCAGCTATTGCCTACTCTGGAGGTCAGTTTTGTTGGAGTTGAACTGATAGGGACTTCCGTAATCTCAAATAATTGATTAGTATCTGCATATATAATTATTTTTAATTAAGTCTTTTCCTTATTCCTCTGTCTCTGTGCTGGTACCTGTGCCTCGGTGCCCTGTTTTGGCCCCTGTTTGGGGGCAGCCTCAGCAAGCAGAGGTGCATCCCAGGCCCAGGAACAACCAGGAGGAGGCTGGAGGATACCTATGCCCTTCCCTCTCAGGAAGGGAGATGATGTGGCACTTCTAAAGCAACTGGAGGATGAGCTAATGCTTCTTTTACCTTTGGGTCACAGCAGAGACCCGTATCTTAAATATTTAAACCTGGGCTATCTCTGCAAAGACTAGAAATGCTCCCATCTGGGAGAGCTTTGTCAGCAGCTCTGATGGCTCAGAGAGGAGAGGGTTTAACTCCACTCACAGCAGCCCTTCAGCTTACTACCTTCCCAGCTTTTGAAGTGTTTCTGCTTCTATTAAGATTAAAAACCATTTCCATCGTGACAAAATACTGTGAAGGGCACTTACTCCCTGGGAAAACACAAGCTTTGCCTTTCCTTTCTCAAAACAATCAATTTGTAGGCTCTTTCCCTGAATGTCAGGCATTATACAGACACCCTAGGCTCTTGAGGAAAGTTATTGTTGGTTTTTATAAATTATATTATCTTACTCTGCAGGAGACAGACATTGAACTATTTAATTTTGTTCTAGCTAAAAAAAACCCAAAATCATGCAAGGAAACAGGCACAACTGAGTGTGATCCCAGTTTTTCTCTGCTAGATGGTGTTACATGCCCTACCTTTCCTTTCCATGCCTTCACCTGATATCAGTCACCAGGGTAAATCTGACTTGTCTCACACCTGGTGACTGCCTTATTCCTGGGGATGTGGGTACCCAAATGCTGCAGACAGCCACAGGCATCTGCAGCGTCTGCTGGACCCTCTGAAGGATTGTCTGCTCCACATTGGTGATAATGACACGTTTTGGTGCTTGTTTGGTCTCAGAAAGAGCATGTTTTCAATCAAGATGGGAAACACAGACCCACAGGGTGCAATGTTTGAGCTCTGAAGACATTGTAAGGCTGCAGATGGTTCTAGTTGACACCAAGTTTGCAATATGTGCATTTATTCTCTTGCCAGCCCCTGGGGATACATGTCCTGACCCTCTGACAAAGCGTGTGTGACTGAGTAAGGGATCTCTGTGAGATGGCAGAGTACCCAGGCATGGGTTTGCAGGGCAGGGGGTGCCCAGCAGCTCTGCCATGACTCCTCTGCCACACTGGTGCAGCTTGTGCCCTGTCCTTGCCAGATGTGACCACAGGGCCTGGCCCCTGACCATCAACCTCTTCACTTCATTCTTCTTACTGTCTCTGAGCTCAGACTCTGGGAGACCACTGAGAGCAGCTCCAGCCCTGAATCCTTCACCCCAATTTCTCCTGCTGAAGCTGCAGCAGAGGTAGAATCAGAGATCTGTTACAAGAAATCAGCACAGCTCCCTGAAATAACAGAACAACAACACACGTGGGAGAGTCAGGAAGCTGTGTTTTCCCATGTAATTGTGGAGATCTTATCATATCAATGTTTGCTCACTATTTTACTATGCTGAGATGTTTGATTTGTCTCTGCTTATATACTTTTACAATTAACGGAATCAACTAACTATGCTAATGCTGAAACTATGTTACCTATTTGTGTGATTAAGTCAAGTCAGAGCCAAGGTGCACCAGCCAGCGTCCTGCTGTCCACATTTCCCAGCTCAGGTGAAACAGAGCACCGTGCTCTTTATTTCATTGCTAGAACTACAACTCCATCAGCTTCTCTAGCAGGGGATGGAGCTCGCTGGGATGAAGCAATGTGTCTGAAAAGAGGCATTGGTTCACATTTTGTATAGTTTGTGGGCTTTGGGGGCTGTTTGTTTGTTTGTTTGTTTGTTTTTTCCTTCCCCAGCCCTACAATAACAATGGAAATCTTTCAGTAAAAGGAAAAAATATTCATTTGTTGCAGTGCCCTACAGGCATTTATTGTGTTTTATGATTGTAGCAAGTCTAGACTTGGCTGGACCCTAATTTATAAGCCTGCAAACTCCTGTAAGATTGGTCTCAGAGAAGTGATGCCACTGTCCAATAAATACAAAACATAGGTGAAGGAGGATGGGGCTGGTTGCAAATATTCCTCAGCAGTGACTTTTTCAAGAAGTTCTCAGATTAGGCTGTTGGCTGTCATAGGCTCCAAGGAAAAGCAGAGACATTAAACTTTCCTCTTGGCAGAGTGAGTAGATTCATGGAAGTCCCACACTGACCAGGAACAAGGCTGGGCTTGGAAAGAGAATCAAGGGAAGTCCCACACTGACCAGGAACAAGGCTGGGCTTGGACACAGAATCAGGGGAAGTCCCACAATGACCAGGAGAAAGGCTGGGGTTGGACACAGAATCAGGGGAAGTCCCACAATGACCAGGAGCAAGGCTGGGCTTGGACACAGAATCAGAGGAAGTCCCACAATGACCAGGAGCAAGGCTGGGCTTGGACACAGAATCAGGATTGAGTGGGCAGAGGTGTAGCCTCTGGTTGGTTAGGGGTGAGTTGGGAGGACAAAGATGTTGCAGCCCTGATTCAGGTGGGTCCAAAGGGCCACCTTACAGGTTTCATTTTCACCTTAAAAGGACATGTTTCCAGCCTCAACCAATTGGAGTCAGACCTTCGCACCTAGGGCAGGGTCACTTGAGGTCACATATTACCTGTGTTTTTGAATAAACTTGGGATTTGCTTAAACATCACATTGGTGTGTGCAGTCCACTAGGTCGTGGTCTGCAACACAAAGATGCAGCTTCTGCAGCAAACCCACCATCAGTGCCAGGCACGAGGGGAGAGCTCCTGTCCCCACACTCAGACAATGTGCCAACAACCCAACCTGTCAAAAACAAACTTGTAGCAGGGCTGGGTGCTCGTGCTGCAACAGAAAACAAATGCTGAGGAGAAAAATAACCTGAGTGAGGGGACAGGAAGAGAAGATGCAGCATGTTTTCCAAGAGCTCCTTGCCCAGGGAGTCAGAGCTGCTGTGGTTGTGCTGTCATCTCCAGAGGTGCCTGGTACCATGTTATCAGCAGCCTCATGTGATCTCCTGCCCGTCACGGTGTCTGCTCAGCCCTGGCCTTGGACTGTGGACTCTGATTCTCATTTCTTGGGCGAGGTGCAGGGGCTGAGGTGTGGGAGCTTGGCTGATGTGCCTGTGGGTGCTGCTGAGGTGGGCAGGCTGTCTGTCTGTCTGTGAGTCCATGTGAATGCACTGCACAGGAGCAGAATGGCTTCTTGGGGCTCCAGTGCATAAATCCTTGTGGACTTGCTGGCTATGGGGTAAATCTGCAAGCAGGTGTAGCTTATCCCAAACAGCATTAACCCCCCTCTAAATATACCTGTACTTTAGGACAAGATGGTCAGGGAAATATCAAACTTCTTTAAGGTTTTTTGAAGGAGGCTGGGGGTCTCCTTTTACAGGCTGCTTGGAGGATCTCATTTTAAAGTCTACAGATGATTAATTAATGCAAGACAAGGTGTATGATTTCTGTTGTTATAATGAAATCAGAGCTCTGGCAGTCAAACTGTGTAATACAAAATCAGTTTTTCAGCTAAGGAGGTTTTACAGCCCACTATATATCTCAATATGCCACTGGGTTTTTTAAGATGTTAAACTAAGTCTTTTCTAGGGGGAGGGGAAAAGAAATAATCCATTAAAACTGAAAATTCATGAATTTATATCACCAGTAAGGTACATCTATAAACATCATATACCAAGATGTCACCTTAAAGGAAACCTTAGACAAGGGGTAGACATTGTCAGTCAGAACCCCTGGGGACCATGTCAGCCATCTGGAAGAGGAGGCTGTGTGCTTGGCCTGCCAGTGGAGTGCTGCTGGCTGCCCTAAAATGTCTGTAGTTTTCCACTGTGCACTTGCAGAAGGCACAATTTCCTCCACTCGCCTTTGCGTCATGCTCTGCTGATTTTTGACCTTAAAGGAGGAGGGATGGGGCAGAAGCTGGAAAAGCCTGAGCCAAAGAACCTGGTTGGAAAGAAGGTGGCAGCCTGGACTAAACCTCAGGGTGGTAGGCAGGGGGGAAGTAGATGTAAGAATGTACTGGAAAGTGATGTTAATTCAGCTTTGTGTGATGGATTATTACATGGGTTCTCAACCATGTAATATGTTTTTAATGCCCTGAGCCTGGAGCATGAGTGTAATGGTATTCAAATGCCCCAGCACTGGAGCATTTCTCCAATACAGAAGCTGCAGCCCTGAACTGAGCAGAGAGATTGTTCCTATGGTGATACAGAAACCTCAGGGAACTGCATCTGGTGAATCTTGGAAAACTGTGCCTGAGAACCTTTCCTTGTGTTTGACCAGTGCATTACTTGGCCAAAAAGGTGGCTTTTGTGATACTGTGTTCATTGTCATAGAAACTTACAGTCATCCATAAATTACTTCATACACTACTGATGTAACAGATTAGCCAGGAAATGCCTCATGAACATGGGAGTGAAAGTATTGGAGGTGAGTGACATTTGGAACTTTGCTTTGTCTTATGGACTCAGACTGTTGATGTTTCAGGAAAAAACATTTCCTTATGTCCTGTTTAGCAGTGGAGAAACTAAGATATGTTAAGGTCACCCCAGTTTTTTTATGGAGTAATCAAGGAAAATGTGGATTTAAATTGCAGCTTTTCTTTTACGATACTACTTTGCTATTATTAAAGGAAAAATTGTAACAGCTAGTTTGGATATTAAGCAAGAATAGTTCTGAGAAGTTGCTTTAGTTTCCTTTCACAGAAGGCTTTGGATCCTGTTTTAGTTCTTTAATTGTCTGTGAAGGAACTACTTAGTCCATAATGTTGTTGGTTGTGTCTCTGCAAAGCCAGAGATGTTTTGGATGTCTGCTTTCTGTTGTCAGGTAATTTTGCTGAAGGAAATGTAAGAGTATCAAGATGAAGCCTTGATTCTTTGACTCATCCAGCACCCTGCATTCTTCTGGAGCAGGAGGTCATCCCACCATTTCTGTGCTTGTTCATGAGAAGTCGCCAAGCTGGTGAAATGTTCGTGCCCTGGCAGTGGGATCCTGCTCCAAGCAGCTTCCCTGGGTGGCCCACCAGCCCTGGCTACCCTGGGAACTACTGAGGAGGAGGATTCCAGTACCTGGAGGGAGCCTGCAAGGAAGACTGGGAGGGATGTTTTATGAGAGCATATAGTGACAAGACAAGGGGAAATGGCTTCAAACAAAAGAGAGTAGATTTAGATTAGGTATTAGGAGGAAATTCTTCCCTGTGAGGGTGGGCAGGCCCTGGCACAGGGTGCCCAGAGAAGCTGTGGCTGCCCCATCCCTGGGAATGTCCAAGGTCAGGTTGGACAGGGCTTGGAGCAACCTGGGCTGGTGGGAGGTGTCCCTGCCCATGGCAGGGGCTTGGAACGAGATGGTCTTTAAGCTCCTTCCAACCCCAACCATTCCACAAGTCTTTGATTTGTATTGCACCCAGAGCATGAGGGATCCCTGCTCTGTGCATTCCCACAGGGCAGTGAGGAGCAGCTCCTGCAGTAGAGGAGGCTCATCCCTTCAGTGACATTGTGTATCTCTCTTACTGACCATGGCCTTGAAATCATAGAAATGTGATTGAAGGTTGGACTTGGTGACATGGAGGACTTTTGCAAGCTTGATGCTCTATGATTCAAGTTAGTCTGTTCTCATTCTTGCCTTTGGTCTCTCTTCTGCCTCAAGGGCAGCTCCTGTGAGTAGGGACTTCCTCATGGGATGTCCACAGGGGACTTAGCACAATGGGGTCTCCAAGCATGGATATTGAGTGAGCACTGGGCACTGCAGCACCTGTGGGACCCAGAACTGTGTGGAAACTGAAACCTCTGGGCGCTGCACCTGGTGAGTCTTTGCCCGGTTGCCCAGCTGGCGAAGAATCAAGCACTGTGTTTATTTTCAAAGCAACACATGAGCACTAGGGATGAATTCTGGCCTTTTAGTAAAGGGCTATTGTTAACTTGGTATATCAAGTACAAAAGAATAGTGTCTGATGTTCAGAATAGGTTTCTTGAACCACCTTACAGAAGGTCTTTCTGATAACAACATCTCACGTAGCCGCTGATTTCTGTTGCAGGAAGATAAGAGATGCCAAGAGATAAGACTTGTTTTTTTCACAGTATCAGTTCTTGTTATTCTTTGGAGCAAAGCTGATTGTCTATGCTCAAATTTGTAATGGAACTTTGCCAGAAAATGGCTGTAGTTTTTCTTGTGGTGCCTGACTGGTGAATTGCTTGTCAATAAAGATAATTTTATGCTGCTACAACCGTATCATAAGCCATTATGGTGACTAATTTTATCTTTCAATCACAAATGACTTCATGCTCTATTTCCTTAGTGCAGTAGACTAGCAGGGTAATCCCTCACAAATATAAAGAGATTCTATAGATAAATGAGGCTTTGAAGCCAAACCAGGAGCAAACACACTCAGACCAACAATACAACAGTACAATGACTGTTAATGCTGAGACTTGGGATAGATCCCTGGGCTGCCTTATTGCTTTCCATTTCCCAGAAGAGGAAATAAGGTACATAAAAAAGGTAAGAAGTGCTTGAAGGAAAATTTTATAGAAGCCTAAAACAATTCTTGTAGTTATAAATATGAGAGCTAAGAAAAACTGGGTTCTTCTGTGTTCATATTTTCGTCTCACGTCTTCTGGTTCATTTTTCATGCTGAGTTTCTGGTTAATGTTGATATTCTGGGTCTTTCTGGATTCAAGTGAAAGGGGTTTTGTGCTGTCAGGGTGGATCAAAGTATAAGATTCCTTGGCCATGGAGAAAATTCATGTTGGAGGTTTTTGCTCTTGGAAGTCAGAATGAAGCCTCATTCAGGAACGGAGCTTATAGAAATACTGCAATACAAACACAATTTAATTAATGAATAAGTAAATTCCTAAAACATGTTTCTGGGTGAGTAGGAGAAGGGGAAATTCTTCATGAAAGACATGAATTGCTAATAATTTTTTCCATTTATCGCCTACTTAATTTATCATCAAAGGATGCAGTGCAAGCTCTGTCTGTACAAAGCAAAATAAACGTCTCAAAGCGCTTTTTGAGTACTGAAGTTCTTTACCTGTTTCTGGAAGTTTCAGGTTGGGCAGCAGATGTTTCCCCTGGACTTCTGCTCTGTGCTTGCAGAAAGCAGGAGTTGGAGGAATTGGTTTTACTCACAGGGAACACTGAAAATGGAAGCATCATGTGGGTACAGTGCCAGGGGAATTCAATGGTGGTGCTGAGGAAGAGGCTAATCTGGAGCAGCTCATGTGGTTGGGTATTACCAAATTCTGTACTCAGAAACTCACTTATCCTGTGAAAAATGAACTGAGACAAAAGCAAAACTAAAGTTTTGAGTCAGAATATTGTTGTCTTGTGTTCAGCTTGCACTAGAGCTGGAACACAGCTGCTTTAGCTGGGCTGAGTTTGAGTGAAGGGCTTAGCCCTGTTAGCAAGTCCTCAAACCAAGCAATCCTCTGGAGGTCCCAAAAATCCCAGTGTATTTTTTGCTGCTACATTCCTTAGCTACAGCTTGTTTCCTTGTGCTAATTTGCATCAGATGTTGAAAGATGTTCAGCCAGTCCTGGCCCATAAAGTCAGTCCAGTCCCCAGCCAAGGGCCAGGGGGGAAGACTGTAAGGAAAAACATCGCAGACCTGGGACCTCCTGGGAGAGTGGCTGCATTACCTCATGCTTGTCCCTGCAGAGGATGCACCCCTTGACTTGTTGATGTCAATATTTGACTCTTTCAGAGATGTAGAAGCCTCTTTTACATGCTGAAGGTGACCCTTCCAGGCCAGGGCAGAAAGGGCACAAGATAAGGGAAACAGGGGGTTTGTTGTGGGTTGTTTGGTTTGTTTGGGTTTAGTGCTGCTGGTGGTGGTGTGGTTTGGGTTTCTTCCTAAGGAAAGGTCTCAAGTTTAATGTCCTGAGCCTGGAACGGGCAAATGTTCCAGTGCTGGAGCATTTTTCTAGCCCAGAAGCTGCTGCCCTGAGCTGGGAGTGTAAGAGCAAACCAAACCACCCACATTCACTGGAGGGGCACTGTGATTTTGCAGCACTGTGATTAAATCAGAACTGATCACTTCTGTTTGCTAACTGCTAAAGAAACCCCTGAAATTGTGCCTCCCTGGGCTCAGCCTCCACCTCTTCCCCTGCAAGGACCAAGTGCTGCAGTGTTTGGGATACACCAAGCGTGCTAATCCTTCCAGAAACACTCATTTCTTCTTGGAGCACAGTTTGCAAATGTTTGGACTTTTCAGTCTGTGTGACATGTGATGAAAATAAAGACAAAGTGTGATGAAAAGAAACTTAATGAGAGAGTGAACTATGTACCTGGTGGAAACATCACTATTTTCAGTTCCAGATAAAGCTTATGGCACTTGGGAACTCCTTGGACAGGGTTTCTGCACTGCAGGACATTGCTGAGGGAGGAGGAGGCTTGTTATGTGTGCCAAAGGGAATGGTGACGTCAGGAAAAGAGCTCGTGGGTCTACCTGGGCTTATAAGGAAGAGAGAAAAAGAGAGTCAGCCACTTTCCAGGTCACTTTTACTGCTGTAACTTTGCACTGCTTTGCTGATAGTTAAAATCAACTCTGACTTGTGTCCTTGCCACCCTAAAAAAACCCACCCAAAAGAGAGAGAAGAAAGAAGCAGATTTTACCCTCATCTGTTCCCTGTGTTACAGGCACTGAGTTTTCCTCCCTGTGTCCTGTGGGACCAGAGTCAGCTGAGTTTATCATTAGGGGTTCCTCTGGTTTCCCTCTGCCCTCCCTTTGGTCCCAGGGGCTTGTGGCAAGTTATGTGATGGACACAACTTCAGTCAAACAGCAGAAGTGCTGCTGCTGCCCTGTGTGTGTGTTCTAGCAGGGTGTCTTTCAGCTCTGATCCCTGCCAGGTGACAGACCAAGCTCAGCACCACAGGCTCTCCTGCCCTGGGACCCCTTGCAATGCAAAGCAGCACTGGACCCAGGAGCAGATCTCACATCCAGTCTGGTTACAAAGCTGTTGCAATCAATGGAGGGACAGAGTTACTGCCCAGGTGCCCATAAGCAGGTTTGTGAAAAGCTGTTTGTGAGGAGTGATTTTTAACATGCTTTCCAGCTGCAGAGTCCCACACAGCAGCACAAACGTGCCTCGTTAGCATTGTTCCTACTGACCTCAGCCCATAAGTGAAAGTGAAAATCCAGTTGCTTATAAAATCTAGAGAATTATAAAGGAGGGAGGAGTCAGTAGCATGACTTTTGCTCTGGGATCCAAGTTGCTTCTGCATCTCCAGTGCAGGACTCATGAAGAGGAGCTGAATGAATCGGGAGTTGGAAAGATTGCTCAGCCAGGCACTTGGAGAAGGGAATGGAAGGAGACATGAAGGCTTCCTCGACCAGAAGCAGCTTTTGAGGTACTCACAGCCTTCTTTAAGGGCTCCTTATCTGTTCTCTTACAAATTCCTGCTTCCTTAAGTAACTATTTAAAAACAGGCACTATAGTTTCTGTGTCAGGAGGGAAATGATTCATGTGCTGCACATTTTCTCCATAAGGAAGAATGTGTTGTTACTGGTGCTTGTGATCTTTCTGACTCAATAACTTCACTTCTGTAGCCCTGACTGGCAACTCCAGCTCTGCACTGAATTCATACTGATTGGCTGAATGCAGAAGCCCAACAGCTTCATCAAGCAATTAAACCCCCCACCTGATGGCTTTGGGTTCAGAATGAAATGAAACAGAACCAAACCACAAGGCTTTAGTAAATAAAGGAAGTTAAACCAGTAGAACAGTTAATTCTGCTTTTCCTAATGTGCTGAAAGCATAAAAAAATTAGTAATGTTTTGTAATGGTGAAATTTTTTTTTTACAGAAGTTGGTAGGAAGCCAAAGTGTGCTTTACATTCAGGATTTTTGCAGAGATTTCTCAGCTCAACCACAATGTCCTGCTGTTGCTTTCTCTGCAACGACTTGTGGGAGCTGTAGAAACAAACTCCACTCATAGGCTCACTCTGGAAAGAGCTGTTTTATCCCTTCCCTTGATTTCATTTTGTTTGATCGGGTTTTTTCTTGCAAAGACTTGAGAGTGATATTCAGCAGATCAAAGGGTGAAACTGGAACAGAAAGTGATATAAAAATTATCTCTTATTATGTAACTACCACTCCGTTTCTGGGAAACAAGAGTAGAAAATCAAATCTGTAGGATCTTCTGAAGTGCTTTGGGTTTATTCTGTTGCTGCCTTAATTCCTTAAGTAACATTATTTTCTCCAAACTCGTTGAAACTTAAGCCCTGGGCTCTCATTAGGGTACCAAATCAATGTTTTAGAAGATGTATTGCATTGTTGCACCAAGCCAGTTGTGCCTCACCATAAAAGCCATATACTAAAATGCCCCTAAAGCTGCAGAGCTCAGGCTGTGTGGCTGGATGAGGGAAAAAGGGGCAGGAAAATGCAGAGTTTACAGCTGGAAAACAGCACTGGATTTTGGGGGTTCATGACTCTGCTTAGTGGCTGAGGGAAGAGGATGCACATGCAAAGGCTGGGGCAGAGCCCTGCTCGGGCAGCCCCTGTGGTTGGGACTGGGGTGACAGCTCTGCTGTGGTCACCTTGGGCATCTCTGCTGAGGCTGTGCCAGAGGCAGAGGGCACAAAGCCTGAGGACACACACTGGAAAGGCAGGTTTAACTTGTGCTGGAGTAGGAACAAGCACTTCAGGAGATTGGAACTCTTCAGGTCAGTTGATTTTTAACTCTGAGAGAGGACATTTCCCAGAGTGATGCTGTTGCCAACATTGGAGTCTCAGGTTCATGAGTCAGGTCTGAGGTGGGGGAAAGCTGATCAGCTGGGTGTGAGTGGCTGCTGTTTGCTGAAGGAAGTCCGGATCCTCCTTCTTATCACTTTCCTCATCTACTGCTTGCAGGGGATCTGCTTTTAGTCTGGCTTTGCTCTGTTGCAGCTTTGTAGACAACTTCAGTAGCTCTGAAAAGTGAAAGTTTGTAATACTTTGAAAAGAAAGGGAAGCAGACAAAAAATGGATGGAAAATATTTTCTATCCAAAGAACATGTTTCATTTTAGATTTGAGTGTTTTATTGTTGAAGTAAGTTTAAAACTGATGAATGGAGGTGGCCAAGGCTGGCAAAGAGTCTCGGAAATCTGACGAAAAAGAAGATTTTAAGACAAGCCAGAGGGAGGGGACAGTGTTTTGGCTTTTGGAACTGAAGACAAGAGGGGAATTGGGAAGGAATGTCACCAGATGGGAGAGGAAGGGAGATAGCCCTTGAGAACAAAAAAAACATAAAAGAGAAGACAAAATGAATGAGGAAAGAAGATAACAGAAAACTACTGGGGAAAAAACAAACCTTAACCTCTGGGCAAATAATTCTGCCAGATGTGCTGCAGCTGTTCTGTGAGATGAACACGCTCCGGGGTTTAAATACATTGGAGGGATTTAAAGGACATGCAGATGTGGCACTTTAGGGACATGATCTAGTGGTGCATTTGGCAGTGCTGGGATAACCGTTGGAGTCGATGACCTTGAGGGTCTTTTCCAACTTAATGATTCTATGATTTAAAGTTGGTGACAGTCCATTGACACTGCTCTCCATAGGGGAGGAGGGACAGGCATTGTTAAATGGTGCTTGCACAGCAGGAAACAGGATAAGATAATGTGGGAAGTGGTTCTGAATGACCTGCTTTAAAAACAAACAAAAAAAGAGATAGGATCAATTTTTCGCTTTATCGGAAGAGGATGAGGGGAGATTGTTGTTAATCCTTGTTGGGGCAAGAGGAAATCCTTACAGGACTGTAGAAGGGGAGCAGGAGCCCTGTGTGTGAAGTGGAAACACCAGTCCCTCGTGTGGTGTGGAGTGGAAGTGGCCGGATCACACCTTGGCAAGTGCGTGCTGAGCAGTGCCAGGATCCTGTGCCTGTTGGCACCTGGAACAGGCTCGGCTGGTGGGTTGTGTTTCTCCTGTACCACCTATTTCTGGGATGGAACTCTCAGCAGCTCTAGATTAGCACAGACCATGAGGGACAAGCATTTATTCACTTCTGCTGGAGAATGAATTCATAATTAGGAATTAATGCATAATTAATTTGGAAATTTCCTCAAGGTACTTCTCAGGTGGGGACAGCAAAAAGTTGTTTTAATGAAAGCTTGTAATGAAAAACTATCAAGAGCAAAGCAGTTTGTGTTTTCCAGAGCTAGGCTGATAAAGAAAGTTTTCATTTTTTCCACATTTTTTTTCTTACTTGGAAAGTGAAACTTGTATTATACTAAAACATATTTCACAAAGTCATGACAGTTTCATTGAAATGACAGAGAATGAACTTCTGACTAAAGTCAAGAGATTTTTTTTGGAAAGAAGTACCAAGTTTTTGTTTTGTCTATTCATTTGATTTGAACAGATATTTCCCACCAGATCTTCTAAACTAAAAACAGAGTTCAAATTGACAATAAACATTACATCTTACATCAACTGAAACACTCACTCAGCACAAAATATCTTGCTTATCTAATTTTTTGAGTGTGTTTTGGAAGCAAAAGTGAGTCAGGCTGTTATTTATTGAATGTCCTGCTGAGAGATGCGTGCAAAGCCATTGCTTTGGGGAGCCTGGAAGACCTGGACACGGAGCCTCCTGCCCAACAGGAGGGATTTCCCTTTCCTTGCAGAAGGACCACGTGCCTTCTACTGCAGAGGTGGAAAGGGATGTGACCTTGGCACTGCAAAAGCCATTGTAGTAACAGCTGAGCAGTGTGAGTGTTCTTTGCCTTCCTTTCCCTCGGCTCCAGATATCTTGGCTAGGAGCAACATGGCAGCTGTTTCCTTTTTGTCTGGAGAAAGATTATGAGAGGTAATGGTTGCTAAACAGTGTATTTAATGTCCCAACAGGGAGATGAGCGAGGGAGGAGCCCGGTGAGCCTGACCTGGGAGCACAGAGGATCTCGCCCGGCTGGAGCTGAGCACGAGGGCAGCAGGATGGACTCTCCCCGTCTCCTGGGCGTGGGTTCCCTGCTCCTGGTTCTCACAGCTCCCCATCCAAGTGAGTCACCTTGTATGACCTCAGTGCCTTTCCCTGCACATCAGTAGCTAAAAAATATTTAGCTGTTATTAGAAATCTCAGCTGTGCACAGTTAAAACTAAGACCACAAAAGCTCTAAGGTGAGGAAAGAAACTAAGAACGTGAAGATTGATTTGTTTGACCTGTCACAATCACCTGTTTTGGGAGGGGTGACTCTTTGGGTCTGTCTGATGTCAGCTGAGGTGAGTCCTCTCCCAGAGGGCTGGCTCTTCCCCTGGGGACTCGGGATGAGTAAAGCTGGCACAGTGCATGGCATGTGTAATCTGGCAGCCATGAACTTCACTGGTCTTTGGATCTGGCTGGAGGTGCACCTGATAGGATTGTGCCAAGGACTTGGGAAGGAAAGAAAGCAAGGACAGATAATTCAGCTCAGCTCAGCAAGAGAAAAGCCGTTCAACTCACTTCCCAAGCTGCCAACTTCCTTATTAAAAACAGTGGCAGCAGTGGGGGAATTATAGCATATTTTTACCCCCAAACTATCTTGTGGACTGGCCCCGGTACTGTATAAAATTTGCCCACTGGCAGACAATGTCTCCTAAGCCATGATGGGTCATGCCCACTAAAACTCATCCCATTCTCTAACAGTAAACATCTGGGGAGTAGACTAGTAGAAAATACTTTTTCTTTGTTTTCTCATTTAGATGTAGCCATGCCCTGTGCTCCCCCTGCGGAGAGGACACATGACCCTTCCTCTGGCAAGACCAACGTGACCGTGTACCACTGCAGAGACTGTCCAGTCAGCATATGTGAAAAGCACAGCTCAGAAGGTTTTGCAAAAATCGCTAAAACACAAAACACGACGTTCTCAAATGGAACAATTCAGCTGGTGATTAGGGAAAACCGCATCCGTATGTGCTTTCAGCAAGCAGATACTTTCCCTGAAGGAATTTATCGCATCGTCTGGGAGAAAACTAGGGGAGTAGGAGACTCGTGCGGCAACCCAAGTTCTACAGGTATGCTCTGCTGGGAGCCTGGTTATCACCAGATGGAAAAATATTTCTGGATTTTAATTGCATAAATATGATGCTAAGCTTTTTACCAGTGTTTTGGTATTCTAAATTACATGTGAAAACTTTCTTGCCTTCCTCAAATGTGAGTTATCTCCATTATTGGTTCACAGAGTTCAGCAGCTTTAATGAGAAGGAAATCTCAGTGACAATGGTTGATTTGAACAGTAGAGGAATGAAACATCTCCAGCTCGTAGCAATCATGGCAATCTCCAGCTTTTTTTGCTACACGATCCACTTGTTTGACCTTTTCAACCCTTGATTGAAGGCTTTTTACATGACCCATACTTATGATTGAAACTTCTTTTGTCTTTCAGCTTTCTCAGACAATGAGAGAGGTAACATCAGTACCACGGAGAATAAAATCTGCTGTGAAGCAAAAACAATGACGTCGGAGTCCGACTCTACACTGAACTGCTCCACTGAAAAGTCAGATGCAGAACCCACAAACCCAGTAACTGACATCCCTTGTACAGGAATTCCAGGTTAATCTCTCCACGTTTTTTTTCCCTTTGCTTTGAAAGAGTTGTGCCCAGAGAGCTTGATGTGAACAGAGTTTTACGTGAGCAGGGTGGGGGGGATGTACTGTACACTCATACCTTGAACCCACACATGCTGTGGCTGTCCAGACTCAGAGAGTGGCCCATGGAGGTGCCCTGTCCTGGCCAGAGATATCCATAGGCTCAGGCTTCTGTGGCTCTATAGCAACAGAGACAAGGGATGCTGAGGGAACAGGGTACATGATGGGTGTGCAACAAGTTCACAAGAATTCTCCTTATCAGTAAGTGATAAATGAGACTTTGCCTCCAGATTAAGTCACATAGAGTTATTTTTATATTCAGATTTCTTTCAGGGTAGAAATCCCAGTCATCTTCCTTAGGTCATGGACAAATAGGTCTTTAAAACAAAATGAATTCCTATAATGGCCCTTGAACCCATCACTAAGGATGGGTCTCCCACCTCTTCTTTGTGGTTATTTCAGATGAGATGGACATTCAAGGTATCTGTTGTGGTGAGGGGCCAAGAATTATCTTTGAATGTTGATGAAGTCAGCCTTGTTCCAGGTGTCCTCAGGAAGATGTCCTGAGCCAGAGGCTATTTGCTCTTTCATTCGTAGGTTCCTGTTCTCTTTATCAGCTATTGTGGAGTACATTGCCCATGCACCAGGCCCAGTTCTTCAGGCTCATGGCTTGGCATTCCTGCTTGATTCACTGGGGTTCTCTTTGTTTTCTTCTACTCTCCAGGTACTACCAAAGGTGTCCTCGGTGAAAGGGAAAACACTGGCATCATCTTGGCATTAGGGCTGTTCCTTGTGCTTTGTGCAACAATGGCAATGTGCTATTACCATAAGCAGCACCAGCATCATCAAGGTACAGTCTGATAAATTGTTGCTTTCCTTTGGGTACCACACCTGGTGGAGGAAAAAGCATACAGGGTTTTCTTCCTGGAACTCACCTTCTTTCTGTTGGCTGGACGAGTTTGTTATGGAAAACAAGCACAGAGTACATTTCCTCTCTGCTTCCTCCTGAAATGAGGGCTCAGCCTTCCCCCGGTGAGATGTGATTCCCTGGAGTGATCCCAGACTGCAGAGCTGCTGAGCAGCTTCTCCTGCAGAGAAATGTCCCAGCCCAGGAGACTGATGGACATGAGGCGTGGGCTGGCAGGTCCTTTAGAATAGTTCCCACTCGCAGCTCTGCCCACTAAAGAGCCACCTTTAATTTGAGAAAGATTTCCCTAAACGTATCCAAGAGGGAAGTTTGTTTTGCAAACTAATATGCATGGAAAGAGCTGGGATGAGAAAGAGCTATGTAGCAAACAGGGAATCATGTGAATAAAATCTTCTGGAAGTATCAGCCTTCCTCTGTATTACCCTCTGCTTTTTCCTCCTCCCTCCCAACACAGAGACCCACAATGTTCTCCAAGTGAAATGATATTAAACCACCTCTTACTCAGAAATAGTTGTGCTACAAGACAGAACAGGACTTGGGATGCAACAACTGTGCTGCCCTATGGCAAAGCATCCCGCCTGGAATTCTGGTGGGGATTTGTGGAGAAACACAAGGCCTGTGGGTCTGTCTGAGATGGATATCAGTTACTTGGGAATTACAGATTAAAATAAAGAGGGAAAAAAATGGCTGCAAGTCTGTTAGTTTTAATTCTTCTAAGGAAATCCTTGCTCATGCTTGTACTTCCTACCTGTTGTTTTCCAAAGACCTGTCCTAGCATTCCATCAGATTTTTTGCTGTTGTTTCTATAATGTTAAAGGTTGGACTCAATGATCTTTAAGGTCTTTTCCAACCTAAATGATTCTATGATTCTATTCTAAGATTTGCCTTCTGGGGATTTAGTTGTGGTAAATGATGAAATCACACTACTACAATGGCAGGGAGGGTATTCAGTGAAGAACTAGATGTGTTTTCAGCTTTCAGAGCAAGAGGTGGTCCAGCAGCAGATGGGACAGGGGACGTGCTCAGAGGACTTCACACTGCAGGTTTCCAAGCCTAAATACAGGCATTTGGATTACAATTCTCACTGAAATCAACCTGTGCCCTTTTTGACCTCCCAGATATTTTTCTTTCAATTCTGCAGCTCTTAGACTTCAGAGACTGCCTTCAGAGGAAGTAAAACTCACACGTGTTTGAAAACCACCTACAAATGAGAAAACCCCTATGCCAACAGCACCTTCCTCTGTACTGATGTACAGCAACCAGCTGAAGCAACAGAGGCTGATTTTCCATGACACCTCATGATCCTGTATTCACAAATGGGCTGGTTTTCACAAATGGACCCTCAGCACATCCACGTGTTAACCAAGGACTGTGACTGCCACAGTTTTCCAGTCCCAGGCCTTCAGGAGTAACACCAACAGCACGCTGGATCTCCCATCCTCTGCTGGTGCTTGGCTGAGGACAGAACCATCCCAAGGTGTGTGGCTGACTCAGCAGCACAGGCTAAACCAGCTGAGTTACCTCCCGGACTCAAACTGTGGATTAATGTGCAACCCTTCAGCTGCTCTCGGCAAGTCTTCCACTGCATAACGTGAGACCACGCACAGGCATCTTATTTTCTTAATTCTCAGGTAGTCTGTAGTTCAAAAAAGACATTTTGTACAGGTGAATGGTTTGTTGAGTCAGAGAGGTTTGATCTTTTGAGCAGACATTTGATTTGGCACCACCTGCAGGTTGAGGACGTGTCCTCTGCATGTTTGTGCCTGTGCAGGGGTGGGTGGCAGGTTGTATCCAGCTCCCTCAGGAATGGCACTGGCTCACAGAGGCCACAGCCCTCTGCCAGGCTGACCAGAACCATGGTAGCAATCTTCCTGACAAATTAAGAAATTCAGGCAGTGACTCAGAATATTCTTTGATCTTCTTTTATGGAAGAAACACATCTGCTGCTATAGCCTGCTAAAGGGGCCCCCAAAGCAGCCATGGGCCCTTTAGTTTGTGACCCCATGGCAGCTCTCACAGGTGATGATTTTAGGTCTGTTCTGCTCTGTGGGAAGTCATTGTGGGTGTCTTTGAAGGAGCTCTGGTGGTTCCAGCCTGCACATTCCAGCTGCGTGCTCTGCCTCTGGACATCTCCACAGGGTTTGTCCTCAGCAAGTGCTTTGTAATATACATATATAGGCAAATATTTTTGTTCTCAGAATTATGGAATGATTTGGGTTGGAAAGGACTTAAAGACCATTTTATGGATAAAAAACTGTCAACAATGCTGAGGTGCCTGACTCACCCAATGCCATAATTTGATAGCTGCTTCTTCCTTTAAGTAATGGTATTTTTCTAAGGTTTTTTTACTGTATTAATGACAATAAAACATCACCCTAAAAACTGGGTATTCATTGGTAACCCTGTGTTGGTGGTATTATTATTTGGTCTGTTAATCTCCTTTACAAAGCATCAACATCCTGTGAATCCCAAACTCACAATCCAGTATTACTATCACAATTAATTTATTAAATGTGAGAAAAGCAAAGACAGGGAGTAAGAGATGTCTCCTGGCATCTGCTTTGATATCCAGCAGTGAGCCTTGGTGGGGCTAATTGAGAGCTCATTTCACAACCTGCCTTGTGAGGTGAGGGCCCCTCTGGTAAGGGGTGATGGTTTGGAGGAGATGCCTCAGCCCCTGAAGGGGAGCTCCAGCCGAGGACAAAGGCTTTCAAACTGATAAGATTAACATGTGTGTGTGGCTCAGCTTCGAGAAGGAAGATTTGGGAAGGGCTGTTCCCATGTGGGTGTGCCCTTCCAGCCTGCACAGTGGATTTTAGGTGAGGCTCAGCGTGCGCAGAACTGGCCCCACCGTTTAAATCCTGAGGTTCATCTGCCACGGCCGAGTGAGCTTGGACAGGGACAGTGAAGTCCTCGGGACTGTCACAGCACCCGGCATTTCCCAGGAGGTCTCCCATCCAAGTACTAATCCGGGGCTGACCCTGCTGAGCTTCCGAGATCTGACAGGATCGGATGTCAGGGAGGCATTTAACTGCCTAAGATTAACATAGGGTGAAGTGTTAAGAAATAGCATGGCCTCCCTTTGTGACATCTTCTAGGAGCCATTCTAGGAGCCAGCCCCCCTCAGGCATCTGCATCACCATCACCCTCCCAATGGATTGACTTTTAGCCATACAAACCACATGGAAGAAAAAAAAAGGTATAAAAAGTGTTTAGAGTTTAAACTCCAGGAGGAGAGGGAAACATGCCAATGTCTCTGTGAGGGCAACTGCTGCAGCTCCTCTTGGAACAATGTAGGGGTGAGGAGACCATGTGCTTTCTAATTTTTCTAACTTTACTTTCTTAGCTTTCTTCCTTTCTCACTTTGATTCTTACTTTATAAGCATTTCTTTTACTAAATGTGTTTTGCTACCTTCATACTAATAACAGTAACTTGCTTCACACTTTGCTACTTTATATTGGTTATTGCTTTTTGCTATTCTTTATAAGACCAGCTCTGTTTTGCTCTATAGTAACTTGCTTCACTTTCAGGGTGTAGTTTCTTCCTTTATTCAACATGTGTGTTGATAAGAAGCAGCTCTGCTCTTCCCTTTTGTTTTGTGTCACAGAGACAGTGGTGTGCAAGATATTTCCTTGTCCTGTGTTATTGAGAGAGTGTCTGGATAAGTGTTTTAGGTGGCTATGTTTTTAGTTAGTAGTTCTTTGTTGCTGGTTTCTGTCTGTTGGGAAAATAGGATACATTGGTGGATTGTAACTTGAGTTTGGTGTGTTTGTCTCTGTAGAATGTGCTTTGTGCTGGTTTCTTTTGGGGTCTTTTATTATCAATTAAATACAATCTTGCAGCTGAACGTTCTCATTGGCAAAGCAGAACCCACAATAACTGTCACATATTTGTATTAATAAATGTTATTTTGGGAACTGTTGTGGGAAAATATGAGGGTTGGTTTCTTGTAGCCTCGTTATGCTGTGTGCTGAAGGAGTCTGCAATGATATGGAATCTCCTGGTCCTGGATTATCAGTCCATTAACCCAGGAGAAGTGTGTGCTCTCTGCTTACCCCACCCATGTGGTCTCTGAGAGCCCCCAGAAAGGACACACAGGGACCACCGGTGAAGGCAGGAACAAAGAGGAAGTTTAATCAGGGGTACAGGTTTATATGGACTTTGGAGGGATACAAATTCACCAATAAGGGACAAGAGGGAAGTCTGGATTTGTGCCAGTAGGAGTAAGGAGATTTACATTTAATGGGAGGGGGTTACAGGAAATATGAGGTCACTGTCCTTCTCCCAACCCCCTGGCCTGGCAGGGGTTTATGGGAAGAAGAAGCAATGACTATGCAATTTTTACATTTAGTAAATTTAAACCACATTAAAACCATCAGTTGTTAAAGCATTCTCAGTGGCTGGCATATTTTCTTCATCCATCCATTTCTGGCATGACATCCTCCAATCCATGTATTGAGAATGCATTGCCGCAGGAAAAGTTCTTTTCTGGCATTAAATGTGGTCCTCATATCAGGGGTTAGAAAACCTTCCAGCCTGTGTTCTGTCCTGGCTTGGCAGGCAGTGCTGGGTTCAAAAGGCTCTAATTTTCCTGGAGGTGCTTATTGCTAATGTTTCTCCCTGGCTGAAGTGAAGCTTCACATCAGAGGTCAGAACCCCTTCCATTCTGTGTGCTGTCATTTAGTTGACAGACAGTGTTGGGTACAGAAGGATCTGATTGTCTGGAAGCGCTTACGGCTGATAACTTTTAATTAATACAGTTAAGAATAGAAATCTTTGCATTTCTGTCTCCCTCTTCCCTGTCACGTGACATGCCTGAACTCTGTTTTCATTACAATAATAGATGAAATTTCTGAGCTTTAAAGCATTCAAGAAATTCTTTGGGAATTCTTTGGGAACATCCCCCTTCCCCTCTGTATTCCCTAACCCTCTGTATTCCCACGGAGAGCAGTGCCCACAAGAAGAGGTTTTCATCATATAGGGGAGGGAGCAGGAGCTTCATGTGAGCTGCAGCTGGTTCCCTTTGGGGTGATTTGCAGCTCTTGTGCACTGCAGACACTCCAGAAAGGGTTGTCAGATGTAGAGCCAGGGGCACCTGAGAGGTACCAACTGTGATGCTGCTTGGGAATTTGTTCATGTTGGCATTGCAAAGATGGAGATCAAACCTTCTGTTTTGTGTGCAGGGGCTGTATAGTAATTCAAGGTTTTCCTGAGGTCATGGAGCATCTCTCATCACCTTGCTCCTTACAAAGCCAAGACTTTGGCATTTGCAGCCACCAATCTCAGCCTGTGGGAACACTGACAGGCTGAACTGATGGTACCAAGCACCCACAATTCCAGTGAGGCCACAGCTGGGGGAAACTGCCTGCCTTGGGCACTGCTAAGAGCAAAGTTCAGAGTGTCCCTGTGCTCAGTTGTCTTCAAAGGGAAGGTGGGTGCTCACCAGAGGCAACTTTCTGCTCCTGCCCTCAGGGCTGGGGGTTGCTCAGTTCCAGGAAACCAGGGGCGGTTTCAGTGTGAAGTTAAAACCAAGAGGCACCTCTCAGAGAAATGGCTCTTCCCCCTCTCTGACACATTCGTTGTGATGCAAAGGCAAAGGCAGCACCTGCTGACACCTTTTGGTAGCGAGCTGATGTAGCTGGAAGACAACAGGCCAGTTTGGGGACAGAACCCTTTCTCCAAGTCTTTAACTCATCAGTCAGATCAGAGAGCAACTAAAGAGACCTTTGAAAATGCTGTGGGTGTTGTGTCTCCCAACTGCATCTCTCTTTCTTCTGCTCCTCCCGTGCCTTCCTGCCCAGAATGGTATGTACAGTGTAGATTCTCTTACAGTTCAATATTTTCTTTCCTTCTCTTTTTTTGTTTGTTTTGTTGGTTTTCTCTTCCCCCTGCCCCTTAGTCTATTGTCTCAAACATCTTCCTGCCAAATTCACTATTAGCAAAACCAGGTGGAACTTTGAAAAAAGAATCTCTGAACTTACAGAAGGAACTTCCATTACTGAATGTTGCTTCTCCGTTACCCCATTTCTCTGCTGTGTTGGAAGATAATTGCTGATGACTCCTGGGTTGTCTTAATTCCTTCTCTAAGTGTTGTAGGAGGTCTAGTCAGTTGGAGTGACCTACTGTATCTATATTCCAACAATCTTGTCTTTCTGTGTTTGAATTCTATGTCTGTTCCCTTATTATAATTAATTATCCTAAGCATGTAGGGATCCTTAATTTGCTTCTCAACATTGAACAATTCAATCTTTCCTAAACTATGTTTGTTGTAGACATGTAACGCTTTCTACTTAATTTTTCTTCCCTTTTCTTCTGATGTGATTTCTTTTAGGCGTTTCCCATTTGATCCCTCTGTTTCTTGCTATTCATTACACAAGTATTTACTCTTCTGTTTCTTTTGATCCTGAGGTAATTAGAGAACTCCAAGGGTCTCATTGTACATTTTTGTTTATTACTATAGATTGGAGTTATACCTTCTGCAGTCCTCTTCCCATGATTATCCAGTTTCCTGATGGTCTTTAAAAAGGAAAAAAAAATATTTTTCCTCCTTTCTCTGTCATCTTTGAATTCCAGATTTAGAACCCCAAAGAGCTCCAGTTGTCAGGCTGAGTTCAGTGACGCTTTTATTTGGAGAACTAACAGGATCATTCTGGGAATCTACAGAGCAAACTCAATTTTTTGCATGAGTGACAGAAGCTACTTCTTTGCCAAGGCCTTTTAAGCTTTGGGAAGGTGCTGGGTTGAACAGGTCAATGGGCATGAAAAGCACTCCAGGGTTCAGGGCAGCCAAGAGATGGCATGTACAGAGCAGCAAGACAGGTCTGGCCTTTGAGAGGTTCTGTTGGCAGAGTAGTTGGTTTTGAAAACAACTTTGCAATTATCAGATCAAGAAGAACTCTGGTACTACCATCTCAATTGCATTTCTTATCTTTAGGTGGAGAAAATGAACAGTCACCAGATGTTATCAGTGTTTGGGAAGGAGACTCCATCAGCATAACTTGCTCAATCAGGGATTCAGGAAACCATGTGGGAATGCTCTTGAAACATAGTGGAAGGTACAATGTGGTGTATTCGACCAGGGACGGTCCTTCAAACATCTCTCCTGCTTTTGTTGATCGTGCCAAGTGTTCAAGGGAAGGAAGGAATTACAGGATAACTCTGCACAATGTCCAGGAATCTGACTCCCATGTCTACATGTGCACTGAGTATGTTAAAACTGATGACGATCAGAAATTCCTGGATGTGAAGAGAACCATAGTAGTGGTGAAAGGTACTGCAGTTCTACCTTTTGTCTCATGAATTATTACATACAGATCTACATTTTAGATCAGAGATTGGAAGCAAGCACACTGGGAGGAGGGAGAGCTTGTCCGAGCTCTACCGTGTCCACTCAGGTAATGAAGAAAAATGTGGGTCTGGTCCTAGAAACATTGAAGAAAACACATTAGATAGTACAGTACCAAAAAACCCCCATCCACTCTAGAACATCAATTGGTGACTGATTTAATTGTAGCTACAGGTTTTCACCTATTCCTCACAGGTAGCTGCAGCAGTTTGGAAATTGTGACAACCTAGAGCTCTTTTTCCAAAACAATCTGTCAAATCTTTATGAATAACTAGAAGAGCAATGAGTCTTTTTTTTTTTGTAATTATTTTTGTAGCAGTTTTTTCAAATCTCTTTTGTTTTAATTATTTTATCTCGAAAATTGATCATAATTGGAAAGCTAATGCTAGGCAGGGCCTGCAAGATGGTTTTTCTGTTCTTAATAAAGAGTTGAGAGTGGGCACAAGTGGTCCCTTTCGCAGATGTTTCTGGTTCTGGGAAGAATTTTATTGTCTTTATTTTTTACTTTTTTTTTTTTTTTTGCATTAGGAAAGGGTTTGAGACCACACTATTCTTTGGTAGATTATTCCTCATCTATCTGATGAGATCATCTAACCTGAAACATCTTTACCAAAACTTACAGGGTTTTCTTTCTTTCCTGTCCCCAAGACACGTGAAATCTAATTGATTGCTGGATCAGCAATGGCAATTTGGATCCATGAGGAATTATCCTGTTCTTCCTTAAGCTTCTCTTTTCAAACTTCTTGGCTGCTTTTTCTCAAATTAATTCTGTCTTGTTTATGTGTAATGTTTCTCCAAACGATTTTATTAAATTACTTTATATCTCTTTTTGATTCTGATCCTCTTCTCTAAAATGCTTGTCCCTTTCCCTTGGCACACCTGATAAATTCTGCCTTCATTCCCTCATCCACATTAATGGTAATGTTAAAAGGAACAATAGAGGAACTCAGTGGAATGTCTTCCCAGATGGGCAGCAAGCCATTAATAATTACTTTTTGAAGATAATTTTCAGCATTGATGGGAGATACGCTGTGTGAGTTGATCCAAATATTCCCCAGATCTTCCTATGTCTTCCTCTCACTTGAGAAAGCAATCAGTGAATGATCCTTGTCTCAGGGCCATGCTGGCAAGGCTGTATTCCCTTAGAAATGGGCAGTATATGTATTTTTTAGGTCGGTACAAGACCCTTTACAACCAGGTAAACCTGTTGATCAGCCCTTCTTTCAGATCCTGAGGCAGGAAAACATGCCAGGGTGTACTAAAACACATCCTTCTCAAGAACAGGTAGCCTGTTAAAAAATTACTTTTATCTAACTTTCTGTGGTCTGTTCTTTCTGTCTGTGACCCCTGCATTTGCTCCCCAGTTCAAATGCACCATGTGAGAGCCATTAATCTCTCTTGTTTTTAGCTAAAAGTGGTGAGGCTTTGGAGCAGTCCCCGCTCTACGCCAGCCCCCAGCAGGGCCAGTCTGTCAGCATTGCCTGTGGGATGCACAGCTCGGAGGCAGGGGAAGGGATCTACCTGCTCAAGACTCATGTGCAGCCTGAAGAAGTTCTGCAGCTGTTAAGCCAGAGTGCTGCAAGGATTTCACCTGCCTTTGCTGGTCGCTTGAACTACTCAAAGGAAGGGAAGCAAATGGTGATAACTCTGCACAACCTGCAGAAAAATGACACCGATAACTATGTGTGTGCAGAGCAGGTAACTACCAAAAATACCCGTCTCCTCTCAGCCAGGGGCACCATGGTGCTGGTTAAAGGTATGTTCCTTTTGCTTGTTTAATCATAATTAACTATGGGTGTGTTGTAATGCAAAAAGTGGACAAAAAGCTTGCAGAAATCTAATTAGGACAGACAAAGCACTAATCACTATGTAGACTTCATCCTGGACCTGGGAAAGTTTGGAGAGCAGGCTCAGACCCCTCAGTGCCCTGTTGTGCTTGGAGACAGAAACAGGCACTGTGTTTCTACCTGCCTTGTACAACCAGAGGGGATTTCAGGAGAGAAAACTTGCTATAATCCTGCATCTTAAAAGAAGAAAAAAGGTCAGAATAAGATAAACATTCCAGTGCCTGCGTGAATAATCTGTCAGGTTTAGGATATGAAGAAATATTTTTAAGAGCAATTCTTTGATCTTAAAGTGACATCAATGTCTTTTAGAAATCACTCCCTACAGCAAGTCTTTGTGTTTAAATATAGGTCACACAGGGGAGTCCTCAGGGATTTACTTCAAGCCCCACAGACCATTATTACACACTGAGCACTGTGAGTGGGTGCTCCAAAGAAGGTTTTTTATTTTTCTGCAGGATGGTGTTGTAACCATTGGCTAAGCTGGAGACAGAACCAGCAACATAGTGCTTGATTTTGGTCTTACTGGTGCATTTTAATCCTGTGCACTGAGCTTTGGTGAGGTCTTTGTAAAACAAGGTTTACAAAGGCCCTAAGAATCACACAGGAGTTTTCTGCAGTCTGCAAAGATGAATGTGGTCTCATCCTGTGCTGCCACCCATAACTGGGGCAACATCTCAGTGAAGTGAGCTGGGGAGGATGACAGCAGCACACCAAAGAAGGAGGGTGATAATGTTATTCTGATATGGATTAACTGAGGTTTTGGAGAGCTGGGACTCTTTCCATTAGCACTATTCATCTCAGTGGAATACATAAATCACAGCACACTCCTGGTTCTGTCTGTACCACTCCCAAACTGGCTGTTGGACAATTCCTACAGAGCCCTCAGTGTTGCCTTAACCCTGCATAAAACATTTTCTGTTCCCATTGTGAGTGTGTGGTCCTATTTCTGCTCAGTGCTATGGAAGGTTTTGCCTTTGCAGAGTGCTCCTCTCTGCCCCTTCACGTGCCACCTGCAGTCACTGCCAGCCTCTGGAAGAGCCCAGGGAGTGCCCATGAGAATACCAATGGAATGACAAACGTGACTGTGTAGCTGTTGATACCTGATTTTTTTTCCTTGATCTGTAGATAGTTGCTTTTCAGAATAAAAATAACATTCTACCTCTTTGTATTTTTAATAATAGTAATAACAATAATAGTGATTATGATAATAAAAATAATAACAATAACAATGTTATTATAATCTTAGATGCAGAAGGGCAGCAGGCATACTCCCAGCAGGCATGCAGTGCTGGTTCCTGGGCCATCTATTCTCTCAGCATCCTGGTGGCACTGCTGTTCTGTGCACTCGTGTGCTGCACCTTGTACCATGTCAATGTAAGTATGTTCTCACCATGCCAAAGCCAAACTGCACCTGGACTGAGCAAATTATTTATAAACAGTGACTGAGTCAAGCAAACCTTCAATTTCTATTGTTTCCTATTTGCTTTTGTTTAATGTCTCCCAGCTGTAAACCCTCCCAGTAAACACAGTGTCTTATGTTTCTCTTTGTAAATGAGATATTTCTTTGCCTATTATAACAAACCTCAAGTGAGCCACAGGGTCACAACACAGCCATGGGTTGTGTGTATCTCCTGGACAGAGCACCTCACTGTTCTACTTTGCTTCCTTTTTTTAAAATATTATGGGAATTGGGACTGGAGCTGTACATGGCAAACTTGTAAGAGAAGCAAGAGAATGTTTAGAGAGCAACAAAAAGTCATAAATGGTCTGATGTCTGAAAGTAGCACTAGGAGAAAAATTTTGCTCTGTTCTAGAAAAAAATTCACTAATTTTTTTTCCTTTACTGGTATTATTTATATTCATATACTGCAGAAAGTGCCCAGAAATTATTTGTCTCTGTTAGATCCTTCTGCTCCATAAAGATTACTAAAAATTAACAGTGTATGATTCACAGGCTCCTATCCCTCCTCATGTGGCTTCAGCACTGCTAAAAACCAGTAGTACAACATCACTCTGTTGGGAACATCCCTGTGGGAACTGGTCTCTCATGTCACCAGTGACAAAGAATGAGCCTCATTTATGTAGGAGTTATAGTTACATCCAACTCCTGAAGGAAGTTTCAGTGAAATTGCATCAAACTGCCAATAGAAAGTTCAGTAAATAGATTGACAAATTACACTTCATCCTCTAAGACCTCACAGTGTTGTGAAAGGAATTTTAAAAGTACAGTTCCTCTTCCAAGAGATGAACTCCTAAAGATGTGGATGGATTCCTAAGACAGAAATTGCTCCTTTGTTGGGGTCTTTTCAGGTTCTGTTCTGAATGGCTGTTTTCTTTGTTTTGCAGATAAAGAAATATTTTCAGAAAAAAACCCTAAATGTGGTATATGAAGATATGTCTTACAGTTCCAGACGGAACACGCTGGTCAGAACCAACACCCTCTCCAAGGCCATCTGAGCTTGTGCCAGCTGGGACTGTGTGTGCATCAACCACTCCTTTACAGGTCTCTCTGAGAGCTGCTTTGACAATCTGATGTAGTAGCTCAACTGAAAGTGCTATCACCTGCCTTCTTCAATGGAAAAAAACCCCCTCATCTCCAAAGCTTTTTTCTGCTTTTTAATTTTTTTTAATGTATAGGAAATGTAGCAAAACACAGGCAGCCTGTACTCGTGTCTGCAGTTCAGTATGAGAAACAGTATTTTTGGACTATTCATTTGGCTGGATGCAACATTTGGGCTTGTTCTTTGCTAAATAACCCTCCCAGGGAAGGCGGGAGGGGTGGAGAGGTCTGGTCTGAGCTTTGGTAAGTGCTCAGGAAGAGTCTGTTCAATAATTTGGAATGAATCCACATATACAAGGATTGCAGTTCTCTCATGAATCCTTGTGGGTCTGCCCAAGAGCTCAGGGAGCTAAAACTACTTGAGTTAGAGCAGGGAAGTCTATTCTGAAGACACTTAGAAATGTGGCAGGGTGAAATGCTGGCTATGTGGGGGCTTACCTGTTCCAAGGTTATAACGGCCCATGAGAATTCCACCAAGTCTCAATTTCAAAGGACTGCCTTTGTCACAGCTGCTGTGAGTCTTGGCATGGTTGGCAAGCAAAGTGACTCGACTTGGAGCATGGTGGCTTCTTGGGACAGCTGGTGACATGCTCGTGTTGCCTCAGAACTACCCAGCAGAACGTCTCCAGGTCAGTGACTCCACACTGCACAGTGCAAGGTGAAATAATCTGAGATAAAGCCAATTCCTGCATTCCAGTGTGGGCAGCTCTGATCTAAAAATCCTTCTTATCAAAGGAATTTATCAGAACTCACATCAGTCAAGTGGAAGCTGGATTTGGTGGAGTAACAGCTTCTAACAGGTCACTCCAGGGAGCAAGGACGGCTCAGCCCCTCTGGGGGTGTTTTGGTTTTGCAGAGCTGGGGCCCGCTGTGGAAAGTCAACAATCTCTTATGCCCAGAGGAACATCGAATTGTTCTGTTACAGGGCAGGATTCATGGGGCTGGCTTGTGGTTCCTGAGGGCATGCTGGAACTGGAGTTTTCCTCTCTTGATGTATTTGTTTATTTTTTTAAGGATTAGGGTAATTTTGCCCTTGATGAGTGCAGAGCTGGAGCAGAGCCAGGCACGGGGGATCCTTCCTCTCCAGAGCTGAGCTCTGCTGAGATCCCAGCTTGCCAAGCCAATCCTGCCCCTCAGGAGAGCCCATTTGCCTCCAGGTATTGCTCAGGAAATGCTGTGCACCAGACCCAAGGGGGACAGATCTGCTCACTGGGGTGGCTGGTGAGGGGACGGGGTCACCCTGTGAACAAAGAGGTGCCATCGTCACACGGCCATACCTGAATAAAAGCGTGTTTGCTTTGTACAGTTGCTCAATATTCTTATATATGTATAAAAAACTATTTCATATATCTTGCAAATAAATTCTAGTTACTGAATTGACTGTTTCTTTTAGTGTTTTGTTGTTTGATTTGGTTGGGGATTTTTTAAGTAGGGTTTCAAAGGCTTCTTGCACAATACAGTATAAATTACTCCTCATAGCACCACACTAAACAACAGAGTAAGTGATTTCCACTTTAATCACATGATCTGCATGTGAAGTTTTGCTTTTTAAAACTAATCACCAAAGAAAACACCAGACAATGTGTATTCCATGTGTCTGAGAACGTTGTCCAAATACTCCTGTGAACTCTGGCAGGCTCAGTGCTGTGACCAACTCTGACTTTGTCCCTGCACAAGCCCAGCTCAGGAGTGGGAGAAGAGCTGGGGAAGAACTAAGAAATTAGACACCAATCTAGGAACTGAAGTGCTCATAGTCCCACAATCAATCACCTTTCATCTCAGTTTCAGTTTTGGAAAAAGGTACAGTATTAGCAGAAAAGGGTAAAACTCCCGAGAGGCAACACACGGAGGTTCACAATGAGCAAAGTGACATTCTAGAGCAGCTTTCTGTAGCAACACCACTGTGCAAACATGACCACAATTGTGAAAAAGAAAAAAACAAGCTGTGAAAGGAAACAGTAGTGGAGGTGGTTTCTTTGGCTTAGTGTAAATAAATTCAAACACAAGAAGTAACACCTCGCTGAGGAAAATGACACGTAGTGAGATGTGTGAGGGACTGTAGGTGTAGGTGTAGAGAACCACCATCACAATTAACCCAAGCAGTGGTGAATGAACTGCTGGGGAAATCAGCTTGAGTGTCAAGGTAAGGGTTGGATACTTGGCTGCTCCAGAGGGTTGGAGAGATCTGAGGATGCAGTGTGGTCTCAGAGGTCCCCTGGAAAGCAGCCAGACTGAACTGTTCATACCCAGAGCTGCAGACAGAGTTGCTCTGGGCTTATCATGTTGCCTTTGCTCTTTTGCTGTTTCCTGTCCCTGCGCTCAAGAGGGAAATAAAATAATTTTCAAGGAGAGGTGGGAAGTACAGGATAAGGCTCTGAGGCTGGGACAGCACTCACAGTGCTGAGAATGGTATTGGGGTATTAAAGAGGTCCCAGCCCCATTAATGGGATAAATGACAGGAATTGCATCTGGGAGTAAAGAAACCTCAGGTGGGGAGCTGAGCTGCAGCTCCAGCATCAGAGCTTGTGGAACAGGGATGGAGCAAGACAAGGCAGCTGAGCCAGGGCAGTGTGTCAGAAGCAGAGAGAACTTAACAGGCAAGGTACAAGTCACGTCTGAAGTGGCTCAGGGGCCAGGTCTGGATGGAGTGGCCTGGACTGAGTGCTTGGGAATGGGAAGGCTCATCAGAAATAATTTTTGGTTATTTGCAAAACTGGATAAATCAGTCAGCACATGTAGATTAGTGCTGATGGAGCCCTTAGAATCAGGGAAATTTAACTCAGGAAAGCATTTTGACCCTTGACTAAGGTGCGTCTGACCAGGATGAGCCTGAACTCAGATGCCAAGAAGGCCCATAAGGTGAGTTGAGCCACAAAGCATTTTGCAGGAGGATGGTATAAAGGATGGAAGCAGGTTCTCCTCTTGTGGCTTGTGATATATTGTAGGACACTAGAACATTTCCAGTGACTGTCCTGCAAATCAATTGTTTGTAGCAGTTATAAATGCTGCCTGATGTATGTCCAGAGCTGGGAGAGTTGTCTGGAATCAGTTCCCTCCAGCTCTGTTGCTGACTGCTGCTTGGGACCATTCTTCCACCC
The DNA here is from genome assembly GCF_047495875.1 of Pithys albifrons albifrons. Classification (NCBI taxonomy): domain Eukaryota; kingdom Metazoa; phylum Chordata; class Aves; order Passeriformes; family Thamnophilidae; genus Pithys; species Pithys albifrons. The sequence continues at coordinate 8,439,261 of NC_092476.1, read as the reverse complement.
AGCAACTCCTGCAGGAGACATTTTTTGTATCATTTGGAGGATATGACCAAAATACATCCAGCACTGCTGGTTCTGGCAAAGACAAGCCACTGACTGGTGGTTTCTCATGGTCTCCGTGTCAGTAAAGAATCTATTTCCATTCCCAGTGTGCAAGCTTCTGTAAGCACTTGTTTACCAAAGCATTTAGTTTCTTTTTGAATGTTTTAGAGCACTCAGCTTGCAATATCATTTTGGCAGTCAGCTTAAAGTCAACTTGAAAACATGCAGGGTATTTCTTCTGGTAGTTCACAGATTTGTTTTTCTCATGGTTTGGAGTTCTGAGGTGCTGCAAATGCCTTGGTGCAATTTCTTTAATCTGACATATTTGGTAAATATGTTTCTGCACTAGTTATTGAATTCTTTTGCTGCTTGACATTTAAATGTGACAGTATTTATGTTGTTTTGTATGGTTATTAAACACCATTTCAAATCCTTCAGTGGACACTTGTTCTGTGCAACATGCAAAAAAGCTTCCAAATTTCATTTAAAGTCTCACTGAGTTTTAACTTACTTTTTAATAAATCACTGATAGTACATAACTCTCATATAGTCAGAGCATCCTGCCTTGTCTACAATTGCCTCACATAATTTTTTCATTTAAGAAACTGAAATAAAGCAACCAACCTAAATATTTATCAGATGGAATAAACCACTTGGTCCTACCATTAAAATTCTACAGTGTTGTCATCATCCCTCTTGTACAAGTAGATTATCTGTCCAACTTGAGGATGGGAAGCAACTCCACTCTGTAAATGACTGCTAGAAGGGCTGAATGAACTCTCTGGATGGTGCTAATTCCTGTGTAACTACTTCACAAGAGCAATTATTTTCTTTTTGGGTGGTATTTGACTGCAACAACTGACTGGCATATGTGTGGACTCTCCCAGGAGAACATGTCCATATCCCCAGAGAAGATTTCCACCTGAGATATTAGAAATTATCTGCTACATGGTGCTTATGATTATAATGGGAACAACATCTAAACACTGCAGATACCAAGTGCAAGAGACTCCCATTCCTTCTGTGAATTTGTATTGATAATTCGTGAGTCTCTTGAAAAGCCTTTAAGTTCATTCCTCTTAGCAGTTCATGACACTGAGACGAGATCCATCTGTTCTAAACACAGTGGAAAGTTACACAGAATCACTAAGGTTAGAGAAGCCCCCCAAAATCGAGTCCAACTTTAACCCAGCACCGCCGTGTTCACCCCTAAACCATGTCCCCAAGTGCCACATCCACTTGGCTTTTGAACAATTCCAGGGATAACACGTGTGTTTCTTCAGGGAATCTGACCAAACTCTGGGGTTCAGGAGCTGGTTTTGCATTCACAAATCTGTTAAAGTGTGAAGAGCTAAATCACAGTCTTTTCTCATGCAAGCTGTAAAAGCTTATTCTGGAGCTTCGTGTCCAAGTGATGCTTTACCAATGGTAATAATAATTTCATCCTCAGACAACAGAATTTTTTTAGTCTGCTCTTATATGACAGGGAAAAAAAAAAGAGAGCTTTGTGCTTTGGGGTCTCTTTCTCTACATATATTGCCTTAAACCTCTGAGGCAAGTCTTCTGAGAAATCACCAGGGCCAGTTCATTGCTTGTGGTTTGCATCTGCGTTTTATTATCTCTAACCAGAGACATAATTTGACAGTGAGCTTCTAGGTGGGTGACATTTAAGGTATATAGACATGGCATTTGGCACAAACACCCATGAGTTCTGAGAAATCAGATTATTTAAAGCACTCTGTAACATCCTCGTGGATTTCTCTGTTACTCTCATACACTCTAATGCTCATAGTGGAAGATTTTGTAGAGTCTTCTAAAAGTGGTGGCAGTCAGTGACTAAACTCCAACAGCTTTTGGACTAAAAACTCTTTATTCCATAAAAAACCCCAAACAGTTTGAGGTTTCAAAAAAGTGTACACACTGCAGGAAAAGAAACTTCAGTTCCTAGTGATTGTCAAGGCTAAAATTAAAAACAGGCCTGGCACAGAGAATGCACACAGAGCCACTGCTTCTTCCTTGCAAAGGTTGTTTTGTAAATAAAGTTTTTGCATGCAGAAATAGATAATTTTATTTCTGTCTTAGCAAACAGGAAGCAGAGGAGAGCTCCTAACAGGTTTACAGATCACAGAGAAACTCAAAGGAACAGCTTGAACTGAGGTTTTGCAACTTTTAGACTTGTTCAGGACTAGGTGAACCAGAAGGGATCCATCATTGAAAGGACATCCGTTGTCCTCCTGGTTTCTTTTGTTAGTAAAACTCCCCGTGATGGTCACGGTGAGTTTGCAGTGTCTGAGTGTGCTTGGCTGGAGGCAGCGATGGGCTGTTCCTCCAATGCTGGTTACTGATGCTCAGACCTCAGGGCACCCCTTGGGTGGAACAAAAAGAGAGGCAGAAATAATCATTATAAGAATAGTTACATTCATTAACAACATGCTTTCTGCACCTCGCTTGTCTCAGGCTGCTCTCGTGTCTAAGAGAATGCTCGTGGTTTTGCGGTGCAGACAGCAAAGCTGGGCTGCTGCAGGGGCCCGGGCTGTTGGGTGTGTTTGTGTAGAACTGCTCCGGAGGGGCTGCCCTGTGGTCTGGGCTGACCCCGTCTTGACAGACCCGTGCCCATGCTCTGGCAGGAGATGTGGCTGCTCCGTGCTGGGCAGGGCTGGGCACTGCTGTGCCACGACAGCAGCCACCGAGTGTAGTCTGTGTGCCCTGCTCTGGGCTGGCACTGCCCAGTGCCTGTGGTGCTGTGCCTGCAGTCCCTCACTGTCCCTGTGGTCCTTTGCTGTCCTTCTGGTCACTCTCTGTCCCTGTGGTCCCTCACTGTCCCTATGGTCCCTCGCTGTCCCTGTGGTCCCTCACTGTCCCTGTGGTCCCTCGCTGTCCCTGTGGTCCCTCACTGTCCCTATGGTCCCTCGCTGTCCCTGTGGTCCCTTGCTGCCCCTGTGGTCCCTCACTGTCCCTATGGTCCCTCGCTGTCCCTGTGGTCCCTCACTGTCCTTCTGGTCCCTCGCTGTCCCTGGGTTCCTTTGCTGTCCTTCTGGTCCCTCACTGTCCCTATGGTCCCTCGCTGTCCCTGTGGTCCCTCGCTGTCTCTGTGGTCCCTCACTGTCCCTCTGGTTCCTCACTGTTCCTGTGGTTCCTCCCTGGCCCTGTTGTGGTCCCTCACTGTCCCCCAGATCCCTCACTGTCACCCTGGTCCCTTGCTGTCCCTGTGGTCCCTCTCTGTCCCTGTGGTCCCTCGCTGTCCCTGTGGTCCCTCGCTGTCCCTGTGCTCTCTCACTGTCACCCTGGTCCATTACTGTCCCTCTGGTCCCTCGCTGTCCCTGTGGTTCCTCGCTGTCTCTGTGGTCCCTCACTGTCCCTCTGGTTCCTCACTGTTCCTGTGGTTCCTCCCTGGCCCTGTTGTGGTCCCTCACTGTCCCCCAGATCCCTCACTGTCACCCTGGTCCCTTGCTGTCCCTGTGGTCCCTCTCTGTCCCTGTGGTCCCTCGCTGTCCCTGTGGTCCCTCGCTGTCCCTGTGCTCTCTCACTGTCACCCTGGTCCATTACTGTCCCTCTGGTCCCTCGCTGTCCCTGTGCTCCCTCGCTGTCCCTGTGCTCTCTCACTGTCACCCCGGTCCATTACTGTCCCTCTGGTCCCTCGCTGTCCCTGTGCTCCCTCGCTGTCCCTGTGCTCTCTCACTGTCACCCTGGTCCATTACTGTCCCTCTGGTCCCTCGCTGTCTCCGTGGTTCCTCGCTCTCCCTGTGGCCCCTCACTGTCCCTCTCCCACACTATGCTCTGTTACAGCTGCCTGTGGCCATTTGTTGCTCAGAGGGGACAGGTCCTTGCTGGCCCCAGCCCTGCCTGCATCAGCAGAGTTGTTTGGTAACAGGCAGAGTGGTCAGGCACAATGTCTCTTCATCCTGTGAACACATGGATGTGCCTCACAGGCTTTCCCTGGCCATGCCCAGCTCCCAGAGCTCCTGCAGTTGGAGCAGGGCTGCATCCCACTGGTGCTGGCTGTATTGAACAGGGCTTGTTCTGCTCTGAGCACTCTGCATTCACTGATTAGCTCCATCTTCTGCCTTTTCCAGTTTAAAGAAGAGAAGCTGAGGCACTGGGTAGCTGATGCCCCTGGACCAAGGCCACTGAGTCAGGCAGTAAAGCAGTTTTCATTCCTGTGTATCATACAAAACCACCAACAAAAACACATCCCTCATATTTCTATTCTGTTGTTCTATGGGATGAAATATAGGAGGGTAGTGTGACAATCAAACCTGTTCAGTGGTGAGCTGGCACCTCTGTCATTGCTTCACAATTAAAGGGTTTGATTTTTAATCTTTGACTTCATCTACTCTCCAGCAAAAAGACCTAAGAGAAAGTACTTCCTGATTTTACACCACACCTACTTCACACACACACAGACTGTTCTGAGTTGGGAGGGACCCACAAGGATCATCGAGTCCAACTCTTAAGTCAATGGCCCACACATGGGATTGAACCCATGACCTTGGCATTATTGCAACCAAGTTTTAACCAACTGAGCTAATACTTGTTTTTTTCAGCAGAACTTTTGGCACATGCCAGTGGCACATGAGTGGCTGGTGACTGTAACATCTCTGACACCAAAAGGTACACTCAGACAGTGACCTGTCTCTGTCAGTCACAAAGGATATGATCTGGGATTTTATCTTTTGATGTGGTTTATTTATCTCAAATAGAACCCCTGACATTAGAGTGGAGATTTGATGTATGATATTCATAACCACTGACATACCCCGCTGAGCCTTTCAGCTCCTGTGCTGTGTGACTTTATTTGGGCATCTCTGCTTGTGCATCTCTCCTCTGCATTGCTAGTTCAGACAGTGACAGCAGCCTGGCTCTTGCAGACCCAGCTTCTTTCTGGGCTCAGATACTCTGCCCACACTTCGACCACTTCCGACACATTGTCGTGTTAGGGCTTGTTTGGGTATCTCAGGTATCACAGTGTGGCTGCCATGGAGAAATACCACTTAAAAATGCTCAACTCCTGATGCAGCATTGCCGCCTCTCACAAGGTGTGGCATTTGTCTAGATCCTGAATAAACCCACTGGCTGCTGGGATGCACTGAGCTCCAGTGTGCCCTCAGTGCCTGAGCTGGCTGGTTAAAGCCTCAGCTGCTCTGCAGGTCCCCCCTGTGCCAAATGGAACCAGGAACTCCCAGTCTGACAGGGCCAAAGTGGAGAAGGGACTACCAATCAGGAGTATCGACAAAAAAGCTGTCTAAGAGACACAGAGGAAACAAGAATTTATGTGTTGGAGTGGTGGCATTGTTGGGGTTGTTTTTCATTTTTTTATTATTTTATTTCATTGTTATTTTAGTTACTGAAAACTGATGGTTGCGTGGGAAAAATCACATTTCCACATACTTAGCTCTGTGTCTGCTGGGTTCAGTGATGTTCAACAATTACACTTGAAGGTTTATAGGAAAATCAGGGATATTCACTACAGTACTGGGCACTTCAGGTGGGAACCCGAGTCTCAAGAGACCAGTAATTTGAAATGGAAAATGTCACCCACTACTCACTTCATTAAAAGCTGTGTAATTTCTCTTCTGCAGCTACATTTGTGCATTGGTCTGCTGTGGTTTCTGCCTGCCAGTCTGCCCAGTCTGTACCAGTCACCCTGAGCTGTGACATAACAATCTGCTCTGAATTCCACCAGCTGTCAGGTGGCCCAACTGGTTGACCATGCCAAGGTTCATGCTAATATGCTCATATGGAAGAGGTTCTTGGAATGTTCTTTAGCCTGAATGAAATATGGAACAACCTATGGATTACTTGAATCTTTTTGGACAATGTATTATCAGTCCTGAAATGTCCTTTGCTGATTGAAACATTCCTTGCTGTTGGAAGGAAGTTTTTCCTAGTAAATTTTAAGTGTGCTCAGATAGGTGTATATTCCTCTTTAAATGACTCTAATTTCCTTACATTACACAGCTGGGTACAGAGGCCATTTCACAGCAGCAGGAGGCAGGAAACTAATTCCCCACTTAAGGTTCCCTGCAGTTTAGATGGCCAGGTAATGAGGTGCAGCTGAGACTTCCTCAGGCCCTCAGGGAGGCACAATATAAAACAGAGGAGCAGGAGGAGAGGAGGTTGCTTTGCCTGAGTCAGGAACCAGGATTTTTCAGTAAGTGATGTTTTGTTCCTCTTTGGGCTAGAGCTGTATTATGGAAGTTATACAAATGTATTATTTAGGTCTGTACTGTGGCTCCTTGGTTGGTTTTTGTGTGTCCTTCTGCCAACTGCAGGTCCAAGGTCTAGGTTAGAAATACTGAGAGGAAACACAGGGGTTTTTTTGCATCCTTGAGGGAGGTGGTTGTGGGGTAGAAGGGGGTGAAGTGGTGCATGAACATTGTTACTGTAGCTCAGTAGTGGTTTGGTTTCAGGAAAACAACCCAGCTCTGTGTGCTAAATGTGTTAAATACGTGAAACATGAGGTCTGTGGGGAGCTATACATTGAATTTTTGAAGCTGAGTTAATTGTGGTAATTGTCAGTGCAGGGACATACTGGAAAGAGTGGGAGAAGTTCAGAGCTGCATCCGTGGGATGCCTGGAGAAGGCAGGCAGTGAAGGTGCTCTCCTGCTCTGGGGAACGTTGGGTGTTTTTTTTGGAAGAAGGTGCTGTATGTTCCTGTTGTCTTCAGCACAGCCAACAGCCAGCCTGGCTCTGAAGGGGCTCTGTGCTTGCTCTGGAAGTGCTCTCAGCCAAGCCAGCAAGTGAAGGAGGGGATGTTAAAGCCCTTGAAGCTCTGCTGAGGCTTAGTTGTTGTCTTAGGTGTGGTACCTTACACTCTGCAGATCAGCTGCATCCCCTCCCCGAGGGCACTTCCCTTCTCTGTGGCTGTCCTTGGTTTAACAGGGTCTCAATCAAGCCCCCAAGATAATTGTACTCTTTTCAACTATGCTGCAAGGTTTTGATCAAAAAGGCAGGAACATCCAGAGCCTGAGAAACTTGACACTGCACAGGTCAGAGCTGATAGAAGTGTAGGACTAGAAAGGACTTGCATGACTCCAGCACAAAAAAATAATTCTCTGTGTGTAGGCCTAGCCCAGCCCAGGAGTGAAGTGGTTGCCTGATCTGTTCCTGAAGGCTCCTGCTGGATCATTCATAAAGTCTGTGCTGGGGTTTAATTTCTGTTACTTGTCTAAGGTGATGTTGCCCTGTGCTCAAAACGCAGCTTGTCACCAGCAGGGGCAGAGAAACCTGCTCTGGTTCTTGAGTGCTGGCAGCAGCGGGTTTGGGCAAGGTCAGGGACCTCCAGGTGCTGCTGCCCAAGGAGAGGCACTCCCAGGAAATCTTGTGTAGAGCTGATACAACAGCACAAAAGAGTTGCTGTGAGCGAGAGATTGTTAATGTGCAATTTGCGCTCAATGAATGACGTTTTCTTAGCACAGAGTATGTAAATGCATCGTGTGGAGGGGCTTGAGAGGGGAACAGGGACAAGGGACACACTGATCCACTCAGCAGTGAACATCACAGTGAGGGGGAGTTTGTGCTCCCTGGCTGGGAAAGGAAAACAGAAGCTGATGGTTGTCAACAGAAGCTTTTGTTGTGTCAAACATATCTTGATTGTAGAGTCTTAGGTGGTGTCTCAATCTCTAGAGCCTCCTGCATATGCAGACAGACATGTGTGGGAGTGAAGGTGCTCTCCACATTCCATGCTGAGAATATTCCTATCAAATATTCATCAGAGGAAGATTCTCATCTATACATTTTGTATTATTCAGGCTTAGAGATATTTCAGTGACTTTCATGTTGCCTCCAGGATTTAGATATTGAGGATAAAACAGAGGCTTCTTTAATTTTCTACATTTAGGATTTCTTCTTCATTAAAATTCTTTTGAAGATAAGTCCTAATGATAGATCTTTAGCTTTGACTCTTCCTCCCAGGAAAAATAAGCTCATAGCTGAAAACAGATGAACCCACTCCAGAGAAATCTCTGCCTTCTCCCCATCAGCCATGGGGGGAAGATGCAGGTAACTAGATTGCTTTTCAATATTTGCAATACCCCATGGGCTCTGCATTTAGCCCCAGTGTGGAATAGCTTCCACTTCCACACACTTCCCAGGGATAAAAATATGGGTGTGTATTCTCCTTTTGAGTAAATATTTTTGAGACACTGTAACAAAACAATTGAGTTTTAAACCATGAGTATTCAGCACTTGTTTTTACATACAGTTTTTGTTTTGATTTGTTGCAGTGCCTGATTTTTTGGACTTAAAAGCACCTGCCTGGCTACTTAAAGAGCCTGGGGGTGTTTCCCATCCTCTGCAAGGCCAGCGTGCTATTTGCTGCCACAAAACCTGGATTTAGGGGCAGACAACAGATGGCCCCAAAACTGAGATGATGATTGTACTGAGGGCACTGTGGGGGGAACTTGTGGGTTCCATTTATCAGCCTGGCCTGTTGAGGAGAGAGTAGGAGCAGGGTGGTTACTTTGAGATTCATTATGGTTGGAGGGAGAAGATATATCAAATACAGTTAATATAGTTAGATGGGAATTGGTACTTAATACTCTGTGGAGGGAAATGGGCTTTGGGTCAAAATGACTTTTGGCACTTTCTAAATGAACATGCAGAGCTCCTGAAGAGGATCACTGGCTGGCAGACAAACCAGGATGTTTGGCATGAAGAGCAACAGTCAACAGCACCCATATGTACAAGGGGCTCAGATCGCTGTCACCTCTTGTGCTCCCCTTTGTGGCACAAAGGAGACCCAGAGGCACCAGAGTGGCTGGAACGGTGACTTTGGGTGACTTGTGCACAATTTCCTCTGGACTGAGTTGGGTAAAACCATTTCTGGCTTCTAGGGGAAGGAAAACATGAAGCAGATAATTCTCTGACAGGAAACAGATGGATAATTAAATTATATGCTGTTTTCCAAGATCCCTTGCTATGAGGAATCTCATCTGGGAAAGGCAGCAGGTTTGCTTTGCAGCCTCTCTGAGGAGCTTTGGGGTTGTTTCCTTAGTTCTTGGCAAAAAACTTTCTAACTTCATCTGCTTATGTTGGAGGCTGCTGCAATTACATCCCACAGGGTTTGCATTAGCAAATCTTCCTTCAGTTTAGCAAACATGTTAAAAAAATATGAGCTGGGCAAGTGCTTTTAATGTTAGGTAGTTTGGAGCAGGTTGAATGTTTTGATCTGAAGAAAATGAAAACTTTGGGCATTGCTCATTTTAAACCAGAAGACACCAGCTAAGAAGCTTAAACTGCACACCCTCAAATCCTGCAGGAAAACACCAGAGTGTGTCAGAGCTGCTGAGCTCCAGCAGTCATTAAATCTCCTTATGCATCTACCTTGTGTATATTTGGGAGTTGGTGCTATGTGAATGCAGACAGAGTTTATCCAGATCCCTCCCTTTCCATTTCCTATAATTCTTTGTGGTACCAGGATCTCAGCAAGAAAGAGGAATTCAATTCTCATAGATGGGTGAAGGAAACAAATCTTGGGCACACTGTGCTGCCTCTAAGTTTTGAGCAACACTTCAAGGTGCAGCACTGAGAGCTGAAACTAAACTTCAGGCACTCCTGCATTAGGGTTTCTGACATGGAAGAGTTACAAAGGCTCCTGTGCTTTTGCCTCTTTCTCTGTGCTAACTGGAGGTGGGGACCAGCACTCAGCTGCCTGTTGTGCCATGGACCAAGGAGTGACTAGAAATAGCTTGACCTGGAATGTTTTGTCAACCTTTCAAGAAATGGGTGAGAAAGTAGAGTTCAAAAAAGGTGGCTGAACATGCAAGAATAGCTCTGCTTTGGGCAGGCCTCATCTTGCTGACCTTCAGTTGTCTTCAAGGCAGGAGTGCACCTCTGAGGCTGCTCCTAAAGCCAGTTGGAGCTGCAGGATGTTGCCAGCATAAGATGAAAAAACTGATAAGTAAAAGGAGTTGGATGTGTCCCACAGAAAAAAAAATCACAGCATCCCCTGTTACAGCCTATTCCCCTCTCTGGACTGTCACAAACAATCAGTTCAGATGTCCCATCCACACTGCAGATACCAGTTTGGACTGGTGCACCCCACCCTTGCACTGGAGTCTCTTTTCAAACCAATTGTAGCAGAATTGGGAGCAGTCCAACAACACTGGCACATGGAGAGAGGGATGAAAATATTGCAGCAGCTTCCAGTGGCTGAATTTCTATTAGGGCTTTCATGGAAGGGCTGCAGCTTGTGTTATACTGATGCTGGGAGAGAGTGTTGTTAATTAAATAATTAGCTGTTTAAAATGTATTTATTAGGGCTTAACTGCCAGGCCACAGATATGCATCAATTACAGAGGCACAATATCTGCAATAAATGTTTTTCACCCCATAATCAAATATGGCTTAATTAGGCAATGCTGGGAGAACAGTCGTAATAAATAGAGCGGGTAAGACTTGCCTTTATAATTGAGATTTAATCAGCCAACTCTTGTATGTTCATTGAATAATTGATTATTCTACACATTTATCAAGGATTAAAAACTCAGTGGTGGATATGCAAATCCTCTCAGAATAAATACATCTGAAATTCTCAAATACCATTTAATGCATATTAACATTTTGATTAAATCTAAATGACAAACACATTGTAGATTTCCTGTCTGCAGTTGGCTGTTTCGTTGCTGTTTATGACTTCTTTTTTTTACCCTTCCCAAGGTAAATTGTGTGTGTGTTTGTGGCTTTGTAGGTGGTTGTAGGGGATGGACAGAAATATTCCAGTGGAAAGTGGAATGTGAGATGGCCCCTTGTGCCTTTCTGGAATGAGGAAATTATCCTGGATTGGACAGTGGGAAATGCTTTCACTGTGGTTGCAAGTGAGCAGACTAAAGCAAAGGAGGAGCCAAACACATTGGAAGATGTGGTAGCTCTACCTGAAGGGTTACTGTCATAGCTGGTGCTGTGTGAGAGAGAATAAAGATGTAGAAGTGTCCATGGACAAAAGGGGGAAAAAAACCAAACCAAACAAATCAAGCCACCACAACTTTGGTCATTGTGTGAGATGGGGATGGGCAGTGCCAGTGTTTGGAGGAACCAGCACATGCTGGGTCCCAGTGCCTGGTGGCAGTTGTTGCTGGAGAGGTGCCACCTCTCTGCAAAGCCCATGAAAAGGTGCCCTGGGCCTGCTGGGGGAAAGGAGAACAGGAAGGAAAATCCTCCAAGGAAAACAGATTTACTCTACTCATATTTGCAGATGTATTTTTGCCAAGGCTTAAGGATGAAGTGAGCGTGAGAAGGAACAGCAAATTGTGGTTAGTGATGACAGCTCATGTCTGAAGTGGGATCTGAGTGGCTGATGAACACCCCAATTAAAAGTGAAAGCACAGTTTAGGTCACGGGACTGCACCTTGGCAAATTCCCCTTCACATCCATATCTGGGGCAGCTCACACCCCACCCCACAGCTCTGGGATCACAGAGTGCCTCGGGTTCTTGGAAGCAAAGCTCAGAATTGTCCTGGGCAGGTGACACCCCAAGCTGATAGATTTTGGTAATGGTTTATAGCAGAGCACTGGTAACAGCAGATCCATGAGTATGTAATTTCTCTGCACTGATCCCTTCCTGCACTTGTTATTCAGGCTGGGCAGTCTCATGAAAATCCCTCAGTGCTAGGCTAGTATGCAAGGTTAATTAATTTCTGTGTTATCTGACTTGTGCTTGCATGGAATTAGTGCCTTTTCACTGTTCACAACTTGTAGGCTCCTAAATATTTTCAGATGAGACTGAGATTTTCTGCTTTAAATCAAAAAAATGGCTGTAGTGCACATCCCTCACCTTTTGGAGGGCAGGTCCTCCACCATCCCCCTCTAAGCCCCGTGTCCACAGCCTGGAGACCACTTCTTTAGATTCAGGAACAATGAGCCCTATGACCACCGTGTAGCTGTGGTGATGTGGAGGCCTTTTATTTATGACTTTTGGAGCATTTCTTGCTCGCTTCAACTTGGACACAAGAGGGTGATGTTTCCTCAGGAATTTGTCTGTTAGAGGTTACCCAGGCTTGCAGGGGAATGTGCTCCGGGCACAAAAAGCCCATGTTTAGTTTTCTTTGCAGTGGCAGAGCTATCCTTGCTTCTGCTTGGTGTCGTGGTCCAGTGCCAGAGTGGGTCAGGGGGACACACTGTGAGCAGACCTGCCTAGGAAAACATCCCGAGATCAGCTCAGTTGGTTAAAACTTGGTTGTAATAATGCCAAGGTCATGGGTTCAATCCCCTGTGTGGGCCATGACTTAAGAGTTGGACTCGATGACCCTTGTGGGTCCCTTCCAGCTCAGAATAGTCTGTGATTCTGTGATAAAACTACTTCATCTGACCAACAATTGTTAGAGTTTCCTTACATAACCACAACCCTTGTGTAGGCCCCTTCCCTTATGTATTTTCAGGGATCCAGGCAGGTTGGCTCTGTTGGGTCCTAATCATTCCTACAGCACATACATCTTCCACCTGTGGTGCAGAAATGCCTGAATACCTGTTGCTGACTGCACCAGCACTAAATGCTGGATAAAAACAGAGTAAAAGAAGCTGTTTCTACCCCAGGCAGGGATTAGGATTCCTGATAGTGCATGAATGAGTGTTGAAAGAAGAGTTAGCTTCACAATAAGCACATCCTGTTCCTGCACATCAGATCTTGCTCTCCCTGGGCCAGGTTTAGCCGCAGTGTGCTGGTTCAGGGCATGAAATCAGGAATTGGGGGCAGTGATGTTTCTGCCTCTGAACTCCATGCCAGTTGTAACTCCAGCTTGGAATGAGGACATAGATCAGTCTGAACAGCTCCTGAACTGCCACTTCTTGGGATGTGACTTGTGCTCAATTCTGTGTTGGTTAAATCTGATCTGCTGCCATGGAGTACCCAGAAGGTAAGTGCCACCACTGCTGCTCCACCACCAGCCTGGTCTACCACCCTCTCACATCTCCTTGGACTGGTCTCAAGCCTCAGTGCACATCTGCATAGTCCTGGTTCCTCAGGACTGTTCTGCTTTGCTCTGACACGTTTAGCTCCAGGCTCAGTGGCACTGCTTGGCCCAGGAGGTCTTTCAGAAATATCTGTCAGGTGCTCAGTTAACAGACAAGCTTTGGCTCCTTTAAAGGTGAACAAATGACATGGGTTGGGTTCCTTGGGAAAAGGTGCCTGACAGCCATTTGCCTCCAACTTTTTTCTGTCCAAACAAGTGTCTCTATAAATTAAAGGCAGTAAAGGAGCCTGGGATGGAAATATCTTTTTGCCATTTTTTGTCCCCATTTTCATAGTGTTGTGGTGACTCCTATGCCTCAGCCTCTCTGCCACAGAGTGCCCTTGACTACCCTGTTTGGGGCATTGACTTTGGGAGGCAGCAAGTTGGGTTACCAAGGACCCTTCCCTGAACAAGTCTCATGGCAGCTCACACCCTCCCCTGTGCACTCTGCCAGTACAGACAGACAGGGATTTGGGATTGTCTCCCTGAGCTGCTGTTTGGCTCCTCTGAGTCGCAGTGGTGCTCTGGACCATGTGGTCTCAGCCTCTGGCAGCATCATCATGAGCTGAACCTCCAGAACTCCAGGGTTTCACAGAGTGTGCCGGATGCCTCACTGGATACGTAATTCCTGTGCTTGGAACCCACACAAGACAATGCAAAGCAAATTGCTGCAGACTAAATATATGGTCAGGATGTGTTGGAAGTTGGCAGTGTGGCTGGATGGGACAGCCAGCGAGGGAGGAGAGGCATGGCCAGCTTTCCTCCTTCGTGTTCAACTGGATAATGCTTGGGATCCCTTAAAAGACTTTAACATGGTTTTGGAAGGGAAGAGCTGGAGGAGATTCAGCTGTAAGAGGCTGGATGAAGGTTGAAAGGGTGCAGTGTGCCTGGGAATTGTGAGAAGGGATCAGCAGCCAGCTCTTAGAGGATGAATTTGGGAGCAGGTAATCTTTCAGAGCAGTCCATAACACTGTTGTAGCACCTTCCTGTAAATCAGGGGATGGAATTCTGCCCTGATCCCTTCTGTGATCCATAGTTGTGTTTTGATTCTCTGAGTTATGCTTTGTGTTGGCAGTAGTTCCTCTGAGGCACTGTTTGTATCCTCCTTGAACACCAAAATCAAGATCAGTGTCTCGCCTGGTTTGCCGTAACTAATTGCTAATGTTGTTACAGGGAAAGAATGTTTTAAACCTGCTTAGAGCTTTGTGCTTTAATTGACTTATTTTTGTATTTCACCTGGTTTGCTCAGTGACATTCAAATGGACTTTGCTTACTTTTTCTGTTCAGCATCACTCTCTGGCCCTTTGCCCAGGTCAGAAGAGCCCCAAGCTCTTCAGTACTGAATGCTGATTAGAAGTGAGGCCAAACTCTTCTCAAAAGCACCCTCCTTTGAATAAGGAGGCAGCTGTAATGATCATTGTGACCTTTACTTTTCCTCTCCTGCAAACTGGAAAATCCAATTTGATGGTGCTTGAAAACCTTAATATTTTTGTCACTGGGCACTGCTTGGTAATGTAAGTAGTGATAAAAAAGGGGAATTCAGAATTCTTGTTAGTATTCTGGGGGCAAATACCCACCTGGGTGTCTTGGTTCTGCAACGTTTAGGAGCAGCATGACATGTTGGATGGGGTGTAAATGTTGAAATGGCCTCATCAGCTGAGCATCCTGCCTGTGGGCAGCATATCGCCATCACAGCTCTGCCATGAGTCACACTGATTGTTCCCTTCTCCCTGTTAAATGAAGAGAGTGCTTTGGCTCAGAGTTTAGCCATGAAAGAAACCTGTGTTTGATCACCTTTGTCCTCACCCTGCAGGTGGAGAGACGTGTCAATAGATCTTTCTTTAGGGCTTCAAAGGTACCATGCAGCTTCTGGAGCGCTGCTCAGGCTGTCTAATAAATTCCCTGTAAAGATCCCTTTTCTTGCTAGGCATTCATCCAGCCTGGGAAAAGGCACGGGGGACTCCCCACCCACTCAGACCCGGACCATCCACAGGCACAGCAACTCCTCTGAGAAGCACTTCATAGAGAGAGCAGGCAAGTCAACCCCACTCTCCTTGGTGCAGGGAACATGGGAACAGCTCTTTGCTCAACAGACAGACCTTTGTGACAGGCTTAAACAAACCATGGGGTAAATCTTCTCTAATGTCATTAGTGCTGGGTGTGTTCCATCACCTGAGGCTTGACTTCTTTATGTATTTGAAACATTCTCCAAGGTGACCCCGTGCTGGCTCTGCTGCCGGGGGATTGAGATGTTTCTCACAAAATCAGTGGCACAAGAGCTTCCTTCTGCTGGAGTCTGAGGTCCCCTTCCATGCCATCAGCATTTCTGAAGCCTTCCCTGTGTGGAGCTGCAGTTGGGACCTGGAGAGCTGCCCAGAGATGGGGTTTGTTGTGCTGGAGGCACATGGCTCAGCACACAACCCACCTGGAGCAGGCTGAGTGCAGTGAGCTGTGGGTGAGCTGGTAACAGCCCAGATGTCGGGGTGTTCCCTCGGTTAGAGCTCTCAAACCAACTGGCAGCCCGGTATCTATAGCTCTGTGTATCTGCTTGCTGGAACATATTGAGTAATGAGTTATAAATGATTGTCTTTGCTGCTGTTGGCATTTGTGGTGTTGAAATCTTATGCTAGAACGTTTGCACATGTTCATGCACGTCTGCATGTACGTGGTTTGGTTTGCCTCATCCACATAAGTTAAACTTGTGAAGAAGGGACCCTTTCTGTGTGTAAATATACACTGTGCTTAAAATGAATGTGTTTTTTACAAGGTTATTTCCTTTTCACAAGTGAACAGGACCATACTTGCAACTAGAAATAATTTTAGATCTTATTGTTTGCAATCTGCCTAGAGAGGAGAGGAATAGTAAGTAGACATCAGGTGTTCCCTCCTGCAGTGACTGAGGTGGCAACAAGAATGCTTTAAAAACGTTTAAAAAGTGACACTATGGTCTTATGACTTAGAAAATGTAATCCTGCTTAAGGAAAAAGGACTCACTACCTAGAAAACAAAGCTGAAAGAATCCTTAGAGCCCCTTCAGGATGAAGGACACAATGGGAAATCTGCAGTTCCATCAACTCTTCCCTGGCCATATAAAGCTATTCAATAACAAGAGCCTCCCCTTGCCCTCAGAGGTGCTGTATCTAGACATGCCATAAAGCAATCCCAGTTTCAGCCAACAGTTTGGGATACATAATGGATAGTTTACTAATTTCTTTATTGTTTCAGCTGGAAGTGACAGATCAAATCAGGACAACTAGCAGGCCAGGAGGAAGGGGATTAAGATCTTAGGCTCACCAGCCCCCCTTGGGTTTTGTCCCCATGGGCAAGCACTGATGAGCATCCCCTGTTTTGTTTCTTCACTGATTAAACTAAGAAACCAAACCAAAGGATGCAGGAGAGAAGGGTTAAAGGATTAGGAGATGGTCTTTGAACTGCCATGTGGCAAGGTAATGAGGCATGAATTATTAAAATGATTTCAATTATAACTGGCAGCCACATGCGCCGCTTTTGCATTGGCTTTTTTCCTTGCTGTAAAAAGACTGCTTTGTAAGTGCTCATGGTTTCTTGGAAGAGATATGCTCACACAGAACTGTTAATTGTATAAACAGCATCATTTGTCACTGGCCAGGCTGCTTGTGTGGTTAGATAAGTTGAAGTGTCAACGAAATGGGCACAGACAAATTTGCTTCTCAAAAGCCTACAGGAATGGGGTAGTACCACGTTGCTGGGAGGCTGTGGGTATTAGTGGCCTCTAATTCTTGAATCAGTAGTGGCTCTGAGGCACTGGTCATGTGCTTTGGCTTTAAAGAAAGCAGCAATATCTTTATAATGTGTGTTCTTTTGTTTGTGCATCACTTGGAGGCAGCGATCACACTGATTTAAGCTCAGGCTCTGCAGAGACAGACACCACACTGCTGGCTGCCTCCCCTGGATGTCTTCACGATCTAAAAACCTAGAGAAAAGGAAATACTGTCGGGAACAGCTCCATCTGGTGACTGCTAAAAGTTTTGCACAAAAGCCTGTATTTTGTGTCAAAATGAACAACCTCAGGCCCGACTCCTTCGGAAAACTCCTGTAGCCATAAAGACTGACCAGCACGAGTAAGACTTGAAGTGCTTGATACAGCAGATGGCCGTGGAGATATTCTGGTGAAAACAGAATTTGATGAATGCTTCAGGAAGAATTATTTACCTGACACACTCATTTTCTTTTTCTACTCACAAATTGCCTGAAGGGGGAAGAAAGAGAACTGAATCCACCAGGGCTCAGATCATTGAGTAAATATTGAAATGTGAGCTATTCTGAAGCTGAATCTCTGAGCAGTTCAGTCAAAATGTTACTTTCCTTTGCTTTTCTCCACACCAAGACAAGTGTTCATGCTCAGAATTCTGATGGGCTCTCTTCAGAAAGGCCATTCCCAGTGGATCCATCTCTAGCTGCTTTCTGTACTTTCAATCTTTTTAGGGAAAAAAATGAAGGCACAAAGGTGATGTTTATGGCTGACTTTAATACCCACAGAACAACCTCACCAGAAAAGAAGCTGCATGTGATGCTGCTGCAGAGTTAAACTGATTAAAACTCTTTCCTTGTTGTGGGCAGTGACAGAAATGCCAAGCAAGGGACCATGTTGGTGCACCTCTCTGTGGGGTACCACCTGAGCCATGGGCAAGACAGGAGCAATGACAGGAGTGAAAATGAATCCATCAGGGATGGGCACAGTGGGACGAAGGCAGCAGCTGTGCCAGGCTGGGAACCAGGGCAGGGAGAGGGCGCTGGCAGTGGATGGGAACCCTCCATGGGGTCAGGCTGGTGCTGATGGTCTCAGTCACAATGGGCAGTACTTGGCCCTGCTCGTCTTGGGAATATGAGTTATTAAATGTAGTGACAGCAGGAAAGCTTTTGCACTAAGGCTTGTAATATCCCTTTTATAGTTCCTGGTTTTCCCTCCTCCTCGGAACAGAGAGCTGTTTTCCTTTGGCCACGGGTGAGATGAGGGTTTATTTGAGCCCAGACCCTGCCAGCAGGTGACCATTTCTGTAGCTACTCTGTGGAGTTTCCCCTTGCAGCCTGTGTGGAAATGGAGACCAGATCCCCCCGGGGGTTTCTGGATGACAACCCACTTTTTCCGACTTGCCCCGTGCTGGGAGGAGTGGGGGGATGAGGAGAGGGGAAGCATTCCTTGCTGCTACATTCACACAGCTCCTGGCACCAGCCTGCTCCTCCTGAAACCACTCCAGACTCTGAATCATTTCTATTAGGAAACCATTCATGCCCCAGCTGACTGCTCCAACCCCCCAAACGCTGGCAGCGGGCTCTGATGCTGCTTAGCTTCTCTTGGCAGGGCTCAGATTGGGGTCCTCTGTTGTTCTTAGGCAGCACTTTCCCTGAATCATTTTATTTTGTATAGAACTGGACTCAAACTCCAGTTCTATTTGTTTAGTTGCCCTTAATGCTCTCTGTGTCCCTCCCTCATAAGGAGGGAGGCAACTTTGCACAGCGTCACTGTATTTACTCTCCACCACTGGTGTGGCCAGTACAGGGCCTGCCTGCACCCTAAGTGTCAGGGCTGAAAGAAAAAAGCCACAGTTTATAATGCTTGTGATGCTTTCAGCAAATACAGAAGGTAAAAATAGTCATTCAGTCTCTAAGGTGCTTCCCCCAGCACAAGACTGGGACTGTCCCTTGTGGGGACTCAGAGTCTGTGCAGGAACGTGGCACTGAGACGTGTTCCTGAGCCCTCCCTGCCTTCTTTCCCAGCCTGTTTGAAGTCCCTCTGAGGTGGGTATGGCAGCCCAGTCATGCTGGTACCTGCTGAACAGCAGCAGGCATGTTGCAGTGTTTAAATCACCTCTCTGCTCGTCTCTCTCAAGGGATGATTCATGTTGATTGATCACTTTGAGCAGGGTGTGAAGGCAGCCCTGGCTGTTTTGTTACTGCCTCTGCTGAGCTAGAAATGAAGCTGATTTTTACCCTTAAACCCACTGCCTGTTGAAACTCCTCTGTCTTTTAGATTTGCTCTTTTCACTGTCAATGATAAAATCCTCTGAAGCTTTCCAAAAGTTTTTGTACCCAACAAATTTGGCAGTCATGGACTTCTAGGCTTAGGGCTTATTCATGTGTGAGTTGACTGGACATGAGCTTGGTTTTGACAGGCTGGTGTCTCTACTGCCCTAAGTCTTGCACAGGTATTTTAATTGCTGCTAGTTGGTGGCAAAATCATTCTTTTAAATTCTGGAGTAAATCATACAGGCAGAGAAGGTAAAGAGCAATGAGAAAGCTGTGTCAGTAAGGAGAAAGTAGTAACAGTGGAATTATGTTCTTAGGAAACAAGACAGAGATGCAAGTGATGTCTAATGCTGGGTGACAGTGTCACACAGATCATCCTGCCCCAGTTTCCAGGAATACTGAAAGTTTTATCTGTGATAAAACCCTAGGACTATAACTCTAGAGTTGGGTTAAACCAGCTGCTTTCTGTAGCCTTTGTGTCAGTTTTCCCACCTGTAAAGTTGGGTAATTGTAATTTCCTCCCAGAAAATCTGCCAGTGCTGGGTAGAAGCTGCTCCATGTTAGTGTTAAGAAAACAGTGGCTATTATTAATCACTCCTCATGTTTTTCCAACATTCTGCATAAATAAACTGTTTGTTTTGATTGCAAAAACTTGGAATCAATGGCTGGACCAAATTAGAGCTGGAAGCTGAGAGGTACAAGAAAAGACATCCAAATGCTGCTCAGTTTGCTCTGTATAGGACAGAACTGCTGAGGCTGCATCACTGGTGGCTCCTGAGCCCAGTGCCAGCACACAGAATTCCCTCCTTACAGCTTTTCCATTGCACATGCCAAGTATCCAGCTCTTCAGTCTGTTATAAATCATCCCTAATTCTGTAATTGCTTTGCTAGTGATTATAGGCAGACTTTGGTTGATCCTTCAGTGGTTTTCCTTTATCCACATTTTCAGTGGGCTCTTTTATTGTTGGTTCCTTATTCCAGTTCCTTGCTCCCCTTTTCCAGTTGCAGCAGGCCTTATGGCTCCAATCCAGTGTTTTCCCTCTGAGAGACAGGCAGAGCCCCCTCTGCACTTGGATCTGCCTTTCCCCTGTCAGGGGAAGGGGCACCTTGTGCCTCTTGCTTGCAGACATGATAAGCAAACATGTAAGGTCATGCATGTAAGAATAATATGCTCTGAATCAGCCTTGCAGGGCTGGGAGCTGCATTCAGGGTGGATTTAGAAATCAAGGCAGGCAGACAGTCAGGCATAGCTTGAAGCAAGACTGTTCCTTGCCTACCCAAGGATGTCTCTACACACGGGCAGATACAACAGCAGCCAAACAATCATGCCTGGCTGTTTGGTGGCATGTGCTCAAGTCTGAAGCCAGGCAGGCTGGTGCTGCTGAGGAGGTCAGAGGAGCCAGTGTGTGGTCCCTGTCCCTGGCAGCAGTTCAGTCCTGCACTTTGTGCCTGCCTCCAGTTCAGGATCAGTAAGCCTGGCCTTTTAGAGCTCCAGCACTGTACCTCTGTTCTACTCTTTCCCCTTCCACAGGGATTCGTATTGACTTCTCTGAATTGCACTTGTGAAATGTAACAGATGATCCAGTGTAGCCAAGGGCAGGCACTGGGGGAAGCCCCTGCCCTGGGTCAGGTATGATGCTTGGATAAAATCTGGTGCTACTCTCACTTGGTGGCAAGTAAGATCCAGATGTCTTCTCTACCACTTTGGAAGGACATGACTGACAAAAAGCTATGCTTGTTGCTTAATTCCTATAGTTTCAACCCAAACTCAGACCATAAAAGCCATAAAACGTGGCTTTGTATTTGTGAAAAATGGATTAAGCTTTGAGGGGTTTTAGAGTTTGACTTTGACCTGCTTTTGTTTTTCAAACTTGTAGTTAGATTGAGAAGTGCTTAGCTGGCATTTCTGAAAGCAGCTCAAGGACTTTACAATGATTTCTGGAAGGGGGTAGGGGATGTATTCATGTGGATCAGCTCATGAGGCACCTTGAAGAGTTTTGTTTTCAGAAACTGGGCTATTGAAAATGGAAAACACTTGTGACCTTTCATTCAGACTTCCCTTACATTCAGGGATTTTTCCTTCAATTGAATGGGCCTTGACTATTGCCTTTAATTTATTTTGTTGCCCCTTAATGCATTCTTCAACTTTAATTTCAGGTTGAATTATTCCCTCCCCTAACTATGGGAGAGGCTATTCTATGAAAATGGTCATCTGATGTACCTTGTGATTGAGCAGATGCTATCTTGGTTGGTAAGGAAATTCTGCCTTGAGTAATTGGACATTCTTCCTGTTTCCTCATAAGTAAAGCAGTAGAAAAGAAAGAAACCTGCAGATTTGATACAAGTAATTGCTTCATTAAGTTATTTGCTTCCTTACTGTAACCATCAGCCCAAAGAGAGCAGCATGACCATTAGATCATACATGGTGCTGTGGGTTTTTGGTCCTTCACTGTCAGATGGAATCACAGGGAAAGGAGTTGGGAAACACTCTGCTGAATTATTTACCTCTTAACCATATGCACTTAAGACCACAGAGGGAGTCTGACTGGTGCTGGCTGTGCTGTCCTAAGTAAGTGAATCAGTCCCTGGAAAACACTGTGTGACTGTATGAGGCTTTAGAACAACACAGCTGCCCTGCCTCCTGCATCTGAGCATTGTGGATTGGTGCTGAGAGGCTGAACCATCTGTTTTCCTGCTGTGAAGCAGGAAGGGGAGAGCTGCATGAAATCCTGGCCACTGGCAAGGACAAACTTGCTCAGGACCTGAGTATGGCAAATTTTATCAGTGGTGATGGCTTATGCCACTGCTGTTCTTTGTGCTCAGTCAGCTTGGGTTTGGCAGGCAGGTTTGCAGGACATTTGGGTACCAGGGGACTTACACACTGTCACCAGTGGCACTGAGGTGGTAGAAACAGGCCTGTTAACTTGTCAAGTTAAACAGATTTAACTGAGATTTCAGCCATCATTTCAGGTAGAAGATTCCCCATCCCTGTGGACGTGAGCTCCTCTCATGTACATCTGGCTGCCCCATCCCAATGGTTCAGTGGCTCTGATGCTCATGAATAACAGGTCACCTCAAATGCACTCCATAAAACCCTTATTTTCTAATTGCAAGCTTGAGAGCCAGGTTGCTGCATCAGAGCAGCCACATGGTTTATATGTGACTACTGACAAAGTCAGGGCTTGGAGGATTCTTGGATGTAAATTCTACTGAATTATCCTCAAGTGCTGGGAGAAGCAGTTCCAGGTCACTGCCAATCAGTCTTACAGACCTCTGCACGCTGTTGTGTACAAAGCCTGTATGATCCAGGAATGCTATCAGGAACTTTGATCATCAAACTGATTTCTCTCTCCAAGATCTGGGCAGGTATGTTTTTATAAGGGCTCCACTGAGCTCAGAGTTGGCAGATCCAACATTCCTGCAGCTATAAAGTTGGGCAGTGACAAGTTAGAGAGCCCTGAGTTTTAATCCCAGTTTGGACAACCCTTTCTCAGAGCTGTTAAAAATGACAGCACTGAGTCTTAATGCACCTCTCCCTGGGAAAACTCAATCTTCCTCCCCTTTTGCAAGAGAAGCTTGGTCTGAGGTTGAATGAGTCAGTCAGAGCTCAGCAGCCCTTAATGTCAAGCTTCATGCAAGTCTTTGTGATCAGCTCTTTTTTTTTTTTTCCCGGGGGCTTATGCTTTCCTTATTTGTATATTTTCTTCCTTGCTCCAGGACGCATTACTGGGTGCTGCTGCCTCTGCCATTCTGGCCCTTTCCTGGGCCTCTGGATCTCTGTCTTAGCCCATCCTACAGAGCTGGCAGTGCTTGTCTCTCCCTCCTCTGAGCGCTGTATTATGTTTAGTTTGGAGATTGTTTCTCCATGCAGGACCCCCACATGCTGCGGAATGTGATTCCCAGGAGGGTGTTGCTGGGGAGAGACAGCACAGACCACTTGCAACAAATGCTTTTCATGCTTTCAACAACAGTCATGCATGTGTTGCAAGGTAAGCCAGGAGGAACCAGCTGCTGAGGGCACCACAGCTGGGTGGAGGTGCAACATCTGCAGCTTCAGTGGCTGCAGGTGCAGCTGGGCTCTGAGGGGCCTGTCTGTGCTCATCCCTCGAGAAAGGTCATGGCTGTGTATGTGGAGTTGAGCATCCTGAGCCTCTCTGAGAAGTGATCAGCTCTGTGATGCTGTGCTGGCACCCAAGGAGTGCCAGCGTGGCAAGTGTTTGGCAGGGGGGATGTTCAAGGCTGGTGTGGGATGGTTGTCAGGTTACATGTGAGCTGATCTGGCAGGACCTGAGACTTGCATGGTGCCTGCCAGTGCTGCAGCCAGGCTGAGCCAGCAGCCCAAATCCCTCACTTTCAGGAACAATAAATTCCCTCACTAACTTACAAAAGAGCAGAGCAGGGTGGGAGGAAGCTCTAAATGACTTACCTATCTGAAGCGTGGAGACTCTGCAATGTATTAAACATTAACCTGCCATTCTAAGTGGAGTGACTGATTCTCTGGGTAATTCTGAGGCTGGGCAGGGGAAGAAAAGGATTCTTTGTCAGAGTATTTCAGAAAATCTCCCTTCAGCCGGTTTGTCTCATCGTGTTTGTTTGGCCCTGTGGTAGGATGCCTGCTCCACAATTTGCTGCTTGTGTTTGTGCAGTGGAGCTGATCAGATGGCTGTGTCCCAGCCGTGGTTCCAAACATGCTGCTCACAACATGCTGCTCACTGGTTGGCTCCACGATGATGGCACAGGCACCCTTTGCACAGGTAATCACACACAAATACAGAACCAGACACTGAATTGCACACACCTGTGTAATTGCACACTGAAATGAGGCACGTGCTCATATCTCTAAGTGACAAGAAGGGAAAGCTGCCTTTTGAACTTCTGTAAGATGTACCTGTGAGTGCTGAGTACTAAGTCTTGCTCATCAGAGAGGTGCAGGCAGGAGCAGAGTAAGAGGGATCAGTGACCAGGAGCGGGTTCTGTCCTGACTTTGCCCTTACTTGGTGTATGAGGTGGGGCAAGTCACTGTGCTATTGTTTCTCCTCCAGGAATCGTGACTAATGATTTCAAAAGCAACTGTGGAAAGAGTAATATATCATTACTGTGGCCTTAGACGTGTGCTTGATTAAGCAACAAAGCTTTGGTGGTTCAAAAGATTTACTGATGAAAGTTTTCTTAATGACAAGAGTTTTTTGTGAACATTTCCCCACTGGAGACTGCAGTGTTATCAGGTGATCCAGCATTGTCATGCAGTAGTGGGTAGAGCTGATGTTGCTACAAATCTGGGAATGTGTGAGTGCTCCTCAGCTGCTCCAGTGCAAAGCCTGGCTGCTTAGCACTGAATCCCCCACTGACTTCAGACAGCTCTTCCAGTTTTGCTCTAAAGCCTGAGACACTCAGACAATCTTTTTTTTTCCAGATCTATTACAGAGAAGATAATGTGTGGTTTGAGAAACAGTAAGAAATGCTGATAGTACTGTATCCTCTTAATCCAGCTCATCTAGAGCCTCTCTCTGTTCCCATGCAGTGCCAGCATTAGGGCTGGGGGGTCAGAGCACTTTTTATTTCCTAAAACCAAGCAGAAAGCCCTTGCTATGAAAACCATGCCTTTGAGGTGGTGGAAAGTTCTCAAGTGAACAGGACTTGGCTCTGCACCTTTGTATGTAGGTGGCTTACCTGAGGGTTGTGGAAATCTTTGCAGGGAACAGCCTGGTCCTTCCTCCATCAGTTTAGGCTCCTGCACTTCCCTGTGCCCTTGGAGCAAATTAAGACTAGCTATGACTTTCTTCCTGTCTGTGTTCGTAATGCCCCCGGCTGATTGCATTTGCGTAATTAATTGCCCAACCTGTGTCTCGCTGGGGAGCGATGAGGAGCAGCATGTCACCCGCCTGGCACACCAGGAATGGCAAAACGGAGCCTCTGCCCACGGCTGGGGCGATGCCCGGGGAGCTGGTTATGGGGTGCGTGGCTCTGCTCCCTCTCAGCAGTCAGTGAGTGCTCGCACACCGCTGTCCCCGCGGTGTGGGGCTGCACCAGCGTCCTGCTCGGCTTACAGCCCTAACCGAGCCCTGCTGGTGTGTCTTTGGAGGGAAAGAGACGCTCACACGGGTCAGCAGCGCACTTTGAACTGGAGGCTGGAAAGCCGCGCTGACCTGAGCCGCCCCGGTAGCCAAGGGCTGAATCAAATCCATGGGGTGCGCCGGGCTGGAGGCGTGAAATTCCATCCCTTCCTTTTGCTGCACCGGCTGAATACACCGGGATTTCCAGGGTTGGGAGTTGGCGGGGATAAACCGCGGGGATTATTTGTTTTGCGAGGGTCTAAGGTGCAGGCGCTGCAGAGGCTGAGCCCTGCTCTACCCCTGCCTGTGCCAGGAGAGTTGGAACAGCCCACAACCCCTTCGGAAAGGTGTGTGCTAATAACTGGGAGCGCTGGGCTGCCCCTTGAGTGGAGGCACGCGTGCGGATGCGGTGGCGGTGCCCGCGTCCCCTCCCCGTCCCTGCCCACAAACGGATCGTGGCACCGCGGGCAGCGCTCAGCCCAGCCGGCCTCGCTCCTGCTCCCATGTCACAGCTCGGAGCGGCGGCATGAAGAAATCCTCGTATTCAGGTGAGCCTCCCTCCCCTCCCACCTCTCTCCCTTTGTATCTGTGCTGGGAAAAGAAAAAGATTTAAGAAAACCCAACAGTACAACTTGCCCAAGCCCTTCTCCCTCCAAGCTCTCTGCAGGACGAGCAGCTGTTTCACGGTGTATAAACAAACCCTCTGAATCAGTGGAAAAGGCTTAAAAAGCAAAGCAAATGCAGGGAGGCAGCTTGTTCCAGGCAGAAGCTGGCACTGGTGGCAAGGAGCTCGTTGTTAGAAGGCACCTGTGCCAGCACAGAGTGAGATCCGGTGCGGAGCCACAGTGTGAAATCGGAACAGGGCAGCGGTGGGGTGTGTGACATCCTCTGCACTGGGAGCTGGAGGGCTTTCCAAACAGAGAGTGCAAGAGCTGCGATCCCCTAATGCTGCAGGACTCTCCTCTCCCCAATCCCCATCCTGGCTTTCCCAGCCTTGCCCTGTGGGGTGAGGGCATTGTGCCTTCTGTTCATGTAGGCTCCTTCTTCCCTGGCTGAGAGGAGTGAGCAACCCTGACTGGTGTCATTGCTCAGAGCAGTCTGTGAAATCCTGCCAGTAGCCCCAAGAAGTGGCTGGTGCACAACAGAGTGGACATATCTTCTGCTGAAGGTCCACTGCTCACCCTGTAAAGCTCAGGTGCCTCTGGCAGTTCCTCCAGCTGCAGGACTTTGCTCTGCAGCTGATTTCTGCTTGGCTCCAGCCACCAGCCCATGACTGTGCTCTGTAAGCCAAGTTGTGCCCTGGCTTTGCCCTGGCCACTCTGGGGATGTGGTGTCAGTGTGCCACCTGCTTCCTAATGCCCTGAGCCACAGGTCTGGCCACTCTATGGTGCTGGGCTGCGAGTCACTAGAGCCACATCCTGGCCAACAGGACTCTGCCTAAACTCATGAACCACAGGAGCTGGGGGTTTGTTTTCACTCAAAAGACTCCCTCTGTGGTGCTGCTGCCTGCTTATTGTTAAAATTAATTACTAATGTTTCTCTCTTGCACACTTTTCTTCTCTCATTAGTGTTGCTAAATGGGCTGCCAGGGAGGTTTTATTATGGCTTTTATGCTGGGAACCTGAGAAAGCCTGAGCATGGTTATTAGCATGTTGTAATGGATTAAACTGGGTATTAATGGTTGTGTATGTGTGTAGGAAAACATATTATTTGTTTTGGCCACCTGAGGGGCAGATGGTGGCTGGAGCAGAGAGGAGCAGTGCAAGAACAGGTCTGGAGATAACTGGCTGTCATATGAAAATTAGCTGTCAGTAGAGTGACCTGCTATCGTGACTCCTTGGAGATGAGGCCAGCTGGTCCTTAGTTGCTTTGCTTGCTTTGGATGGTTGTGCTGGAATGGAACTGGGGGCCCTGCAAAGCCCTTGGTGTGTGTCTGGTTGGTGCCCAAATCCTGCTTCCCTTGTAGCTGAGGTTGGCTCACATCTGGCCTGTACCTTTAATTCAGAGGGACTGTGGTTGTACTTTAGAAACACTGCTTTGAGATTTCCCTGGGTACAGTGCAGCTATTTAAATAAAAAGAACAGAAGAATTGCAACGCTCAGAATACGCTACACAGAAGCAAAAGAATAATTGCCCTTCTCACAAACACCTCCCTCCCTGCAGGAAGCTCAGGCAGCTCTGGTTTGCAAAGGCTTCACTTTTGGTGATTCATGAGGCAGAAGGTGCTGGATGGAGGCCACCTTGGAGAGCTGCCACCTCCGTGTGGGGTGGAGCCAACTCTCCTTGGCCCGTCTATCTGGTGAGGTCACAGATCAGGGCACAGCAATGGTCACTCGCTTTGGGGGATTTCATTGGGAATCCAGATTGCTTCTCCAAGACAAAAGATGTACAGGGTGTTTCAGAGCCTCTGGGCTTTCTGCTGTCAGAGAAACTTGGTGAGCTGACAAAGTGACTTCTCAGCTGCAAATGCTGTTGCTGACAGCCCCTGACAGGCTGGAAACACAGTGCCTGGTGGAGAAACTCCTAAAAATTATGACCCAGGGAAAAATAGCATCTTCTAAATGCTTTGAGGGTAGGGAGCATCCCTCCTTGGCCTCCTTTGCCCTTCTCCAGTTTATTCTGGATCTGTTTGGTGGACTGGATCCCACTGAACTCAGCTGGAGGATCTCGCTTGACTTCACAGGGCTGAAGCTGCAACTCCGTTCTCCTCTGTGATCACGGTGAGGCTGCTGTAGTGCTCCCTTGTTATCAGGCTTCTCCCCACCCCAGGCAAGATTTACCTTCTCTGAAGTGCTTCAGGAGAAATCATTACCCATCTGCTGTGACTTCTGAGCACAGGCCACATAGGTGGGGTTGGCATGAGTTTACCTTTGGATGCATCACCTCTTACGGGCAGAGAGGCTCAGACCTTTGTGCTGTAGCTGCAGGCACGTGTGGCTCAGCCTGGCAGTGCTTTTTGTTCCTGGAATTGTGGCAGCAGCAGGAGGAGGAGGGGGAGAGCATGAAACAGGGATTTTGCACAGTGAGTTAAAAATGAGCAATAACTCCTATTGAAGCCAGCTCTTACATGCTTGCCTGGGGGGTGTCTGTTATTCCAGATGCTAAAGGCAAAGTTGTCCTGGAATACTATTTTTTAAGGATTTTTTGGTTGTCATTTTCCATTACTCAAGCCTAACTGCATTGCCAAAGAAGCAATAGACAGGATTTGTGATAAATGACACGATGATTTATAGGTATTTTCAAGGATGGTGCAAGTGGTTTTGGCCACGGACAGTTTCAGGTTTATGTAAGATGTTGGCACACACTGAAATAGGGATCACTGGAATTACAGTACCTCCAGAAGGATCCGTAGTGGTTACGTGTCACCCACCCTTACCTGAACTGCAGACTCCTAATTTATGGCTTAGGCACTTAGGGGGAAATAACTCCTCATATATGAGCTAAAGCTATAGGAAAAAACATCAGAAATAACAGTGAGAACTGTGATTCCATCATTGTATGAGGATTTGGGAACAATTTTTTTCCAATATCGTGACTTGTAAAATGATTCCCCATAAAAGATGGGCAATAGAATATAAGTGAAATTGGAATTGCTGGTGCTGTCTGGAGAATTTGTGGCTGCCTCATCTCTGGAAGTGTTCAAGGCCAGGTTGGATGGGGCTCTGAGTAACCTGATCTAGTGGAAGGTGTCCCTCCCCAAGGCAGGGGGTTGGAATTAGATGGTCTTTGAGATCCCTTCCACCCCAAACCATTCTGAGATTCTATCTAGGCTGAGAAGCTGTGAGGAAAGAGCCCTGTCCTCTGATGTATGTTTGTAGTGTCCCAGGGCCCCCTTCTGTCCCAGACCCACAGCGTTGCCCTGGAGCCAACATCTCATGGCCCCTTGGGGATACTGGGTACCTGTATCTCTGGTCCAAGGAGTTACAGATGTTGGGGGTAAACTGGGTTTGTACCCCACCAAAGGGTTCCTGTGTGTGCCCCAGCACATCCAATGAGTGAAGCAAAGCAAGTGAGCTCTTGCTGGGGTGAGCAAGGGCTGTGATGAGCAGCTTGCTGTGACAGCACAGGGACACCCTGCAGTGCTGCTCATCTGGCAGCGAGTGAAGTTCACCAGAGCTCGGTGAAGCAGCAGTGGATGGACTTGGCCACCTCTCAGTAACCCTCAAGGGCTGTGACTGGACCAGGGCTGTCTGTGGAGAGGCCTCAGTCCTTCTCTGGCTGCAGCTGATCTGAGGTGGGTTGGAAAAATTGAGACTGGACCTTTTTCAGGCTGATAGTGAGAGACTGGTGTGATTCCCTCATTGACTTTTAACCTCCCTGCCATCAAAGCTTTTGGGTGGAGCAGAGATGACCTTGTGTCTTCAGAGCCCATTGTTCACTCCTGAACCAGACCCCATCTCCCATCATTGAACTGGCACTGTCTGTGTCTGAGCTGTGGAAAAATGAACAGTTGTTCAGACTGGGGGGGTTTATTATTATTTTTTATGTAGTTCACTGGCCAAACTGCAGTATAAAGGAAAAAATAGTGCTTGGATCCAACAAAAACATTAATTTAATTTTAGATTGTCATTTGGAACAGAAATTTGAAATGGCTTGTTTTGAAACATAAAAAGAAAAATAAAAAAGCCATTGTTTTTCAGCTCAAACTCTCAGCCAGTTCTTACTCCCCAAAACCTGTATTGCTGGGCCAAAAAGATATCACAAAAGAAAAGAAAATAGGTTGTAGAGTGAGGATTTGCAAGAAGCTGGTCCTCAGTCTGTGGCTGTTCAAACCTGTTGCTCAAATCCTGAATTCAATGCAAGAAAAAAAGGGAGTTGGATCAAAAAAAAACGGGGAGTTGGGTCCAACTTTCAACCCTTTTTTTGGGTCCAGCTTCCCCTTGGCAACAAGCAATGTCTCCACTGGCTCAGGAGGATGACCCGTCCCATGGCCCCATTTCCACCTGTTATCTCTGTGACACAGCCCTGCCTGTGCCTGATGTGCTGAAGCACATTCATGGGCTCTCTGTTGCACGTTTTAGCCACCGTGTATTGAGACCAAAGGACTTTGTGGTTTTGCAGCAACAACCTGGTTTATGATGAGGTGCAGCAGCCCCAGTAACAGCTGTGCAGGGCTCCTGCAAATAGACAGTGTAGGCAGGAAAGACACCAGCCCTTGGGAAGGCTTTTGCAGAAGTGCAGGAGCAGAAAGTATCCACTGCATTCAGGAGTGACAGGGTATCCATTCCATTCTGTGTCCTCACTGCTTGGTGGGACAGAGCTACCACCAGAGTCACAGGTGGAGGAGCAACCACTCTGCTGGTTACTGACCTTCTGGTTGTTTTTATTAGAAGTGTCTGTGCTTGGTGGTTGTTTTCTTTACAACTGGTTCCTGTTTTCACCTTGTTCAGAGGGTGCCATTTCAGCTCTTTGCTGCCATCCTTTCCTGCCTCCTCCCTCTGCCTTGAGCTTCCTTCCCTTCCCATTGGTGGCAGAGCTGAGCTGAAGCATCAATAAAATCTGTAGAAGTGGCGGGCATGTGAAAGGGAAGAAAAAGTGAGGAGAGCATTTTGGAGCCTATAGAGGGAATAGGAAGGATGGTGGTGCTGGCAGTGCCATCATAGTGTGAGCTGCCCCAAGAACTCCAGTCTGTGGCCTGAGGCTGTGGAAGGTTTTTGTGGTATGGGTTTGTGTTGGTGTGGTGTTACCTTGTGTTACTGAAATCACAGGAAGGAAAACAAGGACTACAAAATGAGTTTGTTTCTTGATAATCCAAGAACAGCAGGAGGCTGGTGCACAGACAAAGGGCTTTGCATTATTTTCAGGATGCTGAAAGCTCTGCAGGTTGGCTTAGTCAGCTGCCAGGAATGATCTGTATCATTCAGATCCATGTGAACGCTGGTTGATACCGAAAGTCCATGGCCCCTCATCTTTTCTTTAAGCTCCCATAGAAATAAAATGCTGTTCCTGCATGGCAAACACTTGCTCAGTGTTTGAACAACTGCATCTCCAACTAGTCCATACCTGTCCCTTACATTTTTTAACCTGTGAAGAGCAGCCATGGTGCCTGCTCACATTGTGTCTGGTGGGTTTTCTTTCCCAATCCCTTTCATTTATTTATTTTTTTACCACTTACCTATCTCATTGTGCTGTTCCCTGCTCTGCCCCTGCCTGAGTCACTTCCCCCGTTGCTGCACACTTGGTTGGACTTGCCCTTTGGTGTTCCCACTGGCTGCTGCCTTGGGATGGTTGAGCTGCAGCAGCATTCAGAGATGCTCAGAGGGAGGGGGTACTTTTGTCCACAGTGCTGTGGGGATGCAGGTAAAACCAGGCATGTCCTTCCTGTCCCATCTCTGAATTTCCTGATGACTGGTGTGTGATGAGTGGCAAAGGCAAAGGCCACATGAGCAGGGCAGTGTCACAGACTGAGCTCCTAAACCAGTGCCATAACCAAGAGCAGCATCATCCAGGTCTGCACTATGTGGTTAACACCTAAAAACCTTTAACAATTCTTCTGATGGCTTTTAAAATGAAAAAGTTACATTCTTTATAAAATTTGATTTCTAATGTACCTGTCCTTTCTTGTGGTAGTAAAGCCTGTAATTTTCTTGAGTGCTGTGGGTATTGGAGTCACTGTTAGATGAAAGCACCTTGATCCTCAGACAGACTGTTCTCAGCTGCCTTCAGGGCCCCACAGTCTGATTCTGTGTCATAGCAGATATCGAAAGTTGTTGATTGCAGTTGGCATCAGTCCTGGCAGACTTGCCTCAGTGCTTCCCTGCTGTAAAAACTGAGGTGGGACCATGAGAAGTCCAATCAAAAGACACAATTGTTTTATTTTACACACTTGCTGACAGAATAGATTGCTGTAAATGTAAATGCAATGTGCCATCACATGTTTCTGGTGGCTCGTGATGATTGATGAACCTTGGTTATGAAAAAACTCTCCTATAGCAGCATCATGCTGTGCTGGGGTGGCCAGATCAGCATGATGGGTTTGGTTGGGTGTTCTGCTGTTGCCAGGCTTGGTGGTGTGTGTGGGCAGTGGTAGAGCTTTGCTCCAGGTAGAAAAACATCCCAACATCTGTTAGAAAATAGTTTGGAGAGGCAAGGAAATCCAGCCTGTGGAGAAAAACAAGTAAGAAACCTCAACACGCAGACATGTGTAGAACATAATGAAAAGCTCAGTCGGGGTGCAGTGGGGTGGTGATCTGCTTCCCCAAAACATCCATTCTCTTCTCATGCCCACCTGGGGTGGTGAGCAAGGAGAAGTGCTGGCATGTGGAATGGGGAGATGCTGCAGGGAATAACTCCCTGCCTGCCCACTGCTGCAGGGACATCCCTCCCCAGAGCAGCGCTCGCTGACAGTGAGTGGAATCCTCTGTGCAAGGCCAACCTGTACCTCTTAGACAAGGAGTGTTTCAGGTTTTGCAGCATAAGGTGTGATCCAAGTCCAGGGAAAGGGCTGTGGAAGAGGAGAGGGCTTTGTACTGCTGAAATTTGTGGAGATTTAACCTGTCAGGGAGCTTAAAAAAGCAACCAGAGGTGTCTCACAGGAGAGAGTGAGACTCACCTGACCCTCAGGGTGATGCCAGCTGGCCATGCCAGTGTGTTTATCATCACACCAAGGTGTGCCCCTTCCTGCCTGGCCCTGGTATCCTCAGGAAAAGCAGCTGTGCTTGTGAAGCCCTCATTCCCTACGGAATTTGCATGCTGCAAGAGATGGTGTGGTGGGAGAGGTGCAACAGTCACTGGTGAGTCAGTCAGTTCCCACATTGGTCTGCAATGACTTAGTGGTGACAAGGACAGCTCAAGTCACCCTTTAAAGGGTTTGAGAGTGTGATTTGTTGCTGCCTGGGAATCTGCTTCCTGCAGGCTCGTTCATTGCTCAGGTGAGCCTTCACAGGGCTCAGAGGGATTCAGACATGCCTAGAGCAGAGAGTGGCATCTATGTGGGATGGCACCAGAGGCTGGAAAAGGAAAATTTTTGTCCATGGCTGTCACATTTGTGAGAAGAGCAGACTGTGCTGGGCATGAAGGGGCCTGTTGGGAAGTTCTTGCCCGAGCTTCAGCATGGATCATTGCACTGCAGCACTCCAAAGCACAATATAAGTGACTTCCATGACCTGAACTTTTCATTTCAGGTTCAATTCTGACACCCAGAGCTTGTAACTGTTCCCTCCACTTCCCTTAAACACTGTGCTGCCTTCAATGCTCCCAGGTCAAGCAGATGGAAGTTAAACTGGAGGGTTGACTGCAAGCTGGAACTAGCAGCAAAAGAGGTTTTTTTCTTTCCTTTGTCCATGCCAGATGAGTATTATTTACAGGAAACACTTTGTACAGCTTTGAGATTTGTTTAGAAAAGGAGTGTAGGGGAGGAGACAGCTAAAGGCAGAATGGAAATTAAAAAGGTCATGGTAATACTCAAGAAAATCCATAATTTCCTGATGTGGGAGTATTGCTATTCTGGGGACTGAGGGAATAATGGAGCTTGGAGTCCAGCTCCCAGGGGAGAGAGTGCTTGCTGAGGGATGGACTTGGCTCCCTTTGGGAAGGGAAGAGCTTGGCACCCAGCAACCCTCCCTGAGGCCTCATGGGGCTGAGCCCAGAGCAGCTGCTGGGGACACACAGAGGGTCCCTGACACTCAGTTGTTCCCTCAGCTCATCCGGAGTCACGTCCAGAGCAGGCTGGGGGGGCGATGCCAGGGAATCTCTGAGGCCTGAGGAGGGAGCTGCTGTCCTGATCCTCGAGAGAGCCCCTGGGGACATGTTTGCTTTGGTTTGATGTTCTCCAGGGAAATGGGATAAATATGCCTATAGCTTTGTGTAATGGACAGAATAAACAAAGGAAACAAGGACAAGATGCCCTCAGCCATTGCTGCTGAGCTGTGCAATGACTCAGGGCTGAGCTGGAAGTGCCTGGGCACGTACGTGGAAAAGTTGCTGAGAAGAATAACAGATCTTGGAGCATTACAAGTCAGGACAAGGGACTTGCATATGGGAGGTGGCAAGGAGGTTGTTCAATGAGTTAAGCAGGCTGGAAGCTCCGTTTTCCTGCAGGAGAGGCACAGTCTGGGCTGCAGAACAGTGTCACCCACCACTCCAGCTGCTGGGAGTTCCCAGGTCTGTGATGGGGGGTCAGCCACCAGCTCCCTGCAGATGCTTTGCTCTCCTCATTTTCAACTTCCAGCTTCCTTCCAAGATGAATTTCCAATTAACTTTCTAAACTTAAATGCAAAATCTAGATAAATTTCAAATCGTAGGAATGAGGAACATAGTGCTTTGCCCACATAGAATTTAATTTGAAGCACTGAAAGTTGATGATGTTGCCAGTCCAGTCCTGAAATGCTGTAATCCTTCTTGTCCTCTGCTTTGCTTTGGGGAAGGTTTTCAACCTCTCTGATTTTTTGTGATTTTTCAGTGTTCTGGTGATCAAAGGAGGCACATGTGCTGCATTGCCCTTATCTAAAGTCAGTTGCTAGAAACACCATGAAATCCTTAAATTCAGATCTTTCTAATGTGCCCTTGCAGCCTGGTCAAAAAAGAAAAAAAATAAACCCATCAGGATTTTTTTCCTCTTTGTCCTCCTGCCTTCACATGTTTGAGAGCACGTTTCATTATATGGATTATAATACTGAGAAATGTAAGTTTGAGCTGTGCCCAAGCTGAATCAAAACCACCACACCACAGGATTTCCAGTGCCTTTTTTATTACCTTTTTTTTAAGCAGGTAAATTATGACTCTGAGCTGTTGAGTATTTACTGAATAGCTCAGACACAGCCTGAAGGACTGACATTACTGCAGCTAATTGCCCTTTGACGTTAATTGTCATTCAGCTCCATCTGCATCTGTAAACGCTTTCCCAAATTGCTGTTCTGACAAGTGAGATGCCTCAGTTGTCAGTCCCACATCAGAGCACAGAAAGGCTGTCGGTGCTGTGGCTTGTTGGGGCTGTCATGGCTTGGGTGGTCTCCCCATCCTGCTTGGCAGCTGGAGCAAGAGGCTGTGAGTTATTTCCCGGAGTGGGTTTTTGTCAGATAAACCTCCCAGCAGTGATGTGAAATAGTCTGACAGCTGATTCCTGCAGTTGGGAACAATGAGTTAATCTGGGGAAGGATGAGCTCAGCCCTTGAGAGTTTGATCCATCTGGGGATGTTTCAGACCTTCCTCTGTGGCAGAGGTGCTCTGTATGGTCCTTCACAGACCAGCCACTCTCCAGGAAATCAGCATCACGTGTTAATGTTTTAAAACATACTTCAGGCCTTTTGGGCAGTGCACATTGTGGAGAGAGGGGAGGAAGAGGAGGATGTCTGTGGTTGTGTGGTTTTTTTGTGTTTGTTTTTGTGAAGTTTTAGAGATCATCATGGGAAAAGTAGAAGTCCTGTGCTTGAGCCTTGGTGGAGAGGGAATAGTAAAAATATGTATCATAATATGTGTCTGGATTAATGTTCAGATCTTACTGAGCCTTTTCTGTCATTTGTGCCCTAAATACAAGTATGGAAATCCCTGGGAATGGAAAAGAGCCAGAAAGCCTCCCCTGTCAATGTGCTGTGTGCTTATTATTGCAGGTTTTTGCATTAAACTCTTTCATAGGCTGTGCCTCTTTCTTGGTGGATGATTTCTGGGCTGCTGTTGGCAGAGGAGAAAGGTTAGTGGACACTGGGAAACAAGGAGCTGGAAGGTCAGTACAGGGCACAGTCACACAGCTTCTGACAAACTATGAGCAAAACCTGACCTTAGTTCTGAGTAAAAATACAGTGTCCTCATTCCTAGCCCTGGGGAGATGTTTCTGTGTCCAGAGCCACTCCATCTGATGGACAGGCTGCTACTGAGGGGCATACAGGGCTGGGAAGTGTTTGCTGCTGGTCAGGTGTGCACAGGAGCGTGGGTCAGTGGATGGGAAAACAGAAGCTGTTCTGGCAGAGTTGTACACAGGTATCAATGAGTATTGGCTTTGCTCCTATTTCCTCATCCTCCCCTCCTCTCTGCTGCCTGTGGGCTGCCCAAACAGGTGCTGGGCAGTGCCTTTACCCAGGACTGTTCATGCTCTCCTGCTTTCCATCTGGAGATGACCTTGTTTGAATTTCTAGGAGAGCACGAAGCTTGCCTGGGTGGGTTTATTTGCATTTCTCTCTGAGCAAATACTTGGCTGTCACGTGGAGTTGGAGCAGGTGGCATGTGGCACCTTGTCCCATTCCAAGGTACTCACAGATTCAAGGCAAAATCATGGATTATGCACCCAGCCTGGAGGACCTCTGGTTGACCCTGGTGGGAGGAGGATGTTGGAGTGTTTCCATGAGGCTGTGCCGCTCCCTGGGCACTTGCAGGGCTGCAGGATGGGGTGGGCTGAAGCAGATGTGAGGGAGTGAAGGGAGCAGGGTGTGTGGGCAGCCTGCCTGACTTCTTTCATGTAGCTGGTCTGTCCTGGATGATTACACAGGAGGGAAATGTAAGGGGATGGCAGAACCTCAGATAGATGAGCTGGGTAAGTGCAAACAAACCCTTGGACTGGAGCTGCTCTACCTGGCACCTGGAGGCTCTGCACACTGGGGGTCCAGTGCACAGCCTTAGGGGTTTGCAATGGGAACAGCTGTAACTGAGGTTGTCTCCTGGGGCTGGGCCTGGATGCTACTGCCCATCTCATTTCCACAGCTCTGATGGTCTGCCTTCCACACCTCAGTCTGCAGGAAGCCACATCTCACCCTCTGCAAGCACCTGCCTGGAGTGCTTCCACCCTAAGCTGTTCCTCTAGCTGATGATGATACAGCCTGGTAGTTCAGCTCCTGTGGGATATGAATCTTTTATAGGAACCTCCTGCAACTACTGACTTGAGTTTGGTGTGTAAATTGGGACTTTGTGCTGGTCCTTGCTGGGTCACACTGCATCCTATTCAAGTTTGTTGTCCATTTCCAGTAATCAGGATTAATTTGAATTTTAATATTCTCTAAAATTTCATCTCCACTTGGGATCATCTTCATCTTTAATAACCTCTTTCCCATTTCTGATGGTTAATGCATGATGTGTCCTTAAGTCAAAACACAGCTGGGAGGTCAGGCTTTGGATTAAAATTTGCCTTGACACTGTCCCTCAGAACACCCTGGAAGCATCCCAGCCCTGTTGCCTGTAGATTATGGCCAAAATAAGACTATAAACCAAGTAGAGACCTTTGCTTTGGGGGCTTAACAGCCTCCTCTTCTTTTCAATTTGTGTCATTGTAATCTTTGCAAGATTAAGCACTTGTTTCAGCTGCAGGGTTTTTCTAATTTCACTTTCTTGTGGAACAAACTGATGGTGACAGATGCCCAAGAGGCCTGGAGGTCAGTGATTTCATTATTCACAGGAAATTTAGTGCATGAAGGGGACAGTTCCTTCTGGAGAGGGACATGGCTGTTACCTTCTCTTGGAGCATGGATCTGTCTGGCAGTGGCCTTGGTCTGTGCTTGTATCAGCCTGAAGAGGGACTTTGGGCTCCTCTATGGGATTCAGTTTGTGGGTAAATGTGGCTCTTTCACCTGTGAAAGAGATATGGGTATACCACTTTATTGTCAGGGAAACAGCTGCAAAGGAACAAGCTGCTTCGTTGGATTTTGTGTCCAGGTTGGGGCATAATCAGGTACTCTGACTTCTTCTCCTTGTCTGATGGTGCAGATAACCAAAGTGCTTCTTATTCTGGCAGCTGTCTTTGACACTGATCTTACAGCTAAGAGAGAGCTAATATCCTGAGTTACAGAGGACAAAAAGCAAGGCAGAATTTAATTTTGCCTGAGTAGAGCCATCTAAAAGTGGCTCTGAATCAGAGCTGGTCCCTGCAGCCCCACTCCAGCCAGGGGCTGCCAGATGAATCACCCTTTTTTCCACCTCCATCTGGGGGTGGGCTGACTCACTGCTGCAGAGCCCTTCTCCTGTTGACCATAGTGGGTGGTTGGGACACCTGTGCAGACAGTTGGGTGGTGCCCCAAGGCTTTCAGGTATCTGGTGGAGTGAGGAGTCCCACCCCTTGGAGATCTCTGGTTATGATCCTAGGCAGTGGGCATCCTTCCTTCAGGCACTATAGCAGGTGCCTGCCAGCTTGCAGCAGTGTGGTGACTGCTTGGTGTGCCAGCTGTTTCCAAAAGGAGTGGCAGCAGCATCTCTCCTGTAGCTGGGGCTGCTTCCCCTGACCCGCTCAGGACTCAACTGGTTGAGGAGCAGTTGGGTCATGCTAAGGACAGGCACCATCACAGATCTGAAGTCTCAGAAATGATAAATATATTTAGCCTGTACCAGTGAACATTCTTTAGCTCCAAAACTGCTCACAGAGAGGTGGTTTTGTGGAGAGGAAGAGGGGTGCCCGCAGGATGCTTGCTGAGACAACACAGAAGCATTTTCTACTCATGATCTCAGCCTCTGGAGATAAGGCTGGAATTCTGACACCCCCCAGAGCATCATCCTCCCTTGGCCCCGTGTCAGTCCTGCAGCTCTGGACAGGGGAGGGAGTTTCCTGCCTGGGTGATGTCCTGCCAAGGATATGAAGGGTTGAGGTAGGTTTGGGCAGGAGTAACACATCCCCTCTGCACAAGAGGTGTTGGAGTCCTCTGACTGCACAGGGTGCCATTTGGGAATGCTCAGCTCATGTAATGAGCTCTAACGGTGATGTCGAGGTCACTAGAAGTGACCTGAGCTTTCAGACAGGGAAAAACCTTTCAGATCTGGCTGGCAGCAGCCTGTGTGTGCACTGGGGCCAGGTCACTCACTGTGTGGTTCATTTCTTATGGCATAAGGTGCATGTTCCAAAGCTTCACCCTGTTGGGATCCCCTGTTCGTGCTGCGCTTGGCACAGCTCAGGCTCTCGGCAGTGCCAGGGTCAGTGCACGGAGGTTTGGGTTACTCAACAGTAGCAGCCACTGCCTTTTTTGTGGCAAGGATTTGCATAGTGGAGCCTGAACATCTGTGTGGTTGGGGTGAGTGACTCGAGGGAGGGGTTCTGGGTGGGCCCCAGAGCTCCACTGCCTGGCTCCGTTACACCGAGCGTGCCATGTTCCACGTACAAAGCTGCCATTCAGCCACACCGACAGAATAGGCTTTGTGTGTCCTTGTGTGAGCCCTCTTTATAGAGAGAAAGGCTTCCTCAGAGGCTGCAGGCACTGCTTCATGACATGGAATGGTTTCCACCTGTGCCAGGAGTGATTTCACTCTGCCTTTTGCCAGGGCTGAGCTGTTTGGTGGTGCCAGGTGCTTTGCTTTTACCTTCCTGGCAGCTGGAGAAACCCATTAGAGAAACAAGTTGCATTAGGACTGGTTGGTACCTGGAGACAAGTGTGTATAATCATGGAGTAGCACAAGAGATGGTTCTTACATCTGGGTTTTATTTAAATAAACCTAATCTTGATTTTCCTGCTGCCCTGCTTGTAGGGCTGACTGTTGCAAACTATGGTTTGGCAGAAAGGTGTTTAGTTTAGAATAATTTTTTCTTAGAATCATAAAATATCCTGAGTTGGAAGGGATCCATAGGATCACTGAAATCCAGCTCCTGGTCCTGCACAGAGCAGCCCCAAAAATCCCACAATGTGCCTGAAAGCATTGACCAAACACTCCCTGAGCTCCATCAGCCTTGGGGCTGTGCCCACTGCCCTAGGGAGCCTGTTCAGTGCCTGAACACCCTGTGGGGGAAGAACCTTTTCCTGAGATCCAGCCTAAACCTCTCCTGACACAGCTTTATGCTGTTCCCTTAGGTCCTGCCACTGGTCACCAGAGAGAAAAAAATCAGTGCCCACCCTTTATCCCCTACAAATATCTTAAAGGATAACCCAACAAGATATGGGCACTTCTGTATTGATTCTACATCTTGTTTTTATGTGAACTTAGTGCTTTTGTACTGGGTGCCTTGCTCTTCTGGTGTGCAGCAGCAGGACACAGCAAATATATTCTGGGGCACAGCAGGGGCAGTGGGGTCTTGTGAGAAACTGATCCTTATGTTAAATGCCTTTACATGAGAGAGGAGCACACAGGAAATTCAGTTTTGCTCTAGGCTGACCCCTCACAGGTAGAGCCTTAAAGCCACTTGTGTAGCTTGTTTTGGTTCCATGGGTGGGTTTTCTGTGGGTGTCTAACCTGGAGATGAAAGAGGAACTCAAAGAGATAGATGGAGTTATACTGCAGCTTGTAAAGGCACTTTTGCAAACTCTGGTGTAAGCTGATCTGCAGCATTAGGCACTCAAATATGTCCTAAAATTTGGCTGAAGTTCTCTTCTGTTCCAACTTCCTTTCTACAGCCACTATTAAATATAATTGTAAGATATGAGGGGAAAACACCAAAGAATGTTACTAGCTGATGAAGCTGGGTTGCCTCAGCTACTTCTGAGGTAGAATTAATAGGAGAAAACCCTCAATTTTGTGAGTCCAGGGCTTCATTGTCATCTCAAATTGTAACTTCCCTCCTGTTTAAGGACAGTGGACATTACCTCAGGGATCTATAGATAGTGCCTGAGTCATTCTTTATGGTACAGCTAAAATGTAAGAACATTAAATGATATATCCCTCCAGCTCCTAGAAGCAGGGGAAGTGCTTGACACCTCATTTTGCAGGCAGAGAAAAGGATATGTGGAGGAGGAAAGTTACGTGCAGCAAGTCATGTTAGAGCCCTGATGGTGGCTGAGCAGTTCCTGACTCTTCTGTCACAGCTGAGCTGGTCCTCCCTGCCTACCTATCTCAGCATCTTCCTGGGGCAAGATTAGCCTTGGATGAGCAGAGAATCAAGATGCAGCTAAGGTTGGGGTTGAAGATAAATGTTAGAATATGGATGTATGATGTCCCAGGGCAGAAACTGCAATTCTGAGCTTAAATATTCTGTGTAGGGCTATGCAGGGAGCTGGGTTCTGAACCACAGCCTGGAGCTTGGGCTTTCTGGCTTTCAGGCAATTCTCTGTAATATCAGTGTCACAGGGGTAATACTCTCAACCAAAGGATACAGGCTCATTGTTGTGTGAGCTGTGTGTATGTGGTGCAAAGTGTGCTTGTTCAGGCTGCTGCTGCACTAGGAATGTTTAAGTGAAAGGGCTCCAGGTAGCATTTGCAGCCTAAAGAATATTTAAAATATTTTTTTTGTGTGGATGTTTGATGCAGAGAGAAAAGTGGCCATTGTCTGCTTGAGCTTAATGCTCTTCCAAGATTGTTTTCCATCAAGTGGCCAGACAGCTTGTGAATCTTAACCCTGAATATACATCTGAGTTTCTGGCTAGGAAGAGATTAAATGACTGTGTCCTCTTGTCTGCTGCTTTACCTACTGCTGGTTCCTTCATCTGGATGTTCCATGGCTGCAGTGAAGCATCTCTCATGTGGCAGGAAGGAAAAAGATACTTAGGTTTTTCAGTCTCAGGCACTGGTCTCAAAACCAGAGGCTGCCCCATATCTCCCCCAGCTGTGAGGAGGAGGAGCTCACTGAGGCTGGCCAGCCCAAAGGAGCTGGGTGTGCTCTGGGTGTCCTGTTTGCTCCAGGTGCTGCCAAGCACCCTGGCAGGTTATTCCAGAGGGTCATCCCAATGGGCCACCCAGGCTCAGGAGAGCCCTCAACCTCTGCCCTTTGTCCACTGCTGTTGTGCCGCTGCCTCTTTGTTCTCAGCTTTAAATGCCCCCAGCCCCCTCTGGGAAAAATCAACATTTGCCTTCCTGAGCCTGGCAAACAGGAGGGGTCTGTATTGCATCCTGAGGGCAGCCCAGGCTTGCAGGGCTCCCATGATAATTCTTGTGGTGTTTGTTGCCAGAGGGACCCTCTGAAACACAAGTCTGGGAGTTGTGTGTGTGAAATGAGAGCAGGGAAGCAGTGAGTGGACACTGAGAAAATGCTGGGGCTGAACAATAAAATCTGGATTGCAATGAGGTTACGAGAAGATGGCAAGAAATGCATTTAAAAATCTAAGGAAGGATGACTTGTTAATTTTATTTTATTTTTAACTTGAACTACCACATTGCTGCTTTGTGTGCTAAAGCTGCACACAGTGTCAGTGTGCAGCAGAGAGCCAGATGCTGGGGTGGGAAGTTTGCACCAGGACTTCTCCTGTGTGGTTCCAGGCCTGTGGGAGTGGGGAGCAGAGCTGCAGGGCAGTTTGGGAGTATTTAATCCATATGGAAATACCACACTGCAGTTTTAAAATTCCTTTCTCCTCCTTCAAATCTGACAGTGGTTTTCTCCAACTAATCCATGGCCATTGCCAGAGGAACCTGAGAAAGTGAGGTGCACTTATGGGTCTGGAAGCTGTAAGTGCTGGGGGTTTTTGGAAGGCAGGGAATGATGTGTGGTTGTTTGTTTTGTTCTTTGTTTCCATAGTGCTCTGAGCCTTATCCCTTGTCCATTCAGGCTCCTGGGGACTATGGTGTTATTTCTGTTAATTATTAACTAACACGTTTCTAGCTTGCTGAAGCTCTTGTGGCAGCTGGTTAATGTAAGGGTTGGATTATTTTCTTTGAGCAAGGCTGCAGCTTGGATGAGTTCAGGTGCCTTCTCTCCTTCCCATCTTTCCTGGGCTGCTGCAGGTTCTGCAGAAACAAATGGGACCAGATCCAAGCTGCTGTTGCTCCAGCTTTCAAAGCTCAGTGATGCCCTCCTGTAAAACCCCATCATTTAGTGAAAATGCCACGAGGCAACTGCTCGTTGAATTCCAGTTACTGGGTCCTGTTTCTCTCTCTTGGATTTCAGCAGATAAGGAGTGTGAGCAAATGAGGAGTGTAGTGAAGACAGGGTAAATTTAGAGGGATAAGACTTCTCTGGAAATCTGGTTAACTTCAACAGTGGGCTGGAAGGGATTTTAGTCTTGACAGTGGTTACCAGATCTGTTCCCAACCAGTAGAGCTTTACAAGAGCAGTTTTCTGTTCCTGTGCAAATCCTTTTCCCTTCCCTCCTGCTTCTAAGGAAAAGAATCCCATAAGCCAGTAAAGCTGACAACACATATGAAAGGCCAGTTTTTCCAGTCCTTTCCAATTTGTGAGGATACTTGTGTTATAAATATGCATTTGCACAAGTCATCTGATGTGTTGGTGTGGTGACGTGGCATCTTTGCTGCTGCCCAGCCTGATTACTGGAACACTCCAACCAGAAGGATCACAGATGATGACTAACATGCTTTTTCATATGAAAAACTGCTTGTTTTCTTTTTTTTTGTGCTTTCATGATTGTCCAGTGTATCTCTGAAGCTGTGATGAATTTGTGGGCAGTAAAGAACAGATGATCACAAGGAGTGATGAAATGATCTTGTAATTTCTATGAAGTGAATATCTGAGGACTGAGTTTACTCACCTCAGGATAAACTCATGGAGAAAAGGCACAGTCCCTGCACTGTTTGAAGGCCGTTTTAGCTCTTGAGCAATTTGCCAAAGCAGTTGAGATCACTCCAATGTTTTAATCTTGGTGCTGAGATTGAATGTCTCTGAAAAGCCAAGACTTTGTTCAAGTTCAATTCATGATGACCAGTTAAAAATGTGTGGTGTGGGTTTTGTGGGTCAGCCAAGGCAATTTTCTGACCTTAAGCTCTATGGATGCAGCAATTGATTTCCTGACAATTACTGCAGTTTAAGTTGAGTGAAGAATTTGAATCAAACCCTACGCTTGAGTAAGGTTAAAGTGCTGGATTCCCTGACATCATCTACCACCATGTACAGGACTGGTCCTTCTACCTAATATAGCCTTTTGCTGTAGCCAGACCACTGCTGGGCATGGGAAAGCCTTTCTAACGTTGGAAAATTTGAGGCTTAATTTTTGCTGCCTCTTATCATCAGCACAAGCACTCAGGATAGGTTTTTTAGTGTTACAATGCATTTGGGACATGCCAGAAGTGTAGTGTTATAGGATTATGTGCATCTTGGCAATGCCACTTTAACTGTGGTTTCCTAGAGGGTTATCTGACATCCAGCCTTGGGCAAGGTTTTATGTGTGAACTCGTGGCTCCACGTGTGTTAATAGCACTGTGCTGATTAGCAGTGTGGTCTGGCCCCAGCCTGGTGATACCCAGCTCTTGCATGAGTGTGCTGTTCTAGGCTGTCTGTCTGTGCTTAGACCCAGACACAGCTTGTTGGTGCACCCACACAGTGGTTGCTGTGTTGGAGAGGGTAGTGGTCCACTCCTGAGTCTGTAGTTGGTGCCCCTTGGCAACAGCATCCCTCCATTCCATCAGCCTGCCTCCATCCTGGTGATAGCTTGGTTTGCTGCCAGAGATATTTGATCCATAAGGAAACCATGCATGTGGGTTCAAGGGTTGCTTTTTTCCTAGCTGTGCTCAGCTTCTTTGTAAAGAGTTTCTGTTACACAGAGCCTGGAAAAGTGTCTTTTATTCTTCAGTGCATGTTTCTGATTAGTACTGGAAATGAACATGAATTTTTCCCCCCTTTTTAAAAATATATTCCTTTTGTGGTTAATGTTGCAAGTGGATTTAAAGTTAATGGAAGTGAAGTTTGTAATTGTGTGGCTGATTTGACTTGGGCTTGAAGGATTAGAGATTCTTCTTCCTTTGCTACTCTGCAAACAGATGTCCCTTCCTTGTGGTCTGCAGCTTCCCCAAGCCTCTCTGTCCCCAGTGACACCACAGCTCCATGTGCCAGGCTCTACCTTCAAAGGCAATGTCCTTTGTCAGCATTAGAGTCCTGCAGCTCAGCCTTCAGCAGCTGGTTTGGAGTGTTGGAGAAGCCACAGACGTGCTGGTTGTGCAGTGTGGATCAAACCCTGTGTGGGTTTTCCTCCTGTTAACAGCTCCAGGCCTTGTTACTGGTGAGATATTCTCTAGCCACTTTATTTTAGGAGCTTTTAGAGCTTGTCTGGGTGAAGGATGAAATACAGCTGTCAGTGAAGGCAGTTCTCCTGCCCGGTGTC
Source organism: Pithys albifrons albifrons (assembly GCF_047495875.1). Classification (NCBI taxonomy): domain Eukaryota; kingdom Metazoa; phylum Chordata; class Aves; order Passeriformes; family Thamnophilidae; genus Pithys; species Pithys albifrons. The sequence goes on along the minus strand of NC_092476.1, from coordinate 8,394,401 downwards.
TGGATAGTACCTGTAAAGTGGATACAAGGAGATTTCCCACTCTCTGTGGCCTTAAAGGTGTTGTGATGGATGTGCACATCCTAACAGGGAGTGGAAAACCCTGTCCCACCAGTTGGCACTGGTACCTGCGCAGGGCAAAGGGATGTCTTTGCTGTCCTTTCCATCCTCCCTAACTGACAGCAGGGTGGCGTAGAGGAGGCAGGGCTGGGTGTCTGCAGCACATGGACTGGTGCAGGTCCCATCCTGGAGGGAGCAAACTCTGCCAGCCTTTGCTTTAGAAGTTGCCAGTGTTGTGTAGGTGCTGTAGGCAGCTCTGACAGGTTGTTTGGCTGAGGAGTCTCCCACCATTCCAGTAGTGAAGTTGAATCCAGAGGTGGCTCTGTGATTTGACTCCCAGCAGAGAGCTCTGGGCAGCCAGGAATGTGGATAAGTCCAGGAAGAAACTGGTCTTGGATGGAGATGTCCCCAGTGCTGTCTGGACACCCTGCTGTGTTGTGCTGTGTGAAGAAGGAAGCTGAATTATCTGATCTCAGACCTGCTAGTAAATACTTGTACCAGAAGCAAAGGTCATACTGGCTGTTCAGATGAGCTGCTTTGCTGACTCCAGCACAGTGTGGGATGGCTCCTGCTGGTTTTGGCCTATCCCTTTCTATCACCACCTTTGTTTGGTTTGGGTTCTTATGTTTGTTTGCTTTTTGTTTTTACTGGACTGTGTAGAGAGTGTGAGTTCCTGAGTTGCATCCTCCATTGTTTGTCCTCACTGCGTGGTTTCTGTTGATAATGGGACTTGCTCATTTGTTCTTTTGAATTTTACATCATATGAGTGTAGCAACACTTACTGTGAGGAGAAAATCAGGCTCAAGTGATCTTCTTGTTACTGTTACATGCATCCATGAAGTTTGGGATGTATCATGCAAACCTTGTGTTTTGGGGGATGCACATGTTGCCTGCATTGGAGGTTGGACATCTCTGGCAATTCCCTGGTTAGCTTTAGGTTCAGATTCAGCCAAGTCATCTAGAAAAGTCACTTTGTAGCATGGGCAGTTTCTCCAAAGAGGTTGGATTAATTCTCCTGTTGCTCTGAATGGTGTCTGCATCCTCTGCACCAGGATAAACATCTAGAAGATGCTCCTATTTCAATATTGGAATACTTTACATCCATCATGTTTTATATCAACAGCTGCAAGAATCACAACAGGGTAGAACATTTGGCCCAGTATTGTCTGGAGGGAGTGACTTAAATGTGAGCCTGGCTGGGATTTTGCTTGCACTGCCATGACACGGCTGGAGTGACTCTTGACTGCAGCAGTTGTGAAGGAGATCCCAGTGAAGCCCAGTGTCCTTGAGTGCTGCTGCCTTGCCCAGGCTGTGGGTCTGGAGGAATTAGTCATTGATTATAAAACATGAAAAAACTATTGCTCAGCGAGTGAGCCAAGGTGAGGCTGAGTGGTGAGAGTGTTAAACTTTGTCCTGCCGAGGCACATCTGCTGGGCTGAATGAACTGCCCTTGGACTGACTGGTTTTAACTGTTGGAGTCTTCAGTTTTGAATCTGTTCACTGGGAATGAGGGGAAGAATTCCTAATTTCAACTAAATAAAGCATATTGCATTATGTTTTTTTGTCCAGTGCATTACAACAAATTTATAGGATAGCTTGAGGGCATTTGAACTGCGTTGAGAAGGAAGGCCTCAGGCACTGTGTCTGGGGTGGAAACCTTTGATTTTGGTTTTTCACAGCCCTCCAGCTCAAACATGGGGCTCAGGCTGCTGCTTCCAGGCTATAAATAGAGGTAACCCCAGAACATGCTCTCTGGTCCTGCCCACTCCACTGGCTTCCTGGCACTGTGTTCACAGCAGCATATTTTTAGCTGTTGCTTTCTCATTACTTATTTTACTTTTTGACAGATCTTCTCTTTTTGCCTTGCCAGGCTTCCAGCTTTCCCTGCTGTTTATCTGCTCTCCAAGACTGTGTCTGGATCCTCCTTTGGTGGAAGGGCAGTGAGACATCACAGATAGCAAGCTTGGCTCAGGGTCTGTAGCCCTCCCTTCTCTTTTCAGATTCTCTGTTAAGATATTGGGCAGCCTGAATGGATTTAATGTTTGCTGCTTCTTTTTCCTTTGTCTGAAAGGGAATTAACAGCATTAATATGTTTTATTAATGCTCACAGGCAGTGAAGCAACAGCTGTCAGAAAAACTTCCTTCTAATGCTTCCTCCAACACACAGCAAATCAATTCAGCTTGTCCACCCATTTAAAAAGGGTATGAATAGTAATTCCAGGTCCCCAGAGTAAACCTGTGAGACAGGGCATATAAACAAATTCTCAGAAACGTTTGCATAAAAGCCACAGGCTCAGCCAGGGCACGGATGCTCTGGTGGCTGTGCCGTGTTGGATGCTCCAAGTCCTGTGTGTGTTTTTCCACTGGAGTCGTTGCTAAAGGGAATAAAGCCTATTTCCTCCGTGCAGTCCTGTCCAAGCTTGTAAGCTCCTCGTTCAGCTTCCGTCCTGCCCTGCCGCAGACTGAAGGAAGTCTTTGAACCCAAAAGGCTGCATTTAACGAGCTCAGCATGGCTGCAGAGCCGCGTTCCTCAGCGTGCCACCCATAAGGGATGATTTTTCTCTGGTTTTGGAGCAATTCTAGAAGCCAGATTTCAGCACTGCACCTGGTCTGCACAGAGGTGCTCGCTCTCTGCATGGAGCTAAGCCAGCAGAAAGCTGTTTTTGCCTCCTCTCTTGAAAAAATGTATTTAAAACTGTTGAGCAGAGGAAATATGCCTTCTCATTCTTGCTGGTGTCCAAAAAAGCAGTAGACATTTAGAGAAGAGGAAATAATTAAGAAAAAGATTCAGGGACTGGGTTTAATAGAAAAAATATGTTTAAAATATCTAATGCTGGGTTATAATGCACAAGTTCCTAGAAACTCCAGCCCATTACTTTCTGTCAGTCATGGAAATTACAGACTGGGTGATGTGGGTAGCAGCAATCTGTCCCACTGCAATGCAGGTAAAGCTCCTTGCAAGACAAACTGGGTGTTCATTGATGTGGATGGACAGTCCTGGCTCTATTTTTGGCCCTTTGGCTGGTGCTGCTCTTTGGGGGGGCAGAGCCAAGTGGCTCTGGGTTGTGCTGGCCATGTGTTCTCCCTGTGCTGCTGTTTCCCAGGACCAGCCCTGTGGTTCAGCCACATAACCTTGTAGGCACAGAGGCTTTTTATATTAGAAAAGGAAAGGGAGAGAGCAAACACACACAAATGCAAAAGCACAGAGTTCTGAGCATGAGATGCTTTTTTCCAGCCCAAATTGCCAGGCAGCTTTTTCCTTCCCTCCCTCCGTCCCAGGGCTTACTGGTATGAAAGTTTCCCTGCCTTTTTTCTCTATTCTTAATGTATTCGTATCTTGTATGATGCACTTTTTCCAGTTGACAAGGTTTGTAAGGTTGTAAGTATGTTACAAAGCACAGTTTAGGGTTGTTCTGCAGCTTAAACTGGTGTTGCTCTAAGCCCTTTAATTATTGTCCAACAGATCTGATAGATGGTGAGACGGTAGTTTAAATAATATAATTGAACCACAACATCACCCCAAAATCCTGGGAATTTCTTTCCTATTTGCAGGCTAGTGATCCTGATTCAATACTTTTGTGTGCTCAAGCAGGGTTTGTAATGAGCTGAGAAGCTTCTGTGGCTTGACAGCTCCAGCATCTGGTGTCTGAGAGGATGGACACCATCCTGGAGTTGTTCTTCATGCAGCAGGACCCACCAGAGACCTGCCAGACCTTCTGGGAATCCCCATACTTGGACCTCAAAGCTTTTGGGGTGATTTCAGGATTTAGCATCCCACCCAAGGTGGTTCACTGTGTTGTGGCCACTCTTATAGTGGTAAAAAAAGGAGAAACTGAGGCACTAATCAGTGTACACTTTCAGCATATGGTTGTGTTTTAAGTGCTTTTTAAGGAGAGTTCTGATTCTTGCTGAGTGTTTCAGCCTACCTGAGAAGGGAGTGTTCTGTCAGTCACCCTTTTACAAATAGGTAGCTGGGTCAGCAGAGAAATTAAACAAGTTGCTGATGGATTAGGAATGTTGTTGTAGTCAGCAGGTCCTGCTGACTTGCCTGGAGTCTGGGAGGCACTTGGGAGTTTCTGATGACTTTCTTAAATGGGTATGGGAAGGGAGGTGCAGCCCATATTCCAGCTGGTCTGACCCCATGACAGGGTTCTCATACATGGGGTGTTCCCAGGATGCTGGGTGCAATTTAGCAAGTAGTTTCTGCCAGTGCATGTCCTTAAATTCCTGTGCTTCCCTCTCCCTTCAGGGAAGCCTGTCTCTGGAAGTGCTGCACTTGTCTCGAGGATAAAATATCCTGGAGCAAGAGGTGAATGTGTGTGTCCCACTTAATGATTTCAGAAGTTCCCTCTGGTGTTTCTGGAAACCCTAAATGGATTTGTGGGTTTGTTATGTTTGACTAATAATGTTTGACATCTTCAGGGAAAGGAGGAGGTCTCTCCTCAGGTGTTTTTCTGTTTAAAATAACATAAGGCTCCTTGATTCACAGAGGTGGTTGTGCAGAGCAGATTCCCAAAAGAAAGTAAACCTTTCCAGGTGTAGAGACATAGCAAAGAGATAGATCCACTTAGCATATTCCCATGAACTCCCTATTCAAACCTTCTTCTTGCTTTAGGAATCAGCCGGACCTCCACTGGGAGACTTCGGAAGCTCAGCGACCAGACCAGTCCAAGTAAGTTGTGTGAATTTCCCTCTTTGAAACTCCCTCATCACATAAAAAACAGTTGAATAATTGGGAGGATGCAGGTGGTAACACTCAGAAATCACATCTTCATCCTCCTGTCATGTTCAGAAAGGCAGAGCTGGCTGCTGATAAATGCAGAGCTCTGTGTGCTGGAGAGAGACAACAGTACAAGTCAAAAAGAGAGCAGGGTATATATATTTTTTAAAATCCCCACCAAAGTTTGAAAAGAGATAACAATATAAAATAAACTATTAATTCCTTACTGACTAACAGCTCCAGAGACAATAATTAGCAATCCTCAGTTCAATTCAAGGGGTCTAACACAGGGCAGCAGAAAGCAGGAGTGGCCTGAGGTTGAAATCCAGCTTTAGTAGCTTTTTCAGACTCTCCTTAGCTATTACATTTTATTGGATGTGGAGATTTATGGATTATAAGTGCTTGTGACTAAATTTACAATCCTAATTACAGCTTGATGTTTTGGAAGCTGCTTCTGATTCAGAAGGAAGCAGGTGGGAGGGTTTGTTTTTCTTGAAAAAGGTGTTTTCCAGCCTCGGGGAAACAGTAGCAGAATTCTCGGTGGTTGGGAGTACCCGAGGCCGTGCACTCTGCTGGTGACTTGGGGCTGCCCAGGGACAGAGGCATATCCCTGGTGGTTGTCTGCATTGGCCTGACCCTGCCAGCAGAAAATTTCACTCTTCTCCACTAAAATACTGAAAGGGGAGCTGAGGCAGCCCAGTGCTGGGCTTTTCTTTCTGGTAGGTAGCCCCTTTTTGCTGGCTGTGTTAGCCCCTCCAGTGAGCCTGTGCCGCTCCTCAGTTCAAACCCCTGTGGAAAACATGTCTTAGTATTGAGACACCTTGTACATCATAGACATTATTCTTTATCAGCAGGTGCCTTGTTGCCTTTGAAATCTTCCTTCATGTTTCCTTCTCTGAGATGATGGAATTCTAGAATCATTTGGGTTGGAAAGGACCTTGAAGACCATCTAGTTCCAACCTGTGTGACCTCCCTTTGCCATTGCCTCATCATTCTCTCCAGGATGCTGACAGCTGTCTCTGCTGCTTGTTACCTGCCCCCCCCCCAAGAAGCCCACTTGAAACCCTGCTGTGTCCACACTTAGTTTGGGATTTTATCCACTCCCACCCTCTTGGTCTCTCTGTCACTCAGTTTCTCCCTCTGGGCTTGATTTGCTATTTCAATTCATCTTCTCAGCCCTCATATCCTGTCTCAGCTCCCAGATGTACTTATCAAAACAGTCATTTTCAGCTTTTCCCTCAGCGTGGGTGGGAGCAGAAAGCCACCCTCAGGATGCCTTCCTGGAGCAATGACTTCAGGGCTTTGCTGCATCAAGGCATCAGCCCATGTGGAATGGGAATTAGTCATGGATGTCTGGTTAAACATGCACTGAAGTGCCCTGGGAGCTGTGGCACTGCCTGCCTTGCCCTCATCCAACATTAGTGACCAGCACAGGGACAGGGATGTTATGGCACAGATGAAGGTGACAGGGGACATGCCATGCTGTGACATTGTCTTGCTGCTGGGACAGATGTTCCTTTGCCATGCACGATCACCACCTCCAACCCTCCTGTTGTGATGTATCACTGGGAGCTTGTAATTGTGGTCATAGTAGGGCACTACACCCCAAACTGATGTCAACCAGCAGGAAAAGTGCATTGAGTGATAATTATTGGGGAGTCACAGTGTTGTGTGAGTGCTAAAGCTTCGTGGCAGCAAGAGGTGAGGGCAGAAGAACTGAGCTGCATTTTAAAGCTGATGCTTTAAAACTCGACCACCAGCACAGAGCTGGTAGGTTTGAGCTGAAGTGTGTGTTTATCTTCTGCATATGCAAAAACAAAGCTGCTGTCTCAGCCCTGGCACCGTGTGTTTCCATATACACACGTCTGAGGACAGAAGGGGGAATTGGTCCAGTTCCAAAGGGAGCTGGGGTGTAGAGAATCTAAATTGACAGACACAGAGCATTTGTTCAAGCTTGTTTTCTTTAGACTCTAATTATATACTTTTCCACTTTTCTGGTGAGAGACCTTGTAAATTTTAATATTTTTTTTTCAAGTTAAAAATCAAATCAGTGGTTCAGTCCTTCAGTTTACATTGCAGTAAATATTTATGACTCCATATAACTGCAGTTCAATTTCCCCTTGTTTCAGGTCCAAATCTTCCCTTCTGCACATCTGGCCTTGCACCCAGGAGCTTTTATTCCTGTGAAAGATAAATTCGGGGTTGGGATGACAGAGCAGTGGTTGCAAGTGAAGCGTTGCAGAGGGGTCTTGGTTGCTTTGGGCTCTTTGCCACCCTAAACAAAGAAAAGGATGATGTGCATTTCCACAGCCACCAGCTCTTGGGATTTAGATGGCTACTTCCATTTATTGCCTTGGGGCACGTAGTAAGGGCAGGAACCTGAAGACTTCATGTTGATCCCTCTTAGAAACCTCATTCTGTGACTCAAACTTTCTTGCCCCTTTGGACGTGGTTGGATGGTGTTGGCATCCAACAGTGCTCAGTGAGCAGCAATTCCAGGGCTTTGGGGCTGTGGTTTTTGTTTTGTACAAGTCTGCTGCATAGTGCCAGGTAAGCCAGTGAGGTGGGATTCAGAAGTCCCTCTCCAGCTCTCTTGTTGTCCCTTTAGGCACTGAAAGGGGCTCTAAGGTCACCCTGGAGCCTTCTCTTCTCCAGGTTGAACACCCCCAGCTCTCCCAGCCTGGCTCCAGAGCAGAGGTGCCCCAGACCTTGGAGAATCTTTGTCCCTTCCTCTGGATTGCTCCTTCTTATGCTGAAGACTCTAGAGATGGAGGCAGCACTGCAGGTGGGGTCTCAGAGTGGAACAGAGGGGCAAAGTCCCCTCCCTTGACCTGTTGGTCACAATCCTTGTGATGCAGCCCAGGACAGGGTTGACTTTCAGGGCTGGCAGTGCACATTGCTGGATCATATTGAGCTTCCTGTCCACGGACATCCCCAAGTCTTTCTCCCCAGGGATAGTCTTGATCCATTCTCTGCCCAGCTTGTATTTGTTCATGGGATTGCCCTGACCCAGGTGCAGGATGTTACACTTGACCCCATTGAACTTCATGAGGTTCACATGGGCCCAATTCTTCAGCCTGTCCAGATCCCTCTGGATGGCATCCCATCCCTCCAGCATGTTGACTGCACAAGTTAAGAATGGCTTGTCAGGGATGTTACTCCCACTTCAGTTTCCTACAGCTGTACTTGATGAATTTGAAGGAGGGAAATATTTGCTGACACTTGCCATCCAGAGCAGTGGTGTGTTCTGGGCCAAAAACCAGCCCAGAGCAGCTGGAGTGGAAGAAATCGGCATCATGTTCCTCTCGGGCAGCCAGCTGTGCTCTGTAGTTTGGTCTGTTTCCAGCCTACAATTCAGTTTTTGCTGAAAGGAAGGAACTTCCCTGGCAGGGGTAATACAGGAGAGTGTCCATAAAAAGGTAGGTTACTGATTTAGCTAAAACAGTGTATTTTTTCCTGTGTAGTTGAACACAGAGAGGATGATGCCTTTAGTTTTGTTTCAGCAGCGCTGCTCTTGCACCAGTGCTATTTGTGGGTCAGGTGCTTTGTTCAAGAGAAGTCCCAAAGGGGTGGGAGGGGAGCAGGTGCCTCAGCTTTCCTGTTTCACCCTTTGTCTGGCTGTGTGGCTGCCTGGAACCGGCTGGAGCAGGGCAGGGCAGGCTGCCAGGACCAGCTGCGGTCCAGGGCAGGCCTGGCTTTTCCATCCAAAAAGCAGGAGCACCAGCAGCCCCACTTCTGCATCATCAGCAGTTGGCTGAGGATCAACCACAACTTGTCTCAGTGCTTTTTGGAAGTGCAGAGCATAATTTTGGAGAGGCACAAAGCTCAAGGCCAGCTATCTGGCTTGTGTAAGAAAGGGGCACTCACTGATGTCATGAAGCTTTTGTTGGGACAGTTTTTCTTGTATTGTCTAAATACTTCTCTTGGATATAAAGCAGAGAGACTCCCATCCCAGACATTGTTTGCAGCAGCTCAAGCCCCTCGTTCACCCACTGTGTTGATGGTAGACAGGGGCCAGAAGCCACAGTGGTGATGGAGGAGGAGTGAGTTGGTTCAAAGATGCTGGTTGTGGTGTGAGCCTCTGAGCTTCTGCTCAGGGCACAAGCTCTAAAACCCTGTTGACCATGGTGTTACTGCATTGTCACACTGCCCAGGGCACCCAGGAGGTCTCTGCAAGAGCCTGGTACCTGGGATTAGTAGAAATGGGGAGAGTATAGTCTTACATTAAAGTATCAACAAGATGGGCACAGATAGCTCTTGTCTTACTGTGCTCTTCCCTGGTCAAGTCTTGCATTTTCCCAGTAATAGTTATTGATGTTCCCTCTTCATAGCTGGGGGAAAGAAAGCACCAGAGAAGCTGAAAGCTGTGCCTTGAGCATTGCCTGTGAATCTGGGGATCCTTCCCCATGGGCACTGAAATGGGAAGATGAGTGGCCAGGTGGGTGGAAGAGCTAAACACACATAGCTGTGGGCATAGCTTAAGTTGACATGATGACTTTAATAGGGACAGCAGGATTTCAGTGGGGTTTGCTAATTTGGGATGCTCCAAATTCACGGTAGGTATGGCAATAGATCTTGCTGTTTCCCTCACTTGATTAGGTAGTTTGCCCTGAGGATTATCTCCTCTCGTTATGCCTGGAGTCTGTAAGAGCATAACTCTAAAAATTGGTTTATGTGAAGTTGGGGGTTAACCAGAATAGTGGAAATAAACAAAAGAAACGTCGAAGGCCGGGGGCTCCCCAGTGGAGCGTGCATGATGGCTGTTACATAAGCTAATTTGGAGTGCTATAAAAACCATTAGGTGTGTGAGGGGTTTTTCCTCAGGGAAGAGCTGTCAGAACTGTCACATATCTGCAGCTCAGGCATGGGCACCCTCACTCACAGCACAGCCCTCCACGTGTCATTGTGGTATCTGAGCGAACTGAGGTTGGGAACTGTTCCTGTAAGGTGGTCTAGACCTTCAACTTACCCTGCATCTGTTTGGTAGCTTTCTGTTGGCATACTGGGATCCAGGCTGTGAGTGCAGTACTTCTGGTCCAGCTGGAAGCTGGAGGGATGCACAACATCTCTTTGCAGTGTGATGTCAACATCTCTTTGATGTGTGATGAAATGGCCTCAAGTTGTGCCAGGGGTGGTTTAGATTACGTATTGGGAAAAATTTCTTCACTGAAAGTGTGGTCAGGCATTGGAACAGGCTGCCCAAGGAAGTGGTGGAGTCGCCATCACCCCTGGAAGTCTTCAAAAGTTGTGTGGATGTGGCACTTGAGGACATGGTTTAGTGGTGAACAGAGCTGTGCTGGGTTAATAGTTGAACTCAATGATCTTGGAGTTCTTTTCCAACCTTAACCCGCCTATGATTCTATGTTTTTAGCACAGATGTGCTTTCACTGTGGTGGAGCAGCTGAGGGGTTAACTGGAGATTGTGGTTGCAGCCTCATTGCTCTGATGTGTCCTTAGATGAGGTCATATGAATTTCTTCGGGCAGCCTCTATTCCCCTTTGTTTTAAGCACCAAACTGGTCACTCCAGCTGTGCTGGTCTCTGTGCCAAAGTGTCCCCATGCACATGCACCACGTGCTCCCCTCGGGCTCCCTGGTGGCAACCCCCCACTTGACACGTGTCCTCTTCATCACACATGTCCTTTCTTATTAGGAGAGCAAAGCAGCAGAAGGTGAAACTTGGCCACCAGAAAGCTTGGAGAGTCTCTTCTGCAGCAGCACAGCTCTGTAGGTGATCCCAGCTCCAGGCAACAACAAGTTGAAGTGAAAAGGCTGCTCTCAGTTCAGGTGCCTGGATTCCTGCATGGGCACACACAGGACACTGTTTGGGCAATGCTGACATGTGGACTCTGAGCTGCCTGGGACAGTCCTGTGGGGCTCCCACGTGCTCCCAGCAGAGCTCTGTGTGACTTACAGTGAATGAGGGAATGTGGGCACCTGTGTGCACAGCTGAGGAGTGAAGGAACAGTGATGGGTGCCATGGGCCTGTGCTGAGCCCTGTCTGCTTGTTCTGTTCCTTTACAACACCCATGATTTGTTTCCAGTCTGAAGTATAATCTTTTTAGTTCCAAAAGGCTGCTGAAAGTTGGAGGTGAGGAGGTACATCTCTTTATGCTCTCTTCCTACAGCACCTGCACTCCGGGCTCTGGTGTAAGCAAATCAGAGACAGTAAGATATAAATCAGTGATTCAGGAGTGACCTGAATGCTCTGTATTGTTTGTGAGCTTCAGCTGCTCCCTGTGTTTTGAGATAACATTTTTCCTCACTGGAGTGTGACACAGATTTGCTCATGAGGGCTGAGGAGGCACACAGGGTTCCCCTGGGGTAAGGAGATGTAGAAGCACAAAGTGTGGCTTTTCCAGGACAGGAGCAGCAGTCCTTGAGCCAAGGTTATTTATCACCTCAGGAGCAGACATCTCTGGAGGAATCTTCTAGTGTCCTTTCAGGAGAGCCTCCCATCAGGTGCAGCAGAGAGCAGGGAAGGGGAATGTCAGTGGAGTGTGGTTTTATCTCATTTGTTTTCTCATCCTGTTCTGAAGGATGGAGGAAAAAATCCCATGTCCTCTAAAGTAAAACAGTGTGCTGAGAGAGAAATATATCCATTATGACCTCTGCCAGCCCCAGGCTGTAAGCTGGAGGGGCATGGCTGTGCTGGGATGTGGATGGCTCAAGGTGCCTGTGTTGATGGGGCGGGTGGAGGGAACCCTCCTGGGGCTGGTGGCAGTGAAAGGACACACTTCCAGCTGGGGTGTCAAAGGGCACTGGGGGAATGGGATAGCTATGGAAGTGGGAGTGTGCAGGATAGAGCATCTGACCCCCTTCTCCTTAAGAACTGGGGAAATGAATGAAAGGAGGAAGGAGGGCTGGTAAGAGCTGTCCTGGTCTGTATGTGCTAACTCATGAGCGTTGGTTACCTCAGAAGCTGTGTGTGGTCACATTTCTCTTGGATGACTACATGTGCCTCTTCCTGCTGCTTATTTTCTTCATCTTTTTGTTGCTGAGACGTCAGTTTGCAAATTGCTCTTGGGCATCTTGGCAGGGCAGCTTGTGGCTGCTCAACTTTCCTTCTTCCCTCTCAAAGCCTGGTATCCCTCATCACCCAGGCAGAGGCAAATTCCCAAGCCCAGGCTGCCCACCACAGGCATCCTCTGAGCCTCCAAGGCCAGTGCATCCTGTGGTGGCCAGTGTTTACCAACCCCCTAATTGTACCTTAGAGAGAGAGAGAGCATGGATTTACTCCTTGCTATATTTGTCTGGTGTCTAGGACTGCAGGAGATAATGCCCTTTGTTGCAGGGATGACTTGTTTGGAAGGCAGCTCTGCAGTGGGGTTAGTGAATAAAATGCTGTAGATGTTCAGGAGTGACCTACAAGCATGAAGTCTCTCTGCCAAAATTTTGATAGCCAGGAATGCAATGAGTGAGCTCCATAAAAAAGCACCAGTAGCAAGAGGCATTCCTGATTGACCAACTCAATGGAGCAGTCCCTCCTTGGTTTAATTCTTCTGTAATTTGATTTCTGGTCAAAAGGGTGTTAGGATGTTCAGAGAAATGTCCAGGCCTGGGTGATTCTGGTGCTAAATGAAATGAGGGTCTGTTGCACAGTTCTGGAGCATTTTGTTTCCTTCAGTGGATCATTCTTTCTCCAGCAATGAGGACTTTAAGGCAAGGTAAAGATGACGATGGTGTCTTGTTGCTGCATCCTATCAAGGCAGCATCTCTCTGTGTTGCAGCACAATAACATGGTGAAATCCATCAGAGAGAGTCCCTTCCTGTGGCTTTCCCAATAGACAGAAATACTTTGAAAATCCATGTGTCAAGAAGGTGAAACAAGCATCCCAGGTTTATCCTTAGGTGCAATCTCCCCTCCACACCAAGATGCTGAGTGTTTCTTCCCACACTCCTGTGCTGTCTTTGTGTAAAGTGCCCAGAAATTGTGCAGCTTTTCATTTAGATCAGATTTCTGAGTCACATCCAGCCTGGTCTTGGGCCTCATCTAACCTGGCCTTGAACACTTTCCTGGGCAACCTGTGCCAGTGCCTCACCACCCTCACAGGAAAGAATTTCTTCCTCATACCTAATCTAACCCTGCCCTCTGGCAGTGGGAAGCCATTCCCCCTTGTCCTGTCACTCCATGTTTGTGTCCAAAGTCCCTCTACAGCTCTCTTAGAGTCTCTTTGGGTACTGGAAGGAGCTGTAAGATCTCCCAGGAGCCTTCTCTTCTCCAGGGGGAATGACCTCAGCTCTCTCAGCCTGTCCAGAGCAGAGAGGCTCCTCTGGGCTCTCTCCAGCAAGTCCATGTCCTTCTGTTAGGGACCCCAGAGCTGGACACAGTGCTCCAGGCTGGGTCTCACCAAAGTGGAGCAAATACAGCAGGGCCCAAAGGAACTCTGCCTTCCCCCAGCAACTGCTTGGTGGGGAATGACCACAGAGCTTCAGGTATGGAGCAACCCTCTGTTTTGGGGTCTCAGGGAGTGAGTTGTGGAAAACAGTGTTGAGAGGGCTAGACTGATGGCAGGGAGGAGTCCAGGAAGGAAAACTTAAGCAGAAAATTGTGGAGGAGTTAATATTTATCTGGAATTCCCTGTGCTTTCTGGGAGGGTGAGGGGTCCAGTCCTGCCCTGCCAGCTGCTATTAATACTTCAGGACATGAGTGTTAAAGTGTGAGGAGGGAACTTGGGATGCAAGGGATTTCTGGCAGTTTGAGGCTTTCAGGAAGAGAGATTGAGAGCCAGCACAGAGGAGAACTCTGAGAGGAACTGTCCTTAAAGACACATCCTTGCATGGCATGAGACAGGACACAGAGTCTCCCTGTAGGTATCATTTCAGGCTGTGTGGGATTGGGGCAGGAGTGGGGATGTGCTGCTGCTGTCTTAGACATCCTCTGCTGTGACTGCCACACCTACTCTGGCTGGTGATGAGCTTTGTGTCCTGGACATGATCTCTCGCTTGGGAAAGGCAATAACTTAAAGGATCTGTATAATTTGCATTCCTGTGTTGAATAAATACAGGTTTTCATAAGAAATAGCCAGGGAGTGGCAAAATAGAACTTGGCAGCCAAATGTGGAGCAGCTGAGAGCTGCTGCTTAGGGCAGGGCAGCTCCATGTCTGCCCAGGTGGGAAAGAGGGGTGGAGTGGGGAGGCAGAGAAACACCTGGAAAAGAGCAGGGCAGCAGCATTCAGAGGGTAAGTACCTCCCTTGAAAAGAGGAGGATCTCCTTAGTTTGGAGATCTTGGTTTGGATCGCCTTGTTTGTTTGGGGTTTTTTAATGAAAAGGAGAATTTTAGCCAGAGTTTTTTCTTCCTCATCCTCGAGGCTCATATAAATGTAAATGAAAGGTTCTTGGAGCAAACAGTCCGTGGAGGCTCAGATACTGTCATCTGCTGGCTGGGTCCTGCCTGGGGGTAAATGGCATGAAGAGAATATAATGGAGTAACACTTGATTGCACTGTTTGAGTTGGGACCTGTATTTCCTCATGTGAAAGTGCTTCAGTGAACATAATTTGATTTAGGAATGCTCCGCCCTGCTGTGCTGTCCCCTCCTTTGTGCTCTCCTCCCAGCTCACCAGCACTGCAGATAGCTGAGCTTGTGAGAGAACCAGTTGAATTCCCATTTTTCCTGCCTCTCCAGGCTCTGGAACTCTAAGGCTGCTCTGGCTGCTTCCCAACACCTTTGTCAGTGCAGTGTGACCCTCTGATCCCTGCATGGGCTTGCAGAGTTCACCCGTCTCAGCTCAGCTCTGGGGGTACAAGGTGGTACCTGGCTGGTTTGCTAAACCCTGGTGAAAGTGGCTGGCTGGGACTGGGACTGCATGGCTGAACTAGGTAGGAAAGAAAATCACTCTTCAGTTGGTACAAATGCCACAGGAACATAATCTCAGCATAAAACTAGAAAGGTAGACTAGGAATTGCAAATAAAATCTACCTGAATGCCTGCAGGTCTCTGTGCCACTGCTGTGGGTGTTGACAGTGTCAACAGTCCTAAAGCCCTTCCTGGCTGCCCAGTGCTGCCCTGGGCTCTGTGCCTTGTACATGGTCCCTGCTTATCTGTGAGTTCATGCACAACAAGCAGGTTATGGCTTGGCAAAGGGCTTGGGTGTTGCTGGCTGAGCCTTGGAGAGGTGTGAGAGAAAGAAAATTCAACTTGAGCCTGGAGCAGCAGGGCTTGGTTTACTTTCTTCTTTGTGATTTCCTTCCTTGCTTTCTCTGCACCTGGCGGTGTTTCCTGCTGGCTGTCACTGGGGGGAATGTCCAAACCTGTGAGGGAAAGCATGTGCACCCCTGTGCCAGCCTCCATGAGTACTGGGTGGCAGCAGAGCCAGGCTCCTGCTTTGATTCAGATTCTTGTTTGCAAATGGAAACTGGGTTTCTTTCTATAGCAGATAGTGGTGATTTTCCTAAAGTTGTTTCTGTGTCTTCTCATGGCTTTGCCAAAAATCAGCCCTGGGGGACCTTGAACTCCAAGAAGACAACCCAAGCCAGGGGAGAGACTTCTTTGTCCCTTTCCTAAACCCTTGGTGTGTTTGGCTTCCCTTCCACCCTGTAGCAGGAGTATTAGAAAATAGAATATATATTGTCTTTCTATATATGTAAATGTACAGTGTGCAGACCACCAAACATCTGTTGGAACAGGCATGTGATGAACTTCTTAATAATTCTCAAAAGCTAAGGAAGGTGGGGGATCCCCAGCCCTGTGATATGAGGGTTGCTGGAACTGCAGCTCTGGAGAGAGCAAACCCCAGTGCTGACATCACCTGCACAGGGTACCCCTCTCTTAATCACAGGCACCCCAGTGTTTGCCTAGGAGAGTTCTGCTTCAAATGGAGACATCTCACTGCACCTTAAAATGAATCAATGAAAATTTAGTTGGGACCTGAAGTCTGAATGACAGCATCTACCTGGGGGCAGGTTTTATAAGTTTGAAGTTCAATTGCATTAGTCATCATTTGGATTCACTTCCCTGACTGCCTTATGGTGATCGACCCTGCAAGAAATGGTGCCTTCATTTTATCCTTCCTAATCATCTGGGTCTTGATGGGTTAGTCTGGAGGCTGAAATGTGTGCTGCCCCCATCCTTTCTTCCTTTCCATTCACCTTCTTCCTTTCTCCATGCTTCCCCTGAGTTTTTTCCTTCCTCTCCAGCCTAAGGAGCTTGGCACTGAGGCTGCCCTGTGGAGGCAGTGCTGTGGGTTTTGTGCTGTATGGGGCTGTGAGCTCCCCTGTGTCCTTGCTTTGTGCTCTGCACCTTTGAGGTCTCAGGCAGGAAATGTGGTTTTAGCCTGTTAATGGGAAAACATTGCTTATTGTCCCCTCTAATGCCTTGGGCTCTGGCAGCAGGAACATGCAGAGCTTTAATAGCAAACAGTGAATGAACAGGAATTTGGGAATGAATCTAAATCTCCATGCCCGTGGAATAACCTACCGGGGGTTAAAGCTTCCCAAAGGATTGGACTGTCCTGGGGCTGCCTCCCACCAGCTCCCTGCTGTCTGTTGGGATGTGCAGAGGTTGCTGCTGGCTGCAGGCCTGCACTGACCCCATGGTTGGGTGCTGGCTGTGTTCCTCCCTCTGCTTCTGGGACAGATATTCCATCAGCTGCTGAAGAGGAGAAATCCACAATATTGAAAAGCAATATAATGTAGGACTGGGCCATCCACAAGTCTCAGCAGTGCCTGCAATGGCTGGAGTATCTCCCTGGAAGTTTGTTTATCCAGCTGGGCAACAACCTGTCCTTCTGCCCAGGGTATGAGAGGACTGCCAGGCTCTGTCACATCTATCACACTTTGAGTTTTATCATTTGAACTTGTGAGCATTTGGGGGCAAAAAGTGTCACATGTACCACGCTGATCACACAGCACACCTGGCCTATGAAGCAGCTGTGTCTTCCCCTCTGGCATCTGCCATCCCTGGCTTGGTGTGTGGGATGGATGGCTTCTTTGCCAGCTCTGGGCATGGAGGCTGTGCCCTCACATCTGCCTGGGTGACTCAGGCCTCCTCTCTGTCAACAGGGCTCGGCGCTGGATGACACAGGAGGGTTGTGCAGGGCGGTTTGGGCAGTGCCTCCTTGGAGGTGCTAACACAGCGTCCCTGCTGCCTGCCTGGGCCACCAGCCAAGTGGAAGTTTCCAAGCGGGCCAGCTCATTGCTACAGACACACATCCCTCCATCCCAGACGAGGATCCAGCTCTGGGCTCTGCAGGGCTGCTCGGCTCCCTCTGCGCCCCTGTGCCCTGCTCGGGCATCACAGTGAAGGAAAACGCTCAGATCCCACCTTCGCTCCACCGCGGGACTCAGGAGAAGACCAAGAGCTTCTGTCCAGGGCACAGACTTTCACTGTCACTTTTGACAGGCTGCAGAAATCCCCCCGATCGCCGCCTTGCCGAAGCAGGGGCTCGGTGCCAGGGCCGGCGGCAAAGCTCCGCACGGGGCGAGTAAACATGTGCGGCGCTCGGGTCCTGCCTGGTAGCAGCAGCAGCAGCCCATGATGCTGTGCTTGGAATGAAGTCAGCCTTCATCAGCCGAATAGTTTATGCATGAATCGAAACTTCAGACCTGGCAGGGTGGGGGAACGTGCAGGATCTGCGCTCTTTTAAAATGCTGGAGCCAAGCAAGGAGGAGGGGATAGAGGAAATAGCAGGAAAATAAGACTTGGGGCAGCGGGGAGAGATTTGAGGAGCTGGATGAGTTGTTCGCTCTGTTATTGTGAGGAGCCAAGTTCCTTAAGCATCTCCTGGTGGATATTAAGAGGGAGCTGTGGAGCCTGGAGCATTCCCCTGGACACTTGCATGCTGTAGCTTTAAGACTGTTTTACAGAGAACTCGGGATTTCCAGTTTTCCTGTGCCTGGTGGAGTATTTCAGGGAGTTACAGGATTTTTCGGGTCATGTACCCCCTTTTTCTTTCTTCTTCCTCCTTTCTCTTTCTCTCTTACTCTTCCTTTTCATTTCAAAGAGACAAAGCTACTTCAGTTTGGAGCACAAACATATGATCAGCACATGGAAATGTGGTAATTTGGATGCATTCATGATTGCAACAGATTGAAGAAATTAGACCAGACAAAGAGCTTTTTTTGGAAGAGGAGGAGGAGGAGGCAAGGCAAGGAGGGAGGGAGAGTGGGGGAAAGAAGGGGACGCCACCGAAAAAAGGGACGGCCGTGACACGCGGATGCTAAATATATCCCGTAGTAATGGAGAGGGACCGGATTTCAGGTAGGCTATTGATCTTTTAATATGTTATATTCTGCCTCTGCCCTCCTACCTTTCCAGCAGTTTCTGCACTTTAAGAGGAGGAACAGTCCCACTGCGGGTGGATTTCAGCCGACTCCTTTGTTGCTTTCTTTTTTTTTTCCCTGCAATGCTTCCCTTCTGCATTTCTTTCCTTTTTTTTTTTTTTCCCCACCATCCTCCTGAGCCTTCGAGACAGACGGTGATTCCAGCAGAAGCCGAGGGGGGCGAAGGGGGAAGCAGGGGGGAAAAAGAAACTGCTTTCTAGGTCTGGATTTCATTTGAGCCTCCCTCTCCCCCCTCTGCTCCCATGTGCCGCACGGCGCGGGGGGATGAATGCTGAGCCTGTTAGCTCAGAGAGCTGCGAGCCGGGAAGAGGGAGGAAAACAGCCGAGCTCTTGGCATGGAGACGCGCTTCTGCTCTGAAGGTTGGCTCCTGAGTGTGTGCGTGTGTGTTGTGGTGGAGCTTTCCCTGCTTGCCAAAGTGTCTTCTCTGGGTTTTTGCCCTCCTCCCACCCTGCCTGGCTGGGCAGGAGCTGCCTGCGTGTTCCGTGGCTGGTCCCTGTATTACGCCAGCGCAGTGGCGAGGGCTTCACCTTCCTGGGTGTGAGTGCGGGGGGCATGATCGAGGGGGGAAGCAGAGGAGTGAATAACTCCATTTAATTCCCTACTTTCCCTGCAAATCCTGCCCGATGGTGCATGTCCGAGTAGTTCCAAGAACTGCTCCCAGGTACACTGAGCCATTAGGGAGCAGCGAGCTGTTTTGGGAATGGCTGTGACTGTTTGCTTCCAGCAGCAGAGAGAGGGGACAGGCGGTGTGGTGGCACCCCCAGGGCTCACCCTCTGCAGGCACGAGCAGGATGACCAGGATAAGAGAGGGAAAGGGAGGCATGGGGTGTTTGTACCCAAACTGGCGGACGCGGTGGGCATCCCTTCTCCCACCTCCATGGCAGGGCACAGCTCACCCTCCTCCAGCACAGCAGCTCCAGAGAGGCACAGGGCCTCTTCTCCTGGGCGTTCCCAACTGGCTGCTGGGCATCAGAGCTGGGAGGGAAACCACAGGGATGAGAGGAAACGCTCAAGCCAGGGTGGAGTGAAGCTGTGGCCAGGGAAGGCTGCTCCCATAGCTGGCCTGTACCAGATCCTCTGTGCCCCATCCAGGGATGTGCTGAGAGCACCCAGTGCCCCCAGATAAGGACTTACCCGCAGGAGCATCCTTCTTTCCCCACTGCTTCTTCAGAGTGTGCATGGCACCTTCTCATCCTTCTGTTCATCTCCCTTGATTGTGATTTCTCCTGTGGTTTGAGCCACTTCAAAGCATTCCTGAGAGCTGCTCATAATTCAGAGCCTGGTGGGTGTTTCAGCAGCCTGGGGCTTTGGGTTGGAGAACCTCTGCCACTGTGCAGGGATGTGGGGAAGAGGGGCAGTTTGGTCCTACCATGGTTTGACCTTTCACATCCTTGGTGCAGCTCTTGGATCCTCTTCCTCTGCACACTGGTCACTCTGCAAAGGGTCACTGATGAGAGGTGGACTCTCTAGTGATGTGATCCAGAGCTTGTTGTTCTGAAAGACCACAAAAGGTGGGTTTCTTTCAGCCTTCAGGCTGCTCACAGTGCTCGGCTGCTGCAAGGAGCACAGAGCCCTCATGCCTGGGTTGGCTGTCACCCAGTCCCACAGGGCATGCAGCACCCACGGACACTGCAGGCAAGAAGACCCCAAGAGTCTTTGAGCAAGAATGCAAGAGCTCTTGGTAATGCCCAGGAGCAGGAGAAAGGTTGGCAAAACATGATGTCCAATTTGTACCTATTTCACTGACCTTTGCTAGAACTGGCTTTGCTGTGGGTGGCTGAGATGTGGCTGAGCTGTGGGCAGAGGGGCAGGCAGGAGGGAGGGCACGTGGCTGTGCTTGGTGACCTGGGCCAGGTGTGCACAAACATGGTGTGTGCCCCCACCTGAGGTGGTTGTTCCTGGGGCCTTGGTGCAGGATGGTGAACAGGTCTGCTCTCCTCTTGTTCCCACACAGGTGGGTTGGTGCTGTGGGACCCCAGAACCGTGCAGACCATCCCAGTGGTGTTTCTGATAGGTGGATCTTGCTTGAAATATGGGATGGGGGAATTGCTGGGCTGAAGGGCTGGTCTCAGATTTGAAGGAGTCAGCACAGGCAAGGAAAGCTGCTTGGTTGGGGCAGTGGAGGGAATGATAAACCATGTGTGGGAAAACTGTACTTAAGGAGATTCTGGACACAAAAATGACACTGGTTGGACTCTATGATTTTAGGTGTCTTTTCCATCCTTAATAGTTCTGTGATTCTAATATCACCAGGCCATGCTGTTGACTCCCAGATCCATGACAGAGCATGGATGTACAGGGTGAGCTGCTCAGCTTATCCTGGTCCTGCTGCTGCCAGCACAGGAGTAGCTGTGCCAATTGATGTGCTCCATGTGTCCCTTGGTGCTGTGGGCTCTGGCACTGCCACACTGGTGGAGGAGAGAGCTTAGCCTGCCCCTGCACAGGCAGTGGGACAGTTGGACCCTGGCTTTGGTGACTAGCTGTGAGATGACTCAGATAAAAGCAGATCTGTGCTGTGCTGGGGGTCTCGTCCCAGTCACTGTTCTGGCCCTAAACATGCTTTTAATTAATCCTTGGCTGTGGGTGGGATGAGCTGACTCCTGATCTGAATGTGGGGCTGTTGGATGGGACAAGGGTGCTTCAGGGTGGGTGGGAACTGGGCCTGGCCTCCTTGAGAACTGCTTTCCCACAGCTGCTGGATCTGGGCATGTCCCAAAGGGTCTCCTCTGCCCAGGGAGAGCTCTGGCTTTCCTGCACAGAGCTGTGTCCCTGACCCAGGATCCTCTCAGGTGTGACAAATACCTTTTGCTTCAGGAGAAGACATTAAAGGTGCAAGGTGAGGCTGTAGGTCTGTGCCTGGTTCCCTGCCAGTTCTGGGGCACTGAGGGTCTTTCTCAGTCTGTAACAAGGTGCCAGTCTCAGGTGGTGCTGCATAAGAAACACAATCTCACAGAACTTGTTGGTCTCTTTTAATCCAGTTAAACCATTGCTCACACGTTTCTGAAAGATAATACTGCATAAGAAGCATTAGCTCTAAATTAATTTGTTTCCAGGCATACCTGTATCCTGGTTTTGGGGCTGGGGAGCTGTGCTCTGGGTGCCATGTTCCTCCCAGCCCCTTCTCCATGCAGTGCCAGGTTGCGCTGGTGGCAGTGGCCTGGAGATGGCTCTCCTGTCTTTCCCTAGCAGATGGCTCTTTTGCCTAGCTCGGATCTCTCTACAAAGCCTTAATTGTGAATGCTGTGGGGCCTCTCTACCTCTTCTTCAAAGAAAAGGAACGGTCTGTAGCTCCCTGAGCAGTGGGGGTTTGGTTACTGCCGTGGTGGGGTGAGAGGATGGCAAAGGAGGTCTGATCTCCTGGGGAAATATTAATGTCACCTTTGAAATTGCTCAGGGAAAACTCATTTTAAGAGTGAAAAAATGATGATGAATGGGTGATTGTAACACCTGACAGCAGTGAGTGGCATGTGTTAGGCAGAGCCTGGCAGCTGGGAGGGCTGTAGGTGCACAGAAAGAGGGATGAATTGTTCATTAACCCATTAGTGATCACTCTTTAAATCCACTATGGGTATGTTTATGTGTAATACTCTTAGTTTAATGCGGATTTTTACATCATACTGAGCAGCAGGGACACTGTCCCTGTTTGCAGCATGTGGTTTGCAGGGGATGAGCAGGCGTAACAGAGCATCTTTGGTGTCCTCAGAGCCACTTAGGAAGCACCAAATGCCTGGACTGAGTAACAGGAAAGGAAAGCAAAGACCCTGTATGTGATTGCTGGAGATATGAAGGGTTGTTGTGAGGGAATACACTTGTTTCTTCATTATTTTTTTAAGTAGAAGTTAATCTTTAATATGCATATAGCAGAGGGATTGGAGTTGCTTCTTATCTCACCATCTTCAATATCTCAGGTTTCCCAGTTCCCTGTTATTCCTAGGAAATGGCAGGTAAAAGTCTAACATGTTTCTTTTTAGTGGTCCTCTCACAACTATACACCTTGTTTACCAGACATGTTTCTCTTTCCTCTGGCTTGCAGTATGTCACACACATGGGGCACCAGGTTGTGCATTTACAGTCTGGATGGTTGCACCTCCTGTCAGAACCCACTGCATTCACCCAGCCCTGGCACTCAGGGACACCTTTCTCTCTGTCCTCTTGGTGGCTGCTGGTTTGTCCCTACCTGGTGTTGCCCCCCATGTCTTGCTGCAGTATGTGATGCCCTATAAAACTCCCTGAAAAAATTTTTCAGCCACATTTCTTGTTGAAGCATTTACCTTCCCCTCAGATGTTCTGTAGTAACCTGTTGTGGCTTCAGGTTTTGGCCCATTGAACAGTAGGTCAGTGCAGTCCCTCTCTTGGGGAAGGGTCTGGCTTTTGTGAGGCTGTGGAGGAGCTGCCTGTGCAGAAGTTGTGTCCACAGTGTGCTCTGTGCTGCTGCCAGCCCACCCTTGGCTGCAGCTCCTGCCTGGCCTGCAGATTCATTCCCGGAGTTGTCTGAGGCATGTCAAGGTATGAAGCATTATCCATTTCCTGATGTCTCCTATTAAATCTGCTGGAAGTTCTGCTCATCTCTGTTAAATACAGTCCCATTGTGGGGCACAACTCATGTCTGGCCTGACAGCACAGGTAATGCTTGTCGACACCACTCTGCAGAACTTGGCTAACCCTGGGGAAGGAGCTCCTTTGCTGCCTGCCCTTCTGCTTTCTGCTTTGCTGGATGACTTGGAGCCTCCCAGAAAAGTGATTCCCATGCTGCTGGGGTGAGGGAGGACGTTTCTCATGCAAGTCAGGGCTCTTCCAAGGTCCAGCATACCATAATGCTGACTAGGAGCAAGTACGTAGTTAGGGAAGTATGTCTGGGTCAACACATGTCTTCTGTTGCCTTAATGATCTCAGAAGCACAATATCTATGTCCTGTTGGCTTTTCCACGTGGTATTTGCAGCTGTAACTAATGGACAGAGTAATTTGTTAGACAGCAGCGATGTCTTTTGCTGTGAGTGCTGTAGTTGGGCTCCAGGCTGTGTGGTCAGACCCTGGCATCATGTGGGCAGCAGAGAAGAAGGTCCTGGTAGGTAGCAAGTCCCATTTTAGGAACAGTCTTATGCCTGAGAAAATGGGAGTAATTGCCTTGTTCTGCCTCAGATTTTGTGTAACTCATTTGGAAAAGGCAATTGTACTTCTATTCCCCTTTGATTCTGGGTAAGAACTTGGTGTTTGGGTCTCTGTGCTGAAGCTCCGTGTTGATGAAGGGGGTCACAGCAGTGCCCACCTGCATGGGGAGCTCAGGAGTGCAGCTGGAAACTCAGAGCTGTTCTGACACTGCAGCAAAGGGTATCCTGAATCCCTAAAACAGGGATTTGGTGGGATCTGAAGCTGTTCCATGCAGTGCTTGGTGGCTGCTCTGGGCAGCTAATGCAGACAGCATCCTTTATGTATGTGCTTAACCAGTTACTGGGCTATACCCACTGCTTCTTCCCAGTGGTGTCTGTTTGCAAGGGCACCTTCTGCTTTTCTAAGCATCAACACTAATTTCCCTGTGGCTGAGTGGGACTCAGCACCCTCTCTCCTCTAGCACTTCAGGCTGGTGCTGTTATACTGATTCATCCTGTACTAGCACCCAAGTGCTGTATCCCTGCCACAGGATGACTGTGAGCCTGTGCTGCTGGATTGAGCTGTTGAGTGCAGTTGAAGTGAAATAGCCCTTCAGTGTAAGGTTCAAAAGAGTTTTGGGATACTGATGCCAAGAGTGTTGTTAGAGACTTAATAAACAGCTCTGGATTATGACTTGGGGGAAAATGGACGTGGGTTTACAGGTGAATAAAATGCATTAGCTTTACAAGCAGATAGCCACACAATAAAAAAGTGTATTTTTTCACAGAATCACAGTTCAGGTTGGAAAGGATGCCAAAAGATCACCTGGTCCAGCCTTTTGTGGGAAAGGGAGCCTAGGTGAGGTTATCTAGTACAGTGCTCAATCACATCTTCAAAATCCTCCAGCAGTCAGGACTCTACCATGTCCCTGGGGAGCTCGTTCCAGTGATTGATTGTTCTCACTGTAAAAAAAGTCTTTCTTATATCAAAATGAAGTTGTTTGTTGTTTTTTCCCTATGGCCTGATCCATGTAAAGTCGGTGCTGCATAAGCAGGTCTACATTAATTTTGTGATTATAAACTAAAGTAGTTGTCCTTGAAGCTGCTAATGAAGGAATTGGTCCACATATTCTGAAATTACTCTCCTTGACTCCCCCAGTGCTGGGCTTTCTCTTCACAGCTTCCCTGGGCCAGCATCTGCAATCATTGGCAGCCCACCCTCTGCCAGCTGGCACTGCCTACATGTATATACTGTCTTCTCTTTTCCTTCCTAAGGGTGCAGGGTATGGGTTCTTTATTAATTTCAGATGCTTTTTCTTTCCAGGGTTATGGCTTCTACATCTTAGTCATGGTGATGAAGGAAGGGCTTGGATGTTGTAGGCCCTGCTGATGAGGAGGGAGGCTGACATGGTGGGACTGGGGGCTGGGGACTTGTCCTTGGTAGGTGCTGAATGTTTTCTGGATGCCTGGCCCCTTGGCATTGTCAGGGAGCACCAGACCTGCCCAGCAGATACGGGATGGAGTGATACTCATTGCCTGAGCATCTCTGATGAAGTGTGATGTGTGTTTGAGTCCATCTAGGTGGTTTAGAGGGACAAATGGAAAGAGAATTGGCAGAAGTTCTTGCTTTGAAGGACACCTCGGAAGCTGAAAAGCAAGGAATCCCAGCTCTGGCAGGAGTGTAACTGGAGGCAAGGTCCTGATGACTTGTACAGAGACATTGTAGATGTCACTTTACAACATGACTAGTAAAGAGTCAACTGCCTGGGGCTGCACGAGTGATCAGCCTCAGATCTCCCACTTCCCAGTCCAGAGACTTGTTTCCTTGACTACACCAAGTGTATAGGAGAGAGAAGAGGCTTTTTTAGCCGCTTTGGCTGACCTTTGCAAACCTATACTCTTATAAAGAATATCCAGAAACTCCTTGCTGCTTTTTTAGCACATATGTGAAGGGGATCCCTGCGTAAGAATAATCTTGGTTGGCTTCACTAACCACCTGAATGCCTCTCGGAGTGCTGGACCTGCTGGGGCCTCTGGGGTCATCCTGCTCTTCCGCAGCTGTCCCAGCCATCCTGGTTTCCAGTGAAAGGCAGATGTCAGCATCCTCAGAGACTTTGTTCTTCGGCTCTGACCCACGAGTCCGTCACTCCCGGTGACTCATCCCCCTCCCCAGGGATGTGCCGGGTCTGGGAGCGGGGTGCCCCTGACCGGGCGGGGGTGGGACCCCGGTCCCAAGGGCAGGACCGGGATGCGCTGTGGGCCGGCGCTCCCCTCGGGGATGGTGGGATGATTCCCTATCCAGCCGCAGCCTCTGGAAGCAGGAGGTGGCCAGGACGGGACCGTCAGGCTGTGTGTGGAGCCTCGGGGGGCTGCGGGGGCTGTCTGCACGCCTTACCCTGCACACCTTACCCACCATCCCCGCCCCAAGCCCCCTGTCTTAACCTCCTTTTGGCATCCTCTGCCCACACCCGCGTTGCTCCTGCCCCGCCCCAGGGTGTCCCTGCACTCTCCAGCTGCCTGCTTGAATTTCACCTCTGAAAGGTTGTGTCCGGCTGTAAAAAGCAAATATCTGCTGAGGGCTTACAGCCAAGGAGAGTAAATTCTGATTTATGTGCTTACATGGTGGAGGGATTTTATTCAGTAAAATAGATAGGTATTTTTCACTGCATTGCTAAAAACATCAGGGTGCCCTTCTCCCGAACGCGTCGGGGTTCCCCTCTCCTAAACAGATCTGGGTTTTGGCACAGCTTTTATTTACTAGTGAGTCAGAATTTAAGCTGCAGCAGGAGGGAATATCTCGTGGCAGTTAAAAGCAGGGCTGTCAAAGTCCTTTTCCTGCTCTTCCACTGAATCGCTCTGTATCCTTGCGTAAATCATTTAACACGTGTGCTCTCACTTCCTATATGGAAAATGAGGTGGATACTTTCTGCTTTTCATTGGCACTTCGGGATCTGCTGCTGGACAGCTGCGAGGGATTTGTCATGATAAAGCCGGGAATTTGACCCTTTGAGGTGCCGGTGCCCCCGCGCAGGGCTGGGCTGAGGCTCCCTAAGGGGTGGAGGCAGTGGCTGGTGCTAATCTGAGATGTGGGGATGGGGTGTAGCTGGACATCAGGCTGGGGACATGAATCATTCTCACTGGATCCATCTCTGCTGGGGAGCGTGGGCCAGAAGAGCAAAACATAGGAATTCTTTTTTGGGCAGCAGACCATTCCTCAGTCATCACAAGTGCAGGCACAACTTTCTCCAGGAGAATGCTGGTGCTGTCAGTGCCATGTTCACAGCTAGAACACCTCTGAACACCATCTGATGCCTCTTCTCTGCCCCACTCACCAGTGAGGACCATCTAACTCTGCTCTGTTTACTGAGGAGATGGAAGGACTGTCTTCTGCCAAAGTCTTTAAGCTTTGCCCTCTCTCCTGGAGTTGAACTTCTGGTATGGGGCTACCATTTCCCCCAGCTTGCCCTCCTGATTCCCATTCCTAACTCTGAAGCAGTTTTGCTTAATTGTTTTCCTATGCCCTGTGGCTTCTCTTGGCTCTGTGGAAAGACAAGGCTGGAGCTGCCACTCCAGAAATGCCCACCGGGAGGGCTCACGTTTAAGTGTTCACAGATTTGTCAAGATAGAGGCAAAGCAGGCAGCCTTGAGAGCAGATGGGCTGTTAGGCCATGAAGAGCACCTAAAATGTTTCCCATTTCTCTCCTCTCTTGCATTTTTTGCTCCATTCAAGTGGAAGTGATCAAACCCAACTTTAGCTGCCTAAAAAGCCCTAGTTGACATCTGTATTGACAGCTGCTTTCCAGGGAAGAGAGCCCTGTTGGAAACAGCTGTGGTTGGTGAGTGGTTGGCTTTGGGGTGGTTTTTTTCCAGAAAATATGAAAAGTTCCTGGTGGGTGGAGAGGGAAAGTGAACTATGAAATTGTGTGTGTTATGCTCTCCATTGAACACACCCTGGGGAAGGCATATCCTCCATAAACAGCAGTGCTGGCCATGGACCAGGAAACCCTTCCCTCCCTGTTCCCCTCTGCTGCAAAAGCTCAGTGCTGTAGGCACTACTGGATGAAGTGTTTCTATCCAGAACGGCTGTTCCTTGTTGCTGTTCTTGTACCTCTTCACCCCTTGGGACACCCACTGGAGTGGCCTGTTAAAGTGCAAGTTGTACTTTGGTGTTCTCTCCTTTTTGCTCATCAGTTTGTTCCAGCAGACTGATACTGGGCTCTATACTCAAGCTTTTTGCTGGTTGTGCTGTGAGACCATGGGGGGTGTTGCTGAATCTCTTGTAATGCCCTGAGAACTGGCAGAGGTGTGTGGTTTTAATGCCTGCTCCCAGCCTTGCTCCAAAATGATATGGCAAAAGGTAAATCATGGCACTGATCTTGCCTTGCTGTGGATGCATACTGAAAATGGCCTTTATTTCATTGATCTTCAGATTGGTTAAGACCCACTCTGCTGCCATCTACTCACCCCTGTCACAGCTCCACAGCTCTCTTGCCATCTTGAGGCTACTCAGAGTGCAGCCTTTTGTCTGCAGCTGGAGAGGAAACTTCATCGTTCCCTGTACAAAGGCAAGAAGGTGACAGCCAGTGGCACAAGGGACTGGGGGGGAGAGGAAGGAGGTGTGTGAGAGTGGATGATGTGGAGGTGGTTTGATCATAGGACCTGAAGAGCTGTGAGGCAGCTGCAGGGATGATGGGAGTGCTGGAGACCTGTGGGAACAAAAGGGCAAGTATTTTAGAGAAAAGGATCTGAGAAGTATCAGGAGGGCTTTGAGCAGCAGAGGTGGGCACTCAGCCTGAGTTCTCCCTTCTTGGCTCCATGCCTTCCTCTCCACCCTCTCACTGCTTGTGCTGTTTCCTCTTGCAGGCCAGCAGAGAACTGGACCCTCATCCATCTCTGGTAAAGCTCAGGCTTGCCTGCTTGCCCAGGATTTGCTCATCTGCCAGACCCTGTGCATGCCCCATCCCTGGCAGTGGTTAAGGCCAGGTTGGAGGCAGATTTGAGCAACCTGGTCCAGTGAAAGGTGTCCCTGCCTGTGGCAGGGGGCGGGAATGAGATGGGGTTTTTTTTAGGGTCCCTTCCAGCCCAAACCAGTCTGTGATTCTATGAGAGCAAAAGAAGGTTTATTTTGCTACTTGCTACTAACAGAGTGATGTGAGTCTAAACTCTGGGCCAATAGCATGGCCTCTGTTTTTCCACATTGTTTCCACATTTTCCACACAGGTTCATCCTACAGCTCTAAGTATCCATCCAACCCTAGCAATTTGCTTGCTTTCTTTGACAAACTCACTCTTGCACAAGGCTACAGATTGTTCTGGTGGCTGTCAGTGCCCTGTTTCTGGTGGGAGGCCCTCTGTGCTGCCCTGGCAGCTGCAAGTGTTGCACAACATAAATCATGGGAAATCCGGTTCTGTGTCACATACTGTTCAAAGGCACCTTAGTTGCACTCAGGATATTCTGCTGACAGATTTTCCCATGAAAGAAGAAGTTCTAGCTGTTAACATACAAGTCTATCCAAAATGTAAGCTCTTCCTGTCAAATTTCACTGCTGCTGGCTTAAAATCCAGTGCAAACCCAAGGATAGCTTTAGGGGGCAGAGGTTACCTGAACTTGAGCAGAAGTTCACATTGTGTTTTGAGTTGAAATTCATGTTGCTCCTTTCCCCAGCTCCAGCAATCCCTGCATCCCTTTAGGAGCTGATGCACAGTCTCGTGAAGCTGGGCAGGACCAGCAGGAGCAGGACTGTTCCCTAATTGCCTCTGGCCATCTGGGAGAAGCTGTTTGAGTTAATTGAACTGTCTCTCATGCTTCCTTCTCTGCTTAAACATTAAATAGGAACTGCATTAAACTGTAGGTCAGCAGTGTCTGGGGATGTGTAGAGTGTGGTTATATGTGTGAGGATGGCTAAGGTGGTGCACGAGGCATGGAGGCATCACCTCCATCCAAAACCCATCGACCTCTGCTGTTCCCACCTCTGCCTGGCCAAGGTCCTCAGCTCCAAGTAGCTTCCACATGTTTCTCTCCAGTTCCTCTAGATCTTGTCTCCCAGGTCCCTGCCTTGCTTTTTATTGCATTTTAGATGCTTTAAGTATTTGTCGTATTGTTAGAAAAGTGAATTAATGTCAGAGCTGCCAATATCTGTAAAGCTGCTTTCTGAGGCAGACTGTTGTCCAAAAATTTTTTTTAAAGATGATGTGTCAGATCTATCATCAAACAAATCCATAGCCATCTCCTTGGTATTGCATGGACTCAAACAATAAAGCCAGGCTGGTTTTCAGTCCTTTTCCTGGCTTGGAAAAGAAACAAAACAAAACAACCACCAACAAACCTGGTGTTTTCCAGCAGAGGTACAGAATTTGCTCTGTGGGGAGCAGGACTCTCAGGAAGCACTGGAAGTGGCCACTTGGATTTAATACAGTGCTCATCAGCTGTATTTATTGTGAACAGGAACATCTTATGTTGCAAGGACTTTGCTATTTTCCATTAGATAGGAAGTTGCTCTTTTAGTATTAAGAGTTAAAGGCAGATTTTCGGCTGACATGGGCCATCAGAGCTCCACCAGCTCCCGCAGCTGAAAACGTATTCCCTGGCAATCCTGCTGTGCTTGGCGCTTTCCTCGGGTTATATAAACATCCTTCTTTTATAGATGAGGCCAGGACATGCAATCTGCAAATTGCTGACAGTCCCTTGCAAGAGGCAGAGCTGCCCCAGAAGCTTCAGCAGCTTTGTGACATTGGGAAGGGATGGGAGCCACCTTGGGCAGTGCAAGGCTATCGGGATCCAGCCGTGGGGTGTGTGGTGTGGCTTTGGGGTTAGCCCAGTGCCTGCTGCTGCTACTGCTGGAGCTGTTGGGAGCTGATTCAGGCACAGCAAGAGGCTCAGGCCAGCAGAGCTGTGGTACCTGTACAGGGAAGGTCTTCCACAGGAATTTGGACTCGCTTGTGTGGCTCCACCCAAGTCTCTCACCTCCTTATGCCTTCCTAGTCCCCTTTTGCAGATGTGACTTCCCATCAGTTCAGGATGCTGCAGGAGGTGAACCTGCACTCCCACAGCACCACAATCAGGTTTTTCTCCTGAGGAAGGCGTAGGAGTTGAGGTTTATCTCTTTGCTGGCAGACAAAGGAGGATGCCACACCTCTGGGAGCTTCTGGGGCTGGGTGGAGCGGGAAAGTGGAGAGCAGCAGGACGTGGACTTTGAGGAGCTGCAGTTCATGGGCTTGCCCTGAAGCCAGGGCACTTTGAGATTTCCAGGGGCCCTGGGGAAGAAGAGTAGCAATAAATCTGCATCATACATGACAGCCCCTGGCCCTTCGAGTGGTTTCTGACACTCTGTGCTCTTTTGACAACAAATGGAGCAACAGGCTCTAATCCACAGGGGCTTTTCTTGGCTCTCAAGCTGAGACAGTGTGAGCTATAAGTGGGCTTGGCTTGAGGAGCTCCAGCTCTGGGTGTGAAGGTCAGAGGGAGAGGAAGCAAAAGCACAGTTAACACATAGTGGGGCCCTTTCATTGCCAGGCTGGGAGGTTTTTTTTTCTTCTCATAACTGAGTTCTGGGTACCTTGATGAGTGATGATGTGGCTGTTCCTGTGGGATCTTTCAGTGCTGCTCCAGGAGAGCTGTGCAGCTCCCTCAAGAGAAGCACTAAAGGGAACCACAGAGCAAGTACATCCTGTAAATGCTGTAAAGGTCTAGTTGCCGGGGTTGGAAATTTATTCTTGTGTGACTGGTATGGGCTGGGGGAGCCCTTGTGATGGAAGAAAGATACAGACATCCGGGCTGTCTTTGAATGTGGTTGAAAAACAGAGTTATCATCATGTAATGATTAAGAGTGGTGATGAGATGCAAAGAAGTCCTTGTCTTTGGAATGGGAATTTTTTCTGGAAGCCCCAGACAATGTGGGAGACCTAGAACTGTGTCTGGATTGATGTTTTTCCTTGGAATATGCCCATTTCATCCCCACTAACCATCCTTCTGCCATTTAATGTAAACTCCAGTCAGACCTTCCGAGGCAAACCCCTGACTATTCTGTGGTGTGTAGAGGTTGTGGCTGATTCCTTATGAGGGGTTTATTTTACTTTATTCCTTTCTCAGAGGCTGTGCCTGTTTCCTTCTAAGATGAAGGATTTATTTTGCTTTATTCCTTTATAAGCCTTCCTTCAGTTTTGCCAGAAATCTGCAAGATGTAAAAGGAAAGCATTGTCTTCAAAATGCTTTTTGATGCCTAATTCAAGAAAATAAAGAATTGTTTGACAGTGCCACTCTGCCTCTGAGTAACAGGCATTGCTGGAAGTCTGTGAGGGAGACTGTGTGGTTCTCAAGATGGGGATGGGGTGCCTTCACATTCTCAAATCTGCAGATGCTCCACACATCTGGCATGCGAGAGCTGAGCTGGACTGTTTGCCTTCTTTAGCAACTGGAATCAATCCAGCCTGCCAGTTCCTGCAGAGCTCATCCTGTGGTTTAGTGGATAATACTGATCCTTGTTCAACTCCCACATTTTTGTGCCTTTCAAGCGGGTAGAGAAGAGTTTGCAGAGCTTGTACTGTGCTGGGATCCCAGTTCATCACTGTGGATGGGAGCATGAATATTCATTATGCTGTGGAGTGCTTGCTCCATAGCTTTAATAAAATGTTTGTGACTACACAGGAATGACCATGGAAATCATGACAGGTTGTGGCTGGTCAGCAGGCCTAAGTGATGCAAGGTGGCAGCAGTAGCTGAGGAGGAAAGGTTGAACTTCACTTTGAACTAGTGAAGCATCTTCACAAGTGCATTTATGGGAGTTTGATTTCTGCTGACGTCTCCTCCTCTGCCAGGACGAGTGTTTCATGTCTGTCCCTGTGCAGTTGTGGAGCTGACTGTAGTCACCACACGCTTGGCTGAGCTCAGGGACCAGGAGCTGCACAAACCTGCGTTTTCTGGAGCAATCAACAAAGCTGCTGAGCAACACAAATCAGAGTGACAGCCCAATCAAGGCAGATCCATTAGGGATGAGCATGCAGGCTTGATCCTGGGACTGCACCAACGTGACTGAAGGTGAATCCAAGTGTCCCAAACCTAATGTTGTCCTCAGCAGGCTGAGGATGCTCTGATCCTGTTGCTGGTGTGCTCATATCTCAGCTAATGAGCAGCCTGATGTGGTTGGTGAGGCTGTTTCCTGTTCACAGTGCTGGCACAGCCCCTCTCTGAGAGGTGCAGAGAGGATGTGGGGCAAGAGGGTGTCTGTGAGCAAGAAGTGATTTTTGGTGCTAGATTGTCCCGCAGCCTCTCTGCCCTGAGAGTGAGGCACAGACGTGTGCCCTGGATAGGTTGGACAGGTCTCAGAGTAACATTACCTAGTTGAAGAAGTCCCTGCTCATTGCAGGGGTTGGACTAGATGGTCTCTTCCAACTCAAACCATTCAATGATTCCATGATAGGGTGCAGAAATGGGTCGTCTTAGTTTCAGATGAACCTCATCAAAGCTGCAGACACTGAAACTTTGAGCCACCTCTGACATATGAGGGTGCTGTGACTGCTCCACACCACCAGCCTCCATCTCTGTATTGAACTCTGATGAAGGTGTTTGATGAAGACAGGATGGAGATTTCAGTGCAGAGCAAGACAGCACAGAACAGAAGGGAGTTTGCAAGCGAGCCCTGCAGTTCTGCCTGCACTCCCACCTCACCTAAATCCATGGATGTATAGAAGATAGATGAGGTGAGAAGGTTTTGGTATGACTGTGCCTGGCAGCAGACACAGATCATGGATTACACATGTGGATTGCAAGAAAGGGGCTTTCTTGAGGCAGACAGAGAGGCCTGCTGTTGCTGTGCAGCCCTATTCATCTCCAGCCCCGATGCTAACAGCATTATCAATGTGTTTATATGAAGCTTGGCTGCAAAATGGCTCATCGTCCTCAAGTTTTTTCAAGCAAGTCTGTAGCTTTGCTAAATACTCCTTTTATTGTGCTGCCAGAAGCTCTCCCAGAGGCCATGAAGGAGGTGGCCTGTTTGGCCACAGTGATATCTGGACCGGAGATTCAATTCCTGCATGTCTTAAATCTGTCTACAGACTGGCAAGTGACCAAGTGGGCATCTTTCTCCAACTAATTGGCTGTTTATGTGCAAATTGGCCTCTAGCTGCTTCCATGATGCCTGGCTCACCCGAGCTGCACGAGAGCATTGTGCTTGCAGACCTCACCGTGTGCCCAGGCTGTGCAGGGGATGGTGACAACGGGGTCAGCACAAGCCCTGCCTCTGCGTCGGGTCACCATCCTTGGCTCTGAGCAGGCAACTGGAGCTTCTCTGGCCTGTTAGCACTTTGCAGTGTAGAAATTGCTGTCCAGCCTCCAGCTGGCAGGAAATGCACTCCCAAGTTACAAGCAAGCACTGTGGAGAAAGTTTGTTTGGAAACCACCTACAGAAGTGCAGCAAAGCTGCAGATGAGATGCCTCTGGTAGGGTTGTGCAGGCCTGTGGCTGGAGTTGGTGGCAATGGTGTGTGTCTGCAGGGTGATTAAGGTCCTTCTTGTAGGAGGGTGGTGCTGTTACATCACGGCATGTATTTTTGCAGGAGTGCTCCCCAGGGCACCTGGCACTGGATTGAGGCAGGAGGGCAGTTTTATTTGACTCTCAGGAATGTTGTCGGGTTGTTAAACCAACCAGACTGGGGGTTCTGTTGTCCAGGTTTGTTTTTTTTGATAGAGTTATGGGGAGAAGGAAGGTAGGTAAGGACAGAGCTCAGGTGTGGTACTTAGTTTCCTTTTCTTAAGGTAAACATGGCTGTGTTGGTCTATCTGTGATTACTTGTGTGGGAACAACACCCTTGAGCTTTTAGACACTGCCAGTCCCTGCTGAACGAGAAGGGCTGATGCTTAATGCACGCAGCACTTCCCTCCTGTCATTCCTTTATAAGGAAAAAACATTTCAGATTTAGTTCCTACCTTATTTTAACTCTCGTAAATGGGAACTGTTTAATTCTGCCAGTGGAACATCTAGTCCAATACACCCTGACCTGGAGTGGTTATTATAGGCCCTTGGAAAGATGCAGTAAGCACAGTGAGGCTGAGCTCACTGGAAAGGAGTGTGGGTGATGGGATGGCAAGCACTACCTGCAGTCTGGAGATGGCAAATGACCTCTGTATGCAATGGCTTGGTGTGATGGCAGTGACCACATCTCCTTGGAAAGGGGAATTTACCCTGTTCTCCTTCCCCTGCTGGGCTTGGCCACAGGTGTTACGGATACAAAAAGGATGGGCTGTGTTTGGGCAGAGATAGCCCAGCCCTGGCTGTCACTGCCAGGGAGCAGGGGCAGCTCTGCTCCTTCAGGACTTTTGAACTCTGCTGTCCTCATTTAGAAACACCAGTGTCAGAGCTAATTGCCCAGTTCCCTGCAGCAAAACGCTCTGTACAACTTCCCCAGGAAGGGCTGCGTGCCATTGCTGGTGGCAACACAGTGCCCAAGTGCCTCTGAATTTTGTCCTGTTCCAGGATCCCCAAACTCAGCCCTTCCCCAGGGTTTTACTGCCCTATTTGTTGGGGGATTGCCAGTGGAGAGTTTCTCCCCCTTTGTATTATTTGCTAGAAATCTCCCCCTCTCCCTCCTGGCTTGGTGCCGTCTCTCTCCGTGACTGGTGCTCTGCCCCCAGAGTGCTCACGGGCCTCTTTCCCATTTAGGGAAACACTGGATGACCCTTGCTTTTGGCCTGCTTGCAGCAAATCTCCCAACTGGACTTTTTTGGTTTGGTTTCTTTTTTTTTCAATCCTCTTTTGTTTCTGAAGGCTGAAATCCCCAGCATCCCCCAGCCGCTCGTGCCAAGGGATGGCTCTTGGAAAGCCGAACTGGGGCAGGTGTGGATGGGGGAAGGCCAAGTGTTGTCCTGCTTGGGATGATGCTTGATGTTGATAGTCTCTTCCAGCAGACAGAGTGAGCCCAATAGTGGTGGTGACAGCATCAGGTCTCTCCCGCAGTAATGATTTAATCTCAGCAGGAACTAGTGCCCTGTGGTGGGGAGCCCACGTGCACGAGCTGTGCAGGGGTGGGAGCTGGGACAGGCAGCAGTGGCTGAGCACAGGAAAGGGCGAGGAAGCTGAAGGAAATTCCCCTAAAAATGTTGAATCAGGATTTTTCCTATTTTTTTCTTTTTTTTTTAACTCCAGATTTTAAGTCAGCTGTGCAACTTCTGCATCTGCAAAGATGCTGAGTCTGTGTTGGCAGGCTGGGTATGTGAGAGGCAGATTGGGGAGCAGAGGCTGGTGCTGGTGGGAGACCAGCTTAGAGGGAACTTTGCCATGCCTTTTTCCCTGGTTTTTCAGCAGGAGGGGCAACTGGGGTCTGAGCTCCTGGACTTCCTCTTGTAATTTGGATAGATCCCCTGAAGTCACAGCTTGGAGCTGTTGCTTTAGTGGTCCCCAGCACAGCTCAGCTCACTTGGTCCCTGGAGCCCACTGGATTATACCAGGATCTGGTTAGTGGGGGTACCTTTGATGTGTCTTCGGCGTGAGTCTGAGATTAGCTCAGTTGGTTAAAACTTGGTTGTATAATGCCAAGGTCATGGGTTCAATCCCCTGTGTGGGCCATTGACTTAAGAGTTGGACTCGATGATCCTTGTGGGTCCCTTCCAACTCTGAATAGTCTGTGATCTGTGAAAGTGTTGCCATACACTTTTCAACAGGACAGTTTAATGAGATGTAAAAGCTAAGGCAGACCCTGCTCTTGCTGAAGGCAGCTAGTCCTTCTGTGGGTCCAGGCTGGCCCATCTCTTTCCCATTTGCTATTGCCAAGCCCAGTGGTTTAACAGCACCAATCTTGCCTAATTTTATGTATGCCCATGTTAGACCTGCCAAGCGCTCCCAAGCAGCAGCAGTGCCAGAGCTGAGGGCATGGTTCCCTTGGCCAGAACATTGCAGGGTGATGCCAAGCCCCATCTGCATGGAGATGGGAGCACACAACCCACAGACCTTGGCACCAATGCCTGTGCACTTGTGGATCCTTCTCATCCCTGCATGGTGGAGCTGGAGCAAAGGGAAGCCACCAGAGGTGCTCAGTGCTGTGTGGATGCTGATTGTCACACCTCAGCATCCCCACTGGTCCTTTCACTGACATTTGCCAAAGCCTTTAAAAGGAAAGGAAAACTGTGTTCACTCTTCCTCTCCTTCCTTTCTTCCTGCCCTTGTGTCCTCCTCCCACCATGTAGGGAGCTCCCACACTGTGTCCATGCTGCCCAGAGGAAGCTCAGTGGGTGTGGGGCTCCTGCTCCATCTGGGAATTGTTCTTATCAAACTGGTTTGTGTTAAAAAGGAATAATAATAATAAAACCTTTGATGGTAAGCAGGGAAATCAGGAGATACAGCTGCTCCTGAGGCCTGACCTGCAGCTCATGGTGGTTTCTGAGCCTTCACAGGGAGTTTTAGGGTCTTTGTGCAGCAGCAGATTTTAATGAATGCCTGAAATATCTCAGAGGAGTGGGGAGAAACAACCAGGGGCTGGCACAGGGAGCACAAGCTGCTGGAAATGGCTCTCTGAGAAGCAGGGAGAAGTATAAGAAAAGCAAGTTTCCTGCCATAAGCTGGTATATTTATGACTGGAAAGTTTTGGGTTGAAAAGGTCGTGAGCAGGCAGCTGAGAGAGCAGCAGAGACAGAGGCTGTAACAGCCCATTTCCCAGCTCACACCCTGCTCTACAGCAGGGACAGAGGGTCCTGTGGGGGTCTGGTGGCCCTGTGTGATGGGAAAGGGATGGGGAGCACCAGATGGGTGAGGGGCAGTGCCCAGGGCAGCTGGGATGTGTGGAGGGAGGCAGGATGGCATGGGATTTGTACCCGTGGAGCTGCCAAGGGGTGAGCTCGGTGTGGGGAATCTGCACTCTCCCTGCCTCCTCCCCTGGCTGTGGGGGATGGAGTTTCCAGCCTTGCCTTGGACACCACGT
Source organism: Pithys albifrons albifrons (assembly GCF_047495875.1). Classification (NCBI taxonomy): domain Eukaryota; kingdom Metazoa; phylum Chordata; class Aves; order Passeriformes; family Thamnophilidae; genus Pithys; species Pithys albifrons. The sequence continues at coordinate 8,357,349 of NC_092476.1, read as the reverse complement.
GAAAATGAGACATGCACATCTGGAAGTGGAGTGCATGCCTGTAGCGCTGCCAGTTTATTTATTCCTGCAAATTCTCCCTAATTAGGGACTGCTGGGAAGTTCACAGTGCTGGAAATGGTCTTTCTGAGGGGTTCAGTGTTCTGACTGACCCTTGCCTTCTCTTTCCCCACCTGCAACTACTGTAAACATGTGAGCAGTGGAAACAGGGGGAAGGTGTTTACCCACCTTAAAACCCAGGCACTGCAGTTCCTTCTGGAGTCAGATACACCCTCAGCCACATGGAAAGGTTTTCCAATGGAAACGTGCTGGGCCCTGTGTGTGTTAAACTCATCAGAGGATGAGCAAGGTTTCTGAAGCCTCTTGTTTCTATTAAAACATCTGTGCTGTCACGGGACACAGTTTCATGCCTGTTTGCCCTTAATATAAAATGAAGTAATTAATAATTAATAGTTTTAATAATTAAAGTACCAGAGCCAGTTTTCTGCTTGGATTCTAAACTGCACCTCCCAGGTTCTTAGGAAAGTCTGACCTGAAACTAAATGAGAAGAGCAAGCACTTGAGTATGAGTTTGTTTTAACTGCCTGAGGTTCAGGCAGTTGCAGTTCCTGATCCTCTTTCCATTTCCTTCCCCAGCAAGTGTCCCCTGCTGTTTAATCAACACCAGGCAGTTGTGCTTCCCTTCCCTTCCTTTTTCCTTTCCCAGGCACGTGGGCTGCCAGCCTGCTCCACTGGCATGATGGGGGCACCACAGAGTGGCTGGGACAATGCTCCTGGCCCAGGCTCAGGACAGCAGTTCCCTTTCCAGGTTCTCAGCACCTACAATAGCCAAAAATCACTGTCTCTGTGTGAAACATTTCAAACTGGATCCGGCCCTGGCATGAGGTAGGTGAGGGCACAGTGAGCTCAGCCTGTGCTTACAGATCACCAGGTAAACAGGCTAATTGCTCCTTGGAATTGATGAGGCTTGGAGGGCACAGGAGGGTGTTGGTGGGGGGCAGAGCTGTGCCCTCCAGCCCAGCTGTGTGCCATGATGAGTGCTGACCCACATTGTCCTTCCTGCTGGCAAGCAGTGGGACCTGGTTTGAATCTCACCTGAGCACTTGTGTAGCCCAGAGTGACTTACTGGTCCCCAGGGAGGCAGGGGAGGTGCTGGGGACCATCAAGGATGAGCACACATGGGGTGCAGGACAGACTCTGTTTTCAGGTTAGCAGGGTAAGAGGGTGGATGTTGGTCCTCCTCTTGCCCTGCTCAGTGTAATGGCATGTGATGCATCCCCTTGTCCTGTTCAAGAACAAGCTGGTACCTACTCTGCACCCTGATTTAATGGTGTTAAATCTGAGATAAAGTTAAGCCTGGATCTTTGCAGCTGTGTCCCTGCTGGAGGTGGGGAGAAAGGACTGCAAGAGCATAGTGTTTGTGGTTGTTTCTCCACCCACTCAGCTCCAGTGGTGCATTTCAGCTCCAGGGTTGTTCCAGATGTGTGGAACAAACACATCTGTTTCAGAACACCAAGTTTGCTGTGTCCTCTGTTTGTGCACTGAATATCCAAGAAGCTCCTTCCCCTTGTTGTATTTAATTTCCTAGAAACAGAAACGCGTTTGGCTTTTTGCCCCCTTGGTTTCACAGCAGTCCCTTTATATCTCCTATCAGTAGCTGGTAAAATCTTCTTCTCATTTCCTGTTGTATTGATCTGTTTATGCCATACCCATCTTTGGGCTGGGATTGGGTTGGGGTTTTTTGTTCCCTTGGCAACACTGATCTTTGCCTGCAGCAGCTCTCGCCTGTGGCACATCTGTGGGTGATGCTTCTGGCAGCCCCATCCCCTCTCCACCTTTGTGTGGTGTGTGACTGATATTGGGCAGCCAGGATGACTCAAGATGGAGCACTAGTGATTTCTGCTTTGCTGCTGAAAGGATCTCATTGAATACATTTTAGGACTGCACTCACTTTAACTGTGTGACATCGATGGCTCGTGGTCGTGCTGGGACTCACTGGTGCAGTGAGGTCCTTTGTGTTGATGCTGTTTTCACAAGCAAAGCTTTTATTAAAAGCCCTTTAGGTACTGACCTTCCATCATTCTTCCAGATTTCATCCTCCTTCTGTTACCCAGTCTTCAAAGTTACACGACCCTTTCTGTGTTGGTAAGCTCTGTGGCACTAGGGGATGAGATTTGGCTGCATTTTCTTTACCAAAAAATAATCAGTTAATTGTCCAGGCATCTCAAATCAGCAAACCTATTTTGAATCATTTTAACTTTTCCCATGATTGGAGTTTCCTTGCAAAGGAAGGAAAGTGTGACTAGCACTGAAGTGTGTCTGTCCCCCCTGTATTTCCGACTCCTTTGGAAGCAGGAAGAGCCTAAAGTCTTGGGAAAGAACCTTTTTTAGTGACAATTCCTGCATAATCAGGGCTGGTTTCATGCCGTCATCTACATGAAACCATGGGTGGAGGTGGTGGGAACAATGTCTCTGGTTTTCCTTCCAGAGTTCCTCCATTCCCAACCACCAGCACTTTCCAAGGATCTGGGTTGGTACTGCTCCCTGTCACAGCCAGCTCTGCTCTGAGTACTTGTCAGCTCTCTGTTCCTGAGTGATGTCTGTTCCGTGCCTCAGTTTCCCCAGTTGTGAGAGGAAGATGACTGCACCTCTTCCTGGTGGCTTTGGAAGCAGGAATGGGTTTTGGGCAGAAGCAACACAGGAACTCAACAGCTGCAGGGAGCAGAGGAGGGGAGGGGAAGGTTATAGCAACAGCCTTTCTCCTTTTTTTTTTTTTGGCTTAAAGAGAAGAGCTGTGACTCACCATTCCTTCACCTTTAAAATCTGCCCTGTCTGGGTTATTTTATGTCTCTTTCTACCTGTTACCCTGTGCTGGTGCTGCCAGCAGCTGAGTGGGTGGTGCAGCCGGCACTTCTCTGTGCTTGAGCTGGCAGTGATGCTGTGAGGATGCTGGGATTGGTGTCTCAAGTCTCTCCACCCACTCACTGAACCTTCCCATAAAGGCTGGGAAGGATGTTTCATCTGTGATCAGCAGCAGGAAAGATATTTGGACTCTCAGCAGAAACATTAAGTGGTTAATAATAATATTTAGTTGCTCCTACGTAGTAGTTTTGGTCAGTGAGTCTCCGAGCGTTTTATAGAAGAGGCCAGAAATCAATAAAGAGTTTTGTTTTCTAATTAAAAGAGGAGGAGGAAAGGGAAGATCCTGTGGGTGAATTACCTGCTTTTGGGTAGGAGATAATTTAAGGCTCAGGTAGCCACAATGACTCATGCCCCCATTCTAACCCAGCCTGATGCTCATGACTGCAGCAGATCGTGAGACCGATAAGAGCTGCCGGAGTTCAGAAAAGCTTTGACTTGTGGGAGGAGGAAAATCTGCCTGAAATGCTGCATTCTTAGCAGCCTGCAAGGAAACTGTACAGTGCTGTTTAAAATGTGTTTGGATAGGAAAGTCCCTTTTCTGCTTTAGCCTGTCTTGATAAGGGGTCCTCTAACACAGGTACCTTCTATCTCTTTGGGTTTTTTTTTCTCTCTTATGATTTTTTCCTTCAAGTGATAGTCTAGGTCTGCTCTGCCTTGTGATCCTCCCATACCTGTGCCAGGTAGAGACAGTGACCAGCAGTGGCTGCTTCTGGAGGAGGTTATGCTGGGATCTGGAGAAGCCCTTGAGACACCTCCCTGCCTGGAGAGCAGGGGAGCCCAGGGGTAGTACAGCACTCTGGGGACAAGGATCAAGGTTTCGTGAATCTGCCAGCTATCGTGGCAGCAATCTAATTTTAGCCTGGTATCTCTAACTGAGTGATCAGCAGATTTTACAGATTGCCTTTTTGGGGCAGGAAATCCCTTCCAGGCCAATGAAACAACTTTGCAGGGAGTTTGTTGCTCATCTGAAGAGCAGAGTGATGGTGAAGGAGAAAGGGCTGGGCAGTCACTGTTCTCAGTGGCCTGGGGTAGAAAGGAAATATTTATTTCCATTGTAATGTAATACAGCAAGGAAAGTCATTTACCTAAAATCCTCTTGCAGCCAGTGGTTTGTAGAACACAGTTTTTATCTTGGACAGCAGTTGCTGTGCAGAGTATCCCAGAGGTCTCATCCAACCAGGAGCTTGAGGTGAGGCCTCTGATACAATAAAAACAGTGAGTGAGACCCTCAGTTTTGTGAGCAGGGGGAGCAGCAAATGGCAGTAGAGATGTGATCTGCTCTTTTCCTTTTAAAAAGTCAGTTCCTTCTCTTTTAAGATAAAAATTAAAAACTGATGCCCAACACTAGTGAAATATGGGAGAAAGGAAAGCCAAGTAAGTGACTGAGGGAAATACCTGATGCAAGAACAGAAGAACCTGATTATTTGATCAAAGGGAGTGTAGGTGATGTGATCAGTGTGGGAGATTTTTTCATCAGCAGAAGGCTCAGGATGCTCAGTCTCCTCAATCAACCAGAAAAGGGCAAAGTAGGGGCTGTGCCAAAACTGCATTTGTATGAGCAGTACAACACAGTCTTGTGCTGTGCTGACAGGGAACCCCAAAAACAAATTCCAGGGGAGGAGGCAGATCCCTCTGGGATGGGTGCTCAGCTTCCGAGGGTTGTCTGCCTTTCTAGAAGAAGCATTTAGCTGAACAGAAGCTTCTGGGCTAAGGATGCAGGTAGAAAACCAGATGAAATGGTTTTTGGTTATGTGCAGGTTTGACAAGTGGTTGATTTTTTTAGTCTGGCACTCAGGTAAAGCTGTGCCTCTGACATGGCTATATCAGATAAAAGGGCAAGAAGTTCTCCAAAAGAGTGAAGGATGGCTTATCTCCCTGGAGGAAAGCTTGCTCCTCCTTACTAGCAGGCACTTGGGCTATGTGCTGTGGGGTGAGCTGTTTACATACCTTCCTCCTTTAAATATTTACTATTAGAGCTCTGGATATTCTTGTTATACTTTAGTTGCTGTAATTTTCCATCTTTCTTTCCCCTTCTCAGTGCCTTAGGTGCACATGGGTGCAATATTACCAGCTGGTTTTAATGAAAAGGAACTCCTCCTTATAGTCCAGATATTTTATTTCACACTTCTTGGGGCTCTCTTCAAGGCCGGTTGATTTGCTAAACTTTTATTAGATCCAGGATGATATTGTCATCTTTGCTTAGGAAACACAGTGACCCAGGGAACTGGGACTAAACCAAACTGCCTCAAACTCTTCTGCTGAAGAGTTTTGAGCTTCTTCACCAGGTCCATGAGACCAGCAGATGTCATTGGGACACTCACCACTCGTAATCCATCAAGCAGGCTTTTCTTTTCTAGTGGTTTTACTTCTTGACTCCAGTTGACCTCAAAACGTAATCCCCATCACGGTGTCACACCAGTTTCTGTGTGACCTAGTTCAGAGAGGGCCACCAGACTCCAGGTAGTGGGTCAGACACTGAATCTTACGTGATTTGCAACACTGAACATCAAAAAATGTGCTTGGTCCTTCCTCAGAATGACCCTATTAGTCTTTGAAATATTTTTTGCAATAATGATTTTTAATTTCTCTTGCTTAATTCATATTTTCCCACTTTAAACTTATTCTATAGCCTTGTGATGAGGGTGTGCCAGGACTGTTAGGGTGCTTAACAGCCTTCATAAAAGGCTGATCTAAGGTCTGCTTTTCCATAGTTTTTAACGAAGTGGCTTTTTTTTCCTTAATCAGTAACACGGTTAATTATTAACAGTTACATTTTTACCTGTTTGAAATGGATTGGGGATGTGACCTGCATATGAGAGCTTGGGAAGAGAAAAATAAAGTCACTTTCTTTCAAAAATCGATGGTAGAGATGCAGGTCACGGTGGTGGGACCAGCAGGGGTGTCCAGCACCTGGATGCTGAGCTCAGTGTCACAGCAGCCACAGGTCCACATTCATTCTTGTTTTCCTTCAAGGCACTGGGAACAGGTAGTGGTGTTCAGACAGGGAAGATGCCAAGGAGCTTTACAAAGAGTGGATGGGGAGGCATTTTCGTTTCCATCTTGTGATGCTCAGAGATGCAGAGCCTGGTCCTCCCTGTGCTTCTGCAATATGTTGGTTTCTGACATCACCACGAGAGTGAGAAGTGAAAGAGCTGAGCACTGCTGCCTGTCAAAGAGGGAAAAACCCACTGTATCTACCATGAAATACCATATCTCTATTTTAAAATGCATTCTCAAGACTGTTTAAGCAGTTCTGATGTTTTCAAGTAATGCCTTTCCTTGGATTAAAATCTCAAGCTATTAACAGTGTGGAAAACCTGGAGCTTGTTGAGTCTGGGAACTTGGTATTGTTGGTTTCATTTTCTGGTTCTTGTACAGTCTTGGGGAGTCTGTGGTGTTTGCAGCCTTTGACAGTGTGAAATTTAGTGTGACATCAGTGCATGTACTTTCTGCAGTAACAGATGGTAATAGTACTACTGTTTTGCATGATTTTTCTTTATGGCACACCCAAAGTGGACTAAAAGCCCAACCCACCATTTTTTTTTCCTGTTGATGTGCCTGGACACATTTCAGTGGGTATCATCACTTTGAAATGATGCTATTAAAACACAGGGTGGGGAGGATAAAAGAGGGTCAGGAGGGCAGGATCTGAATCAACACGGGAAGGGAGAAACATCAGATAGGGGGGGAGAGAGATGCTCAGGCTGAGAGTGTGTGAGAGGTGGGGAGGAGGCAGCAGTGCCATGGACGGGGCTCGTGTCAGTGCCCAGAGCTGGGGCTTTGCCTCGCTGGCTCTGTCTGGAGTGGAGCGAGCTGTGGCAGCGTTGGGGGGCTCGGTGCTCACTGCAGTCATGGCCAGCTGAGCTTCGGGACAAGTTTTGCAGCGCCTTCTGCCGCTGCAGTGGTGGTTTTCCAGAGCTGGCTGTTTGGATTTGGCAGTGATGGGTTAGCACAACTGGTTCTAGTGCTGCTTTGATTTTGAGAAGTTACAAAACGGAGGGTGGCCGAGATGTCCCTTTCCAAAGAAGGGCAAACTGAAGAGCTATAGGGTTTTCAGTGCTGGAGAACAGCGAGGGTGTGACCCACCCGTTTGGGCTGGTTCCACCCCCTTGGTGGCACAGAGCTGCGTTTTTACCGCACGCTGTTACTCCTTAGCGGGGGCTCCGTGCCGAGGGGGCACAGAGGGGCACGGGGCTCAGGCGTTCAGCCCGTCCTCTCTGCTGTGCTGCTCCCGTGGGATGCGGGACGCGCTCGAGCCCCGCACGATGAGCAGTGCCCGGCTCCCGCCTGGGCTCCGTGAGGTGCCCCTTCCACCCTCCTACCCATCGCGGAGGTGCGGGGCGTGCGGGGGTCCCGCCCGCGGGGCCGCGGAGGGGCGGGCGGCGTGACGGGCGTGGGGAGCAGCCAGTGCGCGGCGAGGGGCCGTGCCGTGCCGGGCTGGGCTGGGCCGGGCTGGGCCGGGCCGGGGGCATGGCTCGCTGCCCGGCGGGGCGGGGGGCGGCCGCAGCCGCTCGCCCTCCGCCATTCGTTCGGCCGCAGGCGGCGGCGGCTGCGCACCCGCGGAGCCGGGGGGCAGCGCCCCGCGCCCCGCCATGACCGACCCGGCCGTCAGCGCCCACCTGGAGGGCATCATCTCCGACTTCGAAGGTGGGTGGCCCCAGGGATGGAGCGCGCCGGGAAAGCTGCTTTTGGGGCGCGGGGCGGAGCGGGATGAGCTCGGCTCGGCTCTCCCCGGAGCGGGGCCCGGCTGCTGCCTCTGCCCCCGCTGCTGGCGGTTCCGGGGGACCCTGGCCGCGGCCGGGGGTGTCACCCCGAGAAGGGGGGAGGGCTGGAAGGAGCGGGGCGCGCCCCAGGAGTGGCATCCCAGTGAACGGCGGTGCCTTTTGTCCGGAGCGGTTGCGCCCGGTGGTGTCTGCCAAGGCAGAGTCTTACGGGATGTTTTTCTCTTTCTGCTTTTCCCGAGTTGATCGGTGTAGTCTTTTCAGCTGAAAACAACCGACTGAAAGTCTGAAAAAACCCAGGCACTGGCCCTTCTATCGACTCCTAGCTTTGGGATGCAAACACAGTTCTGGAATAGCTGGGATAACGATCCCAAGTTTCCCATATCCCCATAGCGGGAGCTGCCCGCCCTAGAGAGCTCTGCAGTTGTCCCATGGCAGAGCTCCAGCCGCCTGGAGCGTTGCCTTGCCCTCTGATGGAGGATCCCCTTGGTGTGCGGATGGGGATGGCTTTTCCCCGGGTCTGCGCCTCTTGCCCGCTATTCTGGCTTTTTCAGGGAAAAAAAAAAAGGTAGCGGGAAGCGTGCTGCTGCCAGATGGGTCTGGGAGTCAGAGACAGGCAGAAGAGGACTGGGGGGTTGTCTCTGAAGCAGGCGTTGAGAGATCTGCTCGGGGGAGCTCATCTTCCCGAGCAGAGTTTTGGAAGAGCAGCTCCGTCCCTTATGCACTCGCACGTCCTGGCAGCGACCCAATCTGAGCTTTGTGCAGCGGTTTCTAGAAAAAAAAAAAAGCCCACAAGAAATAGCGGAGATCTGGGGGCCGCGGTGAAAGCTTATCCAGGGGCTGCGCGTGCACGGCCATAGGCTGAGCCGCCTTCACCGCCTCCTGGAGAATCCAGCCTTTCCTTCGGGAAGGAGCGCCGGGGTGTTTTTCCTGCTGGGTAGCTGAGGAAACTGAGAGCACAAGGGTTCTTCTTCCAGGTCAGGCAGGAAACGGGTGGCAAAGTTGGGGTCTCAGCAGTCCTTGTCATAGGGTTTAGACGTGTTCATGTCCTCTACTTCCAGCCTCTGAAGCTGGGAGTGGAGGGCACAGCAGGACGCTGAGGAAAGTCACGTCCCTTCGGAAGATTGGGACTAGGAAGTGTTGGGACGCAGAGAGCGACTCGAACACACCATCTGTTGGCACTTGGGGTTCAAGGGCGCCTTTGTAACTGTCCTTGGGGGACGCGTGAGCTTCACCGCGGGGCTCCGAGCGCTGATGTAATTACGGCTTTCCTCGCGCCTGCCCCAATTGCATTTAAATCTCTGAAGAATGAGTAATTCCCTACTTGGGAATGATAAAGGCTCTGCTGCGGGCCCCGGGGCTGCTTGTGCAGGCTGCGTGTGCTCCTCGGTGGCACCGAGCCGCTCCGCAGTGCCGTGTTTTTCAGGGCATGGAGCGCTTTATAGTTCCTGCCCGTGCAGAGGGAGAGGCTGTGGGAGAGCTTTGTGCATCTCCAGCCAAAAGGTCCGGCCTTGCCCTTGAGCAGGGATCTGGGCTACTGTTTCACAATTTAATTATCTTTCTGTCTTGCACTGCAGCTTCCCAAGAACAAGGCAATTAATCTCTAGCCTGTAGGGCAGGAGATGGAGTGTTCTTGTCTGCTGGGTGGGTATCTCAACCCCGGGCGGCCCCTGGCCAAGCAGGAAAGATCAGCCAAAAATGCCATGGAGCAGAAACACCAGATCACCCAGTGCCTTCTTTGTTCCTGCTGGCCACACGCTGCCTGCCCTCCCCAGTCACCCTGGTCCTTCCTGCCTGTTTTCCTTGTAGCATCTCTGCCTGGCATAGGACCCATAGGTTTCTTGTCTCTGCTGGATTGTGGCAGACAGGGAGTTGCAGCCTTGACTGTGGAGCTGCCAGTCTCTGTGAGCCTGAGGAGATGTGAGGGCCCCTTGGGAGAGGGAAGCAGTAGGAGGTACTCAATTCCAGTTTAGTTTCCAAATCAAAGCAACATGTGAAAAGGAAAGAAAGCCCAACAAACTGTGTTCTTGTGCATGATGATGCCATGGGGTTGGTGGCATCCAGGCAGCAGAACATGTACCCACCTTGCATTGACCAGCAGGTTCTGTGGGAAGGCCGCTAGAAAAGTCTGTAGACTTCTGACCAGAGAAATTGTGGATTTCCCATCTCTGGAAGAGTTCAAAGCCAGGTTGGATGAGGCTGTGAGCAACCTTTTCTGGTGGAAGTTGTCCATGGCAAAGGCAAGGGGGTTGGAACTAGATGATTTGTACAGTCTCTTCCAACCCAAACCATTCTGTGATTCTAATCCCTCTTATTTGAATGACAAGATTATTTTTTTGTTTCTAATGGGGGAGAGCATCATTAGGTCTGTGGTTTGCCAGGATTTACAAAGCATAATAGTTCTGCCCCTGGGTTTATTGATTTTGGCAGGTTTTCAGAAGTATGGCTGGTTCAGCTGTGGTTGCAGCAGGGCTTCCCAAGCTCATGTCTGCCTCAGAGGGGGCTGTGGATCCCTCAGCTCCCAAGGGTCTCAGACATGGACCTCTGAGTTTCAGAGAAGGGAAATTCTAGTGGTAAATCAACTCAGGTAGTGTGACACTTGTGCAGTGTTGTTAACATTGTGTGCACCCCAAACCACCCTCATCCAGCTCAGACTGGGTGATATGGGATTGTTGATGTCTACAGAGAAGGTGGATGTTCCTGCTCACAGCTTTGATTGGTTGTGACAAAGCCCAAAGGTAACTCCACAGTGTGGTGCTTGTCTTCCTGCTGAAGGTGTAAAGTGCTGTGCACTGAGTATCTACTGCCTGGTAGACAGAAGAGATCTGCTCCAGCCCCTCATCCTGGTGGGAATGTGGCTGCTGCTGAGCAGAGTCCCAGGGATAACTGAGGTGTGCTTTTGCTGGCAGTTGCTGGTGGTGAGTTGGCAGCAGCGATGCTGAGCACTCCTTGCCTTTGCCAGTGCTGTCAGTCAACAGCAGATTCATTTCCTCACAGTGTTGAAACACAAACCATCATAGTGGGTGTAAAGCTGTGCGTGGTGGAAATGCTGAGCAGGAAGAGGCAGGAGGGTGCCCAGGGGTTCAGTGTGTTGTCTGGAGGTAGATCTTGGTGGGGGAACAGGCTGGCAGCTTTGCTCTGGCAAAAACCATGGAACAGCATTTGTTGATGATTTTTAGTCCCTGATTTTCTCCTTTCTCATAGCCCAGCTCCCTCAGGGAACATGTGCTTTCTGGTGGGTGAGCCTGGGCAGTGCTGTGGAGCTGGACACTGAGGACAGGGATCCTGCAGCCATGCCAGTACATGGCACTGCTGACTGGAAGGCTTCTCTAGCTATTTTTATTTATTCTTGCCTACTACTGCACACTTTCACTACAGACATGTAACTTCTCTCAGCACCTATTGCAGGATATTTTTAGTATTTCAGCAGCAGACTTTGTCTCATGAGGTACAAACTCATGCTAAGTCATGTCTTGGTTTTAAGGTTCATCAAAAAACTATCACCCAGGTCATTTTCAGGAGGGGGCTGCATTATAAATAGGCTTCTCTATGTGCATGAAACTTACGGACTTGTCCTGAAAATTTCCTTGAGCAAATGCCCAGGATGTCTGTGGGACACATGGCTGTGGTGCATCCTGCGTGCCTGCTGCCGTGGGGAGCAGCTGCTGCCGCGTGCTGCGGATACTGCGACTCAGCCCTGCTGCTAATATTAGCAGGAACGTGCCAGCGGGACAGTCACAGTGTTATGTGGGTGATGTGGCTTGAATTCAGTGTAGTGAAAAGCCCTGGAGATGGGATGTGTTTTGTGTTTGTGTAAGCATCTCACTTGGATTCAAGGTCTCTCCTGTAAGTCCAGCCTAAAGATCTGCAGGATGAGCTCTGGGCTGGGCTCGCACGCACGGGAGTGGGCTGGGAGGCTGAGAGTGTGACTAACGGTCCCACGTGTGCTGAGGTTCAATGCCTGGAAAAGGAAACGCAAAAAGACCTTTCCGATTACATCTTGGATCATCTCAACTCTAGGAGTGAAGCAAAGCTCCTGAATGTCAATTGTTGGATTTCCTGGGCTGTCCCCAAAAAGTCATGCTGAAACTAGTCTCTCCTGCAGCTCTTCATCACCAGCTCAGCGTGGGCAGAGGCAGGGCCACTGATTGATGTAGCTGCTGCTCTGAGACAGCAGAGTCACCTCTGATATCCTCAAAGCTGAGCTTTACAGCCACTTCAGAGAGTTTTCTCTCTTTTTCCATTCTTCTTATCTACATTTTTTAATCTGAGACAAGAGATGGAATGCATGTGAGTTTTCTGCCAAATCATCATGTGGTAGGAAAGGAAGGAGCCAGCGGAAGGTGCCTGTGGGAAGGGAGGCTTTGTGCCTTCCCCAGCAGAAGTTGTATCTTCCCCTGCAGATCTGGCCTTCAAGCCAACAGAGTCAAACACCCTCATCTGCCTAGTTTCAGCAGTGGAGATCTGCTGTTGTGGTCTGACTTTTTCCCTATGTTTTTTTAATTCATTGGGAATAAAAAGGTTGTGAGAGAGTGGGAAAGGGAAGAACAGGATGTGGATCTCTCTGTCCACATGAGCTGGACTCTGGGGATAGCCTCTGGCCCCAGTTAGGATCTAGAATTGTCCTACTGTTTTTTGTAATCATCTCATGCAAGGAGGGCTGGGCTGTGTGTCCTTGGGGACGGGCAACCACTGCAGCACAGAGCAGAGTGTCCTTGGCTCTGTGCCAGCATGGAGGGCTTCCAGTGTTGGCTGGTACAGGTGAGCTCTTGCTTTCCATTTGGGATTAGTTTTGGACAGAGTGAGCACAGCATTGCTCTAATCATAAAGAAACCTTTCAGAAGTGTCTGAGTGGGGAGGGACAGAGAGAGGATGAGACATAACACTGGATCCAGGGCAGCTGCTTCAGTTGTGCAAGTGCACTGCTGGTGCCGGGATGTGAGTCAAGGCTTGGAGCACGTACACCATACTGACTCTTCAAGTACTCAACAGTTTCTGGGACCATGGTAGCATCTTTCCTTTAGTAAGGAACTCGCCTACAATGCTCTATTCTTTGTTCATTGCCTCTTGGTGGTTTAGGGTGGTGAAGTGAGTAAGAAGCACCTCTAGAACATGCTGGGTCATAACTTAGAGATTTGAGTGACCATGACTTTGTCTCTTGGCCAATACATGCCAGCAGACCTGAGTCTGAGAGTCCTGGTACCTCTGGGTGTCCTGTGGCCTTGCTGGGTGCTGTTTTAATTTCTGGTTTGCTGGCCTTCCTAGCAGGGAGCTGCTCAGCCCATTTTCCCAGGAGCCAGGATGCAGACAGCAGCCACAAAAGCCTGGACTGGAACTTGTCATAAATCCAAACACAATAATGGAGACTTCAGAGCCCATAATCACTCCAGATATTTGTGTTTCTGACTTTGATATTTAAGACAGCATCTTTCTGCAGGATGATTATGCAGGCTCTCCCAGCCTCCCTACCTCCTCCTGCTGCAGTGAGCTCTGGCACCTTTCTGGTCTTTAGAGATGGGATGTGGAGGCAACAAGCCAAGTGATCCTAAATCCTGGTTAAGCCCGTAAAGTGAATCAATTGGTTTGAGTCCAGTTCCTGTTTGGTGGGGGTTGGGGTCCATCAGGGGAACTCTGTGGGACAGGGTGAGCTGTCATACCCTTCAGCTTGGGGACAGGGATGTGTCCTGGCCACCTCTTAGTTCATACCTGTCAGGGTATTGTTTGGTCCTGGCACCCCTCTGATGGAGGCAGCAGCAGTTTGCACCCACCTACCATGCTGGTGCCAGTGCAGGGAGAGCCCTCCTATCTTCCTTCTCTGCCTCAAATAATGCTGATCAGGAGGATCCCTTGGGCAAGAAGGGGTTTGTTGCTGCCTTCAACTTACTCTAAACAGCTCTCATCTCCTGATGGCTGTGACTCAGGCTTTTACCCTGATTGCTTTTCTGAGGTTGCTGGATGGAGCTCAGCCCTTGGGTCTCCTGGGGACACAGAGTGGTGGCCCATGTGCGGTGTCCATCCAAGCTGGCTCTTGGCTGATTCGCCAAAATGTGAGATGCCATGTGAGGGCTGTCCCCCTGCACCCTTTCAGTGGTGCAATTGTAGACCCTGTTGCTGGTACCCAAGTTAGGGCTATTAGGAGTGGGATGCCCACCTGTTGGCTGGGTGTGGGCACTGCCAGTGTCAGGCAGCCTCCCGTGGGTTGCAGGGCAGGGGATACTGTGACCACACCCTCCTCCTGGCAGAAGAGGTGGCACTTGGAGTGAACATCATGAAATTGTACAGCCCCTTGCTGCTGGTCAGTTGGGTGCCTTCCAACATGTCCCAGCCCTGGGAACTGTGGCAAGCGTTAGTGGTGAGGGCATTGGCACTGGTCTGCTGGGCTGGTTTGGGAGGCAAGGAGTGTGGTGAGGACTGGGCTTGGGACTTCAGTCTTTCTTTCATCTTGATCACTTGAAGTGGAAATATGGGGAAATGTAAAAAGGATGGATTTTTTTTTTTAAAGCACGTTTAGTTTACTAGGGAGGAGGAAGGAGGAGTGTTCTGCTCTCTGCCAGCCTTCAGGACATTTGGACAACTGCTCACAATTCAGTGCTGAGTGTCCCCTCCAACAGAGTCATCAGAACTGGCTGCAGTGACACCAGGAAACAGTGGGGAGTGCAGCCTGGGTGAGGGGCAGTGTGGGCAGTGCTGTGGGGCTGAATGGCTTCTGGGTCCCTTCTTTAGTCTCTTTTACTAATTTACCCTTTTCTATAGATTTTTAACCAGCATGTTGCAACACCATCCATCAAAGCATCTTCTCAAGTGGGCAGTTACATGATTTAATCACCCAGTCCCCGCCACCGAGGGTGGTCACCCAGCTAAGTCACTCTCTATGTCCCCTGTATGTGTGCTGAGAGTCATGACTCGTGGGGGTGGCATCTGTGGCACCAGTACACAGCAGTCTGAGATCTGCAAGACCATCTGCATCACACTTTTGTCTCTGGGTAATTATTTTAAGACATTTTAGAAATATTAGTAAACCAAACCAAATCTGCAGTCCCCTGGGAGGCTCAGAAAAGATTTATTTCTCTCCTTCCTCCTCCCCTTGTGAAAGGAAACTGGAGCACAGAGCGGAGGCAGAAGCTGGAGTGAGCCTGTGGCAGAGCCAGTAATGCAATCTGCTGGGCTGGATACCCTGTGTTTTATGTAATTTTATGTACAAGAATGAAATGAATATAAGGGATGTAAAACACACTGGTTTGATCTGGAAACATTTGCTGGGGGCTAATGGTTATATAAACCAAAGTGTAACAGAGAATCAAGCTAAAATCTTTTGAGAACTGCATTATAGAGACTGGAAAGCTGGGATTGTGAGTTAATCTGAGCATGGATTTTATTTATTTTTCTATTCTTGTCCCAACTTTACTTTTGCATGTTCATTTCTGGGAAATGAGAGGTTTGCTGCATTGGCCTTGGGCTGCTTTATAGCTTACTGTGAGTGAGAGAAATGCTGCTTGAAGAGCTTTGGCTTGATGTCACAGCCCTGACATCAAATTTCCACTGTAACTCCCTCTTAATACTGTTTACACAGTTGAAGAAGGCCCTGCATATTGACAGCACGTTGTCTGTGTTATCTTCTACACGTGAGTCACGTCAGACCTTGCAATTTATTGAAACTTCCTTTGAATGCTGTCGGTGAAGTCAGTGAGAGGATTTATTTGTACATAAACCATTCATAAACTGACCCAACACAGTGTGAGAGTCAAACTACAACAGCAGATTGTTGTTTATATATGTATGTCTTATATATGTATTGTGGCAGGGCTGGTTTATTGGTAAAAGAAAAGTGTGAAGCCTCCTGGTGAAAGTACAGGAAGGGGATCCAGCAACTCTTAACTTCTTTCTGATATTGATGACTAGAAACCTTGAGAAAGCTGGAGTTGGGAGCACCTTGTTACTGAGGATGGGGTAGAGATATCCTTCTCTGAAGGGGTGCAGTTCCTTTTCCCTTCTGCTGTGGGACATTCAGGTTTAATATACAGTGGGTATGCTCTGTAGGTATATGAAGAACACTCTAGTCATCCGTGTAACTGAGTCTTTAGTTCTCTCAAATGCATCCATCTCTGTTATGGATGGTGGCAGCTATTCAGCAGCATTGTGGATGGTAGGTTTGGATAAGCCAAACCCAGATGGCTCTGTGGCAAAGTGAGGGAACACTCTCTTTGCACTCAGCTTGAGCCAGAAAACCTCTGCGAGCATCCTGCTGCCTGGTGACAGGGGTCTGGGAAGCTTTCAGGGCCATGAGCAGTTAATGCTGTGTTGGGTTTCCAAGGGTTCCTTGAAAGATGAGACCTGCAGCCTCCCCCCTTTCCTCCCCAGGAACAGGAGGTGGCCATCTGGTAGCAGTTTAGAGAAAGTCCGTGCTCTCAAACAGTGCCATTGTACTGTGGGAAATAACAGGGCACCCGCCTGCCCCGGTCCCAAAAGGCTCTTATGTGTCAAAAAAACCCAAGGAAAGCTTTCTGTGCTTAAGCAAGCAAGCAAATACAACCCCTGGGTTACAGAGACCACGTGAGGGGCAGAGGAAGTTTAATGGAAAGCAGTTGGGGGCTGTGGCTGCGACAGAGCCGGAGGCTCCGGTTGGGAAGCAGATCCCAGAGGACTTAGCATCTCTTGTTGTTTATTTTGGTCTCCTCTTGAGCTCTGTGCATAGAGGTTTCCTTGTATAAAGCATCCCCTGGACTGTTACTGGGATATTCTGTTTAAAAAGGGAAGAAAGAAGGAGCAGATGTTCCAGATGTTTCCTCACTGACCCCCCTAGGGTGCCCAGAGCCAGGCTGCAGAGCAGGATGAGCCGTGGTGGCAGCATGCTGTGTGCTCCAGTGTTTCCCACCAGGACATGTGGAGCCCTTGGGCAGAAGCCAGAGCCCTTCACAGCATCTGGGCACCCTTGGCTTGGCCAGGAGCCCCAAGGAGGGACTCACCTTCTAGAGAGCAGCATGTAGATGGGAGTCCCTGACTGTACCACTCGCTTGTGACTTCTCTGGAAGAATCTTGACTGTTGTATGATCTGCTGGGATTTGAACCAGACCTCTGCCCCTTCATCCCAATTTACAACATCCCTAAAGAGACTTTTAACTGATGGCGTGTGACCTGCTGGTTCGTGGCCATGGGGTGACCGGGAGGACACAGTGACCACACTGTGCAGCCATCCCCAGCACTGCTTGCTGCAGAAAAGAGAAAAAGAAAGAAATGTTTTGCTCATTCTCAGGCCCTGTGCTTGCTGGGGAAGTGTTTGAGCCAGTGATAAAGACACATATTTCTTGCCAAAAGGTGCTGGCCTGGCAGAGGCCATGTTTGGGTCAAGACTGGAGGATTTCAGGAGCGGGTGCTGTTGTGCTCAGCCAGCAGGGCCATCTTGGTACCATCTCAGTGCTTCCCTCCTCCCTCATCCAACAGGATTAACAGTGGTATTTTTTAGAGCTGGCCCTGCAGAGTGGGGCCATGGCTGCTGCCATAACCTGGAGAGGTTTGCAAAGGTTTGGCCCCCAAAGGGGCACCACAGTGAGCAGTTCCCAGCCCAGACATGATGATGCTGGGCAGAGGCTGGCAGTGGCAGAGGTTGCATCTGATGGGAAGCTCTTGGAAATCTCATTTTAGGGGATTTTGGGCTTTCCCTGCTTTGGGAGGGGAGCTACCATGCTCCGCAATGAACTAGAGATACCTGAGTTGATGTGGACTTGGTTAAAAGGAAGCATGTGCTGATGGTAGTGCTGTTCTGTGCTCAGGCCTCATGGGCACACACCTCCAGAGGAACAGAAGGAAGGGTGATGCTTGTCACCTCCTCTTTTTTCCCTGCCAGCTGCCTCTGACACTGACCAGCAGATCAGATGCTGCCGACAGGGCTGGGGAAGACCTGCTAGCACCAAAAATCCCCTGGAAAATATGATAGTAGGGATAGCCCTGCAGCATGGCCAGCTTGGACCTTGCTTGGGGCAGGGACACTGTGGTCCAGGCTGTGGGATATAGGGACCCATGGGGACCTGGAGCAAAACCATGACTGTTGGTGTGGAACCCTGGCACTGTCCAGGTGGGAATGGGGTGAGGGATCCTGCAGCATTGCCTTGCTTTGGCTCCTGCTGTGAGGAATAGGGACACATCCCTGCAGGAAGTCTAGAGGAGGGTCATCTAGAGCAGAGGCTGTTTACTTTCCTTTCCTGGCTCTGGGCAGGACAGGCTATTTATAAGTTTTCTCTCTTTTTTTGAGAGTTGTTTTGCTTCCTGAGGTTCTCTCTTCTCTTGCAAGGAGGAGAGAGGTGATGCAGAGCAGGGGAGCTACAGCTGTGCTTGGTTCCTCCAAGGGCCATTATTGCTGATGGTGACATTCCCAGGGATCATGTTTATGGCAGTGGGTATCTGTCTCAGAGATGGAAACACAAACTGTTGCTCATAGTCCTTCTTCTTTCTGTCTGCAATGTTTGACTTTCTTCAGACCACACTGAATCCAGGGCAATGGACAAATGTGCTGGCAGGACAAGCTGGGCAACCAGAGGCATGAGGTAGACACTCCACCTTGTAGAGAGGCCATGGGTGAGAAACCTCTTGGGTTGTCCTCAGGCAAGTCAGTGACACACCTGGGGAGGGAATGCCACTGAGACCTGGGGGTCCTTGTCATTTTACTGTCAGAAACTTTGCTGAGCCGCTTCTAACCCTCATTTGGGATGACAGTTCCTTGCCCAGCCCCTCAGTATCCCCTTATTGCCTGTTGGGACTGCAGTGCCAACATGGGAGGTGTTATCTGGATGGCTCAGGTCTCCTGCAGCTGTAATCATGGTTTTGCAGCTCTCCCTTAGGCTTTTTGAACCCCTTTGTGTCTGGGCTTTGACCTTTTTCTCTTTTCTGCAACAGAGCCCAGAAAGACCTGGAAAAAAGCCATTTTTTGGTGTTGTATTCAGTCCAGCGCGTCGATAAGGGCAAGGGCTGGCTCTGCTCCAGAAAGACCACATGGGTGACACTGGGCAGTTTTGCCATGGGTTTGGGACATTTTGAGGGGTTAGAAGCCAAAAGAAAGGGCCATGTGGGTCAGCATTGCCATTGAGTGACCACCATTTCTTTAGGAAGTGGCAGTGGGGCTCAGAGGAGCAGGGATGATGGATGTGGTTCATGCAATGAACCCTGGAGGTCAGCAGGGCTGTTTGTATCCAAAGATCATTAGTGGGTCAAAAAGAAATCCCCAAACCACTTTGTACTGAGAGATCTCCAGGGCAATGTCCATTAAGGAGAAGTCCTTGCCAGCATTTCCTTTGCCTTTGAGTTCCTTGAGAGCATTTACTCTCAAACTGTTCCTCAAGATACATCTCTCATGAGATTATTGGGCTGCTTGTTGAAGGGAGTAGATGGAGACTGAGCTGGCTGGCTGGAGGAGTGACAAGCAGGTTTTAAGAGCCTGACATGGACAGAACCATGATGCCATCCACCAGGGAGCTGGCAGTGCCTGGCGGGGTCGTGTCCTCTGCTGCTCTTGCCCACCCAGCTTTGCTCAAGGCCGGGGAAAGGCTCCCTGTTGGGTCGTTCCTTCCGCTCTCTTTGTTTTCCAGTAAAACACAAACTGGGCTTGGCCAGTGCATTGTTTTAAACTTGGGGGTTTGGGGAAAAAAACAGCAAAAATGTTAGTTTCTGGATTAAGTGTGTAAATGGAGAAGGAAAACTATAACAAAGCCTGTGCTGGAGAGTCTGACCTACAGCTCAGTGTTGGAGACCTGGGAGTTTGAACACATTGAAAAAGCTCTTAAGTGTGGGACTTTTTTTGGATTAATTATTCTGAGGGTGCTGAGAACTGAGGCTTGGGCACAGACCTGCAGAGTGTGAGCCATGCCAAGCATGAACTGCAAGGTGGGAACTGCTGCACAGAGCATCACACCTCGGTGAGATGGTGATGACATGACTGGGAAGTCTCCCTGGCAGTCAGAAACAGCGGATAAATTAGAGGAAAAGCATCATTGGTTTTCTTTACTGCCTCCCTCCCTCCTTCTACCAATTTCTGAATATTTCTGAGATGCAGGACAGACCATTTTGTCATGAGGTGCCCTTCATGGGACCCTTCCTGAGTTTTACAGAGTGGATGATGCGTTGTGCTTTGTGCTTTCCCCTGTTGTAGCCACAAAGCAGCAGTGATGCTGTTCCCATCAGGTAAACATTGAGGTTGAATTGCTCTGTGCATCCCTCCCTATCCATGCCAGCTGGGACCCTTCCTTGGGAGCCCCTCCCAGACACTCATCACTTCCAAGCATTTCTCATGTCAGGATCTGAACCACAACAGGGGGGCACATGTGTGTGTGTGCCCATGTCTGTCTGTCCCTGGGCATGGAGAGGCTTTTGCTGGGTCACTAATACCCAGCATTATGGGGAGGCTCCTGGTCCCAGGCTTTGCAGTGCCTATTCAGGGTGTCTTTGCAGCCTGATACTCATATTGAAGTTTTTGGTTTCCCAAAGACAAGGGAAAGCAGCCCAAAGCCTGTATCCTTGTGTTTTAACCCCTGGGAGCCTCCTCATGGCATGGCTTATCTAACATGTAAGCCCCAGCTCCATTTTCCTGTTTTCCCCACCATCTCCTTTGGGACTGTGTGTGCTGCTGCCACAGAACATGACCGTGGCTGTCCCCAGTCCCTGCTGCCAGGACAGAGGTGGCTGCATCTGCCTGCTGTCAGCAGCTGTGTTCACAGTCCATGGTGGAGCAGAGCTGGGGTGGCTGCCACGTGGACGACCCGCCTTGTCCCTCCGGCTGGACCCAGCCGTTGACAGATGGCTCCTCTCCAGAGAACGGATGTGTCCGAGGGATGGAGGGTCCCCACGTCCCCAGGCCCTGCCCTGGAGGGTCAGAACAGAGATGCTTCCTGCATGGTGGCTCTCCTCTAGCTCCACCCCAGGGGTGGGTGGACATCCTGGGATAAGGAAAGGCTGTGCTCCAGTCTCTCCCCCGGATCATGGCATCCTGTGGGATCTCAAGCCCAGGTTTTTAGATGCTAAATCTCACTGTTACTATCCCGTTGATGTAAGGGGTGGGTGGACTCATGACAGATGCTTGTGCTGGTCATTAGCAGCGTGGCTGTCACTGTGCCAAGGCTGTCACCACGCTGGCTCAGCCTCACCTTGTGCAGGCTCCTTTGGGACCCCGAGGCTATGCTTCCTCCTGCCCTGACCCTGTGCCTGTCGGGGTGCTGTGAGACATGGGGCAGGTATTTGCAGCCTGTGGCATTTGAATGGGATCCAGCAGCATTCTGCATTCCCTCCCCTTCCCATGCAGTTCAGCCTGTTGTTTCCATCTGGCTGGGCAGTCTGTTGAGCAGGTCTGATGGGTGCAGTTGGCCCCTTCCTTGTGTCAGAGTCTCAGGTACTCAAAGCACTTCAGCCTTTGGCTCATGTGGTCTCTCGGTTTGTTTTTAAGGATATGAGCTTCTGTGGCTGCCACCTTTGGTTTTCTTACTGCATTTATATGGGTTTGGTGCTCTCCTGGGTTTGTCCTGTTCCCAGTTTGGATTTTACTGACTGTGTTTATCTGTGCATCCTTTGGATGTGAGAGGGAAAGGAGGCACTGGGAGCTGGATTACTGGCTGCTCCTAAATCCAGTGCTCTGCTCCTCTCTGTCATGCTATAATAAGACTATGTGCTCCCCTCTGAGCATTTGTGGGGCGTGGGTGAGAGGGAGGGCAGTGTGGGCATAATTTCAGCTCTGGAATTGAATTTCCTGGCCTTGGTTCCAGTGTTGGTCCTGGGTTTCTAACTTGTCTGAAGAGGCAGAGCATGGCCCTCAGTACCCACCTGCTTAAATGGTTTGTGAATCCTCAGATGAAGAAGCAGAAGTGGAGTTACGAGCTTTGCACAGTGTCTGTAAGCATCTCTGGATGTGCTCAGATGGATGGTAACTAAATTCTGAACTCCTTTTCATGTCTTTCAGCTCTGAAAAGGTCATTTGAGGTCGAGGAGGTAGATCAGTCTTCAAATTCCTCCACCCCACAAAGACGGGCGCCAAACACACTCCTCAGGTCCACTGTGTCCAGCTCCACACAGAAGTTTCAGGAACTTGGCGCCAGGAATTCGGAGCCATCCACCCGACATGCAGAACCCACAGTCCAAAGGTCACCCAAGCCCCCTCTGAGGAGAGTGGAGCTCTCTGGACCCAAACTGCCGGAACCAGTGTCCAGAAGAACAGAAATCTCCATTGACATCTCATCCAAGCAGGTGGAGAACTCCACCTCAGGGTTGTCAAGGTTTGGCCTCAAACGAGCAGATGTGCTGGGTCACAAACCCCCCGAGCCCACCCCAAGGAGGACTGAGATCACCCTCGGCAAGCCGCAGGAGCCGGGTCTCCGGAGGGTGGAGGCACCGGCATCAAAGATCCCGGAGATGCCCCAGCGAAGAGCTGAGACAGCCAACGCTCCTGTGCCTGACACGGCCACCAAGCGTGTGGAAATTCAGGTAGCAAAGGCTGCTGAGGTCTCAGCCCCACCAGCACGGCAGGTGGAGAGCTCGGAGCCACCCCTGCCCACCCAGCCTCCCCTGGCAGAGCCAAAGCCACAGCCGGTGCCAATGGAGAGCCCACCAAAGAGAGAAGAAGGTGAGTCTAGCTCCAGGCAGCTACTGGGGTGAGGCCCTGGCTGGTACCTGCCTCAGGTCCCCACGTAAAAATACCAAACACCATGCACTGCTCTTTCAGCTCTGGTGGTGACGCCTTCTGAGGCTGGTCTTGGATCTGTGCTCAGATGTGTCTACATGCATAGCTGTTATCCTTGGGTTTATCCTGGCTGAAAGAGCTGTCAGTTTGAATAAGAAAAACTATCAAGCCTATAAGGAAAGAAAAAAGGAAAATGCTAAAAGCAGAAAAGGACCGTTCTGCCAGCTCGTGTGCAGACCTTGTGTGCAGTCCCACCCGCCTGCACAGAATCCTGGAAGGGCTCTGAGGTGCAGGAGAGGCGGTGGCTGTGGAAATGTTGTTGGCGTGGCTCATTGTTTACTGTTGTTGCTTATGGTTGTGGGGCAGAAACCACATCTTCATTAGCAGGAGTCAGGGTTTTATTGACCTTGGAGCCAAAGTCTAATAACATCATGGACCAGAGCCACTATTAAACTGGAGCCCTGGCTTATATTAGCTCTATCTTGTTTCCAATTAATCCCATATTAAAGCTATCTTCCCTCCCCCGCCAGCCGTCATTTATTCTCCCGAATGTTTTGGAGATGGTTTTTTTCCTCTTCTGACCTGTTAATTATTTTTCCATTCTCCATCACCCATGAGCTCTCATATGAGAGGGATGCAGAGGTTGGTTGGAGGGCACCACCTCCCCTCCCCACCCTGGGCATCTCCCTGGGGACTGTAGGATGATGTGGGGTGGCTGAGCCAGGAGCTGGGAGGTCTGTGCCTGGCCTCAGAGCTGGACCATGTGCCATTGTCTCACTGCACCATGGGAGGGTCCTCTGTCCAGCTCCATCCCCTCTCTCTGGGTCCAGCCCTACTGTCGCAGGGCAGCACAGGGTATGTGGAGAGGCCAAGTTTTTGAGAGTGCATGCTCTAAAATCAAATCAGGAGTCAGCACTGGAGTTGGTATTGAACCTGAGGGACTCACATGGGTTTCTTTTACTATGTATGGTTTAGGTGTGGCTTTTTTGAGCTGGGTTTTAAAGAGTAGACCAGAACTTCTGCAGGTTACAGGTTGATCCTTCTCCAGCTGGGAACAGTTGAACTCTAAGCCCCAGCCCAGTTGAAGGATTTGTTTGAGCCTCCTCTTTTTGTCACCTGCTGCCATGTGCGTGGTGCCCAGGAGGCCCATCTTCTCCCATGGGTGGGTGTCGGCCTCGTCCTGCTGGCTCCAGGCTGCTTTGAGCTTCCAGGGCTTTGAACTGCATATGGTTGGGCACTTTAAGGGTAAGAGACCATCTAAACTGCTGAATCCTCCAGCTGCCCAGGGCAGGGAGAGAGGGAGAACAGCTGCTGGGATGAGTGTTACCCATGAGCCCAGCTGTCTGGAGTCTGCCTCACAGCATGAGCCAGCCTTAGTCCTGGTACAAAAGGGGCTTTCACTCCAAATGTTGCCAAGAGTCATAGAATCACAGAATGGTTTTGCTTGGCGGGGGCCTTAAAAATCATCCAGTTCCAACTCTACTGCCATGAAGAGCCAGGACACAAAGTTGTAGAGTTTGTGAGGGCTCTATCTCCTTTTCCCTATGTGTCAACACAAACCTGCAGTCCAGAGTCACTGCCAGAACAATTGTCCCCTTCCTGATCATCTCCACCTTCTCCGTTGCCATGACTTGAGGTGTCTCGGATTTACTCTCACACAGGGGCCCATCTTGGGGTGCTCCTCCCATTGTGGTCCACAAAACCTACCCTGAGGTGATTCTGGGTGTGTGGATGGCATCTCTCCTTGTCGCTGGTGTAAGTGCACAGAGGGATTTGGGGAGGCTGCACAGGGACCCTCAGGATGTCCCATGGGTAGGTGCAAGCATATTTTGAATGCTCACCAGTTCCACTGCAGTTCTGGGCCCGTCACAGCCCCCTAAGTGCAAACACTGGCTCTCTGATGTCTGCAGCAGAGATGACATGTGGCAAGTCCTGCTCCTGGGTTTGGGTCACTCAAGAGATGCTTCTGTGGCACTGGACACCCCTCAATCCTGTTGCTCGGTGGTTCTCCACTGCAGACAGCTGAGCAGGGGATGCAGGCAGCTGCCTCCACCTGCCCTCACTGCTGTGCTGGGACGTGCCTTCCCCAGCTGTCAGGCTCAGCTGCTTTGCCCTTAACCCCTTGTCCTGCTGCTGAAGGTATGCAGGAAAGCGTGTTGAGCAGGAAGAGGCCGGTCAGAGGAGAAAAGCAGTCACAGAGAGCTTGGCAATCCAGAACAAACCACAAAGGAAAGGATTAATTATAGTCCTGAACTTCATTAGGGCGGTGCAGCTGCTGGTGTGGGCTGTGCTTGCTGTGGAGCTGTGGTTCCCAAGGTGGGAGGAGGGCAGGAGGTGTCTACATGGGGCAAGAAATACTCTTCCCCATCACTGTTCTGCCTCCCTGAGTCCTTGTGCTCTCTTTCAGTCCCAGGGGAATATTGGCTTTGCTTCTGCTGTTGTGATGTTGAGTCGGGCCATTGGTGACAGGGAGGTGGGACATGGGTACCATCACAGGGTGATGTGGCACTGCACCAGCATCCTGGGCAAAGCTGGACTTTGTGTCTCCAAGGTGGCTGGTGCTCCCCAGCTGGGAGAAGGAAGTGCAATGGGATGACTGGCAGATGTGGATTGATATAGCTGGACTTGTCTAGAAAGATCTGAGCTGGGCTGTGCAGCGTATGTAGGCAAGGGCAGAACATGCAGAAGGCAGAAAGAGGCACAAGCAATTAAAAACAGACATAAAACCAAGGTGAGGGGAAGGGCTGTTTCTGAACCCACAGCCTCGGGCACTTTGCTGTGTAGGACTTATCAAATCTTAATATCCAAATATGACTGCCTGTGGGTGGTGGTGACCTCTGCTGAGCTCCTGCTGTGGGCCGCAGTTCACTCCCAGTCCCGAGGCACTGGCCCAGGATGGAGCTGGCAGAGGAGAATGTTCCTCTTCTATGCTGGCAGGGCCGGTCTGAGCAGGGCGTGTAGTGCCCGTGCCAGTGTGGCAGGAGCTGGTTCCTCCCTGTAGGGAGAGGAACAGGGAATCATTGTAGGAGCAGCAGTGCTTCATCCAGAGACATCTGCTGGCCCTTCATAAAGGAGAGATCTTGAGGAATCCTCATGAGCTGGATGAGGGACAGGTGAACCCTCAGGAGGAGCCACATTGAGTCTCTCGTGGCTAATCCTGCCACATCCTCCTGCCTCAGCATTTCCTCCCACTGATGCCTCCTGTCACTGGTGTTGTGCAGTGTGGCTGAACGTCTTGGTATTCTGTTGTTCCTCATGCCTTGCAATGTGGTGGTGGTCAGGCTTGAAGAAGTGGGGGAGGCACTGTTGGTCCCAGAAAAGTTTGTGTTTTCTATTATGTTTCCATTCCCCAAATCAGAACCTGTTTGTATGTGGGGTGAAGGCTCAGTGCTGGGATCTCAGGTGATGAATTGGAAACAATCCCAGATGAGAAGTGAAAGCTGGTTTGATCTGATGCTCCTTTTTGTCTGCACGAAAGCTGCTGTGGTTGCCCAGGCCCCGAGGACAGCACGCTGCCTGCAGGGCAGGCTCTGCACAACAGCACTGCTGCCTGCTCCTGCCCCGTGGTCCTTTCTGGCAAGGATGCTCTGGAGCTTGTTTAGATAAATCAAGGCAGACACAATGAATAGTGAGAATGTTCACCTAGAACAGGGCATGACCTTCCTCTGCAATAGGCGCATGATGTGCAACACAGTCCGAACCATCTGAGCTTTCAGTTTTGTTGAGTCTTTGTCCCATCATCTCCTGATGGCCAGGTGCCTCTTAAAAAGCAGCAGGGCCCCCCCTCTTATTTTTGCTGCAGAACAAGTAGGGTGATACTGAGATAATGAAGCAATTCAACTGTTTCACTCTTTTTTTCCAACTTGAACCCTTACAGAGAGTTTTCTTTAGAACTCCCTTAGAGCCGAGCTAAAATTAAAGCAATAAAAAAATATTTTAAATCAAGAGAAGGAAATTTGAGATCCATTGAGATCCTTGTGAAAACCAGGGACCCATTGCTGTGTTCTGGGAAGCTGTGGTGGGGGTTGCAGCACAGAGCCCCTCAGCCTCCAGCCTCAAGCCTCCATCCTGCCAACAAGCCTTGGGGTGACTTTTTTTTCTGACCTATCCTGCACAGGTGACACCAAGTGTGGGGCTGCTGTGCTGGAGCTGGGCTTAAAGGGATTTGCACAGCTATTGACACAGTGAGATGCTCCTTGGGATGAAGAGCCCAGGACTGAGTGGAGATGCAGTGAGTCACCGTTTCCAACTCCCAGAGCTGCACTGCTCTTTAACTGTACAAAGAGATTAAAGCTGGAGGGAAATGTTTCCTTAAAACCAGCTGACAGATTTGGGCTAGATTACTGGTAGTCTTTTTTTGTGCTTGTTATTATTTTTAATGGGAAAGTTCCTACATCCTGAAATACCAAATGGAGGAGCTGAGTGGGAAATGCAGAGTCCCAGTTTTTGAATTCAGGTGCCAAAGATGAGATAATCTGGAAAAATCTAGACCCGCAGCGCCAGTGAGTTGGAAGGAAGGAGCAGGAGCATGTGCGGGGGAGATGATTGTGTCCCATCAAGGAAACTGCCTGATCCAGGATGCCACGTGCGTGGCCTCCTGCCTGCACGGGAAAGGCAGCGGAGGGGCCGGGCTCTGCTTCCCCCTCCCTCCAGCTGCTCTGTGCCTGGCTGTGCAGGGAGCACCCTCCTTTTGGGCTGTATTCTGGGCACTGAGGATGCCAGGAAGGAGGCCAGGTGATGTAGTTGTGGTGGTACTTGTGCTGCACATCTTTTTCCCCCCGGGAGTGCTGTTCCCAAAGTCATTATGTTGTGTTCGTCTCCGGTCACTCTGACATTCACGTGTCCCTTTCTTTGCGTGGGCACTGTTTATATGGATGCTGTCATGGTCCCATGTGGATGCTCCACCCTGGGCAGTGAGCCTGCCTGCCCCCAGACTCCAGTACAGCCAGCCAGGAGAATTTGTTTGCCCTGTTGGAAGTCCCTGAGGGCCCGTAGGAAAAGCAGTGATCTCCCCAGTGGAGCTTCATTATGCAAAGGATCAGTTTCCCATAGGAAACATTACGGTTCCCACTTCCCTTCCCTCCCAATGCATCATTTAAGACCAGGAGAGGGCGAAGTTGTGGATGCTGCATCCAGCCCTGCAGATCCTGACATAAGGATGTGGACCTGCTGGAGAAGGTCCAGAGGAAGCCACAGAGATGCTCCAAAGGCTGGAGCACTTCTGCTCTGGAGACAGGCTGTGAGAGCTCAGGGTGTTCAGCCTGGAGAAGGGAAGGCTCCAGGGAGACCTTAGAGCCCCTTCCAGTGCCTAAAGGGACTCCAGGAGAGCTGGAAAGGAACTGGACAAGGGCTTGGAGTGACAGGGCAAGGGGGTATGGCTTCTCACTGCCAGAGGGCAGGGTTAGATGGACTGTTGAGAAGAAATTCTTCACTGTGTGGGTCATGAGGCACAGGAACAGTTGCCCAGAGAACCTGTGGCTGCCCCACCCCTGGAAGTGTCCAAGGCCAGGTTGAACGGGGCTTGGAGCACCCTGGGATAATGGAAGGTGTTCCTGCCCATGGCAGGGAGTTGGACTAGATGGTCCATAAGATCCCTTCCAAACCAAACCAGTCTGTGACTCTTTGCTGAGCTGCAGAGTTATTCTGGCCTTGGGTTTAATGACCTGGTAGGTCTCTTCCTTTGCTAGGCTGGGTCTGTGGGTGAGGTTGAGGAATCCATGTCATCACCTGAACCTTGCAGGAAGCATCTGTGGGTCAGCATGTCTCTGTAGAGGTCAAAGCCTCCTGTTCCAGGCAGAAGGTGACCAACTGCATTGCATCTGGAGTGTTGGCTGTCTGCAGGCTCATGGGATCTGTGTTCAGGTTGGACTGGGACCCCTGTGCAGCCTCGGGACCCTCTGGCTCTGCACCTCCATCCTGCAAACTGGGACAGCCCCTGGACAGAGGTGCCTTTGCTGGCTGAGAAACAGGGGTGAGAGCTCCTGCCTGCTGTTGGATTTGTGTTTGTCTAAGTGGTGCTGAAAGGCAGTGGGAGATTTAGCCCTGGCTGAGGGTGATGTGGAAGAACCAGACCCAAGAGTTCCTGTGTTTATCTTGTGGTATTTGCATGTCTGGAGCCCATGGCAGTCGTGCTGGGGAACATGCTCCCCACCCATCAGCTCCTTTGGCATCTTGAAGCTTTCTCACATTTAGGTTAATCATCCTACGGGCTGATAAAGCAAATAAAATCCGTTATCTTGACAAAGATAAAACAAAGAGTTTGCTTTGATCTCCTACAGTCAGGCCTGGCCGCTCATTTTGTGACTTCTCTGCTGTCTGCCAGGGGGAGGGAAGTGATGGCAATGGTGATGAACCTTCTGTAATTAAGAAATCATTTTCTTTTAAGCTATTTCTAGACCTCTGTCCCTGTCTGAGATGTTTGTGTTGGCCATTAGTTGAAGGGACACCATAGGCTGGGTGCAGTGCCAATTCCATAAACTGTGTCAGAGGACTCGAGGAACTGAACTGAGATTATTGAGAGATAACTTTTTTTTGAGGAGATCAAACATTGTTGTGAGCAAAACAGATAAGCTGACAGCAAGCCAGTTGTGTTCTTGACTCCTCCAGCAAACAAACAGGCAGACACACTTTTGCTTTGTCCAAGATGCTGTGATGAAGCTGAAGTGAACGTGGCTATAAATGGAAAAAGCAGCTGGTCTTGGACTGCAGCCTGTGCTCAGACTTCTTTGAGCCCAGTTTTTCTTACATCTGTTACAGGTTTCAAAGGAGGGATATATGGAGAGAGCTGCTTTCCTTTGGATTGGTTAAATTTGGGTCACTCCAGTTGAATTGGCCTTCTGAATAGGTCTCTGCCCCCTGGATTTCTGTAGGGTTGCACACATCAGTATTTCACCCTCTTGAGTTGTTTTGGTTTATCTTGGCATGAAGATAGTACCTGACATACTGAGAGACAAAGCTGGACTGAAGGGTCTGATCCAAAACATTTTGCAAACAACAAAACTTGGCAGATGTTTATGAAAAGCAAATAATTTTAGAAAAGCCCTCGAAGGTTGCTGTGCCAGCTCAGGAGTGACAGTGTGGGGATTTTGGGTTGCTTGACTTGTATTACCTGCAGTTTCTTCTGTGTGGAAGCAGTGGGTTGGTTTTTTGCATAGCAAGGACAATTTGCACAACAGGAATGAAGAATGGCTGAAATGAAACATCTTGCAACACCTTGAAGTTCAAAGGTTGATGATGCCCTAGCAAATATGTGCATAACCTTGGATTTATGTTAAGCTTTTCAACCCTTGAGATGATGTCCAGTTTTATCTGAGTTGGGTGGTTTTTCCATAGTCCAGCTTTAGCATGGTCCCTGGATTATGTTTCCAAGGGGTACAAAAATACTTAGTGGGAGCTGAGCACCTCCTTTTGTCTCATTCATCCATCTACAAGCAGGATTTTTTCAGGGAATACTCCCAATGGATCCCTTGCACATGGCTTCATCCACCCGTGGCATTCACCCTATATTGCCTGAGATGTCTACACTTGAGCTAATCATTGACATGCCTACCTTAAACTGCTATGAATTGAGTCCTCATAGGGTTATTTTTCTCTGCTGAATGTATGAGAGCCTATGGGATTGGTTCAGCTGGAGACATCTCCATTTGGGTGAGACAAATGTTACTGTCCTGTGTTACTCCCAGAGTCAGAGCTGGAGGTGAAAAGGGATGTTACAGCAGAACAGAACTGAGTAAACCACTAATCCCTTGTTATCAATAGTGCTTGACAGTCCCCCAGCAAACCTGGTCCCCTTGGATCAGGTTGTTACATCGCTGCGGACGATCATTTACTTAAGTTCTTGGGTCAGGCTGTCCTTGATGCTTATCAAGTACTTTAACTTTTTATGATGGTTCTGCCTTGTACCCCTTTCCTCCTCTCTTGCTGCACATGGAATAGGACAGACATTCCTTCCTTCTTTTAAAGAAAAGCTTGGTTTGGGGAGATCTGAGAAGGAAGATTAGATGGGAATCCAAAGGGTATGGTGCCTAAGGAGGAGAGAGTGGTGATTAAAGTTAATGATAATTAAGTTCTTTAATGGAGCTTTCTCAGTTACAGCTGTGTAGTATCTCACAAGTCTTAAACTGCAGGGCATTGCTTTTAACTCCAGCATGAATTCACTTGGGGTGCATTTCATGTGGGATAGGTGGGTCTGGAGGGACATCACAGGAATTGCCCTACCCAGCTGGGACTGGAGCCCCTGCCTGTGTTTTCTTCCCCTGTGTGTTTTGACTCAGAATGAGAATTTTTGTTTACTCAGCCTATCATTTGTGCTGATCTGGGAGGCTGTGCAGCTTTCTACTGATGCACCAAAGTGGTCATGTGATCTGAACCTCCTCTGCAGCTCTGGTGTGTGGAAATACAGGTTGAGTCCCTGGTTACAGCCTCTGAAGCTACCAATGTGCAAGCTCGTGCTCCATCGTGTGCAAGATGCACTGAGGACATTCAATGGCAACTCCCATCCATAGTGGAAATAAGTTCATGGAAAAACAGCCAGGAAAACACTGAGAAGTTGGCAAATGTTTGTAGGGGAGGGGAGCCTTGTGGTGTTCCTGCCTTTGCTGTCCAATTGTTCACTGTCCTGGAGGAATCCCTCTAACCCACTCCAGTTTCTCCATTTGTAACAAGGAGGTGTTGGTCTTTGATTGGGCCCTTTCTTATTCCTGATTCAGGTGGTGATAAGGAAATTGCTGGACTTGGTCACAGAGGTGCAGTGGGATTGTGCAGGATGGAAGAAGCTTCTCTGCCCAGGTCACTGGAGTGGTTCTGCAAAGAGAAAGGTCCTAATTTATCCAGGAGAAGAGGGAGGGTATCAGATGGTTTCTGTATCAAAACCTGCTCCACTCTACCCTGCTTTCCCCTAAATTTTGAAAACTCATAGTTTGGAGTGGAAAAAAGGATTTGAAAGGCAAACTTTGGATATGTGGGGATCAGATGTGAGTTGGATGTTGCCTCCTGATTGATGAGCATTGTAGGCTGCTGGCACTAACAGAGGTGGAACAGGCTCTGGCAGGGTGTTTGGATGCTCTTTGCCTCATGTTCTCTTCCTCTGCTTCCATCTTGTGCATATAGAAAGGAGAATGGAGATTACCTTGGAGTTGTCCACATATGTCCTGGGAAAAAGGGGTTGATCTGAGCAGCTTTTCTGATACAACATAATTGTTTAGACAAACTCTGGCTGAACTTGCTTCCTCCTGCATCCCAGCAGGCAGATAAATGGGATGGAAGTGGGAGGCTGAGTTCACAGGCTGCTGAGGTCCTCCCGGGGGTCATACCGCCCCTGAGATCCCCTGTCCACCCATTTTGGTGGCCTTGGAGAAGACAAGAGGATGCATTTGAGTGCTGAGGATGATGCCCTGGCTTTAGGTAGTTAAGGGCTCCGAAATGTGGCAGAGACCTTGATAATGCAGCACATCAGAGGTGTGGGTGGTCCTGGTGGGCAGCAGTAAATCCATCATGGTACATCTGCAGAGGTTGGATCTTACTTTCATGTTGCTGTGTAAGATGCAGGAGGTGAATTTACTCCAGCCCTATTCTCTTCAGAGCTGGCAGTCCTGGGCATAGGGTGGCTGGGCAAAGCTGTGCCCCTGAGAGATTCCTGTTTGACCTGGAAATGATGGGACAATCAGGATTTGGGTGGGATGTGGTCACTGGAGAAATGTCTCCATGGCCTGTGTGGCTTCTACTGAGGTCTCCAGGAATTGCTTTGTGGAGTCAGATAAAATCTGAGATCCTGCTGTAATGCTGAAGTTCCTCCCACCATCCCTCAGGGAAACAGTCATCCTTGCCCTACTTTGTGTAGTAAATAAAAGTTTATTTACAGCCCAGGAGTGCATGCCCTGAGGTTGGGAGGTGAAGGGTTCCTGCGGGGCCCTGGAGGAGCTCTGGGGTTTCCTCTCTGCTTTGTGGCTTCAGTTCCTGAGCAGAAAAGTCTTGGGAAGGAGCAGCTCTGTGGGTGGGAGCTTGGGGAAGCAGAGCCCTTTGCGTGGGCCCTGGGGCAAGGCTTTGTTTCCCTGTAGTGAGGTCACATGTGTCTGTGTCACCTGGAGAAGAGCTGGAAGAAGATAACCAGTGGTCACGTGTGACCCGTGGGCTGGAGCAGCCAGGGACAGCAGCAGGGGGTGCTGCCACCCATCTGTCTCCCCCCTTGGCCGAGGGTGACGTGGGGCTGGGGCTGAGCTCCACTGACCAGGGTCTGTGGGGTTTCCAGCTCTGCCCTGGCACTGCCCAGGATTGCTCTGTGGATCTTCACGGAATGAGCATTTGGGTTCTCCACCACTTGGATGAGTGAAAAGGGGTTTTGGGGGGTTATTTCAGCCCATGTGTGGGACAGATTGCATATAGGAAAGTTGTTTGAAGAGCGAACAAACCACAGCCATGATTTGGGCTCCACTGAAAGAGCAAAGCTGGGAAAGCTTCAAATCGTGGCTGCAGAGACAAGGGGGGACATGGCTGTGGTTTTCTGCTGGGGAACAGTGTTGTGTCCCGTGGGAGGGACACAGAGAACATTGTTTTGAGTTTCTGCTTTTCCTTCTCATTTTTTAGGCATGCAAAATTAATTGCTCTCTTTCATTGTCTGCAGCAATATTTATTTTGCTGCTCTGTGGCAGCAGGGACTGGATAGGTTTCACAAACTGAATTTTCCCTGGACAAGCCCCTCCTCTGATTTCGCACTTCCAGCTGCCAGGCTCACTTTTAAAACAGCTTGTGCCGAGGCTGAAAATATTTGAAGGGCAGAGCAATGCCTTGCAGGAAATGGCTTAAGCTTCCTGCTCCCAAGATGGTGTGAGTGTTAAAACAGAACTGGAGAAATATTAGACATCCTACATCCGGCCCTGCAGAGAAGGGTGACCCTGGGGTGATGGGATGGAAAGCCCAGACCCCCCTGCTGCCTGTGCCCAGCAGCTTCCAGCAGGATGAGGGGCCCCCCCAGACCCTCATCCCCCCGACTTTGTAGGGGAGGGGAAAATGGGCAAATTGTTTCCTGCCTCTCAGGGCTTTGCTGTGTTTTAGTTTTGTGGGAAATGTGTGGGGCAAAGTGTCAGCAGAGTGAGTTTTCAGCAGAAAATGGGAGTTGGGAAAGGTCTGGTTCTGAGGAAAGGTTTGTATCAGTTTATCCACTGCCCTCCAGCCTGAAGTGAAAGGTGAAAGTCGAGGGTGGATGGATCTGAGCTGGTCCTGTTTGTTTGGGGCTGGAGTGGGACTTTTTGCATCTGTCAGCAAAAACCACGTTGAGTTACTGACTTAATCAGAGGCAACTTAATGCTTTCAGCTCTGATGAATTCCCACTTGGTGCTTGCTGAGCACCATCTACCTGGCCAGGCAGGGAATAGCAGCTGGCTGTGCCTCCGGGATGGATGGCCAAGGGTGGGAGAGAAATGGCAATATTTGCGTGCAGGAGCGTGGGGAAGGACAGGCAGTGACAGGGGAGGGCAGCGGACCTGAGGGCAGGGTGGTCCTCACTGGTGTCACATCTTCAGATGTAATCCAGCTGCCTGGGGGTTACTGCCCTGTTAGGGAGAACTTCTCCAAACCCCAATTTGCTAGCTGGAGCATGGAGATGTAGGTAATTTTACTCAGAATGTTATCAGTTGAGTTAAAAATACCAGAGCCACGTGGTTGGGGGTCCACAGGTGTGGTGGAGGAATGAGGTGGGGGCTGCAGAGCTGCAGGCAGAACAAGAGGAGTTCAGAGCTTGGACTGGTCTGAGCTCACTCTTGACTTCCTCCAACAGTCACTGAGAAACATAAAATTACTCCTAATGCAACTAAAATTACACCAGTGCTGGGACCTGGGTCCCTTCGGGAGGTGTGTTCCAGCTCCAGGAGCAGCAGCAGAGCATGTGGGTGCTCTTTGGGCGGGTGCACCATGAATGGAGCATTATGCTGTGCTCCAAACACCCTCCTCCCAGGCTTTCCGCCCTGACCCCTTCCTTTCCTGTGCTTTTTCATGTGGGATGGTGGGAGCCCTGGCAGCTCTGCAGGACTGTGGATCCAGAGGGGTAAGTTCCATCCTCAGCAGGCAGATCTGGGCATGGGGAGGTCAGTACCACAGATTGCTGATACCCACCTTTCCCCATGGCACATAAACCCCCTAAACCCTGAGCAGCACAGCTCTTGGGGCTCAGGATTTGGCTGTTTGTTTTCTCAGGCTTTTCCATGGGGTGCTTTTCCTGGGAAGGCTTTGACCGGCAAGCCTGGGGGAGGGGAAGATGAGGCTGATTTAAGTCCCAGAAGTAGTAACAGCTGGCTGAAAGCTGTGTCTGCAGCCCTGTAATACATCAGTGGTGCCCACTGCTCTTGGACAACAGGCCAGGGCTGGTGAATCTGGGAGAGTGTGAGCCAGCCCTGGGGCTGCCACAGCAGGACATGGGTGGGCTGCAGTGGGCTGCATGGGGGCTGCAAGACTACAGGGGCAGATGCTGGGGCTCTCTTGGGACAGAATTACAGTTGGAGTCATCCCCATTTACCTATATGGCTGTCACACTGTGCATGGTTCAGGAGGGTGGTCACACAGGATGTGGGGCAGGACATGTATGTAAAAAGGCTTTGCTGTCCCAAATGGTGCTGGGTTGAAGGCTCTTCACCCCATCAGCGGGTGAAGCATCCTTGGGCCCACAGGGCTTTAGGTGGGGTGGGGGAGTGGGGAGAATTCATTGGAAAAGGAAGCATCCTTCCCCAGAAGTGTCCTGGAGCCCTTCAGACAGTTCAGCATCCCCAGGTCGTGCTGAGAAGCCGTGATGAAAATGTGGGTCTGCAGGAAGGAGCGATGCCGCTGTGTAGTCACTGCACAGTTGATTTATTTTTACTCTTGCTGGCTGACCCTCAGCTTCCCACTCCCAGCCCTTCCCTCCATGTGACTGTGGGCCAGTGCATCCCTGCACAGGACGTGCCCTCCTTCCCACGGCTCCCACAGAGGGATGCAGAGCCGTGGGGCTGCAGCACTGGGAGAGGCACAGAAAGGTTTGGGAAGAGGTTTGGAAAGGGCTCATTGAAAGGCTCTGTGCAGGGCAAAGGGCAGGGCTTGTCTAGCTGGACCACAGGTCTGTAGGGGGGGGCTAAAGTTTGTCTTAGATCTTATTTAAAGCTTGTCTTAAATCTTAAATGCATGGGCAATTTGGGGCCCTGTGAGTGAGTTTTGGCAAGTCTGTGTGAGATTCTGAGGTCCTGCCTTGCCCTGTTCTGGTGTGCACTGTGCTGAAGAGGGAAGGATTGGGAAATCCAGTACCATCAGGTAGAGGAGGTTTGCATTGGACCTGCCTCCATCCCCCACAGGATGAATCCAGCACCCAGCCTTTGTCTTGAAAAGGCACAGCTGATTTCCTATTGCTCTTCATCTAAACTTGCACCACAGCCTTTGCTTGAATGGTCCCAAACTCTAGATCTGGGATCTTGGAGCCCTCAGTAATGCTTTTCCTTCAGGATTAAAAACATAACTGGTGGTTGATAGATCCCCAAGGGTACTTCTGAGGTTGTGGGGGGACCTGTGCCCCCAAGGCCATCCTGAAGTCAGCAGCTCTCTCTTCTCTCAGCTTCAAGAAGGTGTCAGACATGAGAACTGTATTGTGCAGAACTGAAAACCTCAAACCTCACTGGGGCCCATGACCTTTAAGAGGCTCAGAGTGACACACACCAAAGCCTCTGTGTTTATCTCCAGATCACAGCCCCGGAAAGCTGTGAGCGGCACTTGGGTGGTGATGGGGCTCTTCTGGTTTCTCTGAGTTGGTGTTTGGGAGACAGTGGGGCTGTTCTGCTTTCATGGGGTGATGGGACTCAGTTTGGCTGCCACTCTGTGCTGGCCATGTTGATATGAGGATTTGGGAAGCTGGTGGGGAGCACAACAGCTGGTGCACTGGAGCCAGGGACACACATTGCTGTGAGTCAGCAGGGGCTGTCTCCCCTCCTTGGGTGCTCATGGGACTCCCAATGAAATTTGCATTCTGGAGTATCTCCTAGACATGTTCTTCAGTCCTTTTAGAAAATGGAGACAAGGCTGGGAGGACCCTTGGTGTCCTGCAGGTTTGGGTCTGGGAGAGTTGCTCTGAATACATCCCGTAGAAGGATCTCCTTCCACTGGACTGGAAAGTGTGACCTGCTGTTAACAATGTTAGGTCTGCAGGTGCTGTAAAGGTTTAGGTGTAATAGAGCCAAACAAATACAAATGACCCCCAAAATCAAGATTAACATGCACCAAGCATGCATGGCAGGTCTGATAAATATGTTCCTTTCATTCACACCTAAAGCCAAGCTCTGCTTTCTTAAAGGTGACTGCCCAACAGCTCCTGTGATGGTTCCTGATGATCCTTGAAGAGTTTATTCAGCAACAGCAGCTACTAATTTGGGTCTCTCCCATTCCCCAGCAAATGCAGCCTCCCTGCCCTCCATCATGGGTGTGTGGACAACCTGGTCTGTCTGGGTGCCAGTCTCAGTCCATATAATGCTGTGTAGGGTGGGGTGCGGGTCGAGATCAGGGTGCATGTGCTGAGTGCTTCATTCCCTCCTTGGGATGATTGTGGTGCCAATCTGCCCCCAAATATCTCAAATCTCTTGGGAAGTGTTACAGCCTAATTGGAATTAGGTGCCTAAATACCTTTTAGGATATATGTCTTGGCTCTTCTGTGTCTCTGAACACACACTGGAAGAGCATCAAACCCCAGGATGTGTTCTGTCTTGAGGAGCAGTATGATGGGAGTAGCTGGGGTGAGGCAGAAAGAGGCAGGATATCCCTCTAATACCTTTTAGGTTTAAGAGGAGGAACTTGGAAGTACTAACACAGCTTTTTCATGTCATGATGGAGCCCGTCACAGGTAGAGATCATGTTACAGCTTAGCACAGCTGACTCAGTAGGTGATTTGCTGTAAACACCCTCTGTATGCATCAGGACAAGAGGTGTTTCTCCAAAGAGCAGGTCAGGACATCGCAGCTCCAGGTCTGCTACCCCACCTTTCCTATTTCTCTCTGACAGTTAGGCACCTTGAATCCATCCAGCCCCTCATTTAAACTCCTCCTTGAGCTACAGGATGTCCTGTGAGATTACTGAGCTCTTGAATAAGGGGCTTTCTTAGCTTGGCAGAGGCTGAGCGGACCCCAGAAGGCTCCCGTGCTGGGGGAAGAGTCTGTTGCCAAGTCGTAGGAGGAATTCCCACGTTCCTGTTCCTTCCTGCTGGCTGCCAAATGCTTGTCCTGTCCACAAAAGCTGATGTATTTGGTAGGATTTAACCTTTGCTCAAAGAAGTGAATAATAGAGATCTTTTACTTTTGGTTTCTGGGTGTAAATTCACAACTCAGCGATGGTTTTGTGTGCACAACACAATTCAGTGGTGGGAAAAAACGGAGAAGAGACAGAGGGAGACTTCGCTTGGGTAAAGTCCTTTATAGCCATAGCTGGGAGCCTGCAGGGAAATTACCATTTCTTCCTGCCCTGATGAACCCTCAAATCAGGCGTTAGGTGCCAACCAGACCTCTTTGTTTCAGTAGAAGCACAAAGGCAGCCCTGTGGGATGTAGAATGTGGGGTTTCTGATGTCCAGAGTTGCTGTAGGTCCTGCCTGGACAGACGGACATGCTCCCATGTTTTCCCTGTCAGCAGAAAGCATGTCTATGGAGTTTCAGGGAGGGGAAGTGCTCTTTTTCATTGCTACTTTTCATGTCTACAGCACTGTTTTTTTGTGCCCTGAACACTCCTTCTGTTCTCCAGTTGGTGTCCTGTGGTACAAGGCCTGGTGACACTGGTGCTTGTGATTGCCACTGGTCATGTAATCAGCAGCACCCAGGGCTACTGAAGTGGTGTAGGAACCACAGCCTGGCCATCTCTGTGTGGGGATGACTTGGTTTGAGGAAGCTCACAAACCTGAGCAAAGAAAAGAGAAAACCAGCAGGTTCAGGTACTGCCTAAATTAATTTTTCAAGGAATCAGCCATGGCCTTTGTCTGGGATCAGCAGGAAGGAACTGTGCACAAAGAGAAGTCTCTGAAACCCCATGGTGAGGGGTTTGGGCATCACATGGTTCTACCATGCTGAAGGTACTCCAGCAGATTCTCTCCTTACTTGGATTTCATTTTTTGCTGGCTGAGTCTCTCTGTGGTTGCAGAACTGCAGTGAGGTCCAGGGAGATTTTGCTGCTCCATGGCTGCTTGGCACAGTGAGGTGCTCCCCATCCGAGAGTAAATGTTTAGTTGTGTCATGCTGGAGAGGGACAAGGTTCTGGTCTCAGCTCCACTTGTTCTGAGCCAATGCCCCCATCACTGTGCACCCAGCAATGTGCCAGAAGTCACCCTGATCAAGGTCAGCTGAATGGCAGGGCAGTGCATGGCCTCCAAAAAGCTGGAATTAATCCATCTCCAGCACAACAAGATTTGGTTCTAATTAAATGGACACCCATGAAGCTGACCCCAGGCACTCCTCCCCATAGTGAGGAGGAGAAGCTGCTGGTAGAGTGAGGCACTTGTTCAGAGTGATTGCTTTGGAGTGGACTTGCAGTGGGACCCTGGGGAAGCAGCATGGAGAGGTCCAGCCTTACCAGTGTTTGCTGTTTGCTGTTCCTGTGCCAGCAATTCCTTCCTGGAACTAAAGCTCCAAGGGTTCAAGAGAGGCAGGGGTATGGAGCATGTGGAAATCAGATTAAGTAGGCTTGTGGTCCACTGAAGAACAGAAATTGGAGTAATTGCCCCCAAAATGACAAGGTGATGATTTCAAGTGCAGTCCATGGCATTGCAAGTGGCCCAGGGGTTATGACCAGTGCCATAACCCCACAGGCTTCTCTTTTCTTGCATATCTGTGTAAATCTCTGCTCTCCCATTAGTGCCTGCACTCAGCACTCCCTGAAAATTGCCCAAAAATTCCATCTTGGTGCAATTTAGGATATGCTCCAGCCTGCCCCAAGAACATCTGGTATCTGTGCATCGGGTGATATTAATCACAGCGTGAGCGCAGCCAAGTGTTAAACGGCAGAGCCCTCCCACCTCCCCCCTGCAAACGAAGGTTGTTTCCATGTTCCAGCAATAAAACGAACCTAACATTCCCGGGCAGGCGGTGATCTGGCAGGAACAATGTCTGTGTGGGATGAAGGGATGAGGAACACTCTGAAATGGGCCAAGAAACCATGTGGTCCTGGGACTTTTTGAAATCCCTGGGGTGTTTGAAGCTATTTTCTAGTCCTCCTCATTTTCTGAATCCACGGCTATTCCTGCTGCATCTGCAACTGCTCCCTCTCCCCCGGAATTTTGTGCTGAGGCCTTGTTGTTTTGGGTGTAAAGGCTGCTCCCTGTTTCCAGGATGGTAAACATCCCTCCCTCTCCCTGCTTTGCTGTGCAGATATCAAAGTGCTTCGCAAAGGAGGGGAGATTTTTTTTCTGTTCTGCAGATGGAGGGAAGAAGTTGCAGAGGCTGCTGAGAAATCCATGGGAATCTGCTCACTTGGAGGGTGCTTGTGGTTTTGCTTCAGGATGCTTAGTGGCTTCCTTTATTGTTGGGCAACGAGCAGACAGGACTGGCACAGGGAATATTTTTGCTCCCCTTTTTCTTGGGTGACCACACACCAGACATTGAGCAAACCCCCATTGGTACCACGCTGTTTGTGTTGCCCCCAAAGGAGAGCCTGGCTCAGATTTGCCCCCAAGTTCCCCAGTCTGTGGCTGAGTTTTTAAAAAGAAACACCAGAAAAAACTCAAAACTGTGTTTTGAGTACAGTTGGCGCCTCAACCACTGAGCTGTTGAGCTTTCAAGGGAGGCAGCCCCGGCACTGCTGCCTGGGAGGGACGGGAGGTGGGGGGCGAGAACTCGTGTGGTGCCTTTGATGTTGGAGGCTTTTACCCGCGTTACCCGGGGAGAAACTGGAGTGCTTTTCATGTCTGGTGGTGAGGGAGGCAGAGAGCCAGGAGGGATCTGCTTTGTGAGACCTTTTCGAAGGGAATTGAGCAAACTTTTCAGAAGCTGGAGGGAGACTGGCTGAGGTGGCAGCTGAAATAGGTGCTGAAGCATCCTTGGCTCTCACAGACAGTGTGCATTGTCCTCTTCATCATCCTTTGACTGAGTAAGTCTCTGCTTGAGCTCTCCCCAGCCTCGGGGAATAAAAAGCTGTGGCAAGGGCTGCGCTTGGGTCTCCACAGCCATGCCAGTGGGGAGCTGTGGACTGGGCAAGCTGGAGTGTGGCCATGCCATGAGTACATGGGGGTTTGAAGGGTAAGGAGGGGGAAAATAGAGCAGTGGCTTAGCAGGGGAGAATACCAGAGACAGGCACAATCACAGCAGAGTGATTTGTCAGGACCTGTGCTAAGGGAGGAGGCAGAGCTGGCTCTGCCACCCACTCAGGCTTGCTGTGGAGTGGGATGTGTGGGGCTGAGCCTTTGCAGCAGGGTTGGAGCAGGCAGAGGATGGGAGAGGGTAGTCACAGCAGCCGGTGACAGGACCTGGAGGTGAAAAGGGGTGGCAGCAACCCTGACATGATCTGGGCAATGGGGCTCCCTGGGGTGTCAGCACCCAGCAGGCTGGGACCCTGGTGCAGACTGTCCTTGCCCAGCTCCCACAGTCCTGATGAAAAGGGACCCTGATTGCTGGTGATGGCAGACAAGGCTGAGAGTGCTGCCTGTGCTGTGGTCTGTGCAGAGTTTGGGAGCCCTGCCCCAGCTGGAGGGGCCCGGTGTGGTTTGCAAATGCTCACGTGGTGAGATGGGGCTCATCTGTGTGGGCAATGCTGGTTGCATTGGAGATGCTCTTACATTACTTTTGGCAAATGGATTTGTGTGGCATCATGGAGAGCGTGTCTGGTGATGTAAGGGAGGTCTGGCAGCCCGTGTTTGCCTCCCTGCTTTCTACTCTGGAAACTGGTTGTGAGCTGATGTGGAACAGGAACGTCCTGGTGTTTGGTGGCCCCTTGTCCTGATGAGCACTGGGGAAAACCCATCTTCTGAGCATCCTCAGACGCACTGGTGGGTGCAGGGCTCCCTCTCCCCAGCCCTTTTCTGTAGCTCTCAGTGCCTCTGTGGAAAGTGTTTCCCAAAAGCAACTTCCTGCTCTCCCCACCTCTAACTCATCCTGCCCCAGCACTCGCAGCAGCCCCAAAACTTGAGCTGAAAGCTGTTCCCAGTGCACATGTCCCCCTGTGGTGTGTGCTGGTGTCACC
Source organism: Pithys albifrons albifrons (assembly GCF_047495875.1). Taxonomy (NCBI): domain Eukaryota; kingdom Metazoa; phylum Chordata; class Aves; order Passeriformes; family Thamnophilidae; genus Pithys; species Pithys albifrons. Next base: position 8,315,905 of record NC_092476.1, on the reverse strand, counting down.
CAGAGGCCTGGGGACATCCCAGCCCCCCAAAAAGGGCAGGAGTGTGAGGATGCCCCAGAGATGGGGACACTGTGGTGATGGGTATGCCACGGGGATGAGGACATCAAAAGGGATGAGGACAGCATGGGGAGGGGGTCACATGGTGACGTGATTGGAATGTAGCCACCATGGCGACAGAGACTCCACAGGCTGGGGATACCATGAGGACAGGGCACATGAGCATGGCTGGCTGCTTGCCAGGGGAGACCTGATCCCTCCTGGGGGGGAATAATGTTCAGGCTCCTGTCCGAGGGACCCTCTGCCCCGGAGCGGGTTGTGGGGGGTGCCAGGTGCTCCCTGTCCCCACGCGTGGCACAGCCCACTGAAGTGGGACTCGCCTGCCCCCGCCCCGAGAGCGTCTCCCGCGGCTTTTCTCTTTAATTGGCTCTTTTGAACCAGCGCCGGCCAAACCCCTCCCGCCCCCCGTCCCGGCCCCGCGCTGGAGCTGCTGCCGCCGGTGAGTGCGCGGGGACGGGGCTGGGGGGCCTCGGGATGGCGGATCCAGGGGGGAGCACGGGGGCTCTCCCAGCCCTGCGGCGGCGGGAGAAGAAGCGGTGGTCGGGTTGGGATCAGCGCTGCGGGGGCGGCAACCGGGCCACGCCGCGCTCGGTCCCGCGGAGATGGATGTGCGGTCCCCGCCGCTGTATGTCCCGTGCTGTGTCGCAGCACTGGAGCTCTGCAAAGCGGCCCAGCTGGCAACCTCACACTGATTGTGGGCTCCCTTTCTTTTTAATTTTTTCTTATAATTTGAGAAGCCCTGCTGCATTCTTCCTCCACTGCTCACAGTGCTGTTTGCCCAGTGACCGTGGCATGTCATGTGTAGGTGACACAGGGGGAACCCTCTGGATTTACCAAGGGTTTTCCCACTTGCCTTAGTCCGGCAGAGTCTGGGGATGCTGGGACAGCCGGTCAGTGGATGCTCCCCGGAATCACCCTTTCCCGCTGTATCCCAGTGTCTCACTGTCGCTGGGCACGTTTGCACTCCTTGGAAGCAGCCTGGGGTCCCACTCCTGCTCGTACTGCTCCTGTCTACTTTTCCATGCAGGAAAGGCTCCATGCCAGAGGATTTGAGGCCAAGCTTTTTATATCCATCCTGGTGTGACCACACTTCATTTAGGGAAGAAGCATCCGGGATGGATCTGGGCTGACATATTCAGTGCTCAGACAATCTTGTCTCTGCCAGAGCAGATTGGGGCTGGAGAAGCAGCTGGGCTCCAATGGGGCCAGCATTGCTGCCCTGTGTCATGATTTGCAGCATGCACCAAGCTGTTTATATAGGATTTCTTGGTGATTTCATAGGCATCATGTCTGCCTTTCCATAAATCTCAGGTCACTCCATCTCTCCTCCAAACCATTCTTTGGAGCCACGGACATTCAGCCCTTCATTTGCTGAGCTGCCACATGCCCTGCACAGCATACTGGGCTTGCTCACACTGCTTTAAAGGGTCAATTTGCAGAACCAGAGCACTGGAGGGACAACCTATCATAGTGCCAGGCAAGTTTGGGGTTAAAATTGCTTAATTTTATTGAATTCCTGCTGCTGTGCATGGTGGGTGTGGCAGATGCAGCAGACCAGTGGTGCAGCTCTAGGGTGGGAAGGAATTTTACACTGTTGCTGGAGATGTGCTGAGGGTTCTGGGTTCCCTGGTGCTCTTGGCAGTTGGTTGGTTTGACTGAATTCTCTTGGGAGATAGGTGGGCTTGGACTGGTGGGTGGGAGATTTGTATGTGCAGGCAGTGGTGGCTTGAGCTTTGGTTTTGAGACCCAAGCACCACCCTGTGAAATCCCAAACCCAAGAATTGTGGCTACTCATAAACCCATAAACACCATCACCTCATCCAGGTGATTCCAGATTGTAGGACACAGCATCCAGGAAAAGTACAACTGTCAAGCAAGTGTGCCCTGCTGTATGTAAGGGCATTCTGAGTGCACATAAGTACATGTTGAGATAGATAAGTTTGGAGCACACAGAGGACTGCGATAGCCCTGGGAGCTGTGACCCCTTCCATGCGATTGTAGTTGCTATCTATCATTTTCCATGTTGGGGTCAAAATACCTGTGAGGCTCATGGGTAGCTCGATGGTGGTGTTTGAGTGTGTTTGACCTCACAGCCATTCAGCACATACACTCTTGCTGGTATGTGCTGGCCAGAGCACAGGTATGCAGATGTGGCAGGGTCTAATGGCTTGGTAGTTAATAACCCAGCAGTGGTGGTTCCTGGACGCCTTTCCATAGGGAATCCAGACTTCCCCTCTCTGAGCACGGTGGAATTTTTATAGCCTGTGGTTTTAAATGCTGTGATTTCCGTATGGCCCTGATGCTGTTGAAGCTGTGCTGGGGCTGGGTGAAACCTGTGCTGGAGCTGCTGATTCCTGGATAATGTGTCTGAGCTTTACTCCAGTTCTTGGGAAAGGCTGAGCTGAGAAAGGGAAGGCCAGCTGTCCTGGGGTTATGCCTGCTGGGTGCTGTGACCTTATGGCTGAATACAACTGTACTTAATTTAATTTATCCCTAAAATTTGGGAGGTGCTTTGAGGAGAAGAGTATGGTAAAGCTACCTTGTTTGTTAAAAAATATTCACTGAAACTGGAGTGAGAGAGTTAATCTTGCAAATACAACTCTGTGGCATTCTACGAGTATCTGTCCGAAAATCCCTAGGGAAGTTGGCAGAAAGGAGGTGGGCACAAGTGAAGTGGGCACTTTGAGATAACAGGAGTTGGGGCAAAGGGGCCAGCCTGACAAGCCCCGTTTGCCACAGGGATGTAGCTGTTGGGGCCATGCTGTAACACAGAGAGGGACATGGCACTGTGGGATGTGTACTTGGGTGTCAGCTGGGAGATGAAAGCAAAGACAGTTCAGCTGCCTCTGTAGTGGATGTGAGCACTGTCTGCTTCCCAGCAGCATCCCTGGCTTTGTTGCCTGGGTTTCCTGTCCTGGTAGAGTTCTACCATTAACACCCTGAAGATCTCTGGCTCATGCTGGCTCACCCTTGCCATCCTGGGATGTGATCCCCAAAATGCCAGGCAGTGTTGGGGTGCTCACAGGTTCCTCACCATGCCACTGGTGATTGCTATGGTGGAGAATGCTCGGCAGGAGTTGAGCAGTGGTGCTTTCTCCAGTCCCTGTTAAATCCCATGAAAACCACTGCTGAGGTCTGGCTGCTCTGGGAGTGTTTTGGGGCCATCAGACTTTGCTAAGCTAAGACATCCTTGTCCCCCTGAGCCTGTTGCAGGAAAGCTGCCTGGGTCCAGCTGCCTCCACCCAGCTCTCCCTCCTCTCAAACTTGTGAAAAAGTGATTTCTCTTCCCATTTTCTGGCCTCTTCTCAAACTGGGTTAACTCTTGCCGTGTACGCAGAATTGCTGGAGGGCCCTGGTCAGGCGAGGCTGTAAAAGCCACATTTTCTTTGAAAATCGGATTAAGGCCCCTTTTTCTTCTTGCTGGGCGGATGCGGGTGACATGAAGTCTCTCTTTGTCCTGGATGTATTTCTGGCCCAGCTGCAGTGGGTTAACCCTTTGTCATCCCACACAGTCCCGGTGATGAATGGCCTTTTGCTGAGCAGCAGAGATCTTTTCCTGGCGTGGTTTTGGGTGGAAGCAGGAGCACTGAGATCTGTGCCCTCCCCCCACACAGTGGGGGGTTGAAGTGCAAAGCCTTGGTGCCTGGGTAAGGGACATGTATGTGCGACAGGGACCTGCCCTAATGCTGCTTTCTGCTGTGTTTCTTTGGCAATTTTTCTCTCTTAAATGAGTGGAAGGGGAGATGCTTCCCCAGTGCTGCACTGGGATCAGAATCCTCTCCATGCTGGGGCAGCCCCAGGCTGCCTAAATGGCACAGATGGACACGGGTGAGACAAGGAGGGGGCAAAAGTGACAGCGAGCGCAGAGGCCGGGCCAGCTGGCAGAGCATGAGAGCTGCCTGTGTGCTCCTTGGAGAGCAGTGACTGGGTCAGTGGTGTTCCCCAAGACACCAATGCCCAGCCCAGTGCTGGCATGGTGCTGGGGCAGGACCCTCCTTTTTGCCAAGAATGTTGGAGGGCTGAAAATAACCAGCCAGCAGCAGGGCAGAGAGTGCCTGTACGTTTCCTGGGAACCCTTGGCTCCCATGGCCAGCATCCAAGAAGGCATCTTGGTTTGGTGCTTGGTGCTGGGCTATGATCTGCTGTGGCCAAGCAGGAATGAAGGTGATTTCACAGCCGTGCCCTGGGGGCTGTGGGCTGTGGCATTTCCTGCTGTATAGTCAAGCTTTGGGTCCATTTTGCCTGGTTTCCCCCACTGTGCTGCATTGGTGCATCACCTTGGGTTCACCCATGTTGCTCTGGGCCTTGGTTTGGTGTATTTATTTACGCAAAAGCCAAATTGCATCAGGGAACATCTTTCTGATGGTCTGGAAAAGCTGGTAAGGGCACATAGCGTCAGCTCCCTGCAGTGCAGATCCTGTGCTGTTATCAGGGAGGCTCCTGATAAGAGCAGAGCAGGGATTTCCCTACAGGGGGTCCTGGACCATGTCAAAGTGGCATCAGGAGGAGCTCCCCCAGGCCTCCCAGTATCAGTGGGAGTGCAGGCCACAGGCCTGAATTCTCCCTATGCCCCTCTCTGCACTGATTGTCAGGGTGTGCTCGCCCCAAGACTGTTGGAGGAGTGTTGCCATCTCCCAGATCTGACCCCAGGAGCAGATGGGGACTGAGTGGGACTCACTCACAGCATCGGGAACTGCAGGGAAGCAACGCTTTTCCCTCCCACCCGTCCTCCTCCTCCCCGCTGTCCTCCTGACCTTTTCCCATCAAAATACAAAGCACTATTATTCGTAGCAAGGCACCTCTATCTGAGGAGACAGCTGGCGCTGCAGCAGCTTGCTGGGGATGGGTTGCTATTAATTAAGCTGCAGGAGACAGACTGGCAGCTTGGCAGCTTGAATGGAGTTTTCCTTCTTTTCAAGGTTTTCAAGGTTTACCTCCAAATGGAATTTATGGGTTTAAAAGGGGCAGCAGACAAAGGATGGAGAAAGGCCCATTATGTGCAGCTTGCACAGACACTTACCCATCACATTGCTGGCAGGGAGCATGTATGTTCAGAAGGTCTGCAGGAACACTTAAGACACTCCAGTCCTTTGGACACTTGCAGCCTGGTTTGTACCAGGAGAGTCACTGCCTGGGCATCTCATCTCCCCATCTAGAAAGGAGATGCTACTTCAGGATGAAACAGAGTTTAAACTATTCAGAGTGTTTGAGGTGACCCAGGCAGTTGAGTTTTTCACTCCCTGTCATTCCCACCTTGCAAAGGTGATTAATTTTCACCAAACTCATCCTCTACCCCTGTTGCTGGTGATGAGAGGAGCAGAGACAGCTCTGGATGGAGGACTCTGAGGCTCTCTGAGGTGCCCCTTGATGTGTGAGACACACAGAGGCTCCATCTGCTCCCCCTCTCTCCACAGGGCAGAATACAGGAGTTTGTGGAGTGGGACTCTGGGTTGCTGTCTGGGTGAGATAAGAGAAGTTTGCTTTACCCTTTTCAGGGGTATTTGTCTTTTGTGATAGTCTGTGGAGGTGTCTGGGGAGTTCCCTTGAAGAGGAGAGAGGGGGATTGCTACTAAGGAAGAGGCAACAGTTGAAGCAGCCAAGTGCATTTCCTTGGGCATGGCTGAGCTGTGCCATCTGCAGAGCTGTCCTGGGGACTTGAGCAGCAGCATTTCAGTGCCAAGGCAGACCAGGCCCTGCTGAGCAAAACCTGTGCTCGGAGCTGAGGCCTGCAGGAGTGCCTGGAATCTGCTGGGTGTGCTTTATGTCTGTCCAAACTGGCATGTCAGTACCCAAAGCAGTGCCCCTGCAAAGGAAAAGGATATGGGAAGGAATGGGTTTCTTTCTTGCTTTTTTCTAAGTATCTGTGACTCCAGCGTAGCTCCCTAGCATAGCCTGTTCCCTTTTGGAAAAGGGCGAATTGGTCAAGCATGGCAAGGAGTCTCCTGCCCTCCCTGCTCAAGTGAACGAATCCTCTGCGGGAGGAATGTGCCAGAGGAAGGGAGGCTGCTGCAGGAACACTGCTGGGATGCGACACCGGGAACTGAGGCTCGGCCTCCCTGGGGACTGAGTGACTCACTCCAAGGACACTGTGCCAGCTGCGCGTGATGGCTGATGACAGCGTGTGAAGTAATTCCTTCCTTCCTTCCTGCAGAATGGGAGTGGTCTCTGGGGGCATCCGGCTGCAGGACCCTCTGGTTTTCGGTGCAGTGGAAGCTGGGACAGTCCTGGTGCTGAATGTAACGTGGGTTCAACAGAACAGCCATGGTGCAGTGGTGCTGGTGGCTTTGGCTCCTGCTCCTGGCCAAGGCATGGAGGGGTTGATGTTGTTTGCTCCCTGTGCTAGCTCAGGATGTCCCTGCCCTGGAGGGCTCTGAGATGCTCCCAGCAGCACCTGTGCCCCTGTTACCTGCTGGTCCACTGCTCTCTCTGTCTAGGGAGATTTAAGCCACCAAAGAGCTTTTATGAAGGAACCAGTGGGATACCAACAGGGGTGTGTCTCTGACACGGGCTGCTCAGAGAAGCTGTTCAGTCCAAAAGCCAGGTAGCTTGAAAGAAAAAAACAAAACAGCATCATCTCTAGACTTGAGAGTTCAATACAGCCAGAGGGGAGGAAAAGTCATTGACCTGTAGGTCGTAGAGATCTGGAGAGTTACTCAGCACGTGCCGAAGGGACCATGGTGCTGCCTGCCAGAGCCCTTCCCAGGTGGGAACAGCTGCAGACCTGTACCCAGGCTCTTAGAAGAACATTAGGGTTGATTTTAGATGTTCCTGGTAATGGGGTGTCTTTTCTGCTCCTGCTGTGTGATGGTGTCTCTTTCAGTGTTAAAAAATTAGATTTTAGTCTTGTGATCTGCAAGCTCATGTCCTTTTCTTGGTCATGCTGCCTTCCAGGGAGCTTCCTGGTGTTTTACCAAGATCTCTGGATGTGCTTTTCATTCTGCTATTGATCTGAGATTATAAATATAGCTGGCAGGATTTCCAGCTGTCTGTCAAAGTCATCGGGGACTTGCAGGTAGTCAGCATTACAGCAATATTAAAACAATAAAAATTATTTACTGAGGCCTAACAGTGCACTTTTAACTGGGGATCACTGTGGTGCAGTAAAATTGGAACTGTCCCTTCAGCATTCCTGCAAGACTATGTCCTGCTTGTGCTGCCTGTGCTCAAGGGGTTTGATGTTTTCTTAGAGTTGGGCAGCTTGGGGTGAAATGTGTCAGTTGGCAGGTCTGCCCACAGGCTGGTTGGTCCTGGTGAAACTGCCTTCATTTGCAGATCTTGGTTATTCCTCAGAGCTAGGGATTTATGGTTGGAGCTGGAGTATGTGCTAGCCAAGGGCAGAGCATTGCCTGGCACAGGGGAGAGCATTGCCTGGCACAGGGGAGAACTGTGGTGCTGCTGGGGCAGAGCAGGGCTGGTGTGACTGGGGAACAGCCCCACTGCCAGGTGGTTTTCTAGTGCAAACGACTGTGGTCAGGATTTTCCCCCCAAATCAGGTACTATTGAAAACCTTGCTGCTCCTCCCAGAGCCTCCCAGCCTTTCCTGAGCATCAGTGCTGGACCACCTTGTCCAGTGAGCCCTGCCAGGCTAATGCAGGGCCTTGTCCCTGCTGCCCTGAGCATGTGGCTGTTACATGGGGACCTGCTTTCACCTGCAAAGATATCCCATGAAGTAGTACGGATAGGACTGCATAAGGCAGGGCAGGAGACTTCCTTAATATTTCACTTCAGTTGCAAGATACTAAGAGCTGTCATGAGGCGTAGACGGCTCTGAAAGCCCTGTGTGTACTTGCTGTGAGGCCAAGAATGCTACTTTGTTGTTCTTCTGAGTTGCTCCCACACCTCCTGTCTCTCCTGGGAAGGATGAGATTCCATTTGAAACAAAATATTTGCTATTGATTAACCGAGAAACAACTTGTACACATCGGGGAGTTCCCATCCTGCCCGTTTCTTCCCTGGGCAATGGTGAGGCCCTGGCATAGGCTGCCCAGAGAAGCTGTGGCTGCCTCATCCCTGGAAGAGTCCAAGGCCAGGTTGGATGAGGCTTGGGCATGGCAGGGACGTAATAATAAGATGATGTCCCTTCCAAGCCAAATCCTTCTGTGATTCTGTGAAGTGTCTTTGTACAGAGTTTCAACAACCAGGGGGGGAACTTTTCTATGTTTTTTCCCCTCACAGGCAAGACTAAAACGTGGCCATGGTTTCAAAGTGAAAAAAACACTGATGGGTGAGGGATTGGTTCACGTGGCTGAGCACGCCGTGTTCACTCTGCCTCTGCTGATCTCAGTTTGGGCAAGTGAACCCCATACTGGATGCTAAACACCTGCACAGCCTTACAGATGTGGTTTGCTTAATGGCAGGGACATGCAGATCATATCTGCAAAGCCCACATGCACCTGAGATCCTTCCTGAACTCTTCATGCAAGCACAGCACCTGAGTGAGCACAGTGCAGCCTTTTCCTGCCTTCTTCCAGCTAAAGCAAGGCTGGAGTGACTTGCAGACAGACCCAACTGCTCTTCAGGCAAGCCCAGTTTGGCATCTAGCATTGGATTTTCCCAGAGATTAGGGAGATTAAAACACTAATGCCCATTGATAGGGGTTAAAGCTTTAATAAGTCATAAAAAGTGGTGTAATCCAGCAGAAAGCTGCATGCAGCTGCAGCATAAGCAGATTGAGGCTGGGTTTCCTGCCTGGATGCTGAGTGGAGGTTTCTCAGAAATTAGTATTTGTGGCACTTACTCAAGTGGTGGTATGTGAATCTTGCTCCCTTGAGCACAAATCGTTTGCAGGGCAGCCCATGCCAGCCTTGCTGGGCATCACAGGAGGGGATGCTGCCAGCCTGATGTGTGGCAGCTGCTCTGTGTGGAGGAAGATTCACCCCTGCTTGTGGTCCGGAAGTGCAGACAGGAAGGTGACAGCCACACTAGAGCACAGGCAGGAGACAGGGCAGAGTGGGCTGTGGTGCTGCTGGTGGCAGGGTTTGCATCACGAGCAGAAGTCTGACAGAGGCTGGTGATGTTGATAATAGGTCAAAAAGGAAGTACAAGTACTAGTCCAGTGCATGGGTTGTTCGTGGGAAATGGTGTCCTTTGGGTGTTGAAGATTGCACATGTGCAAATCTGTCTTAACCCTTTCAGCACCAGCAGACCTTTCTCTGGGAATGCAGGTCTGAGAATTGCAGGTAGCTGGGGGGAAAGTACCCTGAGATCACAGGGGTGTGATCAAAGTAACATGTCAGAACCAGGAGTCCAAAAGAGGCAGGTTGGCTTTATCTTGTCTGTGAGTGGTGAGAAAGCCCCTCTTGCTCCCGGTCCTGCAGCTGGGACGGTGCAAGCATTACAGGGCTCTCTCCGGGCTGGCTGCCCCTGGGTGTGTTGCCATCACTGCTGCCCATCACCAAGGGGGCTTTGCCCCACACCAGGGTGGCTGGGACCCCTCGTGTCAGAGGGAGCAGGGCCAGGTGGTGCAGCTCAACCTGCCTGACCCCATGCACAGCATGTCTTCCTTCCTGAGGCTGGGCCCCTCCCTTCAGTGGTGGGAGAGAGAGAGGTGGGGAACCTCTGGGAGCAAGGTATAAGGCAGAAAGGGCTTATCGAGACAGCTAATAGCTTTATTTAGCTTAATTGACATCAGTTTAGAGAGGAGCCATGCCCGTGGGTGTAAATTGCCGTCTGGTCCCCGACAGATGTGAGATGCAGCCCAGGGATTTTCAACCAGCTGCACAGCAAAGTTAAGTCCATGCTCCCGCTGCTCACACCCACTCGAGACTGCTTTGGGGCCCTGCTGGGAGAATTTCGGGATGCTCGAAAGGAAAAGGCAGGTATCCCTGTGCTTGGGGATGGGGCCGGGACCTTGCCCCTTTCCCTGGAGTAGTGGGTGGGCTGGGCTGTTCTCGGGGTGGGGCGGCCCTGTTTGTCCCAGCCTCTCGCTTTCCCCCTGGAATTATCCCGCACCTTCTGCGTGAACTCAGGAGTGGCAGAACGTCCCCATGGCGTGGGACGTGTCCCCAAACTCCTCTTCTTCTCATCCTTTGCGGGCCCCCTGGGCCGGGCCGGGCCGGGCTGGGGAGCGGCGAGGGGATGGAAACCGCCCGGGGCGAAGCAACTTCCCGGGAAGAGGCTCCATCCCCCCCCACCCCGGGCCGGGCTGGAGGGGGAGGAGGCAGGGTGATGGGGGAGGAGGAGGAGGAGGAGGAAGGGCGATGGGGGAGGAGGCGGAGGGCAGCGCGGGAGGAGGCGGGAGCCGCCGGCTGCCGGAGCCGCCGCCGCCGCGGGTGAGTCGCCGGTGCCCGGGGGCGGGGGCTCCGCGGGGCCGGGGGGCAGCGGAGGGGGGATTGTGATGGGGGGAAACCGCTTTTTTGGGGTGAATTATTCTGGGGAAGGGCCTGAAAGTGCGGGATGGGGAGGGTCGCGCCGTTCCCAAGGAGAGCACCGGAGCGCGGTGTGGAGGGTCCCCCCCCGGGGCAGGGGTACCCGGGTGCTGCGGGGGGTTCGTCCCTTGGCCCCCTCCTGCCTCTCTCGCCCCTGTGCCCCACAAGAGGGGCCGTTGTTCGGCACCGCCTGGCCGCGCTGCCGGCATTGTCCGGGATGAATAGCGGCTGTGGCCGGGGGGGCACCCCTTGCCCATCCCGGGGGATCACCCCCTCACCCTCTGCCCATTCCGGGGCCACCTCTTCAGCCCCTGCCCGCCGAGGGTCCGGGCTCCCGCCCCCCTTGCTCGGGCTGCGGCTGCTGTCCCCCGCAAACGGGCTCGTGGGGCGTCTGGGGCGCAGCTGCCTTTGATAAAGAAAGAAAACAACAAGAAAAAAAAAGAAATTAAAAAAAAATCCTATCCTTCAAAGAACAAAACCAAGAAAAAATTAAAGGGGGGAAAAGCAAAGAAAGAGGAGGAAAAAAAAAAGGAAGGAAAGCTCAACTGCAACCCCCAGGATGCTCTTTTTTTGCCGTAGCTGCAGGCAGTGCCTCGTGGGATGGCATCAGCCCCACTGTGAGGCTGAGAGGCCCTGGGCACACACTGCTGTGCGCTGTGCCCATTCCTGATTCCCATGCGGGGCCTGGCCAGACTCATTCCTCCTGCAGGGTTTTCTGGACAAGCTGAGTTTGGGGAGCACTACCTGCCTCTTTGTTTTCACAGCACAGAGCTCTGCAGAGCAGTGGTGACAGGGATGAAGGGTGCTTTCTCTTTGCCAGGGACTGGGAAGGGTCTCCATGTCCCTCCTGTGCTGAGCACCATCATCCAGGGTGGGTGGACAGGGATTGGGAGGGGTACCATCCTCAGACCTCCCATGGAATCAGTTTTGAGGGTGTCTTCAGATCTCCCAGAGCATGGGCACCCTGAGCCTGTCTGAGGGGGCAAGGACTGTGCTGGCTGCTGGCATTGGCTGTGTGGGACTGGTTGATGGAGCAGCTTTGCTGGCATCTGCATGCAGGAGGATTCCTCTGCAATGGGGCTGTCCCTACTGAGGAGGGGCTGCTCTGGGGTCAGCTCTTGCTCCAGCTCCAGGGGAAGCTGCTTACAAAGGGAGCCCCAATCCCACTGGGGCTGTGTGGCCAGAGACCTCTGCATGCCCAAGCCAAAATCTGATCATCTTTTTAAACATGGAGGAGAACAGCCTAACACCTCCTTGCAGATTTCTGTAAGGGGTTTAGAGCTGCTGTCTCACATGATTGGAGAAATGAGGATGTAGGACTGCCAGCCATGCAAGGGCTGCACATATCTGAGCTGGAGCAGGGTGGTGGGTCAACTTCACACCAGATCTGTGGGGCACAGGAGCTCATGGGCAACAGTTTGATGTTGTGGATTTGGCACCACAGTTTGACCTCTGGGATGGACTTACTGCATCCCAGCCCAAAAATGCCAGCAACCAGAGCCTGCGGCAGCTGGGAGATTAAGATGGGAAGGGAAGCAGCGATGGGGAGCCCTGGAGCATCCATCTCTTGTGAATAAAAGAGCCAGGAGGGGTGAGCCGCAGAGAAGCGTTTCCGGAGCAGGGAGGGGAAGCAAGCAGGGAGTGTGGACGGAAGCGCACATGGCAAGCGGGGACAGCTCAACCTGTGCCTGATGTGTGCCCAGGACCTGTGCCTATGGCTTGGTGCTCACTCCAGAGCAGGAATCACTGTCTTGTTTTTCTCTGGAAATATGTTTATTCCCTACCTGAGTAAAAGAGTTCAAGCCTGGAGCATCTGGTGTGCTCAGGAGGCACCTGGCCACCTCTCTGATGGCTCTTGGATGGATTTGGTCTAATGAAGTGTAGTTAAGCATACTCTGCTATTTCTAGGTTGTGTTTGTTGGCACACAAGTGGAATTGCAAGCTGAGAAGGAAACATAACTGGTTGGTAGGTGGGCCTCGGCTGGTGGCCAGCCTGAAAGTGTACCCCAATGCCCAGGGATGCGAGGGACAGACTCCAGCTCAGACCTGGCAGTGCCAGCCAGGTGCAGATGATTGCAACTGAATAATAGGAATTGTCCCTTAGTTACAATTTGGTGCTGCAGGGTCTGCAACAGTGGCTGTGTGCCAATCTGAGCCTTCTTCCAGGGTGCTGGATGCTCCTTCCAAGTTCCAGATCAAGCTGTGCCTCACATTCCCTGGTACCCACAAATCCCAGTGGAAGCAGCATGGAGCTACACTGGTGGATCCCATGGTGGCAATGACTGGGGAGCTGAAAAAAGCAGCAGTGCCTGGGCCATGCTGGGTTTGCATCCAGTCCTGGCTTTGCTGACTCCCTCCCTCCTGACTCCTCCTGTCCCCTCGGAAGGGAGAACTGTGGCTTTGCCACCTCCTCCGCAGGTTGGATCGGTTTCCATAGCTTGTGGTCACTGGCTCTGTGTGCCAAGGGGAGAGGCCTCAGAGGCTGCGCGTGCTGCAGTCCTACCGGCCAGCTGTACTTAACCAGGAGCTATAAATTCACTCTTCAGATCTAAAAATGACTGTTACTCCCTACAGGCACAATTTTCTAAGATAGCTGCTCCCAAAAATCAAAAGGTTAGTTGGTCCACATTACTCCCTTCAAAACTTCTGTGGATGCTCAGCTGCCCAGGAGGTGGTTCTGCTTTCACACCCTGGTACACCACTGTTCTCTGCTGTGAACATTCTCTCTGTGTTTGCATAAACACATCCAACAAAATCTGGAAGCCCATGGTGTTTCCAGTGTCTGCTGTATGGAGGGAAGGGGAGTTATCCCCACCACAATATCCTGGTGTTCTGGGTGCATGTAGCTCTGCACAGCTAGTTACACCATCACCAAAAGGTGGCTTGGTGCTCCCAGTATCTGAGGGGTGTTTCTTGGTTTCACCCTGCAAGCATTAGCATTTTGCCATTGATTGCATGTGCATCTGTGTAGTTTGCCAGTGTTTTGGATTTGTTGACAGGTGGCCATGGCAGAGGTGCAGCCTTCTGGTCTCTTTCCAGTTGCTCTGTGTAGCTGTTGAGCATCAGGTCTATGACCAATCCTACTCCAGGATCAGCTCTGCTCTCCTAGATCACCACCATCCCACTCCCACGGAGCAAGGCATGGAGCTGTTGGGTCTGGCCAGGACCTCAACCTCTGTGAGGGTTCTTTGACCCTTGTATGTCTGCAGTGGAAACATGAGTTTCCTAGATATCCCTGTCCCAAATCCTAAATGAGGATTGCCAGCGCCCAGATTCAGGTTTCAGGCGAGCCCGTGGCTGTCCTTACACCACCTGCCTGCAGTGTCCTAGGCTGTGGCAGCTGTGTGGCATCAGTGCAGTGTCTCTGAGCCCTCAGTTTGCTGCCGCCCCTTGCCAAGCCCGTCCCACGGCCGCCCACGCACGGTGTCCAGCTGGCTGAAGGAGCAGGAGGGTCCCCGGGGGGTTCCCGGAGTCTTCCCTCCCCAAGGGGTGCCTTTCATCTGCTGCTTCACAGATGTTGGGTTTGGCTCGTGTCTGACATGCATCAATTACAGTGCAACAGCCTGGAGTCTTTGGCAAAATCAACTTTGTAGCAGCTGTCCTGAGTCAGCCCGTGCCTGAGCTGGAGCTCTGTCTGTCTGTGCTCTGTGCAGTGCTGCCCTGACTGTCTCGGTGCCCACGTGGAGAGGATTTTCCTGGCAGAGGAGGTCTAAATATGGCACAAGCACATCTTCCCATGTGCTTCATGTTTATCCAGGAACACTTGAGAAGGAAAGAACTGTAGGCTCTGGGCTCTCTGCCCCATCAGCAAAGCAATGTCCCCTTGTGGGAGGGACATCAGCCAGGTTATGGTGACACTGATGGAAGCAATGGCATGTGAGGTCTGATCCTGCTTTCCCAGGACTTGGTGGCCATGGGGAATTTTAGATAGTAATTAGGTGTTTATTTATCCATCCCTCTTTGCAGTGCTCCTGAAGGGTCAGCTCAGTGATACTGACTGACAGCACCACAGTTCTGACACAGTCCTCACACAGAGCACAGTGGGTCAGACAAGTCTAGGATCTGCCTATGATGCATCCCAGACATCCACTGCTCTGCTCCAATTTGTTTCCAGAATCTTTCTATTTGAGAAAAGTGACTCCCAGGTTTGCATGCTGCCTCTGCTGGCACAAACTCCTTGGAGCCAAGTGGGATACTGGAGTCCTTGCTAAACAGAAAAGACCAGTTCAGTGCTGAAAAGCTGGAAAAAAAATTGCAGATTTCGGTCATGGCATTTCCCTTGGGAATCTGTCTGCCGGTGCTGCTGATGCATTGGTGTCTTTCCATCCCTGCTGTCTTGAAGACGCTCCTAGTTGCAATATATTGACTTTTATTTTATTTTTCCCAATCAGGAGTCAGGTGCCAGGTGCTTTCCCCAGCAGATGAACCAAAGCAGGGTGGGTCACACTGCTGGTGGTGCTGCTCGAGTGCATCCAGGGCAGCCACATGTGTTCCATGTGAGAAACCACTGCCTGCCATTGCCTTGTGCTTCCTGTGGCTTTGATCTGGCTGGGGAGCTCCAAGCCCTTTTCCCACTGAAGGCAGTGTGGTGAGGCAGCACATAGTGTCTGCTCCCCATGCCAGGGACAGGTTTGCTTGGACATCCCCTGCCCAGGGAGGAGTTGGCTC
This sequence comes from Pithys albifrons albifrons, assembly GCF_047495875.1. Classification (NCBI taxonomy): domain Eukaryota; kingdom Metazoa; phylum Chordata; class Aves; order Passeriformes; family Thamnophilidae; genus Pithys; species Pithys albifrons. The sequence continues at coordinate 8,300,813 of NC_092476.1, read as the reverse complement.
CTCTGCACACTGCCGGCTCCTTAGTGGAGTTAGAGCAGCCAGGAGGTGCTGGAGATGCTCTTGGCCTCTGCTCTGTTTAATTTCTTAATTTCTCTGTGCATGCTGCTGCACCTTCCCTGCACCAGTGTCCCGGTTTGCTGTCCCATCCTGTGGGGCCGGGGCACTTTGTGCACACAAGTGGTGCCTGGAGGAGTTAAAACCATTGCATAACCCAGTGTTGCTGCTGGTGGCAGCATATTTTCCACATGATTTAGTTCTCATTTTGTTCTTCTAGTGTTATGTAGGGATTTTTTCCTACTTTTGGCCTTGCCATTTTGGAATGGAGCTAATGTGGGATTTGTGGTGAGACCTCTGGCACACTGGGCTGGTTGGCATTGCAATGGGCAGCGTGGCAGCACATTTCCAGCTGTGCAGTGTCCCTGGGAGGAATGAGATGCTCCCATGTGTGTCAGCAACAGTGTGAGTAATGCTGGGCTGCACAGCCTAGGATTGAGGATTGGAAAAAAGTGTTCAAAGTGCCCCAACAGTCTTTGGGATTAGTTCTAGATTTCTTTTTTCTTATTTTTACATATTTTTTTTCTGCTTGGTCTATATTGAGCGTGTGGAAACGCACTGTGCTTACAGGAAAAGAGTGGTTCTGCCTCACAGACCCCAGCAGGCTCCAGTCTGATGTGGCTCCTGCCTGTCATCAGAGGAGAAGGGATGCTGAGCTTGTGTTTGGAGGAGCCCCTTTGGCTCAGCCTCACTCCTACAGAGAGAGGGAGGGATAGAAATCCAGGCAGGATGGTGTCTAAGACCAGAAATGACTGGTGTGAGATGAGCTGAGAGCTGTGCTGCTGTCTAGAGGGATGAGAACTTTGCAATAAGTCCTTTGCAAATAATAATGCTTTCATTAATAATAATAAATTATCAGTAAAAATTAGCATTGCAAACAGCAATCAACAGTAAAATGTTCGCTTAGGCTGGTGATTGCAGGGACCCAGGCACTGAGCAGCAACAGCCTGGGGTGGGAAGGCCTCTTACAAGTGTGTTTTTCCACAACCTCCCTCTCCATGCCTGGATCAGAGGAGTGTACTGCATGTGGCTGATGACTCCAGGAGCTTGCAGGGACTGGGCTGACCTTGTCCATTTGCTGCCTTCGGGATATTTGCTGTATCCAGTGGAGCAACTGGGACTGGGTGGGAGCGTTGTTCTCCCTGTAGGATATCAAGGCAGTTTGTCCTTCCTGGCAGCTAATGCTCCTGCCTGGTGCCTGGGGGAGTGTTTGGTTCCCTGCTTTTTGTTACAAAGCTGTTGACTAAGTTGTGCATTCATTTCCTCTGAGGTGCTTTGCTAACCTGGAGCATCTTGCAGGGAAGACAAGCACCCAGTCTCTGTGTGACATCAACGGGTTTGGGTTTCTGGATTGAATATCAACAGAATCAGAGCGAGATCACAAAAGCTCCCTCGCTGTGTGGGTGTTGTCTGGCACAACACGTTTTGATGCAAATGTGTAGGGTTTTCTGCAAGCCCAAGCCCAGCCAGCAGCCTCTGATCTGCGTCAGCTGGAGCTCGAGAAGGGCACATGTCAGTAGGGCACATGTCTGTAGATGCCAAAGACTTCTCTGTGTCTGCAAAGTTATCCAGTTCCCCAAAACGTGGCCGTGGGGCATTCACACCAGCAGTCTGCACAGTGCTGTAATTCCAGAGGTATGGAGGAGCTGACAGGGTGTGTAGGTCTGCCAGCCTTTAGCAGCAGTGCCTGGGCACAGGGCTGTGGTTCTAAAAGCCTTTGTCACTCACTAAACAAACCCCTAAATGTGGGCTGAGGATATTCTGGGTGCTGGGTCCTACTCCAAGGCAGCAGATCAGCTGCTGTGGGACCCGGTGTGCTTACATCCCCTGCTACAGTATTGCTTTGCTGTGGCAGATTTGGTGCAGTGGGCAGGAATCAAGGTGAATCCAGTAAATTAAGAAGGGAAATCCTAAACTGAATGTAATTACAGGTAAAGGAAGTTTCCACATTCCTCCTCCCTCTCAGCCTTCTGGTGCCCCGAGTCTCCATTCTCCGCACGTGCTTAATTCCCGCTTCGCATACAGCAGACAGCTCCTTTGATTCCCTGCCAGGAGCAGCACCCAGTGTGTTTGGCACTGCCTGCCACCTCTGACCAGCCTCTCTTTGCCTCCACAGGTCCAGAGGCAGTTCCCAGCCACGCACCCGGCATGACGGACGCTCCGCGGGATGCCGGCCCCAAGCCGGCGGCACCAACGCGGCCAGAGAAACCGGCTGCGGACTTCGGCTACGTGGGGATAGACGCCATCCTGGAGCAGCTGAGACGGAAAGCCATGAAGCAGGGCTTCGAGTTCAACATCATGGTTGTGGGTGAGCTCTCCCCCTGCACCAGCTGCCCGCAACGTGCTCAGCTGGTTGTTTTCATTGTCCCTTGACAATGTTTGTCCTCCTCGGAGTCTCCTCGGGAGCAGCGACTCGAGCTCAGCATTGGGGTCTCTGCCTTCAGAGTCAGCAAACTCTGCTTCCAAGGAACTGGCTTGAGTTCAGCTGTCATTAAAGCTGTCCGTGTGATGTGGTCCACAGTCCTGTGCATCTTTCTGCATCTTGGGGTGCATTACCCATAGTCACGTCCCAGAGGGGAACACCTCAAGAGGTGTCAGGACTCAAAAGAGCTCACTTGCCAGCTCTCCTGTGAGCCCTGCACTGGTTTGAGCAGTCACAGGGCATGTTAAGGGCTCAAGGGGCTGCATTGCTGCTAATATACCAGAGCCCTTATCTTTGCTGTTATTTCCAGCAATTTGGGTAAAATTTCTGCTCATGAGTTTTCTTGTGTTCAGGCATCCATGCTACGAATACCAGGGAAGAAATACCAAAACCAGTGATTCGCTGGTGGGAATAAAGACCAGCAGGAGGGGTTTGCATAGCTGGGTTGTTCAGCTTGAGAGGCTTTTACTTGTGGTGTCTCCTTTGTGGACCTGCGGGGTGGCACGGGGGGTACGAGTGTGTCCCAGAGGGTGCCCACATGCAGGGAGGGAGTGCAAGGAACTTGTGTGTCCAAATCCTGCTGTCTACAAGTTCCTGTTCATTAACTTTCCCAGGCTGCAGGGTGGATGGGATCAAGGAGCTTTATTTCAGCTGGAGGACATTGGCTTCATTGCCTGCTGCTTTGGCTGTGGGATCTGCCCTAGGGCAGAGGGATCACTGACCTGGTCCTGAGAGCCCACAGCTGAGATTGCCTGAGCTAAGCCCCCCTTTCCCTGCCACAGGAGGCTCCTGTCCTTCCAGGATCAGGCTGTGCTGCTTCAGCACCTCAGCTTTCTGCTGTGCAGATGTGGAGGGATGTTCAGCAACGGGCCTGGCTTTGCTTTGGCAGCTCTGTGTGTGGTATGAACGCCCGTGCTGCAGTGCTGGAAAACATTGTTCTCCCCTTGGCAGGCACTGGGCTGACTGTTTACAGGCTGGGAAATTCGTGGCAGCATAAACAAGTCAAGCACTGGCCCTCCCAGAAGACACAGGAGGGATGCAGGAGGAGCAGCACCTCGCTGGGTGTCCCTTGGGAAGGGGGTGCTGGGCTGGGAGGCAGCAGGCAGCCCTCACCCTGCTGTGCGGCTCCAGGGATGAGTTTAGCTCTGTTACTCCCATCTAGTTTAAACTGCAAATTCTTGCATTGAAATTGTTACAATCCCTGTTTTGCAGGCAGGAGATGAGGGGAGGGAGGAGGAAGGTGACTTCTGCAGGGGAGGCAGGATCACTCCACACCGTGTCCTTGTGATGAGGCTTTGTAGAAATCCTCCGCCCAGTGTACCAAGGTCTCTGTTCAAAAGGGTTTCACCAGCCCAACCAGAGCTCTGAGAGGAAGCTGTGGGCTGAGGTCAGCTTAGCCACTTACTGTCTAAGGCTACAGAGATGGGGAAAAATGTCTAAATTTAAAAAAAAACCCAAAGCACATCTTCTGTGTTCAGTTTTTGGTGCAAAGCAGCTGAAAGGAGAGGAGAGGGGGCCAGGTTCAGCTGTGCTTTCCCTGATGGATTTTAGCTCTGGGAAAGGCAGTGAGCTGCAAATCAGGGGTGTTGGAATGGGGTCTGCCCTGCACTCAGCCACCTGCACCATGGCTGTCGGGTCCCCATGTGCAGCCACCTCATCACTCAGCAAGGTCAGCCTGTGGCTATGGTTTAGATGGGGACATTGCATCTGTGGCAGCCAGCAGCTCTCACCTCTGATCCCTTTCCAGGCAGGGCAGCTTCAGCATGAATGCACAGGCATGAATGCAAAGATCCACTGGCTGGAACTCTGGCAGTGTCACCCTGCTTTCACCTCTCCCAGGTGCTCCATTAAATGATAAGCAGTAGTGCAATAGGAGCTTTGCTTTGGCTCTGCATGCTCAGCTCCAGACCTGTTTGTGTTTGGCCCTGTGCATTTAGGTAGCAGAGCACTGGGAGCACCTGTCCCCAGCCTGGTCCATGTGTTTCTCTTACAACCCAGCAATGACAAGAGTTTTCCTGCTCTGGATTGCAGAGTGCTGTTGGTTATATTGTGAACTCAGCTCAAAATTGCTGTTTGATCAGGGAGTGGGGTGATGCCAGGAGGTGATACCCAGTGCTGATGTGTTGGTTGGCCCTCCTGTTGGTTTTGGAAGCATAGATGGGTCAGAAACCTAAAGGACATGGGTGAAAGCCTTGCTGACTCTGCTTAGGGACACTCTGGGGAACAAGGGACATACCAAGCCACGATACCTGGCTGCAGTGTTGTGGCAGAACAGGTCTGGAGGGGGCCCCATGGTGTGTGTGCAGGAACTCTGCAGTGTTTGCAGGGGACACAGAATATCTGCTCTGAAGCCAAGTATCTGCTCCTTGCGTTTTGAGGAGTTGCTCTGTTTTCTTTGCTGTGGAAAAGTTGTTCTCCAAGATGACGGTACACTTGGTCTGGAGAGTTGAGAGCTGCTGGTGTCCATTCGCCACAGATTGGTCTCAGTTCTGGGATATAAAGCATGAAAATGCTTCTCTCTAAAAGCTGTTTTTAATGAAGTTGTGAAATCTCATATGCTTCCTGGGATGTTGTTTGTGGGATTCAGAAGAGCTCTTGGCCTAGACCTGCTTGAGGGGATCTGTGCAGCCAGCTGGTCCGATTGCAACAGCAAGTTCGCCAGGGAAGCAGCAGCAGATGCAGCAGGGCTGAGATTTGCAAGATTGTTCTGTTATTAGTCCTGTCCAGCTGAGGGCTTGCCAAGCTGCTCCAAAGCCTTCCCTGTGGAGCTGGACAGAGGAGACTGCCTGAGAATAAAGGCACAGATGTGTCAGGATGCTCCTTCCTCGGATTCCCTGGTTCCCGTGCCCTTCTTCAGGGCTGCCAAGTGTTACTTCAGCCCTGAAAACATCCCCAGTAGTTTCTGCCTGTCAGGTTTGCTGTGATTTTGCCTGACTGCAGGGAACCAGCCCTTGACCTGCTGCTTACTCTCAGCGAGCTGGCTGCTTTGGAGCCAGGGAAGGTGTTTGTTACCCACAGCATTCCCCTACCCAGGGTGGACATGAGGTTCTTGAGCTGGGGGAGCTGCAGGGAGCAGCTGCACCTCTTCCCTCCCTCTGGCAGATCCGGTGCATGCAGAGTCTGTCAGCATCCCCATCCCCTGGCCCCTCACAAAACAGCCTGGAAACAAGTGAGTGCTGACCATGGGTTATCCTGCTCTTTTCCAGGTCAGAGTGGCTTGGGGAAATCCACGTTAATCAACACCCTCTTCAAATCCAAAATCAGCCGGAAATCTGTACAGCCAACTTCTGAAGAGCGGATCCCCAAGACCATTGAAATCAAATCCATCACTCACGGTGAGGCTCTGCAGGTCCCACCTGATGCTTTGGCTTTTAGTCTTGTTCTGCCTCACAACTCTGGGCGCTCACAGTGGGTGTGGAACTCCATTCTCATGTCTCTGAAGGGGCTTTTGTCAGCCAGAGATGTTTGCAGGGCTGAGAAAACATCTATTTTTAGTTTGTTCATCAACATCAACATCTATTTTTCCTTTGTTCATCAGTGTCAACATCTATTTTTTCTTTGTTCATGATTGACTTAATGGTGTTGAAAGGGAACAAATGAGGTGACTGTGGGGATGGCATTTCAGGGTGGATGTGGGGCTCCTTTGGAGTGCTGATTTGTGTCTGTGAGAAGCTGTGAAGGTGCTTTTCTCCTCTGGGGGCAAGCTCCAGCCCTCCAGCTGATTTTTGGAGGATGGGCTTGCCTCATGTACCAGCTTTCCTCTCCGTTTCAGAGATTGAAGAGAAGGGGGTTCGCATGAAGCTGACAGTCATTGACACTCCAGGATTTGGAGACCACATCAACAATGAGAACTGGTGAGCTGCCATAGGGACCAGTACAAAGGGAAGGCGGGTGAGCCTTGGCAAGTCCTGACCTCATACTGAGGGCTTGTAGCCTGGTCCTGTGCCGCCCATGCTCTGTGGGGAGCAGGGAAGAGTTGTTGTGGTGGCAGTGCCGTGCCATGTGCCCCAGGGCTGACCCTGGGCCCCGTGAGAGCCCACAAACATCCTGCTGTTCCAGGCATGAGACAACCTTTGTTTGTGGCTGGGAGCAGCTGTGTGCCAGCAGGGCTGGTCCCCAGACCTTGCTCATGTGGCTCTGAGAGCTGAACTGTCCCTGGAATCCCTGGGACAGTGACTGGCTCTGTGGGATGGCCCCCAGGGTTGGGTAGGGCTGGCCAATGGCAGGTGCCTTCTTCTCACCACAAACTGAACTGGGATGTGGGGTTGGATTCTGCTCTTGCTCCTGTGCTGTGACACCATGCAAGGGGCCAAGGCATGTTCCCAGCCCTGCCCTGCCCCTCAGTTGGGTCCAGAAGGAGAGAAGGGAGCCCTTTTCAGGCACTTGCTTGTCTGAATCAGCCAGTAAATCCCCTTCAGCAGTGCATGGAGTGCCTAAGCAGTGAGCACATGAGGTTTGTAGTTTATGGGATCCTGTAAGATGCTGAGTCTCGCTGGCTTGGAGGGCTCTGCTTCACACAGGCCAGGTGGGAGGGTCAGAGTGGTCCACATCATCACACAGCCCCATGATTCCGTGTTCCTCTCTCTGCAGCTGGCAGCCCATCATGAAGTTCATCAACGACCAGTATGAGAAGTACCTGCAGGAGGAAACCAACATTAACCGGAAGAAGCGGATCCCCGACACGCGGGTTCACTGCTGTATATATTTCATCCCAGCCACGGGCCACTCGTACGTACCCCACTGTCTCTGTCACCCCCTTGGGCTTCCCTCTCCTGCATTCAGTCTTGAGCAACTCAGTCATCAGGGCAGTTCTGCCTAGGGCTCTCACATGTTGCCTGGGCACTTGAGGAGCTTGAGGACAGCATGAAGCTGTCCTTCTTAGGGCTGTAGACACTGGAGCTTTGCAATAACACCCAGAGAAATGTGGTGTTTCCTCTTCCAAAGGGCCATCAAAGTCCCTGTGAGCTCCAGGGAGCTGCTTGCTTTGCCATGGTCACCTGGCTTTCTTGATCAAGGATGGACACCAGCTCTCAAATTGGATGGAGAAGCTGCCTTTGCAAGCAGAACATAAATATTTTGTTGCTGTGCCCCTAACATTATAAGGGGAGAAGCCAGGTTTCCTTGTGCTTCCAGGGGAGCAAACACCCTTGCCCTGTAAGGGTATTTTGTAGGCTGTTTGACTAGTCTGCAAGTGGGATGCTGTTTATTCAACCCAGAGCTCTCCTGGCTCTGGCACTTCTCAAGAGGCAGCATCAAAGGCCCAGATCTTGCTCTCCTTTTTCTTTTTTCCTTTTTTTGTTTTTTTTTCTCCTAGGCACACAGCCCACCGTGAAAATGTAGGGCACTTAAAGTGTCTTGAAAAATGTGGCTTAAAATATCAGAACATAAAACAAGACTTAAGTTTCCTTTTGATTTGTGTCAATTCCTTCTGCTTCTGGCTCTTGTCTGCATGGGGATGTTTTTGGGTTTGTTTTCAAAAGTAAACTTAAGCCTCAAGCACTGTATTCATATCAGCCTTTCCCATTTCCCCATGTGGAGATTTATTCCAATAGAAAAGACTTTGTTTTGCTTCTGTCAGTGGGTAGACCAAAAATGCATCCTTCACTGGAATAAAATGACTGCATGGGCCAGATATGCTCCTCTTGTGTAACTGATCGGGAGCAGAGGGGCTGACAAACATTTATGGTTTAATACAATAAAGCAGGAAAGCTTTCAAAGGGAGATGACATTTTTAGGTCAGTCTATCGTGTTGGTCCTGCTTATCTCAGCCCAGATCTACAAACCCTGCCTCGGCAGGCCTGGCTGTTGCAGCATTAGCTGCACTCCAGCTTTTCCTCATTGCTTTGGCTGTTTAACTCTTAAAAAACACACCCAGTGCTTAGACCCTGCAGATGTTTGACCTGCATGGAGGCTGGAAATTCTGGGTGCCTGTGCAACACAGGATGTGGAGCCCCATCCCCATGTCCCCTGCCGGAGCCCCTCCAGCCGCGCGCTCTGGTTTCTCTCACCCGCCGGCTCACAGCAATTGTGTGGATATTCAGCTGCTTTCTTTCTTTCTCTCCAGCAAACATGTGTTTCCAATATCCGAGCAGCCCTGGCAGTTGGGGGCCGTTGTTGCTGAGCCTTGTGCTGATCCTCTTTCCCCATAGCCTGATAGCCCGGCTGGGGCAGGCGATCTCTCTGGCCGTGCTCGGGGCTACTCTGTCCTGCCTCGCTGTCACCGGCTCGTGTGTCCCCTCCTGCCACGGGATGGAGGGAACCTGAGGAAATGAGTGAAGGGGACAAACCCCACCGGGAGGGAGAAGTTGGTGGGAAATGTTGCTTCTCAGAAAGCTCGAGCGGGCGTAGGGTTTCTTTTCTGCTCTCTTGTGAAGGCCAAGTTATGTTGCTCATCACTGTGGATGGGCTTTCCCCAGTCATGCCCAAAAGAAGATGACGTGGTCACCTCTGCTGTGCGATGGAGTTGCTGTGGCAGTGCCAGTAGCAGATGATCCTGCTTGGGAACCCATGTCCTGGGGTTGTCATACAAGGTTGAGTACAGTTCTGTGCTCTGGCTGAGGCAGGTGCTTCCTTGCAGGGGGCGAATGGGAAGGGCATCAAGGTCCTTGCAGCAGTGCCTCCACCTTCTCTGGGAGATGATGGCTGGCCAGGACAGTGGCTGGTAGAGCTGCAGGGACCTGCACTGGGGACATTGTCACCATGCCCACATGGCACCATCTGCATCCTCCATTTGCCATTGTGGGAAGTTTGGTGCCATCCCTCCTGGGATACGTCTTAGGGGAGCTGCTACCTTTGCTGCATGGAAGCCAAAGCAGCAGTGACTCGTTCCATCTGACCTTGCCTACTGATGTGGGTGGGCATGGCACAGAGTTCAGCATCCTTTCCATGACATATGGATGCTGCAGGCAGCTGGATTAAGCTGGTCATTGGGTAAAAGCTTACTTTTTTCTTGAGTAAAAAGGAGAGGGTGGGAGAAAAAGCAGTTAGCCAGGTGCAGAGATTCAGAGGCCATAGCAGAGGATTGCTCAGCTCTGTTTCAGTCTGGCCCTCCCATCTGGGCAGCTCAAGGGTTAATCAGTGCAGAAGTTTCTGCTGTGCAAGGAAGTTTGCAAGGTAGTTCAGGGCAGGCATCACAGCCCATCTAGTTTGCACACAGCCTGTCCTTCTTGTAACACTCCCATATAACCATTCCTTGAGGGCTGAGTATGGTGCTGGCAGGGGCTTGCAGCTGCACAAGCCTGGCTCTGCCACCCAATAAATATCTCTGCTCTGACCCCTCAAAGCTCTGTTCAGCTTGGAAATGGGGCTCTGGAGCACTGCCTGGCCTCAGGAGCCCCTCTGCTGCCTGTACCAGGGCTGTTAGCTGAGAGACTGCCTCCTGCTGCTGCTTTCCCCCCTGGCTGCCCCTCTCAGGTGCCCACCAGTTCCCTTGAGCAGGTGATAGAGCTGGGTGACTGCGGCTTCTCACTGCTATTTGCTTGTTAACATACAGCTCAAATTCTTGCCATGAGTTTGATCTGGGGCACAACCAAAAGGAAATAACTTTGCAGCTCACTCTGAATTTTGATTCCTATAATAGCATTTCAAGGGAACCGGCAGACCCTGTCCATGTGTAGTGGCTGAGGACAAGGCAGAAATGTTTGTTCAGCCACCATGAAGTGTGCCCAGCCTTGAGAACATGTGCCTTGCTGTGACAATGCAGGCCCAGCTGCACAGCTCTTCCTATCCCCATAGCAAGAGGGGATGAGGGAGCAACCAGCCCTGGCTGAGGTGGGGCTGGAGCCCATCCTGCACCTCCTGCTCCAGCCTATCTGCTCCCACTTAAAGCTCCTCCACCCCTCCCAGCAAAGCCCAAAGCATGTATGTGTCTAGTTGCAAGTTAATAATAACAAGGACCATTTGGGGAATGGGAAGAAAACAGATTGTTTTTTTTCTTGAGCTGTACCCTCCCTTCTGTGATCTGCTTTGAGCAGATAACACTTGTCATCACCTCAAGCCATTTATTCTCCTTTGGTGTCTTCACATGAACATGACATCTAGTGAGAGGTCTTGTTAGTAGTGCAAAGATTCACTTTCTTTTAAATAATTGAGTTTTTTGGGGCTACACATCAGAAATTGGTAGAATACCTAGGAGCTTGCAGAACACCCTAATAAGATACAGTTTGTTACTCTGGGGAGTCCTTTGGTGCCCTTGGTGTTCTCCAGGATGGTGCAGGAAGGTGACCTCCCATAGACGAGGCACTTAAAGGAGCCCATTGGAGCCGAAAGTTGGGTCAAAGGTGCCTTGGGCTCATCTGGCTTTGGGTGCAGATGGACATGGTCACTGTGCCTGTGTGGGTGCTGATGGCATGGCTGTGGGGTGGCTCTGCCTCCTGTTCTCTGGTGCAGGCATCCTCATTCTCTGTGTGTGTGTGTAGGGATCTGAGGGTAACTGGGCTTTTAACATGTAGATTGAGCTGAAACTCAATTGATTGCCTGATTGTGAATTCATCTGCATGCACTACATATGCATCCTGGTCTTTAAAGGAAAAGCTGATGAAAGAGGCAGGAACAGAGACTCAGTAGGGAAGAAGCTTTTAGAGGAGAAAAATTGTTTGGAAAATAGCAAAGAGAGAGGAGGGGAAAGAATTCTGCTGGGAAAGGAGCATAACTGCATTACTTCCTTGGAGGTCTGGGAAATACATTATGCAGAGCTCCAAACAATGTGTGCCAGCAGCAAGTCAGCTTAGATGTGTCCATGGGGGGTTCCTTGTGTTTTTTTCTGTTCTCTTTTTATTTTAATGACCAAAATCTTCCTTTCCTGGGGCCCAGGATGATCTGTGATTCCTGATTTTGTGCTAGGACCTCATTTGTCCATGTGCTAATGATGTGCTCTGTGCTATGCGTGTTGTTAGCGTGTGGGGACAAGGTCCACCTGGCACAGTCCAGCCTGATCCCTGGGAGAGGAGTGGGTTTGACCAGGGCAGGGTTCATTGGGTCACCAGTCCCAGCTGCGTTGGAGCAGCCTCAAGCTGCTATTTTCAGATCAGCAGGAGCCGAGCTGGTCTCTCTTGGACATGACAGGCAGGAGTGACCCCATGGGATGGGAATGCTGCTGGGTCACCAGTGAGGAGCAGGATCAATCCATCCCTTCTGCACTCCTGTGGCTCTTGATGGCTTTGTAGGGATCTCTGAGCCCTTTGTAGGGCTTGAGAAGACTGTGGTGGTCTTTGGCTTGAGCGTGTTGGCAATAGGTGCTCTCTTGGCCATGTTCTCCATGCGTGCTCTGCTCTGCTGTTTCCCCACAGGGCTCCTGCTGGATGCCTGCTTGCACTTGGGTATTTTAAATCACCTTCCCATTTATTTTGGTTTCTCTGTTGTTGCCATGGGTTGTGTCACAGAGCTGGTTGGCCCTTGGGGAGGTCTCATTCTTGGCACCAGCTCTGCCACTGACATAGTTCCTCCAAAAGGCAACTTCACCTCTCTCTGCCCCAGTTTCACCAAAGATGAATGAGGTCGTGTCCTCTGGCACACGCCACCTCTTGAGGTCATGGGCATGTACAAGTAACAGAAGTGTCCCTTTACTTCTGGGGCTTTGGCATTGGCCTTCCTGAGCGTTCAGTGTGCTTTCAGTGAGTGCACATTTCAAAAAGGCTCCTACCCCAAAAGTGTCCCTGGACCATGGGACCTCCAGGTTTCCTTTTGCAAGGCACCATCTGCTCAACTGTCCTGCATGTGTCCCGATCACCTCCAGAGCCACTGAGGGGTTCCTGCAGCAATTGCAGGTGTCCCAAGAAGGGCTTTCCTCTAGCTGATTTGGGAACCCCAGCAGTAAAAACACCTGGATGTGGAGTAGCATGGCAGTGGTGGCCGTGCCCATGTTGTCAGCAGGAGCATTCAGCAGGGAGGGATTTCCCAAGGCGCTGATCATTGGGGTTATGCAATCTCTGCAGTTCTCCTCTGCAGAGACTTTTGTTGTAGAGATGTTCTGACATTTTTGCCCTTTGGAACAAGCAGCATCTCTTCTTTGCTCTGTGAGCCCCTGGAGTATTCACAGAGCTTTTTTTAACCCCAGCTGATGGATGCGAGATGCAGTCCTGGCTCATGCCTAACAGTGGGCTGCTGCTCAGCACAGGGGAGAGTGTGAGCAGCAATAGTCACCTGTGGCCATTTCCATGTTGTGCTGTCCCTGGATGGCTGGTGTCAGCTTGGATAGAGCAGGAGGAGGTTTTGATTTGTACATGGCAGTGGGCTGGCCCTGCAGCCAGCATTGTCCGTGCTCTCATCCTGTCTTCACCAAGGACACTGGTAGCTCTGGGCAAGTTCCCGCAGTCCTCTGTGGCAGAGCAGCCCTGCAGAGATAAAAGCCCTCTGCCACTTCACGGGCCTTTGTGAGGGTTCACAGGCGATAGCGGGTGCTTTGAAATGGAAATGTTTTAAGTGGTTGCAAACTGTCTCAGTGCTTTTAAGAATATGTCTTTATTTGCCCTGTCTGAAAGGAAGTGATTCCCCCTCTGTCTGGTCTTTGAATGCACCTCTCCGCCAGGGCATTGCAATAGCTCCCACCTCGCCGAGGGTGTTCACATCCCTTTTTTTCTGCTGTGTTTTCCAGGCTCCGACCGTTGGACATCGAGTTCATGAAACGCCTGAGCAAAGTGGTCAACATCGTCCCCGTGATCGCCAAAGCCGACACGTTAACGCTGGATGAGAGGAACTACTTCAAGCAAAGGGTAAGGGATCGGTGACTCCTCTCTAGGTTTCCATCACTTGTCCCCCGTCCCCTGCTGCCCCTCTCCCCATCCTGGCTCCCTTGGCTCCCCCGGCAGGGCTGGGCAGGCGAGCGCCTGGCCGGAAGCCCAGCGCATTCCTCCGGCTGCAGCTCCGAGCGATCCCACGTGGCTGGAGGAATGGCCTGCGCTCCAAGCAGTTCCTCGTGTTTCTCTTGGATCTTTGTCAGTGCAGGATAAGTTTGGAGCTCTGCGTCTCCGGGCCTGCTTCTCCTGCCTCCTTTGTTATTGTTGTTGTTATTTTCAGGCTGGTTTCTGTTATTTTGGGAGTGTGATGGTGCTGCACAGGGAGGATGGAAAACCCTCCCTGTGCAGCATCGTGCAGGAACCAGGCAAAAAAATGTGAGGGTTTGCTGAGCTCAGCTGGGCAAGATTTAAGAGGGAAGGAAGGTATAAAGTTCCTTTGGTCAGGAGCTGGTGGTGGGAGCCAAGAGGAGGCTGTTCAAATCCAAGGCAAGGTCCCTCTGAGGCTTCCAAAAGATGGCAATTCCCTATTTTGGGATTTGGTAAGAGACTGTTAAATCCATTTGTGTAGCTGATGGACGTGGCTGCAGGTGTGATGGCCTCAGCATTCCCTGCAGAAGTAAGCAAACCACCAAGGTCCATGGTCCATGAGTCTGAACTGCAGGAAAGGGAGGGGAAAGGGGTCTTGCCAAAAGGGCAGTTTTAGTGGCCACCTCCACTGGTTATGGAGAGGACACCACCTTAGCTAGGGGTTGCCATGCCTCCCTGGGGAAGGGAATGAGCCACTCCTTTCCACACCGGTGTCTTCCCAGTTTTTGATGAGCAGGATCAGGTGCTGAAATATCCAGTCTGGTTTTGAGGGTTGAATCCAAACTCCAAACACAGCAAGCAGTTTCCTTGGCTAGAGGATAGCTGGAAATGGAGTTGAGAGGTATCCCAGACTGGGCTCAGTTGGCGTGTCAGGCCTGTTTGCACAGGATCTGTGAGGAGCTGGTGTGGGAACAAGGAGGGGTGAGTCCACAGTGCCACATTTGCTCTCTGCAGTGGCTTTTGCAGACTGATGGCTCCTTTCAGAGGTTACCAGGCACATATCCATGTGTCTGTAGGTGACTGGCTGACTCTAGGACTACTACAAAGTCAGTCTGGGGCTTAAAATGTCACCTGGGAACTCTGGGCTGCTGATACTATCCTTGTGCAGTGGAACACCATGGGGAGAGAGCATATGGCTCCCCTGCTCTATGCTGGCTCTGCACAGGATGAGGTTGCCCTATCTCTGATTACATTCCTGATTATAACCAGACCCCCTAAATCCTTCCAGATGAAGGGAGAACACGTAGCCACGTGGTGTGTTTGCTCACTCTCCTCATGCTCCTGGTTGTAGATTCACTGGTGCAGACCAGAGGGCAGGAAATCAGGCTGGGTGGGCACAGACTGCGAACTTTTCCCTTCGCTCCAGTGTGCCTGTGTGCTTCCAAAGAAGCAGAGCCCTGTCTGCATCTGGGGGTATAACTGGTTTGAAGACCTTTTTTGGGTTTAGTTTGTGGTTGGCAGGAGATGGTGAAACACCAGCCAGGCTGCAGGTTGATGCCAGTGCTGCACTGAGTGGAATGAGCTCTGATGCCTTGTGGATGCTTTGTTGGGGATTGGCTGGGGAGTGGGAGGCTGGATGGGGGGATTCCCTGGGCTGGATCTGCTTACTTTGCCAACCTGCAACAAAGGACTGATGTGGAGGAGTTTATTGACATTTGAAGTCATGGGAGTGGGTGCACAGACTGAGTTGAGGTTTGCAGTGTAATAGAAGTCTGATCCGTCAAGCTCCCCATGAGATGAGCCTCCACCCAGGAATCAGATTTCAACACTTACTTGCTTTGCACAGAGGCAAAGTCCTTAGAGGCTGCTCTTGTGAGCTATGTCCTTGTTCCCTTAGATCAAGCTCCTTTTCCAAGGAGCATAAAAAAACACCGCAATCAGCTTTTTAACTTGGAGTTACAAGCCTGGCAGCTGCATTCCCTATTGCTTGGGCAGCTTGTAATGTCTTCTTGTCTTCTTTAATGCTGAAACAAAGCCTGGCTCATATAACTTCATCTCTTTCTGAGTCTGAGCCATGTCTTGGCACCAGAGTCTTGCAGAGATTCCAGCAAGTGTTTGGTGGGTGTGTGGCAGGTAAACACAGGTGTCTCTCCCCCAGAGGAACACTGTTGGGGATGGAGAGGGAAGATGTTGGTACTGGACATTGTTGTGGCCGACAGGCTTAGCTCAGAGAGCCCCTTGTGTGGGCTGTGAGCAGCTGCTGTGCTAGGAGTGCAGCTCCTGCATCTCCTTCACATGTTCCTGTGCTCTTCTCTCCTAGATAATGGCTGATCTTCTGGCCAACGGGATCGACGTGTACCCTCAGAAGGAGTTTGATGAGGACTCTGAAGATCGGCTAGTGAACGAGAAATTCCGGGTTAGTGGTGGGGACTGGGGCTTGGATGGGCCCTGCAGCTCCAGAGTCTGGTCATGTTCTGGGGGAGTTCCTTCCAGAGGGCCTCTCTTCTCTTTCCAAAGCTACTGTGCCCTGTCCACAAGGTCTTCCCAGGATCAAGGATCCTGCCAGAGCTCAGAGCAGGGACAGAAAGAGGAAGGCTCCTGGAGAAGGTGTTCTGTTCTGTCCATACTCCTTTCCCCATTTCCATTCCTCCAAGGTGTCTTCAGTACTCTGTGAGCAGAGGGGTCCATGGCCCCTTGTCCTGCCCTAGGCACAGGGAACAGTACTGTGTGCCCATCCCTGGCTAGGGCAGCAGCTTCTCTGGCACCAGGAGGATTGCCAGATGCTGGGGACAATTCCCAGGATAGCATCATGATACCTTTTTTCCAGCTGTATGTTGATACCTACCCGTGAGGGACTGGGCTAGACTGATCCTGGGCTGGATTTAGACTGGTCTTGGACTGGGCACATGTGCAAGAAATGCTGCTGCCCAGGTCCTGTGCTGCCTGTGGCCTAAGGCAAGCAACACTGCAGAGAAACATCAGGGACAGACCAGCTCATCCCATGAAACTTGCCTGAAAACATCTTGGTGTAGGACTTTGCTCGCCAAAGTTTGGTTTCCTGACCAGTTTTCAGGAGGAAAACATAACCTTGTTTTTCAATTTCCTCAGGAAATGATCCCATTTGCAGTGGTGGGCAGTGACCAGGAATACCAGGTTAATGGAAGAAGAATCCTTGGAAGGAAGACCAAGTGGGGCACCATTGAAGGTACCTTATCCTTGGTTCTCTACTTCCAGAGCCCATCTCCCTGCCCTGACAAGAGGCAATGAGGTCCAAAACCAGCAGTAGAAGTTGGGGTGTATTTAGTGCTTCCCTGCCCCTCCCAGAGATGATCATTTCCCTGCTGTTTGAGGACTGGTGCTGAGCTCCTGGGCCTTTCTGTGGCTCAGGGGGCTGCTGAGTGCCAAAGAGGACATTTCTGAGGGTCTTGTGTCTTGTGCTTGTGCTTGTTGCACAGTTAAATGCCTGATGGCAGGGTTTGAGGGCACACAAGTGACATCTGTGTCTCAAGCCCCTGTTATAACCTTCCCCTGGCATCTGTACCCTCCACCGTGCGTTTGATTGGTGCCCATGTGGGATCTCTTGCCTCTTCCATTTCCCGCCGGCATCCTCCTTTTTTCATCCCCATTTTACAGTCATGGTTTAAAGGCTAGATGAAAGCTCCTGCCTCCAGCACATCTACACATTTCCCTGCCCGTGGTTTCTGGCAGCCAGCTGGCACATCTCCAGTGCCACCCCTCTCATTTTCCTCCCCTTCGTTTCACAGGTTCCTCTCATTTGTGAGGTTTTTTTAATAGGAATCCTGTGTTGAGGGATGGTTTAACAAAGCTGCCAGGAAAATCAGTGTATTTTAAAGCTCTGCTGCCCTCTTGTGCTGTGTCCCTGGAAGTTCTGAGTTTAATGGGATTCATTAAACCCCTCTTCTGCTTGTAGCATTTGCCTTCAGCACGGGGAGACTTCAAGGACATGGCCATGGACAGCCTTTGCAGAACAGTGTTATTTGTTGTTTTGCCATTCCTGATGATGTTTAATGGACTCAATGGTCTCAGAGGACTTTGCCAACCTAAAGAATTCTGTGATTCTACATAGAAGCCTGTTTGGGCTAAAAAAAAAGAAAAAGAGCTGATCCTCTAAACTGAGTAAATTTGGATGTAAAATATGAGCTGTCAGACTAATTGTGGTGGAGCAACACCCCTTGATTTGTCCCTCTTGCAAACACTCCCCCTTGCTCCAAGCCCTGTTCTGATAGCAATAGCCTTTGTCAGCAAGAGATTGTCCTTCAACAACACCAGCAACCTGAGCAGCTGTCACTAACTTGCCTGGGATGCTGCAGGATGCTTATGGCCAAGCTACAGATGAAACACTTCTGTGGAGACAGGCCTGGTGCTCACTGCAAAGCTCACCCTGCACCTTCCCCTGCCTTGTTCAGGGCCCAGGGGAGTCCCATTGTTGCACTGAGGATGCTGCTTGAAGCTCCCTTGTTGGAACACAGTGGGAAGGGACTGTGGATGCTCAGTCAGTCCCCACCAGCCAGCTGTTCATGCTGAGCTGGGGCAGGTACCTGGTACCAGCTTTACAGCAGCAAAGAGGACTCCTGAGTCCTGCACTCTGTAACCCCCAGGGGTGAGACCCTGTCTGAGCCCTCCATGTTCTGGTGAAGCCTCCCAGGGTACTGCTTACCCTGAGGGATTGCTGTATGCATGCCATGGGTGTGCACTGATGGGTTTCTCTCTATTCTTACCAGTGGAGAACACAACACACTGTGAGTTCGCCTACCTGCGGGACCTCCTCATCAGGTTGGTAGGACTCTGCCTTCTCCCTGTCGTCTTCAGTCACCAGGTGGCATCCAAAGAAAGGAGAGAGCCCAGCCTGTCTTGAAGCAACTGCTTTGCTGTGCTGCTCTATCCATCCTTTCCTCCATACCCTCCCAGCCCGCTGCCACGCTGCAGCCCGTCTGCAAGGGGTGGTCCCACTCAGTGGGACTTGGCCTCAAGGGGCTTCTCTCATCTACCATGCTGAATTAAGGGAGGAGAGGAGCAGTGGATGGGCTGGGACACTCCAGGATTGCTGGTAGTATTAAGTGTGGCTCCAGCTCACCTTCAAGCAGCTCTGGGCTGTAGTGATCCCTCACCAGTTTAGAGACCTACCCCCAGTCCGGAGACATCACCCTCCATTGGGGTGCCATTGCAGTCTGCATGATGGTTGGTCCCGCTTGAAAGAGGTGTCCCTGCTGCAGGGGATGGGAAGACTGAGCTCCCTTGGCTTGCCAGGGGATTATTGGGCTCCTCCTAACTTTGGCTCTTAAACTTCGTACATGTGAGCTGTTGCTGGCACATAGTTTTATGAAGCTACAAAACCTGATCCCAGGACTTTCAGGACTGGGATCTCTCCAGATGGGGTGTTCTGCATCCAGAGCTCCTGTGTCCCCAAGCACCAGTGAAGGCTTCTGCTCCTGGCTGCCCATTTTTGCATTTACATCCTTCCTGTGCCCTAAAGACACCATTAACCAGTAAAGCAGGGAGGGACATTGGGGTTGAGGGAGTGTTTAGGGGGGTTTGAAGTTGGTTTTGGTGTGTGCAGGGGTTGGGGTGCAGAGGAGAAGGCTGGGCCAGCTGAGCTGCTCTTAGCAAGGTGCGATTGCTCCCATTTCCTTTTCCTGCAGGACACACATGCAGAACATCAAGGATATTACCAGCAACATCCACTTTGAAGCCTACAGGGTCAAGAGGCTGAATGAGGGCCAGGGCTCACTCTCCAACGGCGTGACCGACAAAGAGCTGGTGGCTAATGAAATGTAACCGTCTTGCTCTGTAGCCAGGACCTTGCTCGCTCACGCTCGCTATTTCTCCCCTCTTCCCCCTTTATTTTTATATAAATCCTCTGCCACTGTCCCTCCTCCCCTGGTCCCCAACCCCCTGCCATGTTAACTGACCAAATAACCAGATGCGGAGCGGGGCGACCGCTCACCCCCCGCTTTGTGGCATGAATTTTCTTCTCGGCCCGTGGTCCAGCATTCCTGGGCTGGGGACTGTCCCTCCATGGAGGCTGAGCTCTCACTTGCCCCCAGCTCTGGCCCGACAGCTGAACCCAGGGGAGCAGATCCATGGGGCCAGCAGGATTGGGGTGTCCCCCAGAGCCCTGCCTGCCCCTCCGTGCAGAGACTCTTCTCCGTCCGTTGAAAAGGCAAGGGTTTCTCCAGGTGAATGTAGCCTTTGGAAGCAAGGAACAGTGGTATGAAGAGAGCAAGACAGTGCCATCCTTGTCTCCTGCCACCTCCTCCAAGCCCTCTGCAACCCTCCAGGACCCTCCAGCCCCCAACCCAACCCTTCTACCCGGTGTACATGCAATAAACTGGGAGTGTTGAAGTGTCACCTTGCCTGTCACCGGCCCCCGGCCAGGCTTTGGGAGAAGTGCCTTTTCAGACTGTGACCTTGCAATGGTGTGGGAGAGGAGAGGGAGGGTCTGCCTTGTCTGTGCAGCCTGCAAAAGGCTGTGAATCTTTGTAGGGACTCCTGTTCCCTCTCCCTTGGACCACAGATATGGCTGATACCCTGGGAACACTTGTGTATTTATTTTTAATTCAACTGGGTGGTTTTCATGTGTGCTGAAGGCAGGGAGTGTTTGTCCAAAGGGGGTTGAGAGTAGAACGTCTCTGCAAAGCGGTGGTGTGAGGCAGAGGGTTGTCCTGTCTGACCCTTGTGATTCTTGGGCTTTTCCCTATGTCAGAGGAGACTGTTGGATATTTTTTAATCAGTTCTTATTTTCTGTGTTCCCTGTGAGATGTGTGTCCAGGTAACACGCTCCTGTGGTTTGCTGGTCCTTGTGCAGGGGGTCTATGCATGTGCAGACTGAGACCTGCAGCCCTGGAGAGAGCTGGGGTTGTGTTTGTGGGTGTTGCACCCCACAGTCCCCCTGCTCTGCCCCCCAGCACCTCCTCTTTCAGTGTATCTCTAGTAAATAAGACCCTTCAAGGGTTATGTAGCACCGTGACACAGGAGAGGGTGGTCCTGGAGCAGAACTCTGCAGTCCTGCCTCCCACCCCAGCTCCGCTTCCCTTTCTGTTGTCCACTCCACCAGTCTCCATGTCATCTCTAAGGGATAAAACTCTGCAAATCACCGTTTTTGGGGAGCACACACTAAAATGGCAGCGTGTCCCATCCTGTAGTGCTGGAAGGCACCTGCAGAGCCCCGTGGTCTCCATGGGGGACAGAGCCTTCCTCAGCACAGGTGACGAGGAGGAAGGAGGAGGTTGCTCTCACCTGAGTGGGGTTGCCCAGATGATGTTGTACAGGGTTTGCAGGGGCTTCCCACGCATGTTCCCCCAAAGGGATGTGGTCAGGGGGGTGCATTGTGAGATTCCATTCTCCCCTTCACTCCTATTCCCCTCCCACCACAACAGCACCACGGAGCTGTTGGGAAACAACAACTCTTATTTGCTGACTTGCTATATTTTAGCAAAAACAACAAAAAAAGGTGTATTAACTGAAAAAAGTATATATTTCAAGTGTTAAAAAAGACTGTAAGGGGAGAAAAATCTCTTGTGTGAGGCACTTCTGCAAATGTCATCTTAAACTTTTTTTTTCCTCCAGTTGAAGCTGGGCCAAGCAAGACACGCCGCTTTCTCCTTTGTAACCTGACTTTTTTTTTTTTTTTTTTGAAGAAAAAAAAATAATACAGTAAAAAACCCCTTCATCCCAGATCTATTAAAATGGCCTTTTGGGGGGTTATAAGCATTATGAAAATTTAGTCCATTTTTGTATAAATAATAGTGTTTAATATGTATTTCCCAAAATAAATGTTTCAAATGCAAATAGAAGGAGGTTTGTTTGGAAATGTCTGTTCCTAGCCATAGTGTGATCATTGCTGCATGGACCCTGCAGGGCTGGGCGTGATGGAGTCCAGCCCCAGAGCTGCTGTGCTCTGCCCTCTTTTGGGGTAAGGTTAGTTATTCCTGTCCTATTTGGCTCTTCCCACCTTGGATACCTGTCCCAGGTACTCTACAACATACTGGAGGTGCTGGTGCTGAGCACCCTGGGCATGAAGCCAGCATGATCCTGAGGGAGACAAGTGGGTTTTCTCCCTCTGCTTCCACATGAAGATATTTCCACTGTGGTTGCTGTTTTCTTCTATGAAGGAGTGGGTTGCACCTGGTTTAAGACCAAGCAGCAACTTGGCTTTCACACAAATGTGGCTTTTGCTCTGCAGGCAGATGGTCTTCAAAACCCTTATTGACTGCAGGGCTGGCCTTGGGATGCTGTTGAAAGTTGGCTTCACCTGGAGGACTCACCATGAAAATCAGGTTTCTCCCTGTTGTCACAGACAAGGCACTGTCCAGTCTCATGGTTTAATCTGTATCTGATGTGGTTATTGAATTTTTTCCCCCAAGAAGTTGAACTCAGAAGCCACCTGGACACAGTCCTGAGTGACCAGCTCAAAGTGGCTTGAGCAGGGGCTGGAGCAGGTGACCTCCAGGGCTCCTTTGCAGCCTCGGCCCCTCTGGGATTCTCTGATTCTGGAACTGGATGAAAACAAACCCGACAGGACATGACTCAAGTTGACTTGGGTTCCTGTGAGGGTGTAGAGCACAAGACAGGCTAATGTGCATTTTTGCTCAACTTTTCTGCTGGCACCTCAGTCTTGTCACAGTGAGATGTCTTGTTTCACATGGAATCCAGTGAGGTGTGAGGTGAAGGTTGTTGATGGGCCCCACTTTGTCCCAGTGCTAAACCCATCCCTAGCAACACTTATATTTTTGTACAGCAGTTCTATGGTTGCTTTAGCTGAAACTCTCCTCACCCCTGTGGCTCATTGCCAAGTGACTCCATGAGGGAGAAGCAGCGAGATCAAGGTGTTCTCACTGTTGAAACCAGAACAAGACGCAGGACAAAAGCTCTTGGGAGGGGAAATCAACACATAGTTGTAGTAATTACATACATAGACCACTCCTGGATGAATCTACAGCAGCTTTTCCCTGTATTGCAGTTTTTCTCATTCTAGAACCTCGGGGTTTTTTTGCAGCTTTCTTCAATGCTGGCATCTGAGCACGTGCCTGTGGAAGGGTAGGGAAGAGGATGCTGAGACTCTCCAGGCAGATGATGACATCTGAGTGTGTCCATGGAGGAGAGTGAAGCAGAGGATGCTCCGGGGCTCCCCAGGCAGATGCTCTCCTGATGACGAATTGAGAAGCAGTTTGTGGCTGGAGCAGGCAAAATTCCCCAGCTCAGCAATAAGGGCAGCTTTTGTTTAGCCCAGAGGAGGAGCTCAGTGGGTCGGAGGGCCCTTCATGGGAATGGTGCAGGGAATGGTTTCCAGATGTTAGGAAGCTCTGGAGAGGTGGGGTTGATGAAGAGAGAGCAACAATAGCAGATGTTCTGATGGAACAGGGGGTTTTGTGGTGCTACGAGAAAAAATCCCAGCTGGGGGAAGGGTTTCCCGTTGCAAAATTCCCTTTTCGTTTCCCAGAGCCTTGGCCACAGGGCAGGAGGGGTTGGATGGGCAGGGTTTGGGCAGAGGAGGAGGCAGGCAAGGTGCTGGTCCCCCTGCCCACACCCTCCCCAGATGTCTCCAAGGGGAATATGCCTAACGGTGCTGTAACTGACAGAAAGGGCTTTGCACTAATGGCTTATTGAGTGGCCTCACTTTAACAAATGAGGGAAATGAAGATGAGTGAGAGTTTAATTACCGATCCGAGCAGGGCTTTCCACAGCAGCGATGGGCTCTTGCTCCCCTTTGCTTGGCTGTGGGAGGGAGAGGGGCACCTCCCAGGCTCTCGGGGTGCCTGGCAGCACTGCAGGTGGCTGCTTGGCCAGGGTGGGCTGGAGAGGGGTCAGGTGCCCAAGAGCATCCCCATCCAAATAGGATGACTATAAATAATAAGAATAAAAGGGAGTATAAATAATTAAAGCAGCTCATAGCCAGTAGTTCCTGAAACGTCTGCCTGATTTAAAAACTAATTACTTGGAGGGTAATCACCGCCAGAAGTGCACATATTTACCCACAATGCTGCTCTTTCCTCCTCTTCCTTTCACTCGCCCTCTCCTGATTGCTATCCCAGGCATCAGCGCCCAGACTTATCACTCATCCACAGTGCACAATAAACTCTGTTGTACTCGTCCATCTCCCTGATTAATAACGTCATTGGAGACCTGTTCAGGGAGGAATAAATCCTCTCTGGGTAGGAGGCCAGGTGCAGGCAGGAGGGGAAGCTGTGGCTCTGTGGTACCTGCAGAGCTCGAGCCTTCAGAGCTGGGAGCCCACTCTGCCCCAAATCTCCTCCTCCAGGGGTGGTCCCTTTGGATGAACTGCCCAAAACAAGGACACCACCAAGTCACCGTGAGCCCAGGAGACCCGAGGGGGCTGTGCCATCACCTGCTCGGTATGAGCTGCTGTTAGTGGCCTTTCCTGGGCATCACTCTCACACACCAGCCCAGAGTGTGAATCAAAACCTGAATCCAGTGATGTGGGACCTGTCCCCATGGGAAACATCTCCCTTTGATGTGCAAGCCGGGCTGCAGCAGGCACAGGCAGAGCTGGTGATCTCGAGCTTTAATTACTGAGAAGCTGCTGCACTGCATTGAAAGCCTGGGGTTTTTTGATCATCTTTGCTGTGACTCCAGCAGAAAGGAGGATTTGTCCCTGCACCTCCACCCCTGTGCCAACTCCTCACACCACCTCTGTCCCACAGGGTGCTGGTCCAAAGCCACCTGGTCCTTCTCAAAACCCCAGCAAAATCTTTTCTTCCATGCCTGCTGCAAGTCCCAGTTTGTAACTCTTTGCTGTTTAGTTTGTATTTATTTGCCTGTGCTTGTGTCTGGTCCTGTACAAATTAATAAATAACTCTCACCATCAGCCTGATTTAGGAGCAGCCTTGCACTGCGCTGCTTCATTTAGGAAAACAGAATAATTTATTCCTAACTTATGGGATTCAGGAGACTTCCACCCGCAGCCCACGATATTTTCTCATTAACATTACCCAGCTAAGCTAAAAACTGCAATTTCATAAGTCATGCTTCCTTCAAAGGCACATTACCAGCTTTCCAGGGACTCCAAAAGTTTACTGAAGCTTAAAGACATACCTCATAGCATGCAGTAATGTACCAAAGTCCCTCTTCTTATTACTACTGAAACCATCTTTCCTGGAAGTTTCCCTTTCCTGAGCTCTTCCCATCAAGAATAACTCTGCAAGGATGGCACCACCTACATGGGGGTTGGCAGTGCTGGGCCTGGGCAGCTGACCAAGCTCTTTCAAACAGCAGCACATCATCATTATAACCTGCACTAACCCAAGCCAGGCCCTCTTAGTGGGGTTCCCAGTCTGTGGTAGACACGTGTGTGCAACACAATGGAGGTTTGAGTGAGTGATACTGGGCAAAAGAGTAGAATTGAGTCATTCTTTAGCAAGAAGATAAAAAAGCAGAAGATATTTATCTGGAAAACAAAACAAAATTCCTTTATCCTCTGCTCCAGGGCATATCTGGAAATTACACAAACCAAAACATTTCAGGTTTTGTAGCTTTATTTAGTGTTGGGGACTACCAACAGTGAGAGTGTGGGATGGAGGGCTGGGATACAGGGAGGTGGATGACTGTGAACTCCTTGTCATAAAGAACCATCAGAATCCAGGGCTTTGCATTTATTTTAATTTATGAACCATTTTTACAGCAGACCTGTTGGCTTTTTTTTTGTAGGTAAGTCACAGCTGAATGTGTTTGCTGGCAAAGTTTACAGGGCCCATATTTTTAAAAGAAAAAATTTTCACCTCTGAAGGACCCTGATCTAAAATAGCTTTGCAGAGGACGACAGGGAAGCAGAAAGAACCTGAGTCCCTTCTATATATCCACACTACCTTATACTGCATTAACCCAAGGCTTCAAGTCTGTGAGAGCAGAAGAGTGCTCAGTGAGCCCTGCCACCCTTCCCTGCCCTTCTCCTCTCCTGCCACCAGCCTCAGAAGAAAGTCAAGATTAAAATCATATTCCTAAAGCAAAATTACACATTGGAGACTCCCTGGCCTTCCCGGGAGGATCAGGGCATTCCTCTATAAATATCTATCTCGATATGTTTAATTTGCAGATGAAATTAAGCCTGGGAAGAAAGGGAAGGATGTCTTTTCATGTGTGGGCTGGCCAGCTTTGCCTTGAATATCAAAGTGAGACGTGTTACAAAGCACCAGCTCTCTGGGATTATCTAAGAAACCTTGTAGGTCCCAAGTGACGGCGCTTTCGGGATCAAAAGGTGTGGTACTTATGCAGAAAGCCAGCAAAAGCCAGCTTGGTTCTCAGATCAGCCCCAAAGAGCCAAAGCTCAGGTCAGTTTGCAGAGTTCAGAGATTTCCAAGGAAACGAGGTAGGTGAGGAACCAAGAAAGGTTGAGCTTTCACGTGGACTTTGGATTAAATATTAACTCACTGCAGTGGGTTATGAGGATAAATATTTTCATTAATCATGTATGTGCTCATTATGATGGTGAGAATAGACCATTCAAGCTTCATCTGCATGAGCTTTTCAACTCCAACCTGCCGTTTTCTGCTCATAGCTTTTGGTAAAACACCATTTTTATGCTTTCTCTCTTTACAAAACTTCTTCCCACAAACGATTTTATTGCTTTCAACATTTTATTGGTTAGGCTTTGAAAGCACCGGCTGAAAAGATTTAGCATGAGGATGAATAGAGAGAAGAAAATGCAGCTCTAGTTAAATCAGGGGAAGTGGGGTGTTGGCCCATGGAGGGGGGAGCCTGACTTGAAAAGTAGCCCTTGCTAAAGGGATCTGCTGCCAGTACTGGTGACACTTCATCACCCATTTCATTAAAAATTGGAATTTTTCCTCCTTTCCTCCACTTCGATTGAACTTTTCAATCATCATAACTTTCTTTAGCTTTCCTTCCTTTCTGTTTTTAGCAGCTCCTTTCAATTATTTGGTCCTTTCCTTTTAGTTCCAGTCATTTTTTTAAAGACTGGAGTAGAAAGAAGAGGGAAGACAGATTGCAATTTATACTAGAACAAAAAGTAGATGTAGGGCTCAGAGTCTAAAACCTTATCATTGGCAATATTTAACAAGAAAAGAAATCAAGCAAGCTGAGATGTCTGCAAATGACTTGTGAAAGTCTCCAGAATGGAAGGGATCTCATCCAGCAGAGAAAGCTGACTGATAGATGAAGATAGAAAGGATTTGGAAGGAGCATCTCTAATGACCATCTGCCCCAGTATAAACATTTATAGCTACCTCTGAGGGTCCCATTTCTGGGTGGAGGTGAGACTGGAGGTGGCATCTTGGAGGTGCCTTCTGCACCCTAAAAGAAACCCCTGTCCTGCTGGCACCCTCTGTGTCCATCTGTGCTCTGGCTGCAACAGATTTTCTGCACTGGTCCATGCAGAAGGAGGCACAAACCCCGGTTTCAGCCCTATGGAGGAGAGGAGATGGCAGGGATACCTGATGTTTCCTTTTCTGAGCACTTCTGAGGTCTGGCATGGAGCTGCAGG
Organism: Pithys albifrons albifrons; assembly: GCF_047495875.1. NCBI lineage: Eukaryota > Metazoa > Chordata > Aves > Passeriformes > Thamnophilidae > Pithys > Pithys albifrons. Next base: position 8,274,100 of record NC_092476.1, on the reverse strand, counting down.
CAGATCTGAGGTCGTGTCAGCAGCTGTAGCTGGGAGATTTCCCACTGCTTTGAAAGCTCTGGTCTTGGTCCTACCCTGCCTCAATCTGTCATCTCTGGTATATTCATCAGAGCACACCACTCTCTTAGTGCTTCTTGCTACAGGAGAAAGCTGATTTAAAGAGGTGGTTTTGCTATTGTCAGCCAGGCCAGTGTGCTGGATCACAAACATCAGCGTTGGGAGTAACGTGGGCACATGGGCTGAGTGATGTTTGCTGGAGACAGAGCACAGGAGGAGTAGCTGTGCCGTGTTAAGGGGCCCTGGCCCTCCTCCTGCAACCCTCCTGTGCTTGCAGAGGCACTGAGGCTTCTCTGCTCCTGCCATCTGAGGGACCTCCAGTACCTGCTGCATGTTCCTGTCTCAGTGCAAGGGCCAGGGACACGGGGGTGGCCTGATGAGCAGTTGCACAGGTGCAAAATTAGCTTAATTGAGTAAGTGCCATCAGCTGCTGGTGCAGGTGCTCCACTCCTAAACCCTCCGGAGGGCTCAAAAGCAGCAGCTGTTTGCTCTTAGCAGTGATAGGAGTGGGGGAGGAAGCATTGCCTTTGGCCAGGATGTGTGGGACTGGTCTGACCCCGAGCTCCTGAGGTGGCTCTATCCTGCTGGGAACTTCTGTGAGAGCTGGAGCTGCTAGGAGGGAAGAGGTTAGTTCAATGAGATTTTATTCTGCTTTAAATATAAATATAACTTTATGTGCTAGGGGCTAGACCTCTCCAAAAGCCCAGAGATGTGCAGGTACATCCCTGCATGTGCTTTGCCTTGAGCAGGGATGAAGTGGGGTTTGAGTGTTTGGCTTTGATTATGCACAGTGGGATATTTAGGGGCAAGGGGGAAAAATTGTTTGTTTTCTGTCTGGTGGAATATTTGTTATCTGCAACCTGAGCTCAGATTAAGGGTTGGCTCCAGAGCACCAGAGGACAGAGAGATACAGGAAAGCAGAGGCTTTTAGCAGTGGCTGGAAAAACACAATTTTACCTCTGCAGCTTTCCAGGGACTGTGGTTTGCCAAAGCTGAGTGCTCTGAGTTTGATACCAAAGTGGCTTTGCAGTCAGCAAGCTGATTCTTGCTGTGCCAGTTACAGTTTGGCAGAGACTGGATTAATTGCTAGTTTCATTCCTACTAAACCAGGGTGGAAAACAAGGGTGGATGTGAATGGCAGACAGGGCACTTTAGCAGCCAGAGCCTACACAGATACATTGTTATTTAAACACAGCTTATAGACACATATTGCACATTGCTTTGGGGTTCTTTTTTTCTATTAAAATATCTGTGTAAAACTCGGTGCAGAAGGGTATGAGGCTGTGTCTCTAAGCCTCTGTGAGTTGTGATCCCTTAATGCCAGAGCATTTTCTCAAGGATATTGGTAGGAATAGAAACTGATCCCAAGTCAGACCTGTGTGTGCTCTGAGCCAGCATGGTGTGAGCCCCGTTCCTTTTCTTTGGGGTCCTGGTCCCCTGTTTCTCTGCCCTATACCATGGGAGGCAAAGCTACTTAGTAACCAAGACTTTTCCCAGTAAGCTGAAAGAAGGCGTTAACTGAAGTTGCACTATTCATGGGCTCTGCAAACCTGCAGTGATGACTGGTTGGCCCAGACACAGGACTGGAAAACTCTGTGTTATGGTTAAGGTGGGTTTGGAGGGCTCTGGTAACTCTGTTTGCTCTGCTGCAGCTGCTCTTGCTTCAGAATAAAATGGGAGTTGCTTAATGCTGCTCCCTGTGTCAGCAGGACAGGGAGGGTCATCACCTCTGCTTCAGGGCTGCTGCATTCCCCACTCACTGGGGCTGTGACAGCCCCTCCATACAGTCCTTGCTGTGTGTGTCCAGGGTCTGACTGTCCTCAGTCCAAATGGCTGTGTATGAAATCAAGGCTGCTGAGCTGGGATGGGTGACCTTTAGGGCTGATGGGCTGCAGCAGTGCCAGAGCACCACACAACTCGCTGTCCACCATGGCTCTGCAACCCCTTAAAATAAAAGTGTGGTTCTATTTAAGACACAAGAGCCGCGTTGGTGATGCTAATCCCCCCTCCAGTCTCCTCAGAGGTCTCTGACCATGGGTGTGATGGGATGGCAATGGTCTCCACAGCCACAGGTGTGTGAGGGAAGGTGCTCTCATCCCCCAGGTGCAGCCAGGCTTTCCTGGAGGATGAACACCCCCATCCCTTGCACTCCTTTCTCATGAGCAGTGACCAAGGCACAGCTGTTTGATTTTGCAACCCAAGTAAACGTTTAAAGAAAGAATCACCCCCAAAATACTGCAGGGATGGTATTTTGAGTCTTGGCTGCTTCGCCTGGGAAACAGTCTCCTCTGATTCAGCTTGTTCAAATCATCCTAACAGTTCTCAGCAAGTAAAAACCCTCTGTATCCTGAAGGCAAGTATATTTGGGCAGAGCAATAAGCGAGACTTAAGAGGTTTGGAGGTTACAGTGGGAAATAGCAGTTATTCCCAATAAGCAGTGTTAAATGAAGTGCTGCTGACAGTAGCCTGAGGCAGGTTCAAGAGTTTCAAGATTTGCAACTAAAAGATTAACCAAAATAGATGTCTTATTACAGGCAAGTTTGTATCTAAATCATTTAAAGTACCTTTAGATGCTGTAATGTTTTTCCTCCTAAGTGCTCATAGTATATCTGCAGCTTCCTCCTGGCTTTCAGGGACGAGTCTTGAAAGAGCCCTTGATCTTGGTGAATTTAAGACACTCTGATGGTGGAACAAGGACCCAGTGGATCAGCAAGTTCCCATTTGATGGGAGGTTGCTTGAGCAGTGATCCTCTTTTACATGGAGGAGAGATCCTGGCCCAAGTCCTCCCTTATGGATGATCTGCTGGGTAGTGGCCAACAGGCACAGCTCAGAGTGGATGGATCCAGCAGCAGGTGTTGCCAAAGCTTTGGGTGTAAAATCTTATTTAAAAAAAAAACGAAGCCATGTCCCTCCAGGGATTCAGAAATTCACAGTGACCTGGTGACAGTGTCGCCTCCCCTGTGTAGCAAGTGTGTAAGGTGTCATTTCAAAAGCAGTAAAATGAAAGTTAATTTACACTTTCAGTCTCTCATGTTGAGTGAGTTGGTGGCAGTAACTTGCTGTGTATGGACAGAGAGGTGGCAGTGTGGCCTCACATCCGCTATGGTGCTATGGCTGTAAGAGGGCTTGCCAAGGAATGTTGCCAATGTCAGGGAGGAGTTATAGCACCCCTGGGAGCTGAGGAAGGGTTGTGTTATGCTGTTAGTTGATGAGGGAACTGCACGTCGGAGGTCCTGCACAGCCACCAGCAGTCAGTTTTCCCTTTCAATACAATGAAGGGACACTGGATGTTGTGCTTGTCAAAGCTCTTCCATGGTGTTTGCAAAGGATAACTGGACAACGGCAATGCCACAATCCCTCCTTAAATGTAATGGGAAGTCTCATGCAAGAGGATGAAGGAAATGAGGCTGAAATGTGTGCTGAGTGCCCTGCCTTTGCAGGACTCTGCACACTTGCCAGTTTAAAGGACCAGGTTGCTCCAGGCTTTCATTTCCTGCAGTGAAAGTGCAGACTCCAAGTATTAAGGGCAACAGATGGAAACCTGGCTTTTCTGGAAGCTTTTAAGTATATGCCCTGACTTCCATAATCACTGCCTGGACTTACAGGCTCCTTGGACTTTCACTGGCCAAATCCCCCTTTCATGCCACGTTCCCACACATGATCCATTACTTTGTTGGTTTGCCTGCACTACTCATAGAGCTGAGGGTTTAGTTACACTGAGTAGCTGGAATAAGCCAGTCCCTGAGCCCCTTGAGGAAGGTAGAGGACTTCAGGATTCCACTTGTCTTCTCCTGTTGGAGCAGACAGGACTCTGTAGTATGATGAGCTCAGTTTGGATCAGGCTCGTTTTTCACCTGGCCCCAAACATGTTCTGTGTTGTCATTACAGCTGCCATATTTTTATCAGGAGTCATAACAGGTGGTGTTTGTATTTTTCCTGGAATCTGGTGGTCTGAGAGCAACCCTCCTTCCCAAATGAGCCTTTCTAGCCCTGGAAGGGGCAGAAAGGCACTTCAGCAAGAGAAGCTTGGCATCCTTAAAATATTTTTTTCTGCAAATGCAAGGATTCCAAGCTTATTATACCCAAATATCATTAAATTAGCTAGTAAAAATAACTATTTGGTAATTCTGTTTTATTATTTTGGCTTGTTTGGAAAAGGAAGATAGAACGTGGCACTGCCTTGCAAAGCTGCTGGCAGTGCCCTTGGTTTGTGTGTGCTGGAAGCACCAGAGTTATTGCCCAAGGGCAGATGAGGACATGAGGGCTCATCCCATGTGAGTCCATTGCCCCAAAACCCCTGGGGCACTGCAGAGATCCTGAGCAGGTGCTATGCATGTGGGATGTTTGGGGAGCAGAGCTGCCAGTACAGCCACTGGCTTTCTCCAGAAGGAGCCTCAAGTATTTACATCATGATCTTCTGAGAGGGGCAGCCTGGGGAAAGGCAGTTCCTAGTCCCTATGAAATGTTTCATGAAGCCTGTTTTGCTGGATTTTGGCAAGAGAGACCTTGATTCAACATGGGATTTTAGAAGTGAGAAATGAGGAACAGCTGCTATGGCTGTAAACGAGCCAGGAAAGGAGGGGAAGGGAATGCCTGTGGCTGTTTGCTTATAGACCTGGGCAAATGGGAGGCTTTCCTTTCATTTTAATTGGCATCAGGAAGATCACTGGGACCTTGGAGCCCCAAATACCATTCAGAAAAACTGTGTGGGTCTGAAAGGTGTCTCTGCACTGTGACAGTGATGTTGAGGGCAGGGAAGGGACAATGGGAAATGCAGGGGGTGAAAATGGAGAGAGAAAATACATCCTTGCTCAGACCTGTAAAGGCTTAAAAGTCGAACAACCTGCTGGTTTCAGGGGTGCGTCACAAGCACAGCTTGGAGGCATTCCAAGGCACCTCCTATGTGCTGCCTATGATATTTGTGGGGCTGCATCACTCTGGGACAGGCATCTCACAAGGACAATCCACCTGACTGCATTTGGGGTGAGATGAATCATTTCTGTACAGGCTGGTTGTCTCAAGTGCAGAGACAGACAAGAGTGACCTTTGTGTCTCACTCATGGACACGCCGGGTAGGGCAGGAATCCCTCCTGAAATCTCTGCTGTAGACCTGACATAGGCAGAAAATCTCAGACAGGGTCTTGTCCAGTCCATGCCCTTCTTCCTGGCCTTCAGCATCAAATTCTTTGGAGTAGGATACAAGAAATCTGCTATGATCTGCCTGGAGGGGAGGCTTGTCCTGGTTAGGCTACAGCATGTTTTATCCTTTGCATTAGTTGAGCATTCAAATAATTTAACAGTGGATGTTCTCATCCTTCATATGCCACCGGAGTTGTTTTTGTGGCTCTAATGCTTTCATGACCTCAATAATGTCTTCTGCGAGTGCCTTTCCCAGGTTAATTATGCATTAAGTTTACATAAGGCTTTTCCGTTTTTAATCAGTTCTGAACCTGCAGCCTTCAGATGTGCTGGATGCACTGACACTCAGGCACTACTGGGGGGGCTCCCAGCAGTGCTGCACCCACCTTTCCACCCTGCCAGTTCTTGTGTACCCCCGGGGTGGCTCCTTTATCTGTCACTACTCTGCATAAGCACTGCTGAGACTTCTGGCTTTGTTGTCACCTGTACAGGCTTCTCTGCCATGCACTGCAGCAACGTAGCTCCATAAAGGAAGGTGATTGCTGGTGTGATTGAGATCTGTTGCAGTCAGCTCCCCTTCCTCCTCTATGGGCTGGAGAACTGTGTGTGTGTGTGCTTTGCAAGAGACTGCTTGGGAGCTGCTGGGAGGGTTTTTTCTTAAATAGCCTCAGTCTTTCCCATGTGACTTGTGTGAGCATAAGAAAGTGGGTAGGAAAATAGTGTTTCTGTTTCTTTTGGAGATCTCTTTCTCTTTGCTTGTCTCTAGGTTTCCTCTTTGGTTTCACAGCAATCTCTTTTGAGCTGGATGAGTTTTCCTCCTCTCTAAGACCTTGAAAGTAAAGGTTATGGTAAGATTGCATAGAAGCAAGTTGGATAATGTGATTTCCTTCAAGGCAAGTCCTTCTGTTTGCAAAGTAACTTGGCAGCCTTGTGTATTTTGGATTTAGGCATCCTAGTGTATAAGCCAAAGCTAACAGATATTAATTAGTTGGAGGACTGATACTGTAATGAGGGCAGTTGCTCGCATAGGTTGGCGTTTTTTATTTTAAATGCAAGTAATTAAAGAAAAGTTGTGTCGAAAAAGTCAGTGTTAAGAGATGTTATATAAATAACACATCCTGGGTGGTGAGAGCTGGGGAGGAAGTTGAGGGAAAGAACAGCAGCTGTTTTGCTGGTGTGGTGGCTGCTGTGATGCCTGGCTATGGAGGGATTATCCCTGTAGCCAGGGAAAAAGGAGTAAAGGACAAGTGTCATTTTAAAATCATGTCAGAGAAGAAGAATGGTGAGTTGGAAGAGCTTTGCTAGTGCATTTGGAAATGCACAAGGGAATTGTATTTGAAGGATTCACAAAAATCTGGTCCAAGAGACAGGGATGTAGGTCTCAAGTCTGCAGTGTAGACTCTGGGTTGGAGGAATAATGCAAGGTCCTGAGTGTGCAGCCTGATGTTTGAAAGGGATCCTGTAAAAGACTTCCTAGCCCATCACTCAGGAGGAAGTTTGGATGGAGGAGAAGTTCTGAGTGAAGCTTGTTTTGTAGCTTAGCTAAACACTGGCACAACCAGGGATGTTCAGAGCCCAAGGGCCAAAGCCAGGGATGAATCTGTGGAGCTCCTTGAAGCACAGCATTCCCTTGGTTTGTGTTCCCAGCAATGTGTGTCATGTGAGGAGTTAGAAAACTGTCACATCCAGGTTTGAGATATCTGACAAGGGTGTCCTGGAGATGCCCAGAACATCTCTGGAGCAGGAATGATGGTACCTGTCCTGTTAGCCCAGGGAAGTCCCAAGGAGTTTTGCAGGTGAATCTGTCTGTCCCTATTGGTGAAACAAAGACTCTTATCTCAAAGGGGGTTGTGTCCAGCCTTGAGACAGAGAAAAGACTCTGGAAATCACAGCCAACCCACAGGGAGTGATGGAGAGAGGAACTGCTACAGTGCTGAGCACTTCCCATTGCATGTGGTTTGTACAGCCCACAGCTCACCTACCCCCAGCACCCCAGTGCCACTGGTCAAGCCAAGCTTGGCAAAATGGGCTTGCCATGGATGTCTTGCCCTTCCCATGAGGGTCAGGGGCTGGCCAGCCTGGGCTGCTGAGTGCCCACCCAAAATTAATCTCAGAGCAGGCTGAGCTGCCCCAAGGGTTTGCATGATGGGGACTTGCATTTACCTGCGATGGGAAGGCTGGATGTGCCAAATCACACTGGGAGCTGCACTCATTTATGGGGTTTTAACCATTTGTTTCCCTTCTCCAAAACCAGCTGTTGGTAGTGATGACCAAGTCCTTCTTCTCCACGTGGTATATTGTGAAGGAGAAAGTGGATAAGGAATGCAAATCAAAGCTAAACAATGCGCTCTGCCAGTATTTTTAATTTTTTTTGTGTGTCTGTGTAAGAAGCTTAATATATTAGCTAATCATGTGTGTAAACAATCTTGATATGCAAACTGAAAAGCAGCATCCCCCTGGCGTCAGCTGCCTTGAGCTTCCCCATTAACCTCTCCAGAGCAGGAAAACCCTCCTGAACAGCCATTTCGGAGTGTGCAGAATTGATTTGGTGCTCGGCCTCCGCAGTGGGAGAAGATGGCGGCGCGGAGCCGCAGGCGCCTCTCCTGCTCCCTCCTCATTTTTTTGAGATCTCCTCTTTCCCTGCCGTGTCTCAGGGATGGGGGACGGGTGGGTCTCGTGCCAGTGGGTCGCTCCCACCACCTGGGTGTGCAGGTCCCTCCCGGTGCCTTCTCTTGAGCGAAACCAATAAAAAACAAATTTACAGCGGCCCCTCCTTGGGTGATTTCCACGGCGCAAAGACCCCCTGCCTCCCACCCCCCTTCCTGTGCATCTTCTCTTAATTAATTAATACTGCATTCATCACCACTTAATTCCCGTTTCCGTAGCACCCGAGCAGGGGGGCTGCCAGCAAAGGCGGGTGCTGAGACCGTCTAGATCCGCTGTCTTAGTGGAGGAGCTTAATTAGCCCCCGTGACAATATGGGCTCGTTTCCCACAGCCCTATGATGGGTGGTTTCAAACGGGCTTCTCGTGCCCAGCAAATGCAGAGTCCCCAAGCCAGTCCCTGGGCAGCTGCGAGGTGTGTGCTTGTGAGGAAAGGTGATCTGCTGCAACAGCTCCCAAATTAAAAAAAACCAAACCAAAATAATCACAAATGGGTGTGTGTGTTGTGTTTGGTGAGAGACAGGAGGCAAAGCAGCCAGGTTGGGTCTGTCCCAGGGTCTTGGTTCTGAGGCTAAACCACACTGGGCTGTCCAGAGTTCAGTACACCCCTTGCTGCTCCTGGCTGTGTCTCTTAGTCTTGTAGGGCTCCTGGTCCTCTTTGCTTTCAATTTTTCACCCCATACACAACCTGTTGGCCCTTGTGGTGTCTCCTCTGCTGAAATCCCCTTTGTTACCCTGTGCCCTCATGGGGACATGGCTGGAGAGCCAGCCAGGACAGCATTACAGCACCAGTGAGGAAAAACAGCAAATGAACCAGCAAATGTGAGCTGCTTTGGTGATTTTAGCAGAACAAAACTGTTCGAGGACTGTCTGGAAAGAAAGACGATGTGCTTGCCAGCCTTGGTTTTGTGGTGTGCATTGGATTTTAGATGGATGACTATTATTTTAAGGTTTTTACCTCCCCGTCTTTGAACTCTTCTCCCCTCTACAAAAAAACACAGAAGGAAACTCCACGTGTCCTCACAACTCATTTCTCAGTGGAGTGGTGACCACGGGTATGTGTGTTCACACTTGCCCAGATCCCATCTGTGGGCACCACCTTTGAGGTAAGACGGAGAGATCCAGAGTGTGTCTGTGTGAGGACAGAAGACAGAGAGGGAACAAAAGCAGCAGATCCACCGCGGTGCCGGGCCGGGCTCCTTGCCAAGAGCGGCTGCAGCTCTAGTCCTGGTCAGGCTGGTGGTTCCCCCCAGCCTGCATGACTGGCAATGCTCCTGCCCTCTCCTCCTGGGCACAGGCTGCTTGTGGGCTGGGGTGTGAAGGTGACTCTGGGCTGGAGTGTGGGATGTTGTCTCACCCACGCCCATCCCACCGTTAGACAGGACCACGGCACCGGCGCTCCCGCAGCCCGACACGCGTGTCCCGCGTGACTCGCATACACAATGCAGCCATGCTTAACGAGCGTGAGTAATTATGCCAGCCAGAGGGAGGGTTGGGGTGTGGGGGGTGCTCAGCGTTGGGTGTGCAGTGGTTTTTGCTTGTTTTGTTGGTGTTTTTTTTTTTAATTTCTCTTTCCCTCCCCTCTTTTATTCCCCGCCTGCCCAACCCGTGGCGTTAAACTTGGCCACCTCCTTGGTGGTGGTGTTTGGAGGATGGGGGTCGGGGGGGTCAGTTGGCACAGCAACTGCTGTTCGGGGACAAAAGGAGGCTTTTTTTCCCCCTTTTTGCAGCGACAGTAGCAGCTGCCAGCCAGAATAGCAAATCCGTGCGACTTGGCACCACTCCAGCTTCCTTGAGGGTTGCAGAGGGATGGTATGTTGGAGGGTAAGACTAGCTAATTAATCTTCTGGCAGGGAACAATGTAATATCAGACAATTACAAAGGCAGAATGAAATTGCTATAGTGGGAAGGCTGGCATATGAATTTCTCAAAGGGTCCATCCCTCAGTCCGCTGCCGTGTTACTTTATATGCGGGGAAAGCACCGACTGTACATGTGCTTTTCTGTTGTGTGGGGGTTCTGTATGAATTGAATTATGTGTTTGGAGGAGGAGTGAGGGGGGATGAGCACTTGCTCACAGGAGAAGCTTTTTGAGGAGCAAGAAGGAGAAAGAGGAGTGATTCCAAGCAGAGACATTCCCTGACAGCCATCCATGCCAAGAGGGCAGACCTGGCACATCACTGGCCCTATGAGCTCATAGGGTTGGCAATATATTTTTCAAGTTATTTTTTGTGTTGGCACTGTGATATCTGATGGCTACAGCTTTTGAAAGGAAGATCTGATTACTGGGCAGAGAGGGAGTGATTTCCTCCAGCCGTTCTTCATAGAGAAACCCTCAAAGAGCTTTGGAGCTGCTGAAAGTTATTGGGGGAAAAACACCTTCCAGCTCAGCGGTGGTAATTGCTAATAATGAGCTGTAATCACTGCTACCTACAGTAGGGACACGGTGATGAATAGGGCAGTGCAAGCCGCATGGTGCAGGCTCCCTGTCTGTTTATTTGCAGCGGGGAAAGAATTAGGAAAGTCTCATTTATCCTGGAGCACAGGAGAGCATCGGTGGGAGATCAGCCTGCGCAGAATTAGCATAGGAAACCCCTCCTCCCTCCTCCTCCTCCTCACCAGGCATTAGGGATGAGCTAATGAGTCTCCTCCCTCTGCATCTCCCTCCTAGGATGAAAATGCAGTGGGATCTCTAGAAGTGTCGTTTAAAAAAACCCCACAAAAAACCAAACCAACAAACAAAAACAAAACAAAAAACCAAACCGAAACAAAACAAAAAAAAAAACCCAAACCAAAACAACAACATGAAAACGGTATCAGACAAATTGTCCTTGCAATGTGTGTGTGTCTGTGCCTGAGGCCCCTGGAGACGTGGCCAGGAGCTGCTTCGAGCCAGGAGGGGAACTGGAGCAACTCCAACTCGGATGCCCTTTCTCCGAAGGAATTCGAGGAGGTTTTTGTTTGGTGCCTGCACAGATCAGATGGTGCAGAGATGATGTTTAAAAACCACTGCAAGCCCCTCCTGCTGCCTTGGCTGCTGTGCTGAGCTGCCAGTTGTCACTGAAGCTGGTGGAAGACAGGCTGAATAAGTGGCTTTTTTTTTTTAAGGGAGTAGCAATGTCAAGTGCTGGATGGGCAGGCTGGGGTCCCTTTTCCAAGATGCAGATGAGGAGCTGCACACAGCCTGGTCCTTGTCCAGTGCCCTGAAAGGCATCCTGGTGGGTGTCCATCTGTGGGTGTTTTTTCTGAATATTTTTCAGGGCTGGCCGGATGTCAAAGCATTTTCCATTGGGTTTTGTTAGGGATGAAGGTCCCGTTGCAGGGTCCCATCAGAAGCCCCTTGGTGTGGGACATGCAGCTGTGCAGCTTCTTAGCTGGCCACATGTGCTCACTTTGCCATAGCCTGTGGGAAACCAAAAAATTCCATGTCTCTGCTCCCACCACCTGCTGTAGCCTCCCTGTGTTTACTCTGAGGGTGCTCAGATGGACAGTGGTTGCTCCTTCCCTGGGTACACCCCTCTGGAGGATGCAGAGCTCAGCCCAGCTGGCCCTTTGGTTTCCATCCTCATCCACCCGCCTACAGCCAGCCAGACCTCCAGAGCCTGAAAGGGAAACACTTTCAAGATCAGTCCAGCTTGTGCACCTGAAGGAAAAGGTCTTGGAGATTTCCTAGCCAGATAATGATGGCTCTAGTGATGCTTATAAGCAAGAGTGAAGAAATTGAAATTATCCCAATCATTTAATATACATTTCAAGAAGTGATCAAGTTCAGTCCCTGTTCTGGACTGTTTAAAACCCTGCTAAGGACTCTTCCTGTTCTGATCTCCTGTCCAGGCCCAGCCTTACTCTGGGCTCTGGGTACATGGTCTGAGTCCAGCAGCTCTGCTCCTTCATGGAAGTGGAAGAGGCAATCTGAACCACTTTATAGTCAATAATTGACACCAGAGATGTTTCTGTAAATTAACGAGTGCATCTTCTTGACTAGACTTCAAAGTTTTCACTTTATGAATCTTTTATGGAGTTCTCTACACTGGAAAAAAATCTGTAGTACTGAAAATTTACCTTTCTAAACCATACAATAAAAAACCCCACCCTAACCCCCACCCTTTCACTATCAGTTGACTCAACAAAAATCATCCACTGGGTCCTCCTCATGTGCATGCTGCGGGTATTTGCCCATGAAGGTGATTATATCCAAACATGTGTGTGTGCTGAAGGGCTAATAATGGTCTGGGCACTCTCTGACCTGAAGTTGTGAGCTTTAATACTGCCCAAATTCCCTTCTTGTAGCAGGATATGTCTCCCCTCAGGTCTTGCTGAGCTTCTCCAAGACAACTTCTGGAGTTAAGGATTTTAATTTGTAATAAATCTGCATTACAGTACAAGTAAATCTGCTTCAGTGGCTATAAAAATTAATTCCTTATCCTAAACATTATTATATAGCTTTCAAAATGAATTGACTGTGGTTGGTAGCCTAGTATGTGCCATTATTGGTAATTAGTGTAACAAAATAACGTTGCTGTAATATTTCCTGTCTCCCCCTCCCCCAGTTGGGAGCTGTTTCCTATTAGAGAATCAGAATTGCAAATGCAGTGCTTGTGTGCAAGCTGTTTGCTTTGATTTTTTTTAAATATATATAATTTGGTGTGTGTTGGAAGTCAATCTGCTCCTGTCTGTGGTTTTCCAGGAGCAGTTGCTTCTGCAAAAGTTTTGGCCTGGCACAGGGCACCATAAAAGCCTGATGCTGCAGGGGCTGGGTGCTGTCTGGAAGTGCCCAACATTATTGGGTGTTCTTTGAGCTTTACCTTGTGTGCAGTTGCTGCTGAGATCAGTCACAGAATGGTTCAGGTTGGAAGGGGGGCCACTGGTGGGGTCATCTGGTCCAACCTCCCTGCTTTGCACAGGACTGTGTCCAGATGGTTCTGGGATATCTCTAGTGGTGATTTACACCTCCCAGGATCTGGCCCTTGTGGCATGTCCTGCACACAACGTTTTTATTAATAGTTTTTGACAGTGATCCAACATTGTCTTTATCCAGATGCCTGGCTTGTCCTAGAAGACATGATGGATCCCCATGGAGCACTTGGGCAGCTCTGAGTCTGCCCAAGGGCAGAAGGAAGCAGAGGTCCCCTTGTCTGAAACAGATGAAGGATGGGCTGGGGCAGCAGCTTCTGGGCAGCTGAGGGTGTGTGAGCAGAAAGATGCCCACACATGTAAGGCTGAAAGGACCTGAGAAACTTTCCTGGGCTTTTGCAACTGGACAAAGGCAGTTTTCATCCCTTACTCTGTTGACTTGACTAAGCAACATGAACAAGATTAAAAGAGGGATGAAAACACAGCAGGAGCAAGTCAGAGTTAGTTTATACACTTCTCCCACTCTGTGGGAGGTGGAAGGACACTGTTGGGCAATTTTGCTCCACATCCCTGTTTTCAATATGTCCAATGACATCCTGCCTTGGGCTGCTCCTTCCTACTGTGGGACCAAGACTTATCCAGCCCCAGTGCCCATCCCAGATGTCCATAATCCCTCAGGAACACCAGAACCAAACACTTCAGTGGTGGTCACCAAAACAACTCCTGGAATTTAATTGGTAGAGTATTTGTTGGACTGTTTTTATCACCATCATAAGTTTTGGGGTTTCAGTCTTCAGTGTTGCCTTTTGGAATACTCCTCAGCAGCCAAGTGGGTGAGAAACTTGAGTCTTCATAGAATGGTGTGGGGTGAAAGTGACACTGAAGGTCATTTAGTCCCAACCCACCCACCATGGGCAGGGACACCTTCCACCAGACCAAGTGCTCCAAGCCATGTCCAACCTGGCTTTAGGGAAGGAAAGTTTATATCCTCTTGTTATTTTCTGACTCTGGGGACTGGTATTTTTCTATGAAATGACCAATTTAAAACTTAGCAGCTCTGTAATATGAACCTGGGACCAGGGAAATGGCAAGCTGTGGGGAGGCTGAATTCTTTATGCTGTCCCCAGCATGGAGTTATTCCTTGAGTTTTGATGACAGGACAGCTTCAGAAGTCTGGAGATATGCCCTGGACTTACTCACCCCATATATCACAGCTGAAAAATGCAGAAACTAAGCAGTAAAACTGAGTAGGAAATGTATTTGCCATCCTTGAAAACATTCAAGATTTAGATACAGAAATAATAATAATTCTTGTATCGTTTTTGGCCCAGATGAGGATGTTAAATCATAATTTCAAAAATCAGCAAGTTACAAAGAGAACAGACTGTGCCAGCTGAAACCTTTGATTTGATCCAGGCTGGTTTTGGTAGCTGAGCCTGGAGTTTGTGCTTTGGCTGGACTTGGACAAATGCAGTTGGCTTAAGCTTCAGGATACAAATTCACTCTGAGCTGAGAGAGGAAAATAAATTGCATGTTGGAAGTGATAGAATCATGACTTCAGGACTTCCTCCAACTTTTTTTTTCCCTTAGGTCAAAGGATATTGAAGTGATTCAAACCAGGGTTTTGAACTGATACACTTTATTCCATATAAACCCCCACACTGGTGCCAGTAGGGCCACTGGGATCTGAAGCCTCTACCCCATCACTCCTGTGGGATGAGAGCAGTGCCTTTGGTACTGGCCAGGAAAATCAGGATAGTTTCTTCTTTTTAATTTCCTTATTGAAAGGTCCATATCTCAGGAGTTTGTCTGGAATTAAACAATTTTAAGCGCTCTGACCATTTCCTCACATTCTCTCGCTTTTGTAAAAAAAGTTACTTTCCTGTGATGCCAAACAGATCTTTCTAACAAAGTTTGGTGGGGGGTTTTAATATTCTTCCTCTCTCATATCAGTGGCAGCCAAATTTGCTGAAGTCTTTGATGAAATAGCTGAACATTTTGAAGTTTATGCACAAAGTGGGAAGTATCTGTTTGTCTTCATACACATATTTCTGCATTTCTTCTCAGTTTTCTTCCTCCCAACCCCAAATCTCTCCCTCACTGTTGCTCAGCTGTTTCAAAGGACCCCATTAAAGATATTTCAGCTTCATTCTTGGTGTAAGCCCAATATTTCTGTATCTTTTTAATGAGCCATATAACTCTGGAGGAGAAAAATTAAGAAAACCTGTGGCATGTCAGTGTGGTGAGTGAGTCCTTACTGGGGGTAACTGAAAGCAGATATCCTCTTTGCACAAAGAACTCTGCAAGTCTTGATTTTTCAAATGAAACCAGTCTCACAGATTAAAAAAACAAAATCTGAAAAAAATATTTTTAGTCAAGTTAAATATTTAATTTCAACAGAATCAAAGAATTTCAAACATATTTCTTTGTTACTTTAATATTTTATGAGAGAAGCCTAAAATTAAACACAGAGTCGTTTCTCTGGGGAGAAAACAGAGGTTGTTTTTGTGTGTTTTAAAGACAAATAAATCCATCTAGTAAAAGTACTTGTTTTCTGTTTTCTTCTTTTTTTTTTTTTAACAATATGAGGCTCTCAATATGATGTGATAACATCCTTTGCATACAGAAACCTCTCTGGGTATCAGATCTCCTGATGCTCCAGGAACAAAGATGAGTCTTGCTGCCACAGTGGAGCTTGGAGAAAGGTCTTCCCTACAGTTACTTTTCTTCATGTGAGGTCTTGCTGTAATAAATCTGGATAAACAGGTAAAACCAAAGTGTGACAGTGGCTGTGGCATCTCCCAACCTCTGGGTGAAGGATTTGTGGCTGTACTTGGCTCTGGGAGGGTTGAGCCCAACCCAGTAAGAGAGTGACATGTACAGCAAGAAACCTCCCAATTTGCCTAATTTTCAAGTATGCAAGTGTGTTTTCTTTATTTTTTCTTTATTTTTCTTGGTGTGTACAAAGGAAGAAAGGCTTCTGATAAATTCCAAAACCCAACAAGGCAGGGTTGGGCCATAACATCAGAATTTTTGTGTGATTGCAAGGGAGAGCTCTCTGCATGGGTCTATAGATGCAGAGGTTTCTTTGCTTGAATATTTAAAACAAGGAGGTTTTGCTTTATTACCATTATGTGGACTGCTTTCTAAAATCACATTGATTTACAGCACAGTTCCTGGTCTCTTTTCTAGAATTTCACTGTGGGGACTGAAAAAACTTGGCTTTTTGGAGCAATAATAATGGGGCAATCCAATGAACTGCAGGACCAACACAATGCAGAGCAGTTCTTTAATGTGGGTCATTTATGCCTGTGCTCCTCTAGTGGTATTTCCCCTCTGCTGTTTGGCATATGTGGGATTTCTCTGTTTTCTCTGACCCTAAATCACTTTGTCTGCAGGAAGCTTCCTCTTCTGCTGGGAGATTTGTGGGGAAAAGCAGCCACACTTACCCTTTTGTTTTCTTCCTTGCATTTCTAACAATATAATAGTCTGCTGGTCACTGGTAAGATTGTTGGACTGGCAAAAATAATCCTGTTCTATCAATTGTGACTCCTCTGGCTCCTCTTGCTTGTTTCCCATGGTCAGAACTAAAATGGGTGTAGGTCTTTCCGACAGCAAGGATGGGAGTCCATGGACCTGCTCCCATTGCCAAGCTGAGCTTAATCACAACTAGCACATGGGAATATAACTCCCTGAAGGGAAGTTGTGGCCAGGTGGGGGTTGGTCTCTTCTCCCAGGCACTCAGCAATAGGACAAGGGGGCACGATGGGCTCAAGCTCTGCCAGGGGAAATTGAAGTTGGAGAGCAGAAAGAAATTCTTTGCAGAGAGAGTGCTCAGGCATTGGAATGGGCTGCCCAGAGAGGGGGTGGATTCCCCATCCCTGGAGGTTTTTCAGCTGACTTTGGCCGTGGCACTGAGTGCCATGATCTGGTAAAGGGACTGGAGCTGGCCCAAGGGTTGGATTTGATGATCTTGAAGGTCTTTTCCAACCCAATTGATCCTATGATTCTGTGAATGAGGATGACCTTGAAGTTCTTGCAGACCCGTGGCTTGTGAACACTCCAACATCTGCCATGGCTGCGCTGGAAGTTCAGATTTGGGGGGGAAAAAGTCAGGTTTTTCTTCACTTCGGACAGGACACTTTGGGTGATTGATGCTGCCTCTGCTCCCCACGTGCAAGGGGAGAAAGGAATGTGCTTCCCTCTGTTCCCCAGCGTGAGCTTCCAAAGGGAAGTGCTTTCCCAGTGTTTTTTGCTGATGTGGAGCCACCCACTGTCACCTCGGGCCGTGGCAGAGCAAATGGCACCGCCGGAGCAGGAGCAATACAAACAATTTACTATCCTGCTGCAAGGATGCTACAGCAAGGCCCATAAATGGCCACATAAAGGGAATCCGGGTGGGAGCTGGGAATACACTGACAAACACAATTCTCCCTTAATTTAATAGAACGGTCCATTCAGCAGAGAATATATTGTAAAGCACTCTCAGGTTGGATGGCCTCCTATTGTGTCTGGCCTTTGAAGTGCTGATTAGCTGGGCTGGGAACACGCTGATAAAAAGTTAATTTCTATTTGCTGTTGCTTTGTAATTGGATGAACACGAAAGCAATTAAATATTAAAACATACAAACAAATAACGAAGTCACTGTAATTAGCCAAAGTTTGATCACTGTCATATTTATTTAGGGGGAGATGATACGTCTCAGCAGGTGACATTTTAAATACCCTTGGCTGCTTTGGTGTTGTCTTCAGAGAATGCTGAATAATGTACGGAGGATTTAATTAAACCCCATTGTAAATCAGCTGTGATGACAGGGAAGTGACAGCCACATGTTGAAAAGAGAATTAGGCTGCAGCAAGAGAGATTAATTAACTATTTTCTACAGAGTTCAACCTAAGGGTTATGCAGGGGGTCTGTCCGAGGAGGAGGACTTGATTTTGAAGTTGTTCTACTTGAAGTTGGAGCTCGGTGTGGAGAAGGATGCTCTGTACTCAGAGACATTGCAGACCCTTGAAAGGGTGGCTGTGATTGCTTGTACATCTTGAGAGAGGGAAAGTGAGGCAGACATCACTGCAGCCTGTGGCTCTCACCTCTCAGCACCTGCACAGGATGGTCCCAGCAGCTCCCTTGGTGTAGAAAAGAATCACAGGAATCCTGAAAAATCCTTCTTCAGGCCTTGAAGCAGGAGGGGAAGGAAGGCTCTGGGATATTTGCTCAGCATTGGCTGCACCAGAAAATCCAAATTTTAACAACCAGAATTATCTGAGCTCCCTGGACAATATTTTTGCTGGCCATGCTTTCTTGAGGTCCATTTGCTACTGACCAAACCTTATGAGTGTCAGCGTGTCACTAATCCTAAATAAAGTTAACAGAATTGGTGGGAATCTCCTGCATCCAGTTTGGTGAGTTTTAGGTTAATTGCTTTAGGTTTCTTGGTTGTTGCCTTTGGCAGCTCTTCCCTGCTGCTTGGTGGACGTGCTTGTGCTGGCTGTGGTGGTGGGAAAACCTTCCAGTGCACAGGAAAGCACAGGAGGAAGGTGTTGGTGTAAGTGAGAAAGGACAGTCTTGGCAGAGGAGCTGTTCAGGTGGGAGGGATGGGAAGCACAAGCAGAAAATAGGAAGGAACCCTCAAAACCCTCCATGAACTGCTGGGAAAAAGTCTGGAAAATGAGGAAAGCAGTGGGAGATCAGAATGAAAGAGAGTGAAGGGAGGAGGGAATGAGAGGAACTGAAAAGTCAAGGTGAAGGGGAGGGGGAAAGGGACAGTACGTGTGGTTAATCAGCAGCATTCACATTTGGAGATTATCAAGCCTGTAGTGTAATACTCTTAACTAATTTGGCCATTCCTAAGAGCACTGTTACCTTTTGTCTGTGTGGGCTGTAGGGAGAGGAGATGGGTCAGCTCTTGTGCCAGGCAGCGCTTGGAAAAGCATTTTATCTAAGGCACCTTCAGGGAGCTCTTTGGGTCAATTCAGCATTGGTTGCCACTTAGAAGTTACATCAGGGATTTCTTCCTCTATTCTCCTATCAAGAAACAGTATTAGGTGACAGTAAATGTATTCCCAGCTACCAGCCTGAAGTAGATTTTTTCTGTTTATACACTGAAATAAAAAAATAGAAAGGAAAGAAGCCTAAATGTAACAATACAGGAAAAAGTTGGGCTGAACAATTTCAAATCAGCAAATTGAACTGTAAACCCACAGACAGTCCCCATGCCAGGCTTTCCTACTGCTGTTCTTCCCACTGAGGGTGTGGTTAGAGCCTTGTGGACTCAAGGTCTGAGATGGAAGTTTGAAAAAATAAATGACCTGGGCAGTGGAACTAATAGGGGTTGATGAGGGAGCCCTGCATGGGGAACAGGAGCCATGTGAGTGGGTTTATGGGATGTTGCTGTTCTTTGGGAAGGCACAGGGTGATTTGGTCCCTGATTGAACCATTCTGTGCATCTCCTCTGACAGGACTGTCGCTGATCTCCAGGGGCCCAGGGTGAGGATGAGCCTGGATGGCTCAGTGTGGGCAGCTGAGTACAGAAGAGGCAGAAATCCTTCCCTCACAGGTAAGATGCTGCCTCACCTGGCATCTCATCATATGGATGAAGCTTTTGCTGCTGGAGATGATAATTTGCACATATGACTTTGCATTTCAAAGCCTCATTATTCCATTCCTTTACCACTGAAAACTGTGAGTAATTGTAGATATTGCTAGAAAAAAAATCCATTCTATTCCCAGGGGTGTAAATTAATTGATTCAGCCCAGGAATAGGATCTGGGCACTGTTACAACCAGCTCCCTGAGGGCATCAACTTGGTACATGGGTCTGATCAAAAATGCAAATAAGATCTTAGGAGGAGTAAAGGACTGGATGGAAAGTAAAAAGAAAATATAATATTGTCATGATGTAAATGAATAGTTTTTCCTTCTCTGAAAACAACAAAATATATTGACTTCTTGTCCCCAGAATGGTCTTGTGATTCTTCTGGGTGTGCAGAGCAGAAAGAAAATAGTGATCAGGGTCTGGAAGCCCCCCAGTCAGGGCAGAGTGAGTGGCTGGTTTTGCTGAGCACAGGGTTGATGAGAGACACCAAAGCTGGGCCAGGGGAACTGAAGCCCTACCTCTGCAGAAAAGGCTTGGGGATGTGAAGCAGCTCAGGCTGAGCCCCACGTTCATGGGCAGTCACTGATGGAACCCTTCCTTTCCTGAGTGGCCATGGAGGCTACAGCTGATTGAGGTCGGGGCTGCATGGGGAGCAATAGGTGTCAAGAAGAGATTTATCCTTTCTCCTGCCCTCATCCATGACATGCTGGCTGTATTTTGGGTGTCATTTGCATCTTCTGAAGCTTAGAGAGCTGTTGGGACAGCCTGACTGCATGTCCTGGCAATGTTCTCTTGGTTAAGAGTTGGTGTAACTGCCCACATGGGCTGGGTCGTCATGTCCACTGGGTTTGGAGTTGAGAGAACATCTTTTTCTCTGTACCCACTGGACAGGGAATATGGATGAACTTTTTGCTGTCTTTAATATTGATGCATTTATGGGTTATTCTGAATCAACAGGGACTATTATTCTTGGGTGGCAGGATCTCTGTCCGCCTGTGATGCTCCTCCTCTTCCAACCCAAACTTCCTGCTTGCCAGAGGTGTGTGAGGAAATGTTTTGTGTCAGGTGGTGTTATGAGGGAAAGATGGTCCCTGGGATGAACTACAGTAAGAATGTAATTTTGACTGCTGCAAGTTGAAGCAGTTCTTTAGGCTGTCCCTGTGGTCCATGTTGTGGGATGACCACCTTGGAGGGAAGGGTTGCCCCTGAGGGACTGTGTGTCTCTGGAGCTGGTGAGGCAGCCTGGGTGACTGCAGCAGTCTCAGGTAAGATGTGGAGTACCTTTATCTCAAAAAGCTTTATCCCAGCTGGCAGATGGGGTAGGGAAAGCTGGGAACTCACAGCTGATGTGATGCCCCAAATATTGAAAGTTTTGATTTGTACAGCTCTGAGAAATGTGTCCTTTTTGCCTCTCAAATTGAGGGTGCCCTTCTGATTTTAAACTGGTTGTGCCTCAGTTCCCCATCTGTATGAGAATAATTCCACCCTTCCTTGCAGGGTTGCTCCAAGGCAAATTAATGTTTGCAAACCACTCAGATACTATGATAATAAATGCTGTGAAAGCCCAGGAGAAAATTAATAGCTCATTATTTAACCCAGGACTTCAATAGCATGCCATACCCAGGACACAGGACTACATATTGAATGATGAGGATGAAGAAAAATATTGAATAGCTGCTCATTAAGACAGCACTATCCATCTGGTGTACGAAAGGGGATTTTTCCTGCAGAAAAGAAGTGGTCCATGATCATATTATTACACTGGGTGTTGTAATACACCTATACAAGGGGACTGGGCTTGGGTTATCTGTGCAGTCTGGATTCTGGCATTTTTCAAGTGCTTGACTGCAACCTGACTGCTCTTTTAACACTGGGGTTGGCTTTAATTTACAGCAAAGAGATAAAAATGCCAGTAGATGGCACTCAAGAATATGGACCGTCATTCCCGGCTCCGTCAGACCAATAAAATGTGGTGTGTACAACCACAAATGGCTTCCTCTACACAGCTCTTCATTTTGCCTCTTTTTCTCCCTTTTTCTGGGCTGAAGTTTGGTGCACAGAGCAAAGGAAAACAAGTGGGTGAAGCAGCAGGCGTTGTTAGATGGTCTCTGGGCTCTTCTTTGATCTCAATTTTGCTTCTACCCTTTGGGTTTAAAGTACTTAACAGTCTAGAAACCCCGTGCTGTGCTCTCCTCAGCTGACCCTTTTTTTACGCTTTGCTTACAGCTTGTCTGTAAAATGAGATGAGAACTTAATTTGAAAGCTGTAGTTAATTGACCTAAATAAGCTAAGAACCTTCTGTTGGCTTTATGGTACAGAAAACCTGCATAACCCTGGCTCTCCTTAAACAGACTGCAGAGCAGAGTGGTTTTCCCGGTGCATTTTCAAGCTGTTCCTGTTTACTAACAGTTATTTGTGGTGTGGAATTGTCTGGAGAGCCCTGCAATAAGAAGCACTTGTGCTCAGTGCTGATGTGCAGAGATGGGGAGGGAGCACCAGCCTGGAGCAGCTTGGTTTGACTGGGCAAGACAGACTGAGGAAGTGAATCTAAACTGGGGTAAGATCTGCCTGCAGACTGTCTGGAGGATGGGGAAAGCAAGTCCTAGAGCTGCAAAAAGGTCACTTTACACCTGCTTTGATACTTGAGTTGGCCGCAGAACCCTTTGCAGCCAGATTTCCTCACTCAACGTGTTATGTTACTTGACTCACAAAGGCAGCTTCATGTGAGAGTGGTCATGTCCTGTCAAAGAACTACTGGTGCACTTTTACCCTGGGTGGGAGAAGAGAATTTTAGAATATCCTAAGTTTGAAGGGACCAATGAGGATCAGAGTACAACCTCTGGCTCCACACAGGGCAACCTTAAATTTGAACCATGTGTCAAAGACTCTTGTACAGGTTGTGCTTGAAAGCTGGAAGACTTGGGGCTGTGATCACCTGCCTGGGGAGCCTGTTCTAGTGCTTGACCACCCTCTCACTGAAAGGTTTTCTCATCACAGCCAATATAATCTTCCCCTGGTGAAGCTTTAAGCCATCCCCTTACATCCTCTCACTGGACACCAGAGACAAAGATCACAATTTTCCTGTCCGATCTCCCCCACAAGGAAATTGTAGACAGCAATGAGGTCACCCACCAGCCTGGCTCTTCTCTAAGCTGAACAGGCCAAGTATCCTCAGCTGCTCCCTTAAATCACATCCTCTGGACCTTTTAGCACCTTTTTGCCCTCCTTTGGGCATATTGTGTTATTTTTATATCCTTCATGTCTTGTGGGGCCCCAGTGCTCAGTAAAGTGGGACAGTCCCTTCTGTGGGCTGGTTAATTGTGATGTGCTTGGGGAAACCAAGCACATTCTGGCCCTTTTGGCTGCTGGAGCACTTTATTGTCTCATATTGAGCTTCCCATCAGCAAAACCCCCCAGGTCCCCTTCTCCAGGGCTGCTCTCCAGCTCCTTGTCCCTCAGTCTATATGTATAACCAGGTTTACACAGTCCCAGGTGCATAATGTG
Organism: Pithys albifrons albifrons; assembly: GCF_047495875.1. Lineage (NCBI taxonomy): Eukaryota > Metazoa > Chordata > Aves > Passeriformes > Thamnophilidae > Pithys > Pithys albifrons. The sequence goes on along the minus strand of NC_092476.1, from coordinate 8,251,288 downwards.
GGACTCCAATGCAGAAAAATCTCTCCACAAGGCCTCTCTACCTTTGAGGGAATCAACTGCTCCTCCTAATTTAATAACATTTGCCAGCTTCTGGTTGACTGGTACCTTTCCAGATTCCCAGGACCATTGACAGACAACAATAACATCAGCCAACTCTTTCCACACCCTGGAATGAATCTCATCAGGTCCCATCATCTCATGAGCATTCAGTTGCAGCAGCAAGTCAAGTCAAGCACAAGTTCAAGGCCAAATGGAACCATAACTCTCCCCCAGTCATGATCCTTCAGCCTGGGCTTCCTGTGCCAGGGTTAAAGACAGAGGTGGAGGAATTAAATATCTCTGCTTTACCTTCATCCCTTTTTGTGAAGTGACCCACCCCATCCATTGGGATGACCAGTGCTCCCCATTGGTTGGGGGTTTTTGGGGAAAGCAGGAGCAAAACCTTGCTGTGAGGGGGTGTATTAAACTAAACTGCCAGTGAAGTCACCTCACACCTTCACTCTGCTCAAAAAACTGGGCCAGGACTGGTACCTGTTGCTGCAGGGAGATGTCCCTGCAATGGTAATTGCAATAATTACAGCCCAGTGCAGCAGAGGGGAAATCACTGGCCAGGGAGCATTGCCTGAGCTGGCAGTTGAAAACAGATGTTCCCCACTACATTTCCTCTCTAAGTGAGAGTACAACAGATGCAAAATAGCATTAAAATGGTAGCAAGGCTGTAAATACAGCTTCTAATTACTGCACCAGGTAATGTCAGTCGCAACAATCCAGATTTCTCCCAAGGATGCTCTATGAGCAGGTGGGATGTATAAAGTCTTTTAAAAGATGGATTTGTTGGATTTTTCCTCCCCCTTTAATGGCACATAGATAAACTTGCTCGCTTAGGGCAGCAGAGGAAAGCGTCACCAGCCTGTCTGCGTGGTGCATCTTTGGTATGTAGTGCTGAGAATAACTGAGGAGATGAAATAGAGCATCAAATACAGAGATTTGGGGATGGGGACAGGTGGGTGGAGGAAGCTGCCTATTACAGGAATAGTGTGAGCAGGAAGGGAAAGGGAGGAGAAGCAATGAAGAGCTACAAGAGACAGTGTGAGTGATGGAGAGAGAAAATAGCACCAAGCTGGGTGGCCCCAGCTGACTTCTTCAAAGTTACAGTGTTTGCTATGGAGAGGAGCAATCTGAGATCCTCTGGCTCTGGCAATGCCTGAGTCACCTTGGTAGTGGTATAGTAAAGGGTAAAGGATGGAAATATTCTCCCTGGTGCTCTGCTAACCACTCTGTCCATCAGTCTAATCTGGGTTTTATAACTCTGCCAAACACAGGCTCAGCTCAGGATCTTACACTTTGATGTCCCCCTGCGCATCCTGAGGTCCCTTCCTCTACACTTCGGAACATGCCAAGTTCAAAGGACGTCGATTTCCACTTCATTTCTTCCTTCTAAAACAGGAATCACTCTTTTTTTTCAGAAGTGACTTGGTTTGGAGAGTGTGGAAAAGGTACATTAGCTCCTGACAGTATCATTTTTAAGTTTTTTTCAAAGTGGCTATGGTAGCTCTTCCTGAAGTTGTGAGGATTGTGACTGTCCAGGTCCTTGTGAGCCATAGTTCTTCCAAATTTCCCCTTGGCATCACAGCTGTTGGGTGCTTTGCAGCTCCAGACTTAACCTTTCCTGAGGCTGCCTGTCAACTGTTTGATACTCAGTGTTAGCACCCTCCTGCTGGCACCTGGGGCCTGTGATGGGACCTGAGCCATGGAGCCAACCTAAGACACACCTTCACGGGATACCCTGGAAAGGAGAGATAGTATGGAAACATCTGTGTCTGCACCAACAGCCTGCATGGACTGAGCCATCACTCTTCTAACAGAGCTGATCGGTGATTCCTGCACTGCTTTAGCAGGTGGGACATGTTTGGCATGGAAAAAATAGGGATTACAGCAAGATATTTAGAGACTGAATATGTCACGAAAGAGAGGGGAAAATGTATTTCCCTCTTTTCCTTCCTGTAAGAGCTCCTCCAGCTTTGTTACTCTGTCTGCTGGTGGTGGGAATAATGTGTAGGCATTGAAGTGAGAACCTTCAGGGTAGTCATATATTACACGCAAGTGTGAAGATCTCTGCCTGCCTGGGGTTTATTTTTGATATTATTGTGTATTACAGATATTTCTGAAGCTGTTGTTGGGCTTCTTTTTGTGCTCCAGAGCTCACTTGACCACCCACCTGCCCACAGCCCTTGGTGCCAAGCTGTAAAGGCAGAAGGCATTGGCTGACCCCGAGGGGTGTGTGAGGAAGGATGGTCCTTTTGGCTGCCTGGAGGGGCAGGGAATACTCAACCTGCATGTTGCTGGGACATGCCACAGGGCACACAGTGCTGCTGGAAACTGGCACAGCCCCAGGGGGAGCAGGGATGTGTCACCACATGCAAGTACTGCAGGAGCTGTAGCACATTCAGAAACCAGAAAATAAAATCCCCCCCCTCTCTCCCCAATCAAATTAAGAGGAGAGAACAGCAGAAAATGCATTAACTAATCAAACTGTGATTTCAAATTGATTATTCCAAATTGCCAACCATAACAATTCCTCTAATGGCAGTGATTTAAAAATAAAAATTAATAAAAATAGAGCCTCCCTTAGGGACTGGGCTAACCCTGCCCTTGCTGGTGCATGAGGGCTGGCCGTACATCTGACCCTTGTGCAGGGCTTGCTCTCTGGCTCAGGAGCTTTGGATCAGCCTCCAGTCTGGGCAGTGTGGGAGCACATGCTTGGCTTGATGCTGTTTCTGCTCCTTCCACCCTGGCCTGGCACAGCAAACCCAGAGGCAGTGGGCATCCTTGCTGGCAGCAGCATTTCTGGTGCCCAGATGTGGGTAGCAGCCCTGTGCACTTTCCCAGCAGTTTCCCTGGCAACCAAGTCATCCTGCCAGCAGCCTGCAGTGCCAGAAAATAAAACAAGATGACACTACAGCTCCTCAAAAAGAAGGAAAAAAAAGAAACCACCCCCAAGAAACTCCAACAACCTGCATCCTTCTTTGCCCACCCCAAGCTGTTGGCCCCCTCTTCTCGGCTCCCAGCCTGTGTTGGTTGTGCCCTTGTACAGGGAAGAGCAGAAAGCACTGTATTTGAAGGCTGTGGGTCTGTTCAGGCAGGTGCTGGAGGGCTGGGAAGCTGGGAAGTGGTTCCTTTATGAGCTTGGGATCATGACCCTGGTGCAGAATTGGGCAGGTTCCTCCGTGCTTCTTCCCTGACCACCCAGCTGGTTTGGCTGTGCGTGTTGGAACTACCATGGGGCAAGGAGTTTGAAGGCACTTAAACTGCCTCACATTCTGATTTTGACATGGATGACAGTGCCACAAATATGGTGTAAGTGTCCATCACTTTTTGGACTTCCCTCTCTCTAGTTGTAATGACCAGCCTATTGCGGCCTTTGTGCTGCTTCAGTGAACCTGAGACCTTTTCATGAAAGCTCTTCTTTGGCTGGAAGCTGGTTCACTGATGGAGGGCCTGCTGGCTGTGAGCTTCATGGAGTCACATGGACCTGTTTGTGGTGGCATGATTAGGAATAACCCCCTATAAGGTGCATGAAGTGGGTATATGTATTGGTGGTCCATTTTTCTTATAAAATGAGCTCTCTTTGCTGTTCATAATGGTAGGTCCCTGCTCTTTCTTTTGAATAAAAATAATTGATTTTGTCGGACAAGATAGTAAATCATCCTCTGACTGTCTCTCTCCTACTTTCCTGCTCTTGCCTGAGGAAAGTGTTTTGCTCCAAGAGTGCACCTCCCAAACTTGGTGTTACACTTGCAAGACTAAAACCCTCAAACTTCTCCCTTCCTGGGATACATGGGGTGAAAACAGAGACCTACTGAGTTGTACATGCTGAGTAAAACACGTGCTTGTCCAGTTTGTTTATCTAAAGCAGTTTTGCTTTGACAGATCAAAACACTCAGGTGGCTGAGTTGTGTTTGGGAACACAGGTCCTAGTTTCATTTGCTACTGAAGCCTCTGTTTATATCCAATTGGCTTTATTAGTCTAGGAGCTCATAATCCTGATTACTTGTGCCCAGGGTGCCTGATATTCAAGCTAACCCATTGGGGTTGAATATAATCACTATCTACTTTTGATTACCATAAACATTGGACAACCTAGTCATTCCCAGCAGTTGGAAAGGTTTTATCACTGCTCTTGAGAGAGTTTGTTCCTCTGGCTCAGGAACATCTAGCTAATGTCAAAAAGATAATTTCTATGGAGAAGTTTATCTTATTTTGTACCGGACAAGTCTTGGGATTATAGAGTTACCAGGTAGGTCCTGTTGTTTGTCTCTGGGTGAGGAAAGTATTTCTAAGATGGGCAAGCCATTGCTGTCCTTGTCTGCTTATTTTGAGGGACAGTTGGAGGGCCCATCCTCTACTTTCCTTCTCTCTGTTGCTGTTCAAAGAGTCCTGAAGATCCCCCTATCTTGTTGTCCTCCTCAACCACAAAGGGAGAATGGCATCTCTCATGGGAAGGTAAATGAGCTCATTTGTTGATCCACTTCTAATATGTGTCCAGGTGATTCTTCCAAACATATCCCACCAAATCCTGTCACTCCCTTGTGATGTGGCTCACGAGCTGTGTCCTGTTCTCTGCCCAGGGCTTGTCCATGCTGCTTCCTCAAGCCCTTTGTCCTCCTAAGTGAAAGAGCAAGAGGCCAGAATTGTGAAGGACAGTCAGTCCTGGGAGAATGGCTAATGGGGTCACCAGCACTTATTTTTTCCTTTTTCTTGTATTCTTTTGCTTCTATAGCTGTAGAAAGAAGGGGGGGGGGGGGGGGAATTAAGGAACACAGAAAAATGTGGTGAAAAATCTAAAATAATAAATACAAACTTGAGTGAGTAGAAAGTATGGAAAATATTAAGGAAAGAATTCAAAATAGTGGTTTATTCTGAATACAGAAAACAAACCAAGTGTCTTCATATTGTTTGTGTTGCTTTTGCTGTTTTACTCCTGGCTCCATTAAACCTCAATAATATACAGGAGCCTATTAAAGGTTTCCAAGATGAAACCAAGTTTGGTCATTATCATTAAATGGCTCTTTGGTGGGCTGTGTAAAAAGAGTGAATGGTCTCACTGTGGTTCTTAGTGGAAACATGCCCATATTGCAAACCCAAGATCTCTGCTGGCCTTAGCCAGGACTAACAGACGCTGCAGGTGATGAGGGTGTGTTCTGACTTCTGCTGGCCCAAGACAACACCTCCTTTTCAGGGCTAGTTCAGACCCAGGTAGTGAGGAGGCAGGAGCTCTGGAGACCTTTCCTGGGGCAATTCTTTCAATTTTGTTTCTGTAGATCCTCAGAGGAGTCTGCACAGTGGCCACTCTTGCTGCTCCTGCAGAGCTCTCTTGCAAGTCAGAGCCCAGCAGTTTTCACCTGCACTGAAGTCAGACTATTACTACATATTTCTTAAACCTGTACATCTCTTCCACACACAGAGAAAGGCTGATAAATACAGAATTTCTGACAGCCTTTGCTCTCTCTTGCCTCTGTTATGACTCTCACCTGTGGACTACTTCAAGTACTAAACTTTCCCTTCAAGACTGGTGCAGTCAGCGGGATTCCCATGTGGGACCTCACAGCAAGACCTCAGCAGTCCTTAATTCTGCTTCCCGGGGCATGATGTAAAGCTCACTTACTTATCTTTCTACTGACTGAGGAGGCCCCAAACATGTATAGGACTGACTGAATCTTGGAGAGAGTCTTTTTAATGTACGAGACCAATCCCTCTGTCACTTTGCCTACTGAGAAGATGAGGGAGCCAGATTTAGACCTGAGAATGAGACTTGTTCTATGGGATAGCAACAAAAGCAGCTCTGACTCTTGGAAATGAAAAACAGAGGCAGCAAAAGAAGAGATTTGCTGGGATCTGGCAGTTTATACTGTCATTCTCTTTGGTCTATTGCCAAACATCTACAGTCTGTGCTTGGGGAAAACAAGGGGATGAGTCAGTCTTCTGCACTCAGGTTGTTACAGGCACCTCTCCCTGGCTCTAATTTAGACTCTGCTTTGTGGCTTTGAGCTCTCAGTTCCACAGTGTCCTGCTGTTTGTGGAAGGACAGGTCTTCAGCCACAGGGTCTGGACATCTTCACACAGTTAGGGCAAGTCCAGTCCATTAGAGGCTCAGCAGAGATGGCAAATTAAAATCTCCCTCGGCTGACTTCTGGGAGAGCTGCCCATTTCTGTGTCAAAGGAGCAGCCAAATTCCTCCTGCTGGAGGCGTTTGCTCTCAGGAGGGATTTGGCACTGGGGCAGTGACAGAGGAATGCCATGCACGTGTAGCTTGTGGCATGCTTGGGTTGTTATGTGCAAGGAGCAGAGGGGGTGAGGGTGCAGGAGGGTCTGCAGGACTGCTCTGCAGGATCAGCACTCTCTGCACCCCTGCATTTGCTGTCCCTTTTAGGAAAAAACATCAAGAGGGTAAAATCCAGGAAGAGCTTCTTTGGGATTTTAGTGCAAGCCCATAAGCCAGCAAGGCTGCCTAAGAAATGCACCCTTGTGGCTGAGTCACCTTGATGTGTTCAGGTAATTTTAAACACAGCTTGTGCTCTTTGGAGTTGTCACTTCGATGGGCTCTGGAGGGGTCAGTGCCCATGTTTTTGTGGAGGGAACTGCTGCCCAGGCCTTGTTCTAACAGCTGTTGCAGTGTCTTTGGCGTTGGAGCTGGTTCTTTCTTGCTAAGAAGGAAAAACAATTATTTTTTTAGTAGTGTCTATGTTACATTTGAATAGTCACCAGGTGATATAACAGGAGGAATAATGTGGAGCCTGTTAAGATGTTGCTTGTCTGCACAACCTGAACCTGTCTGGAAATCCTTATGAAAAGCTCCCTGAGTAAATATCCTTGTACGCTGAGGAGTCTGAGTAGGTTTGTGTGCTTGGTGCCCCTGAATGCCATGGCAGTGGGTGTGCTGAAGCTACACAGCTCTGCCTGTCTGCAGCAGTACGGTCTGCTGTGAACAAGGGAGCCAGACCCCAGGCTTGGTCTGTGTGCAGATTTCCCCAGACTTTTTCATTTCTGACTCATAAAGTTTTGATGAACACATTGTGATCCAGAGAGCTGCTATTCTTTGCATCATGCATAACTCAATGTACAAGGACAAAGTTCCTGACTGGCCAACCTGCTTAGAAAATGTACCTGTTCCTTTTGAGCTTAGTGTGCTTTCCCCAACCTTTTCTTTTTTGTGTATGCAATTGTAGTTGCTGTGGATGGAAATAGGAAATTATCTCATACAGTGTATGATTAAAAATAAAAAAAGGAAGGAAAAAAAAAAGGTGGCATTTCTCTGTTCTCAGCAGAGAACTTTATATGGCATATTTTAGTGCAAATAGTGCTTCCAATGGACTTACAAAAAATAATTTTCTGAGCTTAGTTTCTGCTTAAAAGCAGGTCTGAATGCAAGCTGTTTTTTTAATTAACTAGGTGGTTTGTAATCAATTCTACCCTGGCAGGGACGAAAGTGGCTAATTTGGTGTCATGATTGTGAAAATACTACCAGAAAAATGTCTCTATATCCAGACAAAAGAATTTTCCTCAAACAAGCACTCCTGTCCAAAGCTAATTTGAATGTTAAACACAAAAGATATTAAGAGTTTTTTTGATGCTTTACTCTTGTTTGGACACTTGTGCTGCTTAACTCTGTAACTACCTGTTTGTTATTGGGTTGCATTAAGCCCTGCTGCATTCGTTAGCATATACAAGAGCTTAGTAATACAATCAGGCACTAATGCATTCATTTTCTACTTGACTGCTCATTCATTGAGATGTTAGTACATAGGGAGAATATGATCAGGGTGACTGTGGGATGAACTAATCAATTCATAATGAATAATCCGAAAATACAGATGTCCTCGGCACAGAGTGAATTCAGCAGAACTGGAGGAGACCCCAGCAAGGGGAAAGGGGTGCTGTTCAGCCACTACCTCGCTCCCAAAAAGACAGCTCAGGCAGAGCTCACCCAGAGCCATTCGAATGCTGCAAACTGGGGCTTGAGCTGCCCACAGACCCTGATGACCTTCGCTGGAGCTGCAGAGAGCTTTATTTGCAAGGGCGGAGAGCTGCCAGAGTTTCCTCAATGACAGCCACTGCTTTCTGTTTGCTTTTCCTCATCCCAGCCCTTGCCAGGAATTCGTCATCTGTTGCTTTGCTGGGGTTTTTTTTCTGATTGTGAGCAGCTCGCTCTTACTGGTTTCACTTTAACTTTTCTCCCGGGAGTTAATTATTATAGATAGTTGTGTGTAATCTTGCTGGCTGTAAGTAAGAGAGCTGAGCTGAGGTACAGACCTGTGGCTGGGAACCCTTTTAGGCAGGACATTAAATACCCTTGTACAGCAATTGGAGTGGGTGCAGGAGTCGTGTGTCTCGAGTGACAGCAGAGGTTTTGAAAGCCACTTTTTTTACTGCTTTAGCAACTCTTGTCCAGCTATCTGTAAATTCTTTTGCTGTAGGGACTGAGCATTGCTCCTTCGTTGCCACTTTGCAGTAGAAGACATGGAGACCTGAAAGGGCTGGGTAATTTGCTGAAGGCTGCCTGCATGTGTGCTGTATCTGGCCCAGGAGTAAGGAGACTTTTGTCCCCTGCAGTGCCCCTGAATCTTGGCTGCCTTTTGTAGGAGTCTTCTACTTTTGCAGGAAGGTTGAAGGCAACTTCTACAGTAAAGCTGAACAAGTTGTTTGTATGTAGATTTTCATCTCATTTCTTTGCACACCTTAGACACTCAGCCTTTTCAGTACTGCTGGCAGCTGTTTTCTCATCCTTGGTCTACAAAATGCTTCTTTTCATTTCAGGAACTCTTTTGTTCCTAGAGACAATGAGGTCATCTGAGTTACTTTGACTTGAATGTAGATGTGACTAGAACAGTTTCCCTTCTTGGGTCTCAGCACAGATTTCTTGGATACAACCAAGATCAGGACTGCTGCCTCACAATTAACTCCCATTTCTTAACAAACACAAGTGCTGCACCTGAATCTGTTGGTTCAATCCCAGTGAAGGGATGTGGCAGCACATGAGCCTTGTTTCAAAACAAAGTAAGATTCAGTCTGGGAATGGGGTGTTTGGTGCCCAGAAGCAGTTCAGTGATCCTGTCCTGTGGAATGATTCCTGCTGGCGGAGATCGCTGTGGATGATGGTGAGGGGTTTGTCTCCATGTTTAACCCCAAAGTGATGTGTGTAGGTGATGACCACTGAGGTCTACCCTGCCCACCTATACAAACTACCTATGGCAGTATAAACATTGCAGTCCTGGGTTCCTTTCCTAGAGGGCTGTGTTGAGTGATGGGATTATCCACTTTGAGAGTGAACCAGATGATGTTTCATTCACATTAAACCAAAAGATGTGCAAGTAAATTCCAAGAAAACTGAAATGCAGGATGTATCCGTCCAGTAGGGTCGAAGACTCCATGGACAGGGGAATAAAGGGCTCAAGTTGCTGAGAGATATTCAGTAAAGACAGAGAAGGTTCAGCTTGAGCTGTGTGTATACCCGTGTGTGCCCATGTGCCTGCTCGGCTCCGTGGGTGGGATTTTTCTTCCCTGTTCTTTCACCGCCCAGCATTCTTTATTGTCTCTTGCAGGTAGATCACTCATTGCCATAAATTTTCTTATCTCCAGTGCTTTTCCAATTATGGATAACAACAGGAAAGCAGTCATTGGTTTCTTAAAGGTCATCAAGATATAGGGCCCGATTGGGAAGGGGATGACTTATGGAGTTAGCTTGTGTAAATCTGGGGAAGTTTTATGCACAAGTCAGGCACGAAATGTAAGTGAGATTCATAAAAAACAGAGATTTACACTGGCTTCAGTTAGCAGAAATCAAAATGGTTATGAAAATTTGCCATTCTCTCTATACCTGTGTGTGCAAAGGATGAGGTTTAAATGTGTTTTTCAAGTGCCCATGGTGCTGGGGAAGGGCTGTGCTGGCCCCCTGGAGAACGGACCACTGCCTGGCCAGAAGATGCTCAGGGTGCAGAGCAGGGCTAAATAGGAGCTTCTCCCACACCTTGCCCTGCCAGTCATCCAGAGGTGACCTCCTCCACACATGAGAGGGTAATTCAGACTCATATGAGTGCTGGGATGGAGCCGCTTCTCAGGTGGCATCAGAATTGCTACTGCTGTCTCTCTTTGAACCCACAAGGTCACTGCAGATCTGTGGTTCTTCAGCCACTGAATTTGTTAGGTTTGTGTGGGCACATTAACCTGTCCAGGTCACAGCTGGAGACTCCTGGTTTTACATTAGGAGCCAGGGACTGGAGAAAGTGTTGGAGAACAGTGAAGACTGCACACCCTGGGGGTTGTGGGCAGGGGAGACACTTTAACTCCAAGCAACAATTACATTCCAAAGAGTTGTTTGCCTTACCCAGGTGCTGAAGGTGCCCATCACCTCTCTTGTGTGGCCACTGCTGTTGTCAGGAATAGAAGGTGACAGCCTGTTTCCCATTGCTATAGGAGAGGCCTCTGTGCATGCACAGCACAGAGAGCAGGGCCTGGCTCCATTTTGAGTTGTGCAGCCCGTGAGAATAAGAGTGAAATATGTCTCTCCCATTTTATGTCCTGACCTGCTCCACAGCATCCCCAGCCCTCAGCTTCTCCTGCTCCCCTGTGCTGCTGATCTACCTCTATGGCTTTTCTTCTAGTTGCAGGAATTCAAAGGAGGCTGAAGTATGGACACATATCTTGGATTTCTGAGCTGTAAAATTGTGTGTTTTGTGCTAATGTAGTGAGTAACAGGCAGTGGTTCAACAGAGATGGGGAAGGACTGCTCACAACTAGTTCACTTCAGGCTGTTAGCTGAGGCACTGAAGTTATGAGTCTCATCAGCTCAGCCACTGGAGAGCTAGAGGGGAGAAAGGGAGGTCTGCCCAAGAACAAGTCATCCTGCCTGGAGACCTGGACGTCTATCTGGAGATGTTTCTTGCTGTTTCCCATGCATGGATTGATCCATGGATGACTGTGATCCCAATAATATCAAAATACCTGGAAGGAACTTGGGCTGCAAGGATGAGGTGATGAGGTGAAGGTATCAGCAGAGCAGGGCATGGGCACAGCCAGCCTTCCTTGTGAGGCTCTGAGGTCTGCAAGACAGGCCAAGTTCAACCATAGCATAGGAGATAGAGACAAGGCAGAAACATTGGCTTGCTTGTGTCTCCTACAGACATTGTTTTCCTCTTTTCAAGTAAAGTGCTGTGTAAACACAGTTTCCAATGCAGCTGCCATGGCCAATGGCTGGAAGCTTGGCAAGGAGCCTGAGGTATGGACATCTCTGA